>NC_135312.1:31139815-31740649 GCF_048772815.1 Callospermophilus lateralis
ACAGTTCCACGTTCCCTAGGATATGTTCCAGTATTACCTTTTTATGGTATGTCAGCTAATAGTACACAAGAATATTACAGGTCTCTTTGTAAGAAAAGTGACAAATTGCCTGACTTGTAATAAAGGCTCTGACAGAGTGACATAGTCAAACATTAGCTTCAGTCTTAGGTGTGACCTTATGATTTTATTTAGTTAACATTAGTCATTTCAGTTGTAACTATGAAACAATATCTGCTACTGCAGGAATTTTTTTTTTTAAGCCACCACATCCTGTCTAATATAAAGGTCCTAATATTTCACTGGTCGGTGTCTCAAGGCAATAGCTACAGTCAAGTAGCATTTCCTCAGGAATAGTCCCAAGATTGAACAAGCCACGGGGTACTTTCTTCCATAAATGTTTGAGTTGAAAGCAGGGTATTTTTGAAGTTAAAAATACTTTCAATTATAGGGGCTGGGGTTATAGCTCAGTGATAGAGTGCTTGCCTCACACATGTGAGGCACTGGGTTTGATCCTTAGCATCACATAAAATAAATAAAATAAATAAAGTAAAGATATTGCATCCATCTTTTTAAAACTACAACCATATTTTATGACAATATAACTATAATTGGGACTTCATGAGAAAAATTTAAAAGAAAGTGAACTTTCTAGTGGGAGACAACTTAAAGACAATATGAAAAGATGTGGGAAGGTATGGCATTGAGGTAGAGTCCCCTTCTCCCTGGAAGGTCTCACTCCTGAGCAGTTCTGTGCCCATGATGGGTCCTATTAGAAGTACATCTCAAGTTAATCTGATGTGGACCCTATGATATAGAAATTCACACACACACACACACACCCCTGAAATCCAAGGTTCTCAGTACAATAATGTCAGTCACGTATCTCTCTTTCCACACCCACTGAAGTGTGCCACACAGGGGAACAACGTCCTGTGCTGCTCAGAGTAAAAGCTGGAGAAATTGTCTGAGGAGGTCTGGACTCATGGGGGAGACCACCTCCCCATACACTCTTCCTTTCCTATTCTTTTTCTTGTTAATGTTTTTTCCTCTCTCATCTTAAATTCTCGTTTAATATCCCTGTTTTTCAAATGTAATTACCTTGGTTAATGAGTACCCCAGAGTAACGTGTGGGAATACAGTGATGCTCGCGTCTGATTAGCTGTTTGCTTTAGTCCTTGTTTAAATAAATTCCGAAGAACCCCCCAAACACTTTCTATTGAGTATTCACCACTTAAACAAAGGTAGTCATACAGGGTTTTAAAACTAGGAAAGGAAGAGAGTTCGTCAATGAAAAACCACTGAAGGGCTAAATTTATATGTAAATAAATTTTGGAGGTGGAAATTGTAGATATTTGGAAAACACAAAGAGCTCTATTTATTTCTGAGGAAAGATATGAAAAGGAGAAGAAAAAAGAAAGAGAAGAAGGGAAGGAAAACCAGTTTGCCAAGTCTCTATAATTTAATTAGGCAGTTCAAGGTAGTTGGATTTCCAACTTTATACTTCTAGAAAGCAGAATTATGATAATTAAAGAAATTCATAAAATATGCACCTAAGAATGGAAACAAACAGAAAAGACATATCGAGGGTTTTACTGAGTATTTAGAATGAGTATTTAGAATGCAATGTTCAAATGTCAGGAAGATACATTAAACTCCTGGAACTATTTTATTGGAGTTTATTTGCCATTCACATCTCATGTACTCTATACTTCCAGTGTATGCACTTGGAGTTAATATTTCAATTGAAAAACTAAGATGTCAATAAAAATGCCCCTGATTTGAGTTAATCATTTATTCCCAATCTCTTAGGGAAATACTGGATATTCTTTGAATTAATAAGGTGAGAAATAAATTTAATGCTTCAAGGGAAACACAGTATACCAATCCTGCAAATTATTTTTAGAAAGCGTGGGCTATCTTATCCCATCCTACATCAGAAAATTTAATTGGCTGTTATTTCCTCTTTTTCCCAATCACCTTTTATGGCAAAGAGAAAATGGGAACGTACACATGGCTTATAAACCAGTCCCCAGGAACACCAAGAGAGGGGTAGGGCCAGTCAGAGTGTGTTCCTCAGAGGTCCTGAAGACAGTGGCTTAATAAATTTGACATTAGAGGAACTAGTATGTGAGTTTGCAAAAAAAAAAAAAATAAAATAAATTTGACATTAGTTTATTTGGAATTTGGACACCTAGATGCCAATGCCAAGTGTCCTTTTTTTTTTTTATTGTTGGTTGTTCAAAACATTACATAGTTCTTGATATATCATATTTCACACTTTGATTCAAGTGGGTTATGAACTCCCATTTTTACCCCGTATACAGATTGCAGAATCACATCAGTTACACTTCCATTGATTTATATATTGCCATACTAGTGTCTGTTGTATTCTGCTGCCTTTCCTATCCTTTACTATCCCCCCTCCCCTCCCCTCCCCTCCCCTCTTCTCTCTCTACCCCCTCTGCTAATCTTGCTGCTCGTGTGGAGAATCCTGCAACTGTCGGTCAGTTATCTCCAAGTCCATCAGAGCGCAGCCAGCTCCACGCAGACCTTTGGTACGAGGTGGGGCAGCTTTCACAACCTGGGCTTGCTTCTTCCTTCTCAAGATTCTGCAACGGGAGGCTGGGCAGACCTTTGTATTTTATATTGGAAACACACCTCGCTTCTGTCCACAGTAAAAGAGAACTGGGACACTGTTTTGGAAACACAGTTTGCCCACATAAAATTGTGGCTAATCAAGTTTGGTTTCTCTGAAATAGCATGAAATAGCTATCTATTGTAGCTCTCGACTCACAAACACATTTAGTGTGTCCTCTTTTCCTCCCTCCACTGACAAATATATGAACGTACCTCTCTCTCTCTCTCTCTCTCACACACACACACACACATACACACACACACACACTTTTTGTCTAAACCTAAAACACTGTCTACTTTTGGTATTCTTTTGTTGGAGATTTCATCAGGCATGTTTACACCCGAATGCTCACTGATCCCAACCTGGCCTCACCGCTGTATCCTAGCTACGTGAGCCATCAGCTCCCAAACGTTTCAGCTTTCTCTTTCCTATCTGCTGGGAAACACCCCAGCCTACACCAAGAGAAAAATAACTCAGATGAATGTGGAGTATGAATATTTACATCATTTGCTTTCTTGGCTGACACATGCTTTCAACAAAACTCTGTGGGATTGAAAAAAACATATTTAAAAAGAATCCTGGTGGCCAAGCCTGGTGCTCACCTGTAATCCCTGTGATTTGGGAGCCTGAGTAGAAGAATGCAAGTTTGAGGCCAGTCTTGGCAACATAGCGAGAGCCTATCTCAGAGTAAAAAGGTCTGGGGATGTAGCTTAGTGGTAAAATGACCCTGGGTTCAACCCCACAATACCAGGGGGCAGGGGGAACTGGCTCTAATTGTACACCAGATACAAAAATTAACACAAAATCGATCAAAGACCTAAATGTAGGTGCTAAAACTAGAAAGTTCTTAAAAAAAAAAAAAAAAAACTAGAGGGGAAAGTTTCATGACATTGGACTTATCTGTAACTTCTTGGATGACATAAAAATATAGGCCATGTTAAAAAAAACAGATTGGATTTCATCAAAATTCAACTTCTCTGCATCAAAGGACTAATAAAGAGAGAAAAGATGTACCTCATGGTGTGGGAGAAAATATTTGCAAATCCTGTCTGATGAATAATTACTATCCAGAATATATGAAGAACTCCTACAAGTCAAAACAAAAACAGCAACACCCTAACTGAAAACATAGGCAAAGGGCTTGAATAGACATTTCTTCAATGGAGATCTTTACATGAACAGTAAGTGCCTGAAAAGATGTTCAATGTTAGTAATCATTAGGGAAATGTCAATCAAAGCCACAGTGATAGACTATTTCAAACTCATTACAATGATAACTATCTCAAAACTAAAAAAACCATTGTGACAGGTATGTGGAGAAACTGGACCCCTTGTACTTTCAGTTGGGAATATAAAATGGTGCAGCCAGAGTGGAAAATACTATGGTGGTGTCTTAAAAACAAAGGATTTCCAACAATGAAAATATCACATGATCCAGCAACTCCATTACTGGAAATATACCCAAAATAAAGTAGGACTCAAGCAGATATTTGTACACCAATGTTCATGGCAATGTTATTCACAAAAGTAAAAAAATGGAAACAACCCAAATGTTCATTGATGAATGAATGGATTAACAAAATGTGGTACATACATAAAGTGGAACCTTATATATTCTTAGAAAGAATATAAAGATTCTATAAATCTTAGAGACATTGTGCCAAGTGAAATAGGCTAGTTACACATAAAAGGACAAATGATCCCACTTATATGAGGTATCTAGAGTGTTTAAATTGACAGAGATACAAATCAACATGGTAGAGGAAGGGAGGGAGAAACAGGGAGTTACCAATTAATGGGTGCACAGTTTCAGTTTGTGAAGATGAAAAATTCCAGAGATGGTTAGAGGTGTTTGCACAGTAATGCAACTTAATGCCACTGAAATGTATAACTAAAGATGGTTAAAAGATAAATTCTATGCTGTAGATATTTTGCCTCTTCACACACATATCCAGGAGAGTCAGCAAGGTTAATATATAGAATTAAAGGGAACAAGGAGTACAGCTTTCCAAGAGAAAATGGAAACATGATCACAGGAAAATGATCTTTCAGTTTATGCAGTTATACAATTTTAACATTCCTGGTTGGGCGAAGTGGTAATAGGATCAATGAACATTCATGAATTTATTTACTTTCTAAATGTGCTTGTTGTGTCCTGAAGTTTGAAAACTTGATAAAAATCTGTGTTCAGTGCAGGTGTGAATTTTTAGTGTGTTTGTGTGTGTGTACGCGCACGCATGCATACACACATGTGCATAGTTTGGGGAACAAAGGTGCCAGGTAAGGGAGAGGATTAGGCAGTAATAATCTTGGAATCAATCATTTTAAGAATCCATTCATGCTAGGCACAGTGGTGCATGACTGAAATCTCAGTGACTCAGGAGGCTGAGGCAGGAAGATTGCAAGTTTGGAGGTCAGCCTCAGCAACTTAGCAAGGCCCTCAGCAATTTAGCAAGACCCTGTCTTAAATTTTTTTTAAAAAACAACTGGTTGTGTAGTTCAGTGGTAAAGTACACCTGGGTTCAATTCCCAGTTTAAAAAAAAAAAAAAAAATCTAGTCACGATTCTGTCTATGAAGCCAGAGACCAAGCTTTCCCTTGCTTTGGGGGTCCTCATCATTTGGTACTTTATCGACTACTTTTGAATGACAGAATATTGGAGATGAAAGAAGACTTCTAGGTCATCTTGAAGGATTTCCCCCTTGCTTTACTTTTATATTTTAAAAAAATGATTAGCTTAAAACAAAATTTCCTAATATTTAGTGTAAGAAAATATTTCTCTCCTAAAGTGATGGTGTTTAGTGCACATCATGCAGTTCAGAATTCAGTGCAGCCATCGATAAAATCTTTATTGGTATCTTCATCACCTCATGCACGTGTGTGTGTGTGTGTGTGTGTGTGTGTGTGTGTAGTTTTTTTTCTTTAACTGAAAAATATCCACAGAGGACCCAAGGTTCAAGTTGGGCCTCTCACTTGAAAGAAGAAAACAGGGCTAGAGAAGTCAATGACCTATCCAAGGGCATGTATTTTTGAGTTAGTTTGTCTGGATCTACCAACTGGATATGAAGCTTCTCAAAGACAATAAAAAGACCTTCTTTTGTTGTCTTGACACACAACCCACAGAAATAAAGAGAGTGGTGTTAATAATACCACGAGAACGAACGTAAGCTTCACCCGTTTTTTTCCTATGGACAGGTCCGAGAGACTGCAGTTGGCATGTGGTGTAGATGGGGTGCTCCTGTCTTCTATTTAGTTCACCTGAGTTTGGCCATGGGTAGGGCATATAAAGGAGAGGGGGTAGGCTTTTATTTTCAAGGTTTCCATAGAAATATTTATGGTTTTAAATCTTAAATTGGTAATACTTGTTTATTTACATTTGTTCATAAAAATTAACATTGTCACATATGATGGGTGGGGACAGGTAGAACAGTGAGTATAATTTGATGTTTCTGGAAGACAGTTTGACCTCATAAAGAATTTTACAGTGATAGTTCGTTCTTGTTAGCCCAGTGATTCCATCTGCAGAAACTTATAATCAGAGACAAGAGCTAAGATTTAGACCCGACCCAAGAACGTTCACTATGATGGTGCAATGAACACATAGTACGTATTTATGAGTAATATAATAAGTATAAATATTCAATATGGATAGTTTATAAAATACAGCATTGTCATAAACTTAGGATATCTAATGTTTTCTATCACCTTAACTTGCTAAATAATACTTAAAGACACATAAGAAAATTAAACAAACCAACAAACAAAATAGGAATAAATATGCTGTAATGTTGATTGTAGTTATCTTTAAATGATAACTTAATTGATGGGTAGGTTTTTTTTTTCTATAATTTCCATATTCTTTATTTTTTTTCTACTTATAAAAGAAAGCAAAAAACATTTCAAAGGCGGGAAAAAAAGAGTTAGCTCTGAGTCCCTGAATTCAAAGAACCAACTCTAAAACCCAGACTAGAAGATATGAGAAAAAGGGACCTGCATTGTTTGGGGGTGCTGCTAAGCAGGGCAGTGTCGCAACAGCCCCTCCCTGACACACAGGGACCTGTGGCCGCCACTTCCTGGAGCTGGGTGAGGGCTGAGGCCGCGGCTGGGGAGGTGACATTGGAAGAGCTACTCTCCTGTTCTCCCCTTCCTGTCTGAGCACATCTCTTTCTTTGGGATTGGAGTTAAGAGCCATATTTATAAGCCTCACAAGTTATTCCTTGTCTCTTCACTCCTAAGATGTTCACACAGATAGCAGCAGTTGTTTCCTCAGAGGCCACAAGAAGTAAAGTGTACCAAAAACTAAGGACTTACATTGTGAGTTCGAAGTGCCTGTGCATGATGTGCAACGCACCACTAAGGCTGTCACATAAACACATGCCGGGGACACGCTGCCTAAGCAGCAGATAGCTGGTGGAACAGGAGGAGGCTTTATGTTTGTACTTAAGTGGAAAGGATGCTGGGAGGTATACTCACCAAAAGCCACCAATTCAATAGGTCTGTTCCTTTAAAAGATGCTGGACAAGAGCTCCCAGGTAAATTTAGGCAGCTTGCTTGCTTGAGAGTTGTCCGGTTCAATTTTTGGAGTGCCCTTTGAGGCCAATCCTAAAGGGTTAAAAAAGAAAAATAAATATTAGAAATACTTTGAATGTCACCAAGTGAAATTGGGGGACCATGTTTTTTAGAAATGAACTAGCATTACTCCAATTAGCATGTTCTCTACAAACCAAGAATTACAACCCTCTATCCATCCTTGAAGAAATGGGAAGTAGTGATCAGAAAGTGACCAGTTTCTTCTATTTGATGTATATTTATCTTTAGACACCCATGACTTCAAGATAGACATAGTGTTGAGGAAGGAATACAGATGTAGCCTCTATTTTATGCTCAAAGACTTACAAAAAGAAGTGCTCATATCCTTTATAGAGATAAAAATATCTAGCTCCTGGGCCTCCTCACCCCACTTGGGGGCTTATGTTCTACATCACTAATACATTATCATACTCGTCCTCCAGAATCCAGAGAGGGTCCCCCAAACCACTGAGACAAGGACTTCAGGTATTAACCTCCAATTACTCAGAGCTGTTATGAAAGTGACTTACTATTCTGGTCTAAAATGCAGTTAAGACTCTTCTGAGGATGCTTTTTGCAGAGAGAGGGCTGTGAAAAAATATTACTTGAGGTTCTAGGATAATCTTAAAAGTCATGATGCAGAAAATAGTCAAATCAAGGGGACATAAAGGTTAAAAGTATTTTAGATAAAGCATTACAATATACCTTCAACTCAAAATTCTACTTTAATTTCATATCTGGAAATACCATCTACCTGACCCTCCCACCATGAGAGCCCTCCTTAAGCCCCAGAAACTCCAAATGACAGTGTGTGTCCAAATGCCCAGGGCTCAACATGGCCCTGTGAGAGCAGCACCAGCCTGGGAGTTAGAAGACTAGTTTTAATTCTAGGTCAGCTGTGCCCTTGCTCCGTGACCTTGGCAAATTTCACTTGCCAAGCCATAGTTCCCTCCCTCCCCACAAGAATAAAGGAGTTGGATTAGCCATAGTTTTTGAACTGCTTTTTTTGTGTGATTTTGTTTTGTTTTGATTTTCACCCATTTTTCCACTGAAAATTTGCCTAGATGTATAAACCAACCAAACAGAAGCTGGCTGAAGTGGAGGTAGGTGATGATGGGACGCCTCCATCACCCCACTGTGGTCCATGGGGTCACCCATCACAGGGCCACCACAGGGCATCACAGGGCCTTTAGGCCTCAATAGAGCACAGCTCAGAACCTCCAGGTTAAATGCCCTCTAGAGTCAGTTACAAGTCAAAATTATTTACTGGAATGATCATTTCTTAGTAGGATCCATAACCTCATGGAAACATAAACAATAATCTTAACCAGGACCTAGTCTTAATCCTTATCATTGATGATCTCCTCAAAGGGGTGGGGAGAGTCCCAACCTCAAATTACAGAGCAGTAACTGTTAATTTACTTTTCAAGTGCATAATCCTTACCCAACACTGAGATAGATGAGTCCTAAAATGCTGCAGCTCACATAGTACCTAATAGCAAGCATCACAGTGTGATCAAAAGTATGAAAATGAAAACGCAAATTACAAGGTGTGTCTTAAAATTAGCTGTGTAATGTCAAGACAGTAGGACAAAATTAGGCTCCTATATCACTCATTTACTAGGTGAGGAATCTTGACAAGTTTATTCAGCTTTTTTGACCCTCCATAAAAGGGAGATAATTCAGCACCATTCCTTGCACATACTATGTGTGCAGAGTTCTGGATTTTTCTCTCTTGATATAGTGGTAAAAGTTCCCCTTTAAAAATGTAATGGCATGGTAATTGACACAGATTCCATGAATCGAAAGCAAATTATTACTATGTAATGAAACACAGGATTCATATAGTTTGGTGCTATATCATAATAAGAGAAAGAAAGATCACTGATTAGCTATGTAAGTAGCAATCATTTGCTTAGGCTCAATTGCTTATTTCCAGAAAAATCTGATTTTCCAGAATGACTCCTGACACAATCTATTTCATAAAAATTTTAATGCTACTGTTTTGCTACTGTTTTTAAGCTATTGTTTTGTCAAGAACCTTCAAATGAAACCCACATGTCACATCCCTCCTGACACAATATTGGGTACCCTAGAGAAACCCGGTTTGAGATTTTACTGTGGAGGAAAAAAAAAACTTTTGTGTCTTACCAAAGTCACCCAGTGGGTAGGAAATAGGTGACTAGGATCTGTGTGGTAAATTCCTAGGGAACTGTGGTTTCCAGAGATTAACTGGTTTCATTATCCAGTCCAGCCCGACTTTACACCCTGTACTGTGAAGCTGCTATGGACATTGCTCACTACATCACGGAGTCTTTCAGAAGAACAAACGGGGAAAATTTTGTAGATTCCAGTAAAGGGCAAAGCTACAGTGAGCAGAGAAACTGGTGTCTGTTTTCATTCTTCCAGCATGTGAATCTCAGAGCTGCTCAGGGCTCCCTCTGCATCACATGGCGGATCTGAGGGCCAACATCTGCTGGATGCTCATGGCACCATCTCCACTGACCTGACCTGTTTGGGTTGTTTTGGGAGGGGTCCCTCTTCTTTCTGTGTCTTCTCATACCCATACATAGATTGAAAGCTGTTTCAAATCCATGGGATCAATAAATTCATTTTTTACCAAAGGTCACTTCAGACTAAGATCAAGCCACGTTCTGTGCTCTGCTCTCAACTCTCAGTCACAAGCATGGACTAAAAGTGAATTTCTTGTCCCTGCCCTCCACTGAGGAATAAGATTTCCACTTCTTGAAAATAGATTATTAAAGATAAACTAATGGCCCACTCCCAGGGATGCTAACTAAAGTATATAGGCTTAAAGCTACCAGGAAGAGGGATGAGGGTCAGACGACAGATTCCTAGTTTCCACTCTGCCCTTGGATCATCTGACCTAGGACATGCCACCAAACTTCCTTAATAAAGCCTGAAGTTGCTGGTTCCTCCTCCAGTCTGACCTGGTGTCATTTCCCTCTTTACACCTGTTGTTCCCAATGCTTCCTGTCCCCCGAATCCCTTGGCTTAGCCAGCTTGTACTCAGCTGTAAATTTCACTCCTAGAAAGCCATCCCTGAAGAGATTCCCACACTGTCACATAATCCCTCCCAGCACTCTTCACAACACTAGGTAGATCTTATGACATGGCTGGTTTATCCCTACAGAGATTGCTAAGGTCGCCTATAGTCAATTTAATATTCTATTAGGGAAGAATGGAGATCTGTTTTACAGTTATAACCCCAATGTCTCATGCCCTATCTTGGCCCACAGTAGGTGCTTAATTAATTGTTTAATGTGAGATGGACTACTTTTATAATGGTAAGCACATAACTTTAAAATTGTCATTTATAGTTCAAATCATGTTTTTATTCAAAAGTTACTTCTATGTTTCATAAGAATAAACAAATGAAATTTCGCCAATATTTTCATTTCTGGGACTAGGGATGATCATTTGCTTAGCATGTGTGAGGCTCTGGGTTCAAGTACTGGAACAAAAAAAATTAAATTTCTGGTATTTCTGGAAGTATACATTCTCGTGACTGTAATATATATAATTCAGGGTAGAATTTAGCCTACTTGAAAGGTATCATCTATGGATTTTTTTCCAAAGCTCAAATGCTTCTTACCACTTGGCAACATTAAAAAGAAGGAAAAAGGAAAAAAAATCTTCAAGGAAAATAAATGATCTGGATTTATCTCCTTTTAAGCTGTTGCCATGTGATACCAAATCAGTTATAGAAAAAGAAACCTTCTTAAAAGAGTGCTAGACTTGACACTGAGGAATTTTAAAGTATATTGCCCCATGACATTCAAAAGGAATGCATCCTGAAAGGTTCCCAAACCGCCTCATCCAACTATGCCACATCTAAGTCTCTCTTGACATGAACAGAGAAAAGATCAAGTCTACACCAAATTGGGATGTTATGTGGCCAGGCTAGGCTTGGTTACACTAAGTCTTAATAATATTAATAATGGTAATAACAGGTAACGTTTTTTGCATGCTTATTCTATTCCATGAACTATCCATAGATACCACCATCTTATTAAATTGTTGCTATAACCTCTATGATTTCACTCACTCTGGAGAAAAGGGAACTGAATCACAGCAGCACAGGAAGGCTGCCCAACTGCTAGGATCTCTTAGCTGAGTGTCATGAAGCTGGGATTCAAACCCAAGGTATGAGAATAGAATCAGTGTTCTTAATTACTATGTTCTGTGGGAGAATCCAATTGCTTCTGCACCCATTTGGAAGAGTAGAAAATTATAATTTGTGCTATAAAAAAAGTTACCAATGGCTAAAATTTGGATCATAAATGTTCCCCCAAGGCTAATGCAGCAAAGGCTTAGTCCCAGCCTATAGTTCTCCTGGGAGGTGGCGGAACCTGTAAGAGGTGGGACTTTGTCCTGGGTCTTGGGTTTTAAGCCAATGGGGCATGCCTTTGAATGGGACAGTAGGGTCCCAGACCTTCCTCATCCTTTCTTTTTGCTTTCTGGCCATGAGGTGAGCAGCTTTGCTCCACCATAGGCTCTCCACCTTCATGTGTTGCCCTACCACAGGCCCAAGGCAACAGGGTCAATCACTGTATATGTACAGGCTAGTTAGAACTAAATGGCAAATCCATGGATTAAGACCCACCATCTTGGGGCTGGGATTGTGGCTCAGCGGTAGAGAGCTCACCTAGCCCTGGGTTTGATCCTCAGCATCACATAAAAATAAATAAATAAAATAAATAAAATAGTATTTTTTAAAAAAAAAAAGACCCACCATCTAAGAATTATTTCAAAAGCCCAAAATATTCAAACTTAAAAAGTAAAAACTAAACATAGGAATTCAACTTCTGGGGTGAAGAGTAGAGAATTTCAGTTGTTCACAAGTACCATGGAACCAGAAATACTTGATATTCCAATTGTTCCTGAGATTCTTAAAAAGCCAAGACACCAGGGAAAGTTTGTGAGAAATCAGAGACCCCATGAAGTAAGTAAAGGAAGCCTGTAATTTTACTTTCTACTACTGCTTGGTCTACGATCTCTAATCAGACAGTTCTTTCTTGTTTCATTTAACATTATTACCCATTTCTTTCAGTAACCAAGAAAACGAACATACTAAATTCATACCATGGCCGTATGATTTTTAAAAAATCATAGTATTTTTATGTATAATTCAAACTACTAAATTTTTAGGTATGATTCATAATTGGTGGACATGAGATTATCACTCCCCACCCCTCTTAGTCTTTGTGTGACATTTGACCCTTTTTATAATATGTACCTTGTACCAGTGAAACCTAAGGCACTAGCTAGTTATTCATTAAACTTGGGTGCCAAGGGCTGACTTGTACAAATTACACTGGTAACTGCCCAGCCTGGCCTATGTGCAGAAGTGGAAAAGAGCAATCATCATAGCTGTGAAATTCTGTCATATCGGCAGAATTGAACTACAAATTGCAGCAATTCGTGCCTGACCTCTGATCTGTGAAGTTAAGTCTAAACCTTTGAACCTCAGCTTGGAATTGGGAAACAGCATTTACTTATACTGGAGAAGATGGTTAGCCAGTGTTCTCTGAGGCCAGGGGAATAGTTAACACTGTGGCTGCTGGTTTTTCCCCCACCAGCCACATCCCACAAGAGTCCATGAGAGCAACGAACATCAATGATGGTGGATGGTGATCTTGAGAGCAATCTCTCAAAAAAGGCATTCTGAACAAGTCTAATAAAAACAGAAAATTTCAAGATGCAAATTTTTTAAATGAATATATCAAAATAAGAATAGGAAATCTGAGATGCTGTAATTGAATATACTGAGTTATGTGTGTGCACTAAAAATTTTCATTAAAAATGAGGACAAAAATGAGCTAAAAACTACTTTTAAAAATCTTTCATTCAATATGTTTCAATAAATGTACTCTAATCTCTGTTCTAAAATGCAAATCCTTAATAAGGTATCTTTGGGAAAAAGTAATCATAGAAAACCAATTATACTTTTTCTTTGAACCCAAACTTATCTTTTGATGCTAACAATATTGTACACTAATAAATAAGTATACTAATAAACAGGCTAGTTCTGTGAGCTAATAAATAAAAATAATACACGTTTTTCATGTATATATTCTGTCACAGCATTGATTTATCAAAATGAAGACTTTTTCATTATGAAAGAAAAGGGCTCATTTTGGGGAAGCAAATTTTCTTTTTCGTAATTACCTTCTTCTTTGAATGTCATTCAAATTGTTTCATTTCTAGTTAAAAATAAGTGAATAAGATATTCCAACCCTCTGGTCATTTCAGTTACTACTAGAATATAACATATAAAATATAATTAAACTATTATACACAATGAGAGCGAAATGGATTTTGTATAGTCTTTAAAACATATAACTAACACATAAGTTCATTTCATGAAATCAACTACTTTTCAAGAGGAAATGTTTATATATTAATTATCAAAATGTCAAATTTCTTTCTTATTTTTAATGATCACATTTTCTTCTCCGAAGACTTACTCTGAAATGACTTTGGCAAACAAATGTGGATGATAAATTCTACATTTAATCCCATAGTTTAAATAGCAGCAAACTAGTTTTAAAAAATCTTTGCCGAGATCTAGAGTTTTCAAGAGAGTAAAATGAAAAACTACAAGAGGAAACTTACTTTTAAAAAAGAAGTCCATGACTGAAGTAGTTTTGGTTTTACTGCTGGTAAGGCAAACTGTGCACCATCAGAAGTTTTATAAACTTCCAATTTTCTTTTGCCTTCAATTTAAAAACTATTGAAATGGAGCATTTGTTTATTCAACCCGATCTAGCCTGCTTTAACCAAACACAACCATCTCTGCCTCTCATCTATTAAAACAAATAAAGGCCCCCTACCTTTCCAGCCTTGAACTCTGGATGCGATGGCTAATGGTAACAAAAGCCTTGCGGTAGCAACCTTTGCTCCGGGATCAGGAACCACGGAACTCACTCATAACCTGGTTCGTCTCCTCATTGGTCAACGAGCTTTGACCACTTAAATGCCTTGGGACTCATTTGCTAAGAACACCCGGGATGAGCTTGAGTGGGTGGTTCAGAAAGAAGGGAGGTGTCAAAACTGTCACACGGAAAATGGTCAACAGCCGTCTGAAATTTAGTGGAAAACCTACTACAACAAATTGGGGCCAGAGAAGATAAAAGCTCTGGCATTTCATAAAGAAGGAAGTTTAGCTGAATATTTTATTCAAACTCAATAATGACTACAAGGAAACCAATCATTTGTTAAACTCACTTTCTAGAACCATGTGGGTGCCCATTACCTGAAACTGCTGGATGCAGATAGGAAAACCAATCATCCTTACCCTGTCTGGATGTTGTGGGAATTAAAGAATACGCATAAAGCACTAAGAAAAATCCTTGGCATAGAGAAAGTATTAAAAATATTAGTATGATTTTTTTTTAAAGAAATGCTATAGTTTTAGCAAATGTTGCTTTTCTTCTTCTTTTCATTATATTTGGGGCAGATAACTTAGCTTGGGCACCCTTTGTCTCTTCTCCTTATCATTATGAATAATCATGTTTCTGAGTCTGGTAGGAAAAAAATGTGTAGATAAAAATTACATGTGAATTGAACCCTCATTTATTTTCCTTTGTGGATCAGTTTGAGCTAGAAATGGATTTATCAGTAAGAAGTGAAGAAGAGTAGAAGGGGCACAGAAGGAAAACAGAAGGGGCTGGTAAAACGTGCTTTATGGTAATAAAAACAGTCTGTACATAACAAGGATCAGGAGAACCTGGAGCACTTAAGCAGAGTAAACACACTCCTCTTTAAGCAGCCAAGACACGGAACCTCACCGAAAGTCCCTCGGGAAGTGGAATTTGTCAGTTCAGACAGCAGGGAAATCAGAGGAGAAGGGAGAAGAAGAGAAACTCTAAGAAAAGCTTCTGGAACCTTCTGAACCAGATGAAAATGAGCTCCATAGCTCATAAAGAGAAACTAAAATCTGTACCTCTTCCTGAAATCCAATTCCAACTCAGCTGGGGGTATAGCTCAGTACTAGAGCATGTGCTTAGCACAGGTGAGGCCCTGGGTCCCATTCCCAGCACCATAAAAAGAAAAAATAAAACAACAACAACGAACCAGAATTGTGACACCCCCCCCCACCCCACCCCCGAGAGTTTTCCTTGACCTTATTCAATTCCAGAAGCCTTAGCAATGGGAAGTAACCAGGGTTAGAAGTGAAAAGAGCAGTGTGATCAGAATGCTTTCGATCTGTTCATCTTTCCATATTTTATAAAAGACAGCTTTACTGCTCATAGATAAAATAATCTAAAGCTATCAACAGTGACTATAAAATATTAGTGAGTTAATAAAGGGTCAAAATCCAAAGCAAGTTTAATTGTAATCATGTTAAATATTACATACAACAAAATCGCTGGGTTCTAACTGAAGGAAAACCAAAGCAGCCCTTAGTTACTAAGGCATCATTTTTTTTAAAAACTACTGATTTTAGACAAATTTTTTTCCTCTTGACTACAAATGAGACCCAGAAAATCTGTTTTTGTATAGGAGAAATTGGGTACATTATATAGAAAAAATTCTGGGTATATGGCATGTTTTAGGCATTAGAGTATTTTTGGTTTGAAAGTCTGTGAGAATGTGTGTGTGTACGCATGTGTGCACACACTCCTTATACCAAACATTACCCCAAAAATGCAAAAACTTAGGAAAACAAACAAACAAAAATCATCACAAGATGATAAACAGTAAAATGGGAGGTGAGCTCAGTGGTAGAGTGCTCGCCTACCACACATCAGGCACCTGGGTGAGGGTAGGAGGAGGGGTAAGGCGGTAAGGACGGGGCAGCTTTTCACTGAAGATCCAAAAATAATAATTACAATTATAGCCCACCCTTAACAAAAACAAGCAAATTTTTCCTGCATTGGCTTTGAATAAAATTGGTTTAAAAAAACATATGCACACTAGCTTCTAGCAAACTTCAACAATATAGAAAAGCACACAGAAAAAGTCACACCCCTCTTACTATATCAACAGTGGCTCCTACTCCACAGCCCTCTCTGAAGACAGATGTATACAACTGCATCAATGGTCTCTAAGTGGACATGTGGCTCTTCATGGGCCATGAGCTAGCATATAATAAGCCTGGAAGTCAGTCATCCCTGAAAGAGCGACCCACACTGTCTTCACAGAGCACCTTTGTTTCAGAGTGGAGTGACAGCCTGCCAACCTGAGGTCCGAGGCTGTAGAGAAAAGGGGGAAAACGCAGATGTAAAATAGAAGCTTCCAACAGGATAAGCCCTAAGGTAGATTTGGATAAAGGACAGAGACAAGACTCAAGACGAGTCCGAGAGACAAGGAAATGGAACATAGAAGAGGACAATTTGAAATTATGTGGGCTAGTGATTATAGGTAATACCTACTCAGGCTACCTTGACATCCTACCAATAGAGCATTATTTTCTATTTTGATTTATCTAAAGACTAAGACAACCAGTGTAAAGATCATGTGTGTATGTATTTGCTTTCATATATAACAATAATATTTCATTTTCTAGAAGCATATTTGATACTATTTAGAATTTCAGAAGCTAAGTGAAATTATTGTTTATTGTATCAGTGCATGATTAAGGTGTAAGAGGAAGAAATTGCTCACTTGTGTGTGTGTAAGAACACATGTGCACACATGCACACACACACATACACAATAAGGTGCAGGCCTCCATCTGAAAAGGTATCAAACATTGACAACAAAGCCATGTAACTGTATTGGTTGTGTCAGTAATAATGGTTGACTATGAAGCCAATTAACCAACACTGAAAACGTAGTGAGGCACAGAACAACATCCACAAAACTGTGTGATTCAAAGCACCATAGTTTTTTCCCCTTAATTTGTCAAATATCCTTTCATAATTTCAACAGGTATGGAAAAGGAAGAGTTCAAAAATAGACACTGCATTATCTGGAATAAAGAATTTATTTTATCCAGACATGAGAAAGGATCTGGAGGCTTGCATTTTAAAAATTAAAAATGATATTCTCTCAACTGATAAAAACGCTTTAAAGAGCAAAATTATAGGAATAATTGGCATTTTTATAGTTCATTTGTTTTAGTGCCAGGTGCACTTAAAGGTACTAGGCGATAGCAGTAAGCAAAACAGACCAAAATCTCACCCTATGAACCCTACAGTCTCATGGGAAAGACAGACACTGGATGAATAAATCAGTAGAATATATAGTTATATTAGATTGCAAAAGAGCCAAGAAGACAGCAGGAAAGGAGAATAGAAACAGGGCACAGAGTGTGTCAACATGTTCCCAGACCTATAAGAAAGAGTATATTTATTACTTATTATTACAAAAATTAAGCATGTGAATACATTGTATTTCCCATGGAATATGCATTAACTAAGTGTATACTGGGATTAATTTAAATCATATATCCAGGACTTCTGGTTTACATGGTAGTAGCTAATTAATGTGGACATAGGCAAGACAATGCATATCTAAAATATAGTAGCAGGAGCCCAATACATGGCACTATAGGAAAAAATCCAAGAGAGAATGTAATGCTTTGGGGTGATTTTCTGAAGTAAAGCTAATTTCCCACTCTATGCTCAGGTGAGCAGGACCTCAGAGGCTTCCACTAGCTGGGCTGGGCTGCTCTGCTACCTGCACTCACCCCTCCCCTATAATCCCTTTAATCACAATATTTAGGCCCACCTTGGTTGCTCGTGAACATCCTCCTGTCTCAGAGAGAGGAAAATGAGAGGGGTGGGAGTAGATCAGGACTGGCCTCAGGTGCATCAGTCCAAAAGCTTTGGAATAGTATGTGTCACTGTGCCTGTGGTACAGCCCCTCTGCAACTTCTCAGAGCAAATGAGAGAATGAGCCAAATAATTAGACCAAGAAACTCCACCCCACATCCAACCAACTCCTCCCTCCCGAGCTTTCCCTAAAGCATGGGACATTTCTGTTTTTATTCACATTTAAATGTCACAATGGTGCCGTTATTCTAAATGTTCCTTACCTTCCTGAGTAATGGGCAGTCCTGAAGAGCCCAAGGGCTCAAAACACACAGCTGTGTTACATGTGATGCTGGCAACGAGATGCTGGGGGAGGAAGTGATGGAGAAGCTCCACAGGTACAATTTTTACTCAAGTTTCCTGTCTAACTTTCCCTTAGCTTCACCTGCACCTAGAAAAACATAACCTCAGCTAATGTCTGTCTGCAGCCCATATCATACAGGGGCACTATTCTAAGTGCCTCATGTCTACTATTACATGCAAACCTCATAAATATGCTGGAAAATGTACTAGAATCGTTGCCATTTTATAGATGAGAAAACTAAGGCATAAGAAATAAAGCAACTTGCCCAAGCCAAACCACTAGCAAACAGTGGAATGAGGCTTTGAACCCACGCATCTGGCTCTTAGACTTGGAGCCAATAATTTCCCTTCCTTCCTTCTTCCCTTCTCTCTAGCCTCCTACTTGCCACCTGTCTATCTACCTATTCACATCTCACCTTGAGGAAGTGCTTATCACAGCCTACCAGTGATAAGCACTTCCACAATTGACAGAAAAACTTGGAACTTTACAGTTGGTATCTTTGGAGCTTGGTAGGAAAAAAATTAATGTTTGGTGAGTGAAACCATAACTTTTAAAAAAAAATTTTTTAGTTTTTTTTTTTAGTTGTTGATAGCCCTTTATTTATTTTATGTGGTGCTGAGAATCGAACTCAATGCCTCACACATGCCAGGCAAGTGTGCTACCACTGAGCCCCAGCCCCAGCCCAAAACCATAACTTTTGAAAACTGCACAATCGTTTTTTAATCTAAAAAAAAATCCATTTGCATTGTTTCCCTAAACTCTCCATTTTAGGCAGCATTCCGCATCATTTCTTGAAATCTGTTCAACTTTTTAGTTAATCCCGTTCTGCCATCAACATAGCAAATAGTAGACGACCACAAGTTTAGCAATTACCAAGCTTTTACCTATTTATCCTGTCGTAGCTGTAACAGTTTAACTTTTTCTTTTCTTTTTTTTTTTTTTTTGGTACTGGGGCACTTTACCACTGAGCTACATCTCAGCCCTTTTTATTTTTGATTTTGAGATAGAGCCTAGCAAAGTTGCTTAGGGCCTTACTAAGTTGCTGAGGCTGACCTCGAACTTGTGATCCTCTGCATTAGTCTCCCAGTTGCTGAGATTACAGGCGTGTGCCACCGCACCCAGCAACAGTTTATTTTATAAAGAGGAAGTTCAGAATAGTGAATGCAAGTAGAGAGAAGGTATCTATTACAAAGTCATAAATAATGTGCACAATCCAAGCCCTGTGCTCCACTTCTGCTAGAGAAATGCTACCACATCAAATCATAATGTGAAAAGTAGATCTCCTCTCCCCCTTTAGAATGGCAGCCAGTTTAACAGGAGCCTGGAGAGTGTTGTTTTTGCCAAGTGTGCTATTAAGTTTTATTCTTTAGTAATTATATAACTTTTCACAATTTCATCAAAATCGCCACAGAGATGCCCCACCAATCTTTTACTGTGTTTTTCTAGACCAACTGGTGTTGACTGAACACTTTCAACAGTACTCTAAGATGTATTCAAGAACTAGGGAGAGGCAACTAAAGTTGGATTTACCCTGTTGTCTCTTAACTGAGAGCTAATCATCCCTTTGGGGTCAAACAATTGCAACGTGTAAGAGCCCAAGAGAAGCAGCACCAGGTGCGGTCCAGGCTGTATTAGCTACTGGAGTTACGGGGGGACCACTGTCAAGCTGGACCAGAGCCCACAGGGAAGCTTTCTGAAAAGGTGCGATTATCTCCATCCTTACTCACAGCCATATTAAATTATAAACACCGGCAACCACAAACCCCACAACTTCAAAATACACACTTCTCTGTATTTGCTTTTTTTTGGTGATTTTTTTTAAAAAAGCTAATAATGGTCTTTCCTAAAGAATGTTCCTATTAAGAACTATTAAGAAGATAGAAATAAACCTTAAATATAATAATATTTTATAAATATGTTCATTAACCAGGAAATTGAGTCTTATTGGGGGTAGATAAACTGGCAAATTACTGAATAAGTTGAGTCTAAAGATTGTAATAAATTTTTTGTAAAACTTTTGAGCTCAATTTTTATTTGAACTTAATTACTCATTCAACAAATTCTTTTTTTTCATTTTTTTAAAAAGGGGCTGTTAGTTTTTGAGGAAAAAGTAGATATTCTAAAGAAATTTTAAAAGAATATGGAAATAATAGAAATCATGCAAAAAATATCAGAACTTTAGCTGCTGTAGATCTGTAAAAACTGGTCCTGTCACGAATGATCACAGTGATATTAGAACTATGAGGGTATCTTAAAAAGGCCAAGGCTGAGCAGCTCAGGATGCTAAAATTAGCAAGGAGCCTATGTTCAGGCAAAAGAACAATATGAAATACTACTGAAACAAACAGTGCAGACTGAATGAACCTAATTTTGCATGAGCCAATGGAAACTAACACACACTTGATTTTTGAATTGGCTGTAAGCCGTATAATCATTCTGTGAATGGTAATTGATCATCTATCATGTGTGTCTTTGTTCTAGTTTTGAAGATAGGGTAATGAGCGTGTATATGTGTTGGGGGAGGGGGATAGAAACAAATACTATGAGGATGAATAAAGGAGGCTTAAGAAGAGGCACTGGGAGAACCACCCCCCTTCCCCATGAAGTAAAGAGCAAAAAGTATGGAGACCCTGACAACAAGCATTGCAGATCAAAGGAGGCAGGGCCACAGGACAGCGTATCTGAAGAATGGCAAGAAAGAGGAGGCGCGATTCAGGCGGAGGAGCAAGGCAGGCAGGGCTCAGATAAGGGCCTGACGGATCTAGGCACGGGCTTCAGCTGCTACTTGGTTTACTGGAGGATTCTGTGCATAGAAGGGATGCAATCTGCTTTTCTCTTTACTAAGGACACTCTGGTGTGGAGCAGGCATCACATGTGCCAAACAGGAAGCAGAAGGACCAGCAAGGAGGCTGCTCAGGTCATCCAGGGACAGGAGGGGATGGTGGATTCCTCTAGAGTGGAAGTGTGGGGTTTTAAGAGGTGACGGTGGCTCTAAGTTGCATTCTGAAGGCAGAGTTAGCAGAACTGGCTAGTGGACAGCTATAGGATGGCAGCATCCAGGATGACGCCAATGTTTTCAACCTGAGCAAGTGGAAGAAGGAAGGGTGCTGCCTTAGGTTCATGTTAGGAAAATGAGGGAAACGTGTTTCCTGTTATGGCGTGGTGTTCAGCCACAGCAATAAACCATGAGGATCCAGGGAAGTGCTGCCAGTCATCACACAGCATGTTGTTACGCGTTCCTAAACCTCTGGGCTTCAGCCATCCAATGCTCTTAGTCCTTAGCTTTACTGCTAAATTCAGAATATTGTACATGCACACTGTAGTCCTGCCCATCTCTAGTTTTTGTCTGGAACTTGTATAATTCTTTAACTCAAAAGAATGAAGGTGACTTTAGGGACTAACAAAACAAAACAGATACAAAAAATATAGTAACAGGACTGGGGTTGTAGCTCAATGGTAGAGCCCTTACCTAGTATGTATTGAGGCCCTGGGTTCGATCCTCAGCACCACATAAAAAATAAATAAATAAAAATAAAGATATTGCATCCATCTACAACTAAAAAAAATGTTTTAAAAATATACAGTAACAACAAGCTGTACTATTATAAGCAATAAACTACAAACTTAAAAGACACAGGGTGACTGGAGATGGGGGCTTAGAAGGTCCATACTCTGGTGGAAAGGCTTGTATGATCAAGAACATGTCTGAAGAACTCTTGGGATATTCCCAAATCCTGTGGAAGGTGATGCTGGAGTTGCAATGGTGGACAACTCCTGCATTCTCCTCCTGGCCCTTCCACGTGCTGTCTGGCCTCCAACTGCAGCCTGGCGCCCCTAAGTTCTATGCTTTGTCTAACCCATACTCTTCCCTTCTTGTCCTCCCAAGCCCCTTTTTCTTGGTTCCCCTCTTGACTATGACCTGCTTTTGCGGACTTTCTGCCAACCTGCCCTCTTTCTGTCCCTCAACACCAACTATGGTGTAAGGTCTTCTCTTTTTCTCTACTTCTACTCCTCACAGATACATAACTCTCTATTCTGCCACTTAAAATATATCTTACACAATCTGTTTAGGGCTCTGTTAGTCACAATACGAAGCATGACTACTAAGTATAATAAAATCAAAGTATTTCTTTTACCTGACGCATCTTTTCTCTTTCATACTCTCATTATCATTGGAAGTATTCTCTTCAATTATTAGTTTCTCTTTCTCATATATTTCTTATATCATAACTTTCTTCTTCATTTCTAAAGGATAACTAAGTATTGATAATGGTTTTCTATTCCTTAATTAATCAATACTATTTTCTGTAATTTTATGGCCAACAAGTGCATACCTGACAGCCACTCAAAAGAAACATAACAGACTCTGATTGTTAATCACATGATCATATATTTGGGGAGTGTAGCAATTTTCTCTTTATAAAAATGTATTATCACAGTAGTGCATTTTGCCAATTTAAAAATTTGGTCATTTGAGTAATTATCAGGAGTCATGATTGACACTATTTTCGTTGATATTTCAAATTGAGATAATTATCCTATAATTCATATAATAGGTTTACTTGGAACGTAGGGACTGGTAATTTTAGGGATGGATTTTCTAAAACATTCTGTATTAAACTGCCCCATCACTATTTCTTTTTCTGTAAGACAAAGCCAGAGAAATGAGGTACTCGCCAAAGCACCAAGGTGTCAGGGGGTGTATGTGGGTTTCTAGTCGGAGGCCTGAAACATAAATATGGTACAAGAGCTGAAGAGCCCGGATGCACATTCCTCTCAGATGGAGCAACAGCCATTTTGGCTTTCCTTCTTCTGATCATTTTTAGAGTTATTCACCAAATAGGTAAAGAGACAGAGCTTTCAGATCTTTGTTTCACTATTTTACCCTCCTTGGTACTGGGGATTGAATCCAGGGGTGCTTAACCACTGAGCCACATCTCTAGCCTTTTTTATTTTTTATTTTTGTGACATGGTCTTGCTAAGTTGCTTGGCGTCTCACTAAACTACTGAGGCTGGCCTTGAATTCACAGTCTTCCTGCCTCAGCTTCCTGAGCCGCTGGGATTACAGGTGTGACCACTGCACCTGGCTCACAACGATTTTTAAGAAACTAAATTTTCCCACTGTGGTTAGGGCTTTAGGTTGAAAGTAAAAAATATTTTACTGATAGTTTGGTATTCTTTTGAATAACAATTAATAGCTTGGAGAATTGAACAAGTAAGCACAGTAATTAAAATAGAAACTGAAAATTTATCTAATTTCAAATTGAACTAAAAATTGGTCCCGATCATTACTTTTTCTACGAACAGAGCATTAAGTGAAATTTTAAAATATTCATTATATAAAATGAAATCGAGGACAAACTACGAGTAAGTATTGGATTGTTAAAGAGTCCATTTCTTTACTATGTAAGAAATCTAACAAATAAAAAAAAATAACCCAATAAATATGAGCAAAAATATAAATTACACAGTTTTGAGAAAAAGAAAATTCTATGGTCAATAAACATGAAAAGATATTCAACTTTATTCAAATTAATCTTTGATTAAAATAGATAGAAATCTGGGCTGGAGATATAGTTCAGAGATAGAGCACTTGCCTAATGTGCAAGAGGCCCTGGGTTCCATCCATCTCTGGCACCATGAAAAGACAAATAACAATAACAACAACAACAAAAATATGAAAAGCAGATAAAGTATGTGGAAATATAAGTAATCCTACCAATTAAGAAAAATTTTCAAAATCTGATAATACTTGGTGTGAATTCGAGAAACGTGCACTCATGTATACCACAGTGGGAATATAAATTGATTTAAGGATGTGAAAAAGTTGTAAGATGCCTGATGACACAGAGTAAAATATTTTATGTCCATATCCTTATTTCATTGCCCACTGGTTTATTTATACATAATAGATACTCAATAAAAAATTGTTAAATAACAAAAATATGCTAATTTTTTCATATTCGTGAGAACAATGAGAAAATTAGAAAGGATAATTATTAATATTTGAGTAGCATTTCATAACACAAAATTCACTCTTATCCATATGTTATCTCAGGATATAATTAAAATATTCATTGACATTTAGAAATGGACTTCACGTAAGGAATGCTTTTCTGAAGATGTTATGCATTAAGATGAGTCACAGATTTAAGTGGAAGTTGTAAAATCTCTTCCCCATTATAAAATACTCCAGGAAATGGGGTGAGGGTTGGCTAGGGGATGCATAGGTTGAGAAACATTGGCTTTTGATTCCCGTAAATTTGTAAGTTCCAGTAAAAGGAATTCCCGTGTGACTGGTTCAACAGAGCACACACGTACCCTGCTTAACTACAAAGGTATTTGTGCCGATTTATTTTTATTTACTTGAGTCTTCATAATTTTGATGCTGTTTGACTTTGATAATCCACACGAGGTTTTAGCCAGTCTTTAGTTATCTGATGATCCCTGACCGCTCCTGTTTTGTATAATTATTGACTAGGCACTCTTGATCCACTCACAGGGACTTGGGTTTATTTTGGATCCCCAAAGTCAATGCCAGCTCTTCTTTTGGCACTCACTTCGGCAAAAGGGTCATATGATTTTGGTGGCTTCCAGAAATTATTCTCTGTGCTTCCCTAGAAGGGACAATTACCAGGAGAAGTCTTAGGATGGTCAGAACTCATCCATTCAACCTCTACGGGACCTTCACTAGAGATTGGGAGGTGAAACAGAACAAGACAAAATGGAAGCCAGAAAGAGACAAGTCCCAGGAACTGAGATGGTCCTCGTGTCTTTACTGTCTGATGATGTTAGGGGCTTCCTCTCTACATCATCCTTTTTTTCCCTATTAAACGTATATAGATACAATATTTAATAACACACACAGGCACATACACCCATGTATACCTTTGTCAGTATATGTGGTTAAGTTGATGAATATGTTTGGATACTCTAAAAATTAAAATTTAAAGTGTTAGGAGTCTCTTATTCACGCAGGACTAAAAGTTTTGGCAAATAGTAGCTAGTTAATAAACTTAGTGATTAATAATACAGAGCTAAAAAATGCAGTTAACAGCTCTCAAAAGTGATTTTCAGCAGATTATAGAAATTTCTGTAGACAGTTAAATGTTGAAGAAACTGGGTATGGTGGTGCACGGCTACAATCACAGCTATTCAGAAGGCTGAGTCAAGAGGCTAGCCTAGGCAACACTTTTTTTTTTTTTTTTAATGTGGTGCTGGGAATTAGAACCCAGGGTCTTGTGCATGCAAGGCAAACACTCTACCAACTGAGCTATATCCCCAGCCGAGCCTAGGCAACTTAATGAGACCCTGTCTCAAAACAATATATAAAAATGGCTGGAGGAGGCAGATGCAGGCAGAAACAGGAAATAGGAAAACCAAAATTCAAGGTCAGCCCAAGCAACTTACTGAGACCCTGCCTCAAAATAAAGTGGTAGAGCACTTCTGGGCTCAACCCAGGACTGCTAAATCAATTAAGTCTTAAAAAAAAATCTGTCTGGGCATGGTGGTATGTGCCTGTAATCCTAGCAGCTCTGAAGGCAGGAAGATTGCAAGTTCGAAGGCAACCTCAGCAACCTAGTGAGGACCTATCTCAAAATAAAAAATAAAACTGGGCCGGGCACAATGGTGCATGCCTGTAATCCCAGTGGCTCAGGAGGCTGAGACATGAGGATAGCGAGTTCAAAGCCAGCCTCAGCAACATCGAGGTGCTAAGCAACTCAGTGAGACCCTGTCTCTAAATAAAATACAAAATAGGGCTGGGGAGGTGGCTCAGTGGTCAAGTGCCCCTAAGTTCAATCCCTGGTACATCCCACACCCCCAATAAATAAATGAATAAATCCGGGAGGGGATGTGGCTCAGTGATTAAAGTGCACTTTAATCCTTGGTTAGACATTCTCATATATGTAACCACGCTCACACGCACATGTGCACACACACAAGGAAACTCTCAACTTATAAACTGATGAGTTCTTCACTTTTCCCTTATGGATAGCCTAATATTTTCTAGTTTCTCTGCATCTACAGGGCCAGGGAAAGAGGAAGATGAATCCACATCTTTTCTGCTACTTATTGGTGTTTTTGTTCAAAAGGTATTTAGTGGGGAAACAGCAACAAAGAGAAGGAGAGGGAGAGAAACAGGGAAAGGCCAGAAAGCAGGAAAAGAAAGAGAAATAAAAAATAAGGAGGGACAGAAGGAAGGAAGGAACAAAAGGAGAGAAAGAGGAGAAAAAAGAACTGAATATACTAATTCCAATAATTAGAAGATCTTGGGGAAAATCTTTTAGAATATATTATTTCTTGGGGGCTGGAGATGTGGCTCAAGCGGTAGCGCGCTCGCCTAGTATGCGGTATGCGTACGGCCTGGGTTTAATCCTCAGCACCACATACAAATAAAGATGTTGTGTCCGCCGAAAACTAAAGAATAAATAATAAATTTCTCTCTCTCTCTCTCTCTCTCTCTCTCTCTCTCTAAAATATGTGTGTGTGTGTGTGTGTGTGTGTGTGTGTGTGTGTGTGTGTTATTTCTTCTTCATAGAGGTGAAGTGGGAATAAAGATTTCTCTAAAACAACCTCAGAAATGTTACAAAAGAAAAATAATAGACTGAAAATGTCTGGAAGGTTCAGGAAGAGAAGCAGAATCATTAGCCAGAGTTTATTACTAACATCATGTTGGCCTACTTAACTTTAAACATTAATATTGTATTTAATGTAATAATATCAAACTATGATCTAGCCACAGTTAAAATATTTTTAGTTACTGAAGACCTTACAGTTATACCCAACTAATACCATTAATAAATAACTTGAGGTGGGCTATATTTTCATTTTAAAGGAGTCTATCTGAAGGTTTGTTTCATAAGGAAGAAAGATCCGTACCTTTTTGATTCTTGTAAAAGTTATGGCCATTCTTTAGCCGAAGGATGAGAACAAAACTGTGTGTGTGTTTTCTTTAAATCCCTGAGAAATGCCAGTTAACCACAAAAACAGCAACCAAGCTCCCAAAAAGTGCAGTGGAGGAACAGGCTGGAACCATCTATCCTCCGGAAACAGAACTTTTAATATCTGCTCCTTTGGTGAGTTCAGAGAAGGCCATTTCTGTCCTTCTCTTTTAAATGGAGAACTTGTTCTATGCAACTTAAATTAGAATACTTTAGTGAGTACCATTTTCATAATTTATGGTGCTCCCACCATGAGCTCGGTTCAGAGCTTAGGAAAATACATTTGTTTAGGAAAATATATTTCCTGCCTCTGTTCTGTCATGATTGTAATACAGGCTGGTGGTCAAATAAGTAAGGTGTGCATCTATCTGGAAAAGATCTCGTTTGGAATAACCGCCAGGGCTGCGCAGCCGCAGCTGGAAACACCTCAGCACTGGTGGCAAATGCAGGGGAGGTCGCTGCTGCCAGCAGATGAGGGGAAGTCATGGGTGGGGGCAGAGAAGCAGAAACTAACAGTCACTACTCTCCGGTCTCTAGTTACCTAACAAGCAGTTGACTCAGCTGAGGCCCACCTGATTTCACAACAACATCAAGATAAGAACATCTAATCCTTATGGGGCACTTACCCTGTACCAACCTCAGGCTAATTGTGTCACGTGTTATCTCATTTCATCTTTACAACAACCCTAGGAGGTAACAACTGTCTTTCTTCTTATTTTACAGGCGAAGAAACTAACGCTAACAGAGCTTAAATAAGCTGCCCAAAATATTACAGAGAGTAGGTGGCTGAGGTAGAAAACAGCCAGGCAGCTAGACCCCAGAGCCCATGTTTTGACCCCAGAACCACCATGCTATGTGGATTCTACCCCAGTGAGAGACCAGTGCACCAATTATTCTCTGTAGACAGCCCTCTGTATTCAGCTGCTCTGAAACCCTGTCCCCAAAGAAAAATTCTGCATGCCCTTGCTCAGCTTTAGTGTTGCTGACTTACACAGTTCTATGTGGTAGAATTTGTGGAATGGAGACAACAGTTAAAATGCAGTCGCATTCTGGGCTGGGTTGTGCCTCAGGGGGAGAGCGCTCACCTAGCATGTGCAAGGCCCTGAGTTCGATCCTCAACACCACATAAAAATTAATTTTAAAAAAAGGTATTGTGTCCAACTACAACTAAAAAATAAATATATTTTTTTAAAAAATGCAGTAGCCATCAAAGCTTCTACTTCAAGAAATAAAAAAAAAAAAAGAAAAGCAAACTAAACCTTAAACAGCATAAGGAAAGCAATAACACAGATATAAGTGGAAATAAAGAAATAGAGGCTAGAAAAAACATAAAGAAAATTAATGAAACCAGCAGGTGGTTCTTTGAAAAGATCAACAACATGGACAAACCTGTAGCTAGCATGACCAAGAAAATAAGAGAGAAAAGCCAACTTGTGAACTGGGGACATAGCTCAGTGATACTGTGCTTGCCCAGAAGGCACGAGGCTCTGGATTCAACCCCTGGCACTACAAAATTAAAGACTCTAAACTTAGGAAAAAAGAGAGGACATTATTATTGACCTCAAAGAATAAAGATTACAAAGAAATATTAGGAACAAATTGTGCAAATTAAATAACCTAGAGGTAATGGACAATTTCTAAAAAGAAAAGAAACTACAGGTCTGGAGCTGTAGCTCAGTGGTAGAGCGCCTGCCTAGCAGGCCCAAGGCCCTGGGTTCAATCCCCAGTACCGCAAAAGTTAAGTAAATCTTTCCATTTCTAAGTTCTTTAAAGAAAAGAAAGAAACAACAAAAACAGACTTATGAATCAATGGAAATCCAACTAGATCTGTAAGTAAAGAGATTGAATTACCAATAATAATTTTTTAAAAATCCACAAGACAAGCCCTGGTACACATGGATTCTGCAAAGTGTTTAAAGTGAAATGAATACAAGTCCTTCACAAACCCTTCCCCCAAATAGAAGATGGAACACCTCCCAATGAGGCCAATACTATTCTGATACAAAATACGCACACACACACACATACACACACACCACACACACACACACACACACACACAAACACACACACACATACATCAATCCCCCTTATGCATATGGATGCAAAAATCTACAACCAAATACTAGCAAACTAAATTCAGCAACATATAAAAAAGATTATACACAACAACCAAGCATGACTTAGGCCAGAAATGCAAGGTTGCCTTACCAGATTAAAATAAATCAATCCATATTAATAAAGGACAAAAGTGACACCATCATTTCAATAGACACCAAAAACCATCTGACACAACAAAGGGTGGCCACATAAGAGAGGAAGAAGTAAAACTAGTCCCTCATGACGTTACAGTACATGTAGAAAGCTGAAGGAAATCTTCTAAAATGTTAGTAGAACTAATAAACAAGTTGAACAAGGTATGGGACACAAGGCCAATTTTTTTTAAAAAATGTGTTTTTATGAACAAGTGATGAACAATCTAAAACATGAACTCAACAAAGCAATTTCATTTACAATTGCATTGAAAGCAATAAAATACTGTGAAAAGTACAAATTATTGTTCAAAGAAGGTCTAAATAAAAGGAAAGACATCTCATGTTCACGGCAAAGGCTCAGTGTTGTTAAACGAGACATACTCAAACTGATCAGCAAGCAGAGTCAACAAAGTCCCATGGAAATTTCCACTGCTTCTGTGAAGAAACTGACAAGTTGATTCTAAGGAAGAACAAAACTTAGGGGGATTGACACTTCCTGATTTCCAAACTTACTACAAAGATAGGGTATAGAAGACAAGTGTGGGTGCTAGCATTAGACACAGGTCGCTGGAGGCTGCAGTGCATGCCTAAAGTCCCAGCAACTCAAGAGGCTGAGGCAGGAGGATTCGAGGTTTGAGGCCAGCCTCAGCAACTTAGCAAGACCCTATCTCAAAATACAATAAATAAAAGAATGGAGGTGTAGCTCAGTGGGAGGGTAGCCCTAAGTTAAATCCCCAGTACTGAGGGGGAAAAAAAGAATTTACACAGATCAGTGGAAATAACTGGAAGTTCAGGGGAATAAAGCCCCTCAAGATCCACCTACAGTCAACAGATTTTTTTTTTTTAAGAGAGAGAGTGAGTGAGAGAGAGAGAGAGAGAGAGAGAGAGAAAGAATTTTTTAATATTTTTTAGTTATCGGCAGACACAACATCTTTGTCTGTATGTGGTGCTGAGGATCGAACCCGGGCTGCACGCATGCCAGGCAAGCGCGCTACCACTTGAGCCACATCCCCAGCCCCTCAACAGATTTTTTGACAAGGGTGCCAGGAACCATTCAATGGTGTGAAAGGACAATCTTTTCAAGAAATAATGCTACAACACTGGCTCTCTACTTGCAAGACATGAAGTTGTTCTACTAATTCACACTACACACAAAATCACAGTGGATAACCATCTAAATAAAAGAGCCCAAACCAAAACTCTTAGAAGAAAATATAGGTGTGAAATAGGATCTTTGATTAGGCATATGGTGGCCTTTTAGGTGCAATACCAAAAGCACAAACAACAAAAGAAAAAAGAATACTTGGACATGGTCAAAATTAAAAGTTTTGGGCTGAAGCGGGGTGCAGTGGCACATGCCTATAATCCCAGGGAGGGATTACCGCGGCTCGGGAGGCTGAGACAGGAGGATTGCAAGTTCAAAACGAGCCTCAGAAAAAAGCAAGGCACTAAGCAACTCAGTGAGGCCTTGTCTCTAAATAAAATACAAAATAGAGCTGGGGATGAGGCTGAGGGGTTTGCCTCACATATGTGAAGCCCTGAGTTTGATCCCCAGATCCAAAAAAACAAAAGAAAAAAAATTAAGTTTTGTGCCTCAAAAGGAAATAAAGACAATTCATAAACATAATACATATATATATATAAAGAACTCCTACAACTCAGCAATAAAATATGCAAGTAAACCAATTTAAAAATAAGAATCTGAAGAAACATTTTTCCAAAGAAGATATACAAATGGCCAACAGCACATGAGAATCTGTACCCGAACACGTCTAACATCATGAGCGATTGTGGAAATGTGAATTACGGACACAGTAAGATACTACTCCACACTCCTGGGAAGGCTATAATCAAAAAGTCAATAACAAGTGTCAGCAAGGATGCAAGAAAATTAAACCTTCACACACTACTACTGGAAATGAAAATGGTGCAATCACTTTGAAAACTGTGAGTAGTTCCTTAAAAATCTGAACCCCCAAATTACCCTAAGACCCCAAAACTGCATTCTCAAGTATGTACCTAAGAGAAATAAACAGGACCTCAAAAAAGCATCTACATAAATGGTCACAGTCAATTATAATATTGTTGAAATAGCCAAAAAGTATAAAAAAAACCAAATGTTCATCAATTAATGAGTAAACACCCAGGCAAATAAAACACCTTATGTTCATACAATGGAATACTATTTGGCAATACAAAGGAACAGAGCACTGGTGCATGCTACAACACAGATGAGCCTTCAAAATATTATAGTAAGTCCAAGAAGCCAGTTGCAAAAGACAACATATAGTACAATTCATATCTATAAGTATCAGAATAGGCAACTCTAGCAGACTGGTGTTTGTCCAGAGGTGAGGCAGGAGACAAGGCAAGTGACCGGTAACAACACTCAGGATTTTCAAGGGGGTGATGAAAAGGTTCTTAAAAGTGATTGTAATATGGTTACAAAATTGTGGGAATAGGGCTGGGGCTGGGGCTCAGTGATAGGGCGCTTGCCTAGCATGTGTGAGGCACTGGGGTTCGATTTCCAGCACCATATAAAAAAAACTAAATAAAGGTATTGTGTCTATCTACAACTAAAAAAAAAAATGTTTAAAAATTTTGGAAATATACTAAAACCCACTGACTCGTACACTCAAACAGGTGAACTTGTTGGTATGTGACTTATATCCCAATAAAGCTGTTATTTAAAAGAAAAGACAAGCTGAGCATGGTGATGTGCACCTAAAACCCCACAGACTCAGGAGGCTGAGGCAGGAGGAGTTTGAAGCCAGCCTCAGCAATTTAGTGAAGCCCTAAGGAATTTAGCAAAATTCTGTCTCAAAAAATAACAAGGGGCTGGGGCTGTAGCTCAGTGGCAGAGCACTTGCCTCACACGAGTAAGGCACTGGGTTCGATTCTCAATACCAAGTAAAAATAAACAAAATAAAGGCATGCTGTACATTTACAACTATAAAAAATAAATAAATAAAAAGGGCTGGGGATGTGGCTTGGTGGTAAAGTGCCCCTGGGTTCGATCCCCAATTTAAAAAAAAAGAAAAAAGAAAGAAAAAATAGAAATATAAAATAAATATAGGCATGGTGGCACACGTAATCCCAAGTGCAGCAGGAGGACTGCAAGTTCAAGGCCAGCCTCAGCAATTTAGTGAGACCATGTCTCAAAAAAAAGGAGGGGGGGCTAGATGTAGCTCAGATGTAGAATAACACTGAACTCACTCAATCCTCAGTATTGTAGAAAAAAGAATAAATAATATATATAAACATTTATATATATATATATAAACATTTATATATATATATATAAACATTTATATATATATATATATATATATATATATATATATATATATATATATATATATAAATACACACACAAAAACAGCCATGAGAGCAGGAGAAGTATGGCAGATGCTGCCGCTTGCCACCCTTCAGAAAGACACATTGGAAAGGCTTCTCCTACATCCCTCCTGTCCCCACCCTTGCATTCAGGGAATAAGACTCAGGCATGCAGCGGTGAGTGCTAGGATGTTCATGTTCCATGTTCTGCCCCCAATTTCACTTCAGACTCAAACCTACAGGTAAAACTTCACCATGCAGAATGACACTGGACAGAGGGTTCTGGCGTGACACTATCTTTATGTCCAGCAGATGGCTGAGTCTTCCAGCTGTTGTTCTTGCTGGCTGTGTTCACCCAGCACTCCCCGTGGGACTGTCCCTGCTGAAGTGTGGCCGTGTGGCGGTGCACACTGAGCACGGAGTCGAGGGCTCCACGCTCCTAAAGCAAGGCATAATTAGCCTCCCCCTTAGCCTCGGCGAGTAACACGCTCCCCTCGTCCTCCCCTTCCACCACATTTCCTCATCACCCTCACCTGCCACCAGTGCCCTTTCCAGTATTCCCAAGCAGTCAACCCCACACACAGCAAAGAGGCTGAAAGAAAACAGGCTCTGGAGTCTGGGAGACCTGAACTCCAAAACCAACCCTTCCCTTTTCCACTTTCAACCTCAGGCAAGCCTCAGACACCAAGAGTGTCCAACAAAGATCACACAGATGGTTAAGAGGCACCAAGTCCCCACGAGGAGCCAGGTGCTGCTGTTGAGGAACTCATGGCCTTGTAGGATGTGGAGAAGTGTCCACAAATAATTTTAGAAGGGTGGAATGGGGAAATTGTCGGATGGTACACAGAGGAGGGGATGACTCATTTTCATAATGGCTGAGAAGGAAGAACTGGCTTTCTGGGTGGATGTGGAACTTTGATAAGACAATGTGTCCAGAGGACATTTGGCACATGGCAACTGCTCAGAGAGTGTGAAGTTCTTTCCCCACGAGGAACCCTAGAAATTTAAAAGGGAAAAAATTACATGTTTTGATGAGAGACAATTGAAATTGAAAAGGCCATTGGCTGCTCTGGTCAGAGGGTTACAAGGGCCATTTCAGCTATAGGAATTCAGCGGGGCATCTGTATTTCTTTACTTCTTTAAAAGATAACTAATATAATAAATGCATATTGTTACAAAAAATGTGGATGTCCTAGGATTAATGCTGCAAATCTCAGTCAATTGTTCTAACTTGGCCAATAAAGACATCTAATATAGTAGTTAACAAGTCCTTGACTCCTCTCTTGGTGGCATGTATTTATTAACCCCTTCTATGAGTGACACTAAGTAACGTACAAAATTGCACTTAGAACAAGCTTACAAATGACTAGGAAATACAAAATGACTCCTCAGTAATTATAACACAGGGCAGAACAGCATGCCAACAGTCATTGCTCAAGAGGTTTTTCTTGCCTTTGGAACAAAGCAGTGTGATCATATGGGTCCCTTTCTGATCAAACCTTTCCTGTACTCTTATGCTAATTTCTAGAACTAGACATTTGTAAATTGCTTTCCTTAGGTGAAAATAAGAAATGATAGAGTTTCTCAATACAGACAAGTCTCAATACAGACAAGTGCTCTGTCCTCAGAGCAAAATCTTGCTGAAATGATGACTCTGCCATCCCTTATCCAGGGATTTAGCTGTATAGAAAAAGAATCCGAGGGGGCTGGAGATATAGCTCAGTTGGGAGAGTGCCTGCCTTGCATGGACAAGGCCCTGGGTTCAATCCCCAGCACCACAAGAAAAAAAAAAAAAAAGAATCCAAGTCAGTAAATCCACGGTAGGACAAGGAAGAAGATGGAACGCAACTTTGGGCACAGTAGGGTCTGTGGCCCCAGATGTGGAAACCTCTAAACCAGAGGTCAACAAGCACCTGCACTGAGGAGAGGGACCTCAGGTATGGATTATAGCAGCCTTCTCCTGCCCACTCACCCCCCACCAAGTCTCCTAGTACTACATCCCTCCATGGACAGGGACAACAGGTGCAGCACTAGAATTAGAGTCCTTCTGGGGGACTTATATGGACCTAAGAATGGTATAGCTGTGGGGTTTTCCTTAGGAAAGTTAGACAATAAAACCAATATAGAAGATAACAGACTGAGATACAGACAGAAAAACAGTTCTGGTGAGCTCTTTTGAATACTGCAATGTTTCATTCACCCTTTGGAATTTCCAGTTTGGTAAATGTATGTATATATGTAATTGTAAGTAGATATGTGATTTGATGTTCTATATCTGTTCATTTATTCCTTACCCTATTTGGCATTGATTTTTTGTATTTGTTTTCTGTCTTTTTTTTTTTTTTTTTTACATGCAACCATAAATTCCTAATTAACAAGGAAATTAGGGGCTCACTGGGGCCTTCTTCCTTGGTATGAATTATCACAGGGATGACATAACCAATAAGCTCACATAGAAATCTCACCTCCTCTATTCTTCCTAACATTTTTTCCAGGTCTCATGAAAAGTTGTCATTTTCCCTCCCCGATTTCTTTCCTAAAATTTTATTCTACGACCCTTTTCCTACATTAAAAATGGCATTTCATCATTTCTACAGCAGAGTTGTGCTAATCTAACATTCCTTTAAGAAGAGAGCATTCAAAAAAGAGTTGACAAACTCGAATCCCTCTAGCAGGTCTTCATTTCTACAAAGTGTCAGCTCTGTGTCCTTTGTAGGAGAAGTTAACAGAAAACCCTCAAGTTCATGGAGAGACCTTTTTCCAATGATTATAGCTGACTGCTGCTTAAGTGTTGTCTCTAAAAGCTCTCTCACCTGTCAGCCCCTTGCTGTATCTGACACCCCCAGCAGGCCTAACTGGGATTGCTCAAAAGTCTAAACAATTGATCGCCCCACTTGTCTATTTCCTTTTATTTTAATCTGTCTTCTCCTGCTTCCCTCAGAGGGAAAAGAAAAAAAGACAAAGACAGCAGACAGGGGAAAGAATAAAACTTACTGGGAGGAAGCTTGTATAGGAAACTAGGGGAATTCTGAAAGGAGAATTTTCTTTTTTAAGGTCCAACTTTAAAAATACACACACACACACACACACACACACACGTGATTATATACACACACACACCACACACACATGCGTGTGTATATGTTGTAGATGGACACAATACCTTTATTTTATTATGTGGTGCGAAGGATAGAACCCAGTGCCTCACACTCACAGGTGCTAGGCAAGCGCTCTACCACTGAGCTACAACTCCAGCCCCTGAAAGGAGAATTTCTGACCAGGGTTGAAACAGACAAGAGACCTCTGTGGGTGAAGCAGTGGCTCACTCAAAACCAAAGCAAGGCTACCAGCAAGAGTGGCTGCCTCCAAATTGTCACTTGGTCTACATGAATGTGTACCAAGCATGTTTGAATAACCTGGACTGCAGAACTCAGGGGAAACCCCTAAAGCCTGGCATCTTTGCAGGGTCCTGACTTTTGATAGTTTTTAAAAGTTCTTCCCAACCCATGGCAGTGATTCTAAATATGTAGTCAAGGAAAACAAACAAACAATAAACAATCACTTGTCTGTGTGGACATAAAAACTCTTTCTTTGTCCAGCCATTGTAGTTATTTAGTCAATTTTGGCTGTAACCAGAATGGCAATAATCTCACTGGGAAAATCTTACAGTTTTTCCCATATAAGCAGATGATTACAGTTGTGAGTTAGTAAGAATTTACTGTGCGAGGCTGTTTTAAGCACTTTAATACATGTGCTCTCACTTCTAACAATGCCTCTAACCTTTACAACAACCCTAGAAGACAGAACCTCTCCCATTTTCAGCACAAAAGATCCAGCGATTAAAGAATTTACCCAAGACATGGCACAGCAGAATCCAAACCCAAGGGGGTCTTGACTCCAAAGCTTACCCTCTCCACTGAGATGGCCCCTCAACTCTGCGTTCTTGCTCCTGGTTTTACTTAGTTTTTGCTTTTAGTGCAATCCAAAGTGCTTTTAGTTTGTATCCTTCGGATAGCCCACCATATGTGCAAATATATGACTGGTGAAAACTCAAAAGAAATACCTGTAAATTCCTTAGGGATCCCTGTTAAGCAAACTGTAGTATGGCATTCTATTAAAAATTAAGTATGACGGTTGATAGAATAGTTTCTAATTGCTAAAAAACATCAGGCCTTTATACATGACTTCTGAAAATATAAGTTTTAATTTCTAACACAGTGGATAAAATGAGAAAGATTTGATACCTTTACAAACTAGATAAAATCACAGTTAACTTCCATAAGTCTGTTCAACATGGCTCATACCTCTCTATGGCATTAATGTTTTACACTTTAACAACAGGTATCCAATAGTTGTTGAATGAATATATAAATAAAGGCAGAGAGTGGGGGGCTTTCATGCCAATATTAGGGAGAAAAGCTACTTTAAAAAAGACAAAAAAAAAAAAGAACAATCAATTTTTTCTTTTTTTAAAAAATTAGCTGGGGGGCTGGGGATGTGGCTCAAGCGGTAGCGCGCTCGCCTGGCATGCGTGCGGCCCGGGTTCGATCCTCAGCACCACATACAAACAAAGATGTTGTGTCTGCCAAAAAGCTAATAAATAAATATTAAAATTAAAAAAAAAATTAGCTGGGGACATAGCTCAGTGGTTCAGTGATAGAACACTTGACTAGTACACATGAGGCCCTGGGTTTGACCCCAGAACTGCAAAATAAATAAATAGATCAATCAAGTGAAATTTAAAACCCATAGCATATAGCTCTTACTCAAGGTTTTTTTATTTAAATTTATTCAAATCTTTAGGTGTATGCACTTCACTGTTTTACTCTTTTCTCCCTGAAGAGTCTATGAGGCAACAGCTAACACTTCAGAATCACATTTTGTTTAATCATTTTCCTCCATTGTTCCCAAGCACAGTGAACCTTTATTAAAGCAAAGAACATATTGTGTATACGTCACAATTGTGACTTCAGTGACTGGAGCCACATTACACTGTTCTTGAGGCTGAGGATTGCATTTTCACTTATTAATTCAGTTTTTTCATTCACAGACTGTTGACCCAATATGCGTTCCAGGAGTCAGCTGGCCAATGGCACTAGCACTCATATGCTGTGAATACCTTGCAAACCAAAAGATGTGCTTTGTCAGGTGCAGTGGTGCACACCTATAATCCCAGTGGCTTGGGAGGCTGAGGCAGGAGGATCATGAGTTCAAAGCCAGCCTCAGCAAAAGCAAGGTGCTAAGCAACTCAGTGAGAGCCTGACTCAAATACAAAAATAGGGCCGGGATGTGACTCAGTAGTCGAGTGCCTCTGAATTCAATCCCTAGTACCTCTCCCCTAAGAAAAAGATGAGCTTTATTCCTGCCTGTGGCCCCAAGGCTTAGAATAAACTTGAGAAATAGTCAATGAACTGTACATTAGAGATCAGTTAGCTCAACCCTCATTTCCTGGTGGTGATGTATCTAGATAGCTCTCAAGGTGACAGTTACTAGCAAGTGGTCGAGCTAAGACTAAGCATCAGATTTCTTTTCTTCCAATCCAAAGGTCATGCAAAAATTCATTTTATGATGACATACATCAATTCAAAATCAAGTGGATACTGGTACAGATATTCTTCAGCTCAAAAGCCCATTAATATTTTCAGAACCATGTTTCTTCAAAGCCCCAATTTATTGGCTAAGCACTGCATTTTCAAGAAAATGCTCTTCCTCATTGAGCATGTGTGTTCTTCCAGTTAGGTAAGGCCTTTTAATAACATAATAACAAAGATGAATAATAATAATCTAGTCACAAACTTTTAAGAAGTCTTACACAGATAAATGCATCCTGAATGAATTCTATTTTTATGAAATTCTAAAATAAGCAAAACAAAGATACGATGGGGGAAAGGACTTCAAATCAATTATTGACTTTGGGGGTTAAGGTGGGAGTAGGGATTCATTACAAAGGGTTATGAGAGGACTTTCCGGGATGATGTTCAAGTTCTCTTGGTAATAGTTTGCGTTACATGAGATTATATCTTTGTTAAAGCTCAGTAAATGTATGCATAACATCTGTGCATTTTATTGAACACAAATTTATCTTTAAAAAAATCATAGGCAAATGTTAAACTTTAGGAGTTGGAGATGTCGCTTAGCAGTAGGAAATTTGCCCAGTACCACAAAAAAAAAAAAAAAAAAATCAAATTTAAAAAATGAGCTTTAATGAAACGTTTCACTAAAGTATCTCGATGTAGAAAATATGGTGTTTTCATGACTAGAGGAATGGATTGATGGGTAGATATATGACAAAGCAAATACGGCAGAATCTGGGTTTGGGGTACGTGGTGTTCATTATAAAATTCAAATTTGTTATATGATTGAAATAATAAAATATTGATGAAAAAGTACTTAAAAACAAGCATACTCGGTAGGCTTTCTTTGGGTTCTTAATGAAGAAATGAACTGTAAAAAGATAAAATTAAGACAATTTGGCAGTAGATATACCAAGGCATTGTTGTTTACTAGGTATGATCACAACGTTGTGATTATATATAAAATCTTTAAATTCTTAAGGATGTTCATTAAAATACTAAGGGTGAAAATAATATGATATCTGAGATTTGTTTAAAAGACTTAAATGAGTTAGGTGCAGTGACACATGCCTACATTCCCAGACTTGGAAGGTTAAGGGGATAGCAAGTCTCAGCAGCTTGGTGCGACCCTGTCTCAAAACAAAAAATAAAAAAGACTAGGGATGAAGCTCAGTGGTCAACCCCCAGTACTAAAAAAAGAGAAAAAGACTTAAATGAATTGGCACAAGAATTACATGTGACGCTCTGTAGCAATATCTTAATAGCTATTGAATCCACGTGAATGGTATATTGGAATTTGCATTTTATTCCCTTTAAACTTCAAAGTATGTTTGGAGTTTTTAAAAAATGAAGGTGCTTCTGCTGTGAGTCTCACAAGGCACTGGTCAAGGCTCTGTGCCCATCTGGAGGCTTAGCCAGGGAAGAGAATCTACTTTCAGGTTTAATTAGTGTGATGGCTGAATTCATTTCCTTGTAGTGTGATGGAGAGACCCAGCTGCTTAGTATTTGTTGGATAGAGGCCCTTGGGTTCTAGAAGACACAGCAATTGCCTGCCATGTGTCTCTTTCCACTGGCACTTCATATCATAACTGCTTCTCACAATTTGCTAAACTGGTGTCTTAAGAACAGGAGACAATGATGGGAGTTGCATCCATTAACCTCTGCGGTAAACTACAGGGTAAGTAGCAAGTGCTGGGTGTCCTTTGAGAGGAGAGTGTACAGGGAATCGCACCAGGGGTGGAGATCACAGGCCATCTTGGAATTGTGTTCACTACAGACAGCTCCTGGGGACTTCTCGGTCTAGAGGAGGTGAGTGTGGATTTGAAGACAGAAAGTCTCATATTTGCTCCTGTGTTACAGTTGTCCCCAGGTTTACATGGGGGATTGGTTCCTCAACACCCATGGATATCAAACTAAACAGATGCTCAAGCCTCTTATACACAATGGCATATAATTTATGAACATGTTCCAATACATGTTAACTCAACTCCAGATTATTTATAGCACCAAATCAATAAAGGCTATGTAAATAGTTGTTATACTGAATTGCTTAGGGAATAAAAAAATAAAGTGAAATTAAAAACTGAAACTAGTTAATATATTAAGGCTATAAATATCAGAGAACTAGTTGAAGTTCTAAATTTTTAAAATGTAACCTTCTATAATAGAGGTAATAGTACCCATCTTTCATCGAAGGTGCTGCTAGGATGCAGATTAGCATTTTAAAATTAAAGTGAACCTAATTTCAGTTATTACTATAAGTTTAAAAATTAAACTTATTTTTAATAACTCCCTGGAATAAATCAGAAATTCCTAGGTCACAACTGCAGGTCTTAGAACCATTGGTTATTCATAAATGTATATCTAATGCCTCTCTTTTGAACACTTCATAGTAACATCTTATTACCTTCAATAAACATATTTTAATATTATGATGACATAAACATTTAAAACCTTCTAAGAGGAACCCCAAAGCTACTAGCTATGCCTAAATTATTCTAACACATGTGCTCACGACATTAACAAATATAACTAATAAAATTTTCATTTGCTTGACCCTAAACAATTTGACTTAATTTTGTATTTAATGAACTGATCTGTGGTCCAAACGAACTGATTAAGGATCACCTTACTAGATAACCACACAGCACATCAACCTCTGATTTACCAAATAGATGAATTTGAAAGTAGTTTACCTCATCCAACGAAATGATTCTTTACTTTACAAAATGACTTACTACCACATTCTCTTGTGCTTTGTCAATTCATTTAAGACTTGGTTTAACAGATTTCCCTCTAACCACACCTGTTCAATGACAGATCATCACAAAAAGCACTGGGATCCATGGCATTCTTTGGTTTTATAGCATCTCTTGTACTCAGGTTTCACTCATTTCTGAATCTTAAACTCAAGTTTTAAAGCAATGTCTGCAAGTCAACGTTTAAACTGGCCTCTGGCAATGATTATGCTCATTAAATTCCGCAATGTCAAAAAAATAACTGCAATATAAAATAAGCGATGTCACGTGACTGGAGTTTTAACTCGGGGTCCAAATACTGCACAGATCAGCTGATGGTTTCATTTATTGTGAAGAGTGAAATAACACAGGGAAACCCTTCTGGTTTTAATTTGAGCATGATCAAGACTTAAGCTTCACCACTAAAATCTGGGGCCGTCGCTTATGTAAATTATGAGGATAAAGGTTAAAATGAAGGTAGGATGGCAAAGAAGATGTGGAAAACGTCAAGAGGGGTGGTATAGAAAACCCATCTAGGCTCTGCTGCTTATAGCTGTGACCACAGGGGTAGAGGGATACACAGCCCATACTTCACAGAGTCAGATAGTGAAAACCTGAACAGAGGTAGGTCCTGCCTGATAGAAATTTCGATGATCATACAAACATTCCGAATCTGCACTGTCCAATACAGTAGCCACCAAGCGACTGCTGCTGAGGACTCTGGCATGTGCTCAGTGCAAATGAGGACCAGAATTATTTACTTCACTTAATTTTACTTAATTAAATAGCCACATGGGATGCTGCTCTTGGTTACCATATTAGACAACAGAGATCTAGATTACGGGCTAGCCCTGGACAGAAAAATAAGAGATTCTGGGCAGAGTTAGACCATGTACTCTTGAATTGCTGCCCCCACTCTGGTAGAGGAGCTAATCTTTTTTTCATTCCAATGGTGAGGAGACTCCAATACCATTTAATAGGCTGTTAAAATGTTCAGTTGTCTTTTCTCAAGCTTCAATAGATGTTCAGACAAGAATCAAATAAACCTCAGTAACTCCAGTGCTCTTTTCTCCATCTTTTAGACCTTCTTAGCCCTAACACTAATTAGGCATATAATTACCCTCACCCACTACATACATGCACACCAGCTCCACAAGCCCCACAGTGAGCTCCTGGCATATACACAAATTCAGCCACCACCTCCTGCTTCCTCCTGGCTCAGAAGTCTCCATCCATGCTGGGCACTGTGGCAATGTAATCCCAGGAACTGGGGAGGTTAAGGCAAGAGGAGTGCAAATTTGAGGCAAGCCCAGGTGACTTAGTGAAACATTGTTTCAGAATGAAAAATAAAAAAGGCTGGGGGTGTCTGGCTAATGCCTGTAATCCCAGGGACTCAGGAGGCTAGGACAGGAGGATGTTGAGTTCAAAGCCAGCCTCAGCAAAAGCGAGGTGCTAAGCAACTCAGTGAGACCCTATCTCTAAACAAAATAAAAAATAGGGCTGGGGATGTGGCTCAGTGGTCAAGTGCCCCTGAGTTCAACCTCTCTGTCCCCCTAAAAAAGAGGGGGGGGTTCTGAGGTGTAGCTCAATGGTAGAGCACCCCTGGGTCCAATCCTCAGTACGGGGTGGGGATGGGGATTGAGGAGTCTCAAGACCCTCCATGTGGTCTTGAGCACTAATATGGTCTACAGCAAAACCCTCAATGCTGGTCAGTCCGCTCATAGGAATGAACGTACACAAAGGTCAAGTTTGGGCATTTTTTTAGTTTCTGATATAAAATTTGAAGCAGGTTCGACTCCCTGGCTTTTAGGGTTGGCAGGGTGGGTATGCTACGCTGGGCAAATCACCTGCTGCTCTGTAATCATGTTGACACACTTCCCATGACAAATTTGATATGTCCTCGTTACCTTGTCCTGAAAAAGGAGGACAGAACTTCATTCGATGAATCGAGCCTGGTCTGAACTGAGGGGAAGTCAAGCGTGAAGGAGGAAGTGAGCCCAACTCCCTGAGTGGCTGAGGAACGTCTTTACCCACCTAAGACAAGGTTTTCCCGTCTCTCTGGTGGGGAGGCTGGAGAACGTGGAGAGGGGCCAGGGAGAGAAACCAAGGACACTTGGGAATCAGAAACCCTGTAATGAAACAGTAGAATCTGCTAAGTCTGGACAGAGGGGGGTGTTCATCCTAGACTCAGAGCCAATGGCTAAAATCTGACATTTCCATCTTCCCCCTCCTTTCACTCCCTGACTTTGAAACAAACACGACAAAGACTTGAAATCGGAACCTAAAGCTAAGAGAGAAGAACAAATGTAATAGACAGAAGAAATGAGCCTGCCTTGAGGGGCCGCTGCCTGCAACGTGGTCTCAAGCAGAAAACAGCCAGGGAGAGGTTTTTGGCAGCGCAGATTGTCAGCAGCAGGTGATGGGCATTGGGAAGAGAAGGTGCTCTCCAAGGCATGGAGACGCTTATTCAGGAAAGGTGGTTTGCAGGTTTGCCTCTGAGGGAGGGGGAGCATGGAAGAGCCACCTAGGGGGGCAAGTAATGCCAGTCCAGAAAAGACTCACTCAGAGGACTTAAGAGTTTGAAAAGTGATCAACAATTGGAAGGTCAGAAATCTCCCATGGACACTGTTCTTAGCTGTCCTTCACCTTGGTGTTTACTGTTTTGTTGTCAGCAGGAGACTTTCAATGATGTCAGTAATTTTTAGAAATAACATGCATTATACTCTTCTTCTGATTATACTAGAAATCTGTCATGAAAAACACAAAAGCCTAAAGAAGAGAGGGAGGACTGGGGTTGTGGCCCAGCGGTAGAGCACTCGCCTTGCATGTGCAAGGCCCTGAGTTCAATCCTCAGCACCACATAAAAATAAATAAATAAAATAAAGGTATTGTGTCCAACTACAACTAAAAAATAAATATTAAAAAAAGAAGAGAGGGAGATAATATTCTCTCTCTCTCTCTCTCTCTCTCTCACACACACACACACAAACACACATACACACACAGAGAGTTTCTTGTGTGAGGTACTGGGTTTGATCCTTAGCACCACATAAAAATAGAATAAAGGACCACTGACAACCAAAAAAAAGTGTATTGAAAAAATTGTAGAAAAGCAGAAGAGAAGATGAGATGGAAACAAGGATCATGTGTGTGTGGTACTGGTGATCGAACCCAGGGCCTCATGCACACTAGGCAAAGACTCCACCACTGAGCCACATCTCCAGCCCATGTTTTAAATTTTATTTGATACAGGTTTCCACTGAGTTGCCCACATTGGTTTCAAATGTGATGTGCCACATCTGTATATGGAAACCACTTGATTCGGCTGCTACTGCTGTGTCAAGATGGCTCTTTGATACAGGGGGAAAAAAAAGACTCAGAGTCAAATAAACAGGGTCTTAAATGCCCCTTTTCAATTTTCCTCCACAAAAAAATCCCAAGAGTTGCCTGACCAGTATCCTGCCCAAGGGGTTGCACTTTTTCTGCACCCCAAACAAGAAGTCACGAATCTTGCTAATGTAGGGGCCCCTCTGCAGCCACAATTTGACCCCACAGCAACTTAACCTGATTTCCATTCAGCTCTGAAAGTTAAAAAGCAATTTAAAATCCAAATCCCACCCAGTACATGTCTTTGTCCTGTTGTGAAGAAAGCTCCCAGTTGTTAAGAGGGTGTGTTGAGGAAAGTCACGATGGTCAACAGTTTGTTTAAGTCCTCTTTGCCTTGACCCTGATCATCATTTGAGATCAGTGAAAGACATGGTTTTCTGGTGGTGGCAGGATGGCATGGCAAACTGTATGCACTTTGGGGTCAAATTAGTTGAGGTATGAAGGCAGGTGCTGGCACTTACTAAGCCGTGTGGCTTTGAGCAAGGCACCTGACCTCTCAGTGCCTCAGTATGTCCACTTGAAAGAAAGGGTTAATGATTCCTCGCCAACAGAGTTGTATGAGAATTGGGAATGATAAAGATCTGGGTGCAATTCTTGACACCCAGTAAGTGCACAATCAGACAGTATGATCTGGGAAGCCATCACAGATCAGTGTTGTTGAAGGAGCTGCATTTAATGGCTGACACAGATCCCCAAACACTGTGTGAGTGGCAGTGACAACCTGCTGGAAGAGCTGGGCCCCGTGGAGGTGGAAAACCTAGTTCTTTTGCTAATTGGATGTGAGAGCTGAGCCTCTCTACTTCAACTTTCTCACGTACAAAATGGACACATGTAACAATGGTGGGGGGGGAGTAAACGTGAAAATTATTTGAGAAAAAAATTTTTTAAAAGTACACAAGATATTGTTCCTATGGTTGTTCATAAAGTTAAAAAGAATCCATTCAAGACAGCCTTTGATGACTGCTTCCAAGCAATGACCTACAAAAGAGGCTTTCTCCCAACTGTGAAAATAATAAAGGCTTTGTCGCAGAGGATGTGGGCACCTCTTGCTCTTTCTAGAAGTGACTTGGAATGCTTGAAGCGCTGTCGGGCTGGTTCTGGGTATTCTACGGGAGAGAGGGTGGCCAAACTAGGCTATCTGACTTCACTGAAATGAAGGTTTGGTCACACATGCTTTATCATACGAATACAAAGTTAAAAACATGACCTCTTTAATTGGCAATTAGAAAAAACATTGAGAGGGTGTACTTGCTTTTGTTTTACTAGATGAAGGACACTCTGAGCAAGTGTCTGGTAACTTTTTTATAGTATGCATTAGAGAATGTATGTCTTTGCAAGATGCAAAATCAGGGAGGGTAGGACTGGAGAAGAAATTCAGAAACCTTAGGCCCTCGGGCCCACCCTGAACTCTGTTCACTTCCACAATATTTGGGTGAGGCAGAGAATCTGACAGTCACTGGGTCAGCATGGAGAGTCTTCTGTGAATTCTCATTTTAAGTATTTTCTCAAATTCCACTTTAAAACACATGACCTTTGACTTCCAGGAAACTACTTAGCAATTCGGACTTGAAATTTACCTAACTTCCTTATGGTGGTTAAATATTTCTTTATGCGTACATTCTACTTATTTATTTTTTTCAGTACTGAGAAAATAAGCCCAGGGCCTCACACATGCTAGCCAAGCATTCTACCACTGAGCCACATCCCCAGCCCTATACATACGTATTAAAACCTCATCTTTAAAAAAAAAAAAAAAAATTGCTAAATATTGCTAGATTTTAGAATATACTATATGAATCTGAAAATAAAATTTAATAAGAAAAAAAGAAAGAGTATTATTTTCCATACAAATTTTGATAGAAAAACGTCAGGTGAAGGGTCAGTTTTTCACAGAAGATATAAGGATCTGTACCATAATATAAAAGCTGAGTTAGGCTGAGAGGTAGCTCACTGGTAGAGTGGGTTTGATCCCCAATTCAGCCCAACCCACCAAAAAAAAAAAAAAAAAAAGGCTTAAGTCTTAGGAAATGAAAAGAATTGGAGGTGGCATAGCTCCAACAATCTTGGTACCATCTTTGCCAGGAGAGGACTGCTCTGTGGTGTAACTAACAATTTCTGGTGTAACTAACAATTGTGAAGTCATGAAGCTTTCCTCCGGGCTGTTTCCTCAAGTGCAAAATAGTGGCAGTCACTTCCCAGGAGATGTAGAGCACTTGGCGAACACACTCCCAGAAACAAGACCCCCCTCCTTCTGCCCTCTCAGATGATAACATTTCCATCCCACCCTTTATGAGGTCATTTAACTTTAAAGAGCTGGCACATGTACAGGGAATGATTTTCAACTCATGTTTTTTAAATCCTGAAAATTTCTTAAATTGTGGTCTGTTCTTACAGACAAATACCATGCAGCCACCAAAGAAATAATTATAGCTACATGAAACTACATGGCTAACCACCAGAGACCCAACGGTCACAGGAAAGAAGTCAGATCCAAGAGAGCACATATTGTAGGATTCCATTTTATGAAGTTCTAGAACAATCAAAGCTAATCTACGGTGATAGAAGTTAGAATATTGGCTACCTTGGGAGGGAGGAGAGGTACACGGAGCCTTCTGTTCTGGTGACAATGTTCTGTACCTTGAGCTGGGTGTTGGTTACATAGGTGCATCTATATGTCACCAAATTGTATATTTCAGAATTATGTCTGTTATACTTCAATAAATGTTTAAAAAATATTTTTTAAAGCATTTGTTTGACTTAAGGTCTTCTCTAATACTTTCTTGCAGTGTCTTTGAAAATTACATGAATGATACATTGTTTCACCAGTGACTCAATTGTAGGAATTTATATGAAATTTTCCAAATAATTGAATTGACCCATTTAAGCAAAACATACACACACACACACACACACACACACACACAACAAACAAACAAATAAACAAAAAAACAAAAAAACTATTACTTTCTAGGATGAAAATATTTTTAAATGATTCATGTGTTCGTGTGCCTCACTATCATTTTAAACAGAAACTATGGGGCACATTCTTCTTGGTGAAACAAGGTTATCCTTAGAAACTGACTCAGTCAAGCTCAGTTGAGGTGGAACAACAACTTCCGGGTTATTAATTCAAGTTTGGATGTTCGTGGCTGTTGAGCCCCTTTCCTGCTATTTCTCACTGGTACATGCCTGCCATTAGCTATCCCAGTGCTTCCCATTTGTTTTCCTTCATTTATCCATCTATGTATGTTAGCAAATGTACATCTTGCTAATAAGCATTGGAGACATAGTGGTGAACAGACAACGTGATCCACAAGCAGCTAAGAGAACTTACATTTTATTTTAGGAAGCAAGTATAAAAGCAGTGTGATTTGTATCTTAAAGTATAGGACATAATTTAGGGGTGAGAAGGTCACTTTGAGAAACTGGTATTAAAGAACTGAGCAATGAGAACCTAGACTAGAATAAGTATTTGCTGAAAAATAAATGAATGAATGGTCATTAGCCTGGCAAAAAAAGAGAAGCAAAAGTTCTGATTTATTATGCACTGGGAATGCTGAAATGTTACCCAGAATGTCTAATCAATGGCAGGTATGATGCATACCTACTGTCTCAGTGCTCGGAGAGGCCAGGGACAGGGGGATTGTAAGTTTGAGCCCAGACTCAGCAACTTAACCATTTATTTTGAGGTCTTGTCTCAAAATAAAAAATAAAAAGGGCTGGGGATGTAGCTCAGTGGTCATTTAATTTTAAAGAGCTGGCATGTGTACAGGGAATGATTTTTCAACTCATGTTTAAAACTAAATTTAAAACAGATGTCTACACTAAGAATCAAGAAGCACTCTATAAGGTGCTGATAAGATTCATAGCTTCAATTTTGGCTGTTGAGAAGTTTTTTTGCCTTACCTAAGCCTTTGAGTTGCCAGACAAGTGAAGGATTGTTAGTGATCACACAGTTAACCTGTACATATTCTGTTTTTATTTCACCCTACAAAACCACCACCAGCTCCAATGGCCCAACTCTGTGGGAGGATTCCTCCAGGTTGCTGGCGTGGTTCTCATCCCACATTCCCTGAATGTGACCTTTCTAAGCAGTCACCACATTCACCTTGAAAGGCTGTCACCCATCCATGCCTTAATAGAGCTGTGGCAGTTCTGTCCGGAAAAGTCAAAGCAGGCTAGCCTCCTTGGGCATTACTACTTGTTGCAAAATGTCACTTTATTTGGGACCCACTATTGTCCCCAGAGATTTCATCCTCATGGTATTTTACCAATCAAGAATAACTAGTAGTCTAAAGGACAGATGGACACGTAACAACAACCTTTGAAGAGAGAAGTTACTCAATATACCTTGTAAAGAGGACCTGACATAAAAGCATTATTATCATCTCTTATTTAACAGCAGTAAAGTTTAAAATGCCAGGGATGTGGGCCAAGTTATTCAAGGCTTAATTTAATGCACGATTTGATCCATCAACAAACTACTGTGAAACTGTACTGACCCCTGACAAAAGTTGTGCAGGTAACCTTCAGTGATCTTGATTACAGTTCGACACAGATCTGTCGGATTTGAAATCTGTAAAAACCAAATGAAGGAACTGCACAGAATAAAGTTTTCCTGATGACATAAAGGCAAAGCAAGAAGCTATGATTATCTAGAAATGGTTTGTTTTTACATTTTCCCCCTAATACAATGTTCAGACTTAACACCAATGAACTTGAGAGAGTGTGGTAGGAATGCATAAGCTCTTCCAGTGATGGGGTCTATATTTGGATTAATGTGCTATATCGCAGAAGGTCAAGAGCTTCACAACTGCTTGAGCAATCTAAATGCATCTATGTGACAGGGAAGTTTGCATATCCTTGTTTTGAAATCTTAAGAGAGGTAAGAAAAGGTTAATCCACCTGTCGAAAGTTACGTAAACTCTCAGTGGTCAAGGGAGCAAAATGGCTTACTGCTAAACTCATTTCAGCTTTGCACATAAAAAGATATCAAACCCACCCACCCTTCCTCCGGTGAACTCCTCCATAGTTGTTAGATCCAGTTCTATTTGCCTAAATACACAAAGCCAAACCAGAAGGTTTTCCCATGGGGGACATTTCCTGTAATTTTGAAACAGATCATTTCTCCTGGCCATTTTACAACTGGAAACTTGTCAGAAGACCCTTGCCAGTGTCACCAGGCAAAAATGGATTCACATCCGGTTCCTTCATAATCAAAAGGCTCTTCAAATCCGTGCCCATGTCTGCCACAGTGAGCAGACCAAATGTTCCATATGCTCCTGCTATTTCATACATTATACTGAGACACCTTTCCCCAAGAACTGGTGGTTACAGAAACCTTATGGAGCAACTCTGTTTCTAGATTTTCCTACTTACTGTTTGGGTTTAGCTACTAATAACATAGTCACAGGTACCCGTGTTTCCGCATACAGCACTATTAGGGTCAACCAAATGTAAACAGCTGATTAAGGTTCTAGCTTTATCAAGTATGCTAAAATTTTTTACCAAAAAAAAAAAATTAGAATATAAAGACTTAACATTCGCAGGAATATTTATTCATTAGTTTCCCCCAAGCCATCACCAGGGTATGGAAACCACTCTCAAGCTGCTCTGTCGTAGAAACACAGATTTGATAAGAAGCCGTCTTTCCAGCTGACCTTTAACTTGTTGCTATCTTGTCTAAGTTTAACAAGGAGCAGGGACAGAAAGTTTTAAAAGTATTTTCGTGAAACCAGAGCCACCATTTAGCAAAATCTTTAAAAGGAATGAGTCACCGACATACGCAGGTGCAGAACCCAAGGTGATACTGGCACCTGGCTCCGGATTCCTTGCTGAAGCAAATACTAGCCCGTGATTCCCATCCCCGGTAAAACCGAAGCAGAGGTAGAGTTTAGCTCACTCTCCATGACACACACGTCCCTCTAGTAAAACCGAAAATGTTTGATGGAAACTGAAGATTACAATTCTCCAGGGACTCGGAGCCACCGGAAAACAGAATTTGCAAAGAAATTTCCTTCTGCCTCCTGCCCCAATCTCCCCCCCTCACCACCCTTGTCCCTTCAAGAGAAGGGAGCCCGAATCTTATGGAGTCTGCAATTTTAAATATTAATAAATATTAAAGTACGAAACGAGTACCTGCCAAACACCTGGCGCTCTCTTTCCCCTGCTCGCTCTCTCCTCCCACGCGCTGGCAACGGAATGCCCTTCAAAACCATGGCTCAGTGCTTTTGGTAAATGTTTTACGAGACACTAAACAGCCTGTGTCCCACCCTCAGAGCAAACACCATTGAGAGAACACAATATAATGGTCCCAAAGATATCATGCGATGTACAATAATGTCAATGAACAAGCGGGCTCTATTTCCACACTTCCTTTTAAGGGGGAAAAAAGATCCCAAATTTGCAGAGGGTGGGGAGGAAGCTAAGCCACAAGGGCTTCTAGAAATAAAACTTAACCCTGGGAGCATGAGGGCTCTTTTTTTTGTTTTGTTTTGAAGGTGGCATTATGATAAGCTCGTTGTTCTAATCCCCAAGCAAGTCTTGGCTTGCCAAACTGAAAAAGGTGTCAAAGGCAAAGTTAATAAAGGGTGGAATTCAGCGGTGAGACCAGAGATGGCGACCACATACAGTATTTCCAGTTAGCAGAGGCAAATGCAGCTCGGAAAGTTTCTCAGAAACCATCTTCTACAATAACAAAATGTACTCACTTCCCTTTTTCCATATCCTTCAAGTTATTCACAGTTAAAAACCAACTGCTGGAAACCAGAAGTTTTGCATTCCATTCAAGTTAACAATTACAACTGGAGGATAACAGAAACTTGCTGGCACCAAGCTATCGGCATACCCAAAATGTCAGGTGCTTCTCTATACCACCAGGGTTAATCAGATCAAGAGGGGAGCCCAGAGCTTGTCTGTCTGCCTGGTTTTAGAGAAAGGACTTAGAGGATGGCCCAAGTCCAGAGTCCGTGTGGGTGACATGCACCTACCTGCTCTTGGAGCTACTAGTTTGTGGGCCAGTCTGAGAAGTGAGAAAATAGAATTATTTTGTTTCTGACAAGCCTGCTCACTACAGGGAGACCAAGGCCATGTAGAGAAGAAGCACGAGTTTGCTTTGGCTTTGGCATCACACCCAGAGACAGGTTAGATAAATAAGAAAACCCATGCTCTTGTCCCCACCGGTACCTCAGTCCCCAAGAGCACTCAAAATTCTGCATTTCATACCTTGAAGATGTCTGCTGGGATGGAAAGAAAACTGAGATCATGGTTTTCCTACACTCCCAGCTTTGTGACCTTGAGCAAGTACCTCCACCTCTCTGAGCCTGTTTCCTCATCTATAAGATATAATTAAAAAAAATATCCAGAGCCATTGAAGATTTATCAGGAAGAACTGACAACTCTCCAACTCTGAGCATACAGCACCTCTTTCATCTCCAAAACGGGGTTTGAAGGGCTGTGGCAACTGTGAAGCACCTCCTACCTTACGTGCATGGGTCCCCTCTTCTCCTCTTCCATTTCCTCAAGTTACAGAAGTTTCAGGTTAGCTCTGTGACTAAGGGCAATTGACTTCCCTCGTCCTGGTCTGACTGACTAATCTGTTTGGGTGGGTATCACAAATGACCATTTATCGGCCTGCTCAGGGGTGTGGTGTCAGGGCGGCCAGCCCCAGGCTGTCATCTCTTCGTGGCTTACACAATTCTCCCCATCTTGCCCTCTAACACAGTTAGCTAACCTGCCTTTTACACTCCCCACCCGCCCCCTTGCTCTCTCTTTCCTTCTGTCTTTTTTCCCTTTCCTTTCCTGCTTTGTTTCGCCCAGAGACACGATGGGAATGTGGCAGAGGCTGATGATCCCCCTCATTCCATTTCTTCTAGTGTTTGAGTGACACATCAAGCTGCCCAGTGCAGGAGCCAAGTTCTACAGGGGAGAGAACTGAGACAGATTCGACAACAGGTGCAACATCGCGGGGCCACTGCCCGCAGGACGGGCACGGGACCTGGGCGTTCCTGACAGGCCAGGATTTCCCTGCTGCCAGTCAAGGGCTGGACCAGCTCCTCACACCCAACACACCTCTTCTCGGTGCCACCCAAGTTCCCATCTCGGATGATCTGCTCTCCTTGACAACTGGGGCGCATTTTCCTTGAAGATCCTTCCCCCGTCTCCTTCCCTCCTCCCTCTGGGCTGGCCAACCTTTCATTCTAATTTGGGGTCTAGCTCTTCCTCTAGAACCCTCTTTTGGGCTGCTCCCGTCCTTGTGTGCCTTACTCCAGGGAAAACCCAACAGGAGCCAATCCCCACCTCAGCTTGGAGGTTAGTGCGTTACCATGGAGGAATATAATCGAATTTGGATGAGTAAAATTCAAAAACACAACATCAAAATCCAAAGCAGAGACGCAAAGGAGTAAATTTCTGTAAAAACAAAGGCAAGACTTGGGGGCTTTAATGTAGTTTTTTGTTTTTTTTTTTTTTTAACAAGAAAAGTGTATTACAAGACAGCAAAAGAGTGAGCCATCCTATCATGCGAAAAAACAAGCATTATCTATTAGATGTCCAACATTACCATGTGCTGAATATGAAAGATCTCATTTAGTTCAGCCAGACAGATGAGGAGACAGAGGCAGAGAAAGGCTGCCCGAGCTCACATAGCTAATGCAATGGCACAGTCCCTGCTCCCTGCCTGAGTCACACTTCCCCTGCGCCCTCTGGCCTCCTCACCCTAGGAATGTGTCTACCGCCTGTCAAGGTGCACCTCGTCCATTTTCTCCTCCATGGGTTTAAAACCCACTTGGCCCTGTTCTTCCTCACTTGCTCATTGGACAAGTGTAGATTTGTCCCACTCCCTGCCCTCTACCTTTTCTTATTCCTACAACCATCTAGAACTGTTCAAAGCTACTGACAAACTCTATTATTAAGGCTCTTGTGTAACCACAAAGTCCAACCAAATAGCACGGGGTTGCCCCACTTCAGGTCAACTTTTTTTGATCAGTTTCTCTGTGGTCCCAAATTTGATATTTAGCTTTCAACCTCGTAGGCTGTTTCTGTGTTCCACCTGGCACTGGGTCAGCTACTGTACTCAAAGATGATATGACGCTGTTCAGAGACGAAAGTCTGTGTCCCTGAAAAAAGAACTGTGACTACTGCATAATATAAATGCTTCAGAATAACATTCCCCCTCCCCCCTCCACCCCGGCTAGGGGTGTAGCTTAGTGGTAGAGCACTTGCCTAATATGCATGAAGCCCTGGGTTCAATCCCCAGAACTGCAAAGAAAACAAATAAAGCAATCCCCAATGTGGGGGGAGGAGGGGCATGCTGGGGATGTGAGTCAGTGGTAGAGTCCTTGCCTCAGACGTGCAAGGCCCTGGACTTTGATCCCTAGCACCACAAAAAGGAAAAAAAAAAAAAAAAATCTTCCCTAAATTAACATTTCCCACATCTGGTCACCAATTCCAAGTCCTCTTTTTTTGTCCCATTGTCTCTGTAATGCTAATGGGCAGCTCTAACACTGGAATTTTCAACTACAGAGTTCTGATAGGGCCGAATAATTGACCTCTGGAAATCACTGCTCTATCACCCCAGGCTTATTCTAAAACATCTGTCAGCTTTAGGGGCCCAGACCCACCTGGTTATGGGTAAGGCTAATATATACTTGGCCAACAGAATGATTTCAGATTCTGAAGGGGGTTTTGAGCTCCCTTGCACACCAGAGAATAGGAGAAAGGATAGGTGGACATGGCATCTGGAGCATCTAAGTCTCCCAGAAGCTCCAAAGGCCCTGGAACGCCTGTGAATCACTCAAGTCCCTTCAGTTCTCTGGAGAGGGTTTCAAAGAGTGTCATGAGTGTGACCCTCAGAAACTGCTCACTGCCCAGCCAAGCTCAACCCAGACCAGAGGCAGTTCCAGCAGCCCCTGGACAGGGGAGCGGAGCACATGATAAATCTACACTGTCCAGTGCTGTCTTTTGTTGGGACTGGGACACCAGCCTCTAGACCAGCAGTTCTCAAAGTGAGGTACCCGGAACCCTGGGAGATCACCACAACTCTTTTTTTTTTTTTTTTTTAATTTTTTTATTAGTTGTTCAAAACATTACAATGATCTTGACATATCATACATTTGATTCAAACGGGGTACGTAATCTTAATCTTATTTTTCCACGTGTACAGACTGCAGGATCACATTGGTTATACAGCCACGTTTATACATAGGGCCATACTAGTGTCTATTGTATTGTGCTGCCCTTCTATTCCCCCCCTCCCCTCCCCTCTTTCTACCCAATCTACTGTGACACATTTCTCTCTCTTTTTTCTTCCCCCTCACACCATCTTATATGTAATTTTATGTTAGTATGAAGAGTCGTGGTGTCACGGAAGATGGTAGGAGACCCTCATTGTCACCATGACTCTTAATACTAACATATTTGCCTTTTCAATACATTGGCGTTTGCACTAGTGATGCAAAGGCAGTGGTGGGTAAAACTGCGGCACTGTAAAAGGCAGTGTCACCCAGAGTACTAGTAGTCATGGCATTTTTCATTACCAGACACTCAAGGATCTCCCCGCAGCACTGGGGACAGAGCCCAGGGGTGCTTTACCACTCAGTTACCTCCCCAAGTCCTTTTATACTTTTTTTTTTTTTTTAAATATAGGGTCTCCCTAAGTTTCCAAGGCTAGCCTTGGACTTTATACCCTCCTGCCTTAGCCTCCTGTAGTCTCTAGGATTACAGCGGAGTTATTTTCTTTGTTTGTTTGTTTTGGGCTTTGTTTTTAAGATAATTCCCTTAAGAATGTATTTGAGGGCTGAGGTTGTGGCGCAGTGGCTGAGCGCTTGCCTAGCATGTGTGAGAGGCACTGGGTTGGATCCTCAACACCACGTAAAAACAAATAAATAAAATAAAGGTATTGTGTTCATTTACAACTTAAAAAAAAAATGTATTTGAAGGCTGGTGATGTAGCCTCGGGTAGAGTGGGTTTGATCCTTAGCAACCCTCCCCCACAAATAATTTATTTAATAAAGAAGTATAATATTAATTTTATTAAATCCCAACTTTTAAGTACAGTGCTTTTAATACAGTGCTTCTACTGTGGACCAAATTAGGACAGCTGACTCGGGAGAATCACTTGAATGACCTGCTGTAGAACTGACCACTTTCATGACCTGGAACATCCTCTGTACTTGGAAGAATCAACCATGGTTATTCAGCCTTGGATATTTGTCAGACATTTTCTTGAAAATGTAAGAAGTGTGCCTGTCACTTCAAAGAATGTGATAGATGGTATTTGTTTTCAATAAGCAATTCCAGTTTTCAAATAAAGTTAAAATTGGGAGAGGGGGAACACTTGCATTACCACCACGAGCTTGACAACTTGCCAATAAATAAAGACTTCTCTGATGAGACCAGTTCTGATACTAGCAGATTTTAACACTGTACTGTATAATGGAATGTGTCAATATTTGGAAGATCTTTCACAACTCAGCGAACCCCTATTTTTCAAATGACCAATGCATGATGTTATAGAAACATATGACTTATCTTCAAAAAACAAGATAAGCCAAGGACTTTAATGTAACAGAACAAGAAAATTTCATTGATATGTATAGAGACTGCACACTGCAACCGCTCTTTAAGAAATCATCCCTTGTAGAGTCTGGATTTAGCATCAAAAAAGAATGTTCACAATTATCAGAAAAGATTACTAAAACATCCCTCCCTTTTCCAACCACTCGTTTTGTGAGGTTGAATTTTCTTCATATACTTCAGTGCAAACAACATACCTCAACAGACTGAAGCAGGAACAAATATGAGAATACAGTAGAATTCTAGCAAATTCATCATTAAAGAGATGTGCAAAATAAACAATACACTCTTCTCACTATTCTTCTTGGCAATAGTTATTTTTCATTAAAAATGTCATTTATGTTATCATAAAAGTTAACTTGTTATTTTAAAGAAATTAATAGATATTTTTAATTTCTTTAATCTCTAAAGCAATAAATATTAACAGATACAACTTATATAAACAAAAGCATGTTTCGTTCCTCGATAACTTTTAAGAACATAAAGATAGGGTTGCCAGATTTAGTAAATAAAGGTGATATTTTAGGATACCATGTCTCATTCAATATTTGGGACATATTTAAACTAAAGATTATTTACTGTTTATATGAAGTTGACATTTTATCTGCTTGTTAAGATGTCCAGGGCCCTAAAAATTTGAGAAACAATGTACTAGACCATGTCCCTCACATGTGAGGAAACACTAAGACCAGCGTTTATTAAGCACTCATTGTATATCAGACACAGTGCTAAATTCTTGACATACAGAATTTCCTCCCCAAAATCTACATGGCAAATACTTTTTTATAATCCCCATTTCCTCATACCAGCGAGGAAACAAAACCCAACAATGTCAAGTGAAGCCAATTATTGGTAGAAGGCAAGATTGGAACCCACCTGCTCAGACTCCAAAAATCTCAGCTTATAACTCATAACTCAGGTTTATACTGCATTCTGAATAATGGAGATTCCCCAAAGACGGCTGGCTTTTCTGCATAATTGCATCTCAAATTTTAGTAAATCAACTTCAGTTGCTCATCTTCTTTCTATGTCTCACAGCTGTGTGTTCTGCTACAAGAGCCACAGTGACACCCAAGGCTGTAAGAACCATGTGTGTCAGGGAAATCTATCCAGAACTGCCAGCGGCTTTGGACTTGGAGCTAACAGATATTTCCAGTCCCAAGCTGGGAATCCTAGCATAGAGCAATGGTGCACTGGCACTGTTTTTTACCATTAGTTGGTAGCCACTAGGAACCTAGGACTGAGCTAGACTCATCTTCTAGAATGAATTGGGTATTTGTCTAAATTCACGTGTACCAACTGGAGCAAATACAACCATTGCCATAAACCAAGTTACTATCTTTTGTCTGATCATGAGCCAGGCCATGGGTATATTTAGTGAGCTTGAGCTGGATAGCAAACAAACTAGGGAAAGTTAACTGTTTTATGATCCAGCAAGGAAGCAAAGACATGCACTTCACTATGCCGAAAGGTCTGCAAATACAGAAATGAATTTGCTTGCACCCAACTACCCCAAGAGACTTCCTCCAATAACCAAGGGACTTCCTCCAATAACCGATTGCTATAATTTAATGTAGAAAGCGATAAACATAGGGAGAGAGGCTAATCTCTGACATGGAAAGATTTCTTTAACAAAAGGCAGAATCTTTCATTTGTCTATTATAAATGTGAATCTGTATTGAAAGTGAGGTACACTGGATTATGCTAACAGCAGTTTATACAGAAACCAACTGCTTTAAAAATCAATCTGGATGGCCCAGAGGGGTTGGGAGTCTGAGGCAGGAGGATTATGGGTTAGAGACCAGCCTAGGTAACTTAGTGGGACTTTCAGCAATTTAGCAGGACCCAATCACAAAATTAAAAGGACCAATATAGCTCAATAGTAAAGTGCCCCTGGACTCAATCCCCATTACCAAGAAAAGAAAAGAAAAGAAAATTAGCCTGGAGGATGGAACAAGGAGAGAAAGATGGGGGTGAGGGGAAGATGCCCAGTGATAATTGAGAAGTACACTTTAGAAGCCAAGACTGATGTTAGCCTAGAGAGTAGGCTCAGGGAGAAAGGTCTGGGGAAGGCCAAGGCCTCTGGACGCTGGCCAATGTGCATCAGAAAGGAAAAGAAGAGTCATGAAAAGAAACTACCAACTTCATGTTGACCCAGGCCCACCTGGCAGTTCTGCAGGGAGCAGACACTGGACCAGCCTTGCCCTCGGGCCTTCTTGCCCTCGGGCCTTCCTGCCCCCTCTCCCCAGGTCAGCCCTTTTATCTGCTCAATCTAGAGCCCTTCAGTGGCAGCAAGAGGAGAGAGGACACGCTGAGTTGCAAGCGTGGGCTCCCTCCTTACATGGCCTTAGATGACCAGGGATTTACAGAGCTGTCCCCGTCAAGGGGCCTTTAGAATTTATTCTTATGACCTCTGCACGAATGTCAAGGAGGACACAGCCAGAACTGTGACTCATTAAGTTCCCAAAGCCAAGTGCAGAATGCACAGACTCTGGACCTGAGTCCTCGCTTTCACCTTCAGAGCAAAGTCACAGGGCCCTGTCTGCTTTGTGGTATTTGGAAACTGAGGTGAGGAGACCCCTTCTGCTTCCCACCAGCCCGGCTGCCTCTCTCCATTTTCAGCGTTCTCCAAAGCACAAGGAATACAGAATTTAAACTTACGGTGTGTGAGCCGCGGGCCTTTTTAACTTTTCTAAAAGAGATTTGCCTTGAGAAGTGCTGAGGTCTATTCGTGAAGGTCACCTAGAATATGACTGGCAAACTTTTCCTGTCAACAGCCACGTGGTAAGTATTTTAGGCATTGCAGGCCATACAGTTTCTGTTACAGATTTTGCTTCCCTTTTTATCCTCCAATTCCTTAAAAATGTAAAAACCATAGGCAAAACATACAAAACCAGTGTTTGGTTGACTATTTTTTTTTTAATTTTTAATATTTATTTTTTAGTTATCGGCGGACACAACATCTTTGTTTGTATGTGGTGCTGAGGATCGAACCCGGGCCACACGCATGCCAGGCAAGCGCGCTACCGCTTGAGCCACATCCCCAGCCCCTTGGTTGACTATTGTATTAAAACTTAGGTAGGTGTTCCAGAACCATCTTGCTAAGAAAGGCTGACGTGCTAAGTCTCTCATTCTCTACTTGGAGAGTCATCTTGTGTTTGCTATGATCCTCTTCAAAGAAATCAGCTATTTCAGTCTAAAATAGTAGTCTAATTTGGAAAACTTGGTAAACATAGTTTAAAATAAGCCAAGGTTCAGTTCCCAGCAACACACACACACACACACACACACACACACACACACACACACATAATCTAAGTAAATAAAATAAGCTAGAATATTTTCTAAACCTGCTAGTTTTCACTGAGTATGTATATATGTCTGCATTTTTAGCAATGTCATGAGGAGGAACTTTCGTTGTGGTTCATGAGACTACAATAATTTGGGAATAAAATTCTGACTTGGACTAGGAAGGCACAGTGTGAATGACGAAGAGATTTTAGGTGCACAAAAGAAATTTTAAGTGCAGCAGTACAGGGAAGAGCAAAGACATTCGTATGAAGAGACCTGAATCTCAGGCTTGGCTTTCGTTGATTCTCAGCCTCGGCTCCCTCATTTTTAGAATCAAGGTGCTTGTCTACGTCAACCTCTTACTCTCTTCTTATTGGTGTCTGTTTTAAATGAACATCACATAGAGACATCAGTGCTTATCAGAAGACAAAAATAGTCCCTTCCCGGATGCAGTGGCACATGCCAATAATCCTCAGGAGGCTGAGGCAGGAGGATGGCAAGTTTAAAGCCAGCCTCAGCAACTTAGTGAGACCCTGTCTCTAAATAAAAAATATAAAATCACTGGGAATGTTGCTCAGTGGTTAAGCACCCCTGGGTTCGATCCCCATTACCACTCCCCGCCAAAAAACAATCCCTGGGTTTTCAGGATGTATCAGGAGCATATCATCCCTTGCAATCTGTAGATTTTAGGTATAAAGTAATTAAATGGTACATTCTGAGCAATGTCATGAGGAGGAACTTTCGTTGTGGTTCATGAGACATGTAATTGGGGAAGTGTAAATAGGTGATCTATTTCAGACAGGCCTCCACTGAGTTAAGTAAATAACTCCTTCCTAAGAGTCAAAAGGTTTTCAAAGCCGAATACATCCTCACAGACCACAGGAAAAACCAAACCAGAAACAGCTGCTTGAGAATACAAATGATGCTCTTAGGCAGGAATGAGCAATACATAGCTATTTGCCGGGCTAATAATAAGCAAAAGTGTAAGCCAGTAGTTGTCCACAATTGCAAGAGTTTTCAAAAATACTGATGTCTGGGTTCCCCCGACCCAATTAAATCTGAACTGAAGGACTGGTGCTTGGGTGTTGGTGTTTTTAAAAAATTCTCAAAATGATCGAAACCTGAAGCACAAGAAGCCCCAGTTCCAGGGGCAGAGGGCAGTAAGGGTCCAGATCTAATCAGACTGCACACTCAACCACCCTGGCTAAGTATTCTGGTCAATTCCCTAATGCCAAGAGAACTGGAGGCTATCGGAAAACCCCCCAACAGGCTTTATAATTTGCAATTAAATTATACATGACTTCTATTTCCGAGTGTAAGTTTTACCATTTTCAATATGACCTTTTGTCATTTCCACTGAACTGATTTGGAGAACTCCTGAGAACTCTGGCCAGAATGTCCAGAAAGCTTCTTTTCCAAGGTTCTCTCAGCCCTCGTAAGGACTAGCAGTTTAAAAACAAACTCTGGGCCAGCTACAGCAGTGCATGCCTGTAATCCCAGCAGCTAGGGAGGCCAAGGCAGGAGGATCACAGGTTCCAGACCAGCCTTGGCAACTTAACGAGGTCAGGTTTCAAAATGAAAAGAGTTGGGGATACAGTTCAGTAATTCAGTCCCCTGGGTTCAATCCCAGTACTGGTGTTGGGTGCGGGGGGAGATTGACTCTGGCCTTAGACTGACCTGGGCATATACTATGGTTTTGATATGTTCCTGGAATTCACATATTAAAAACTTAATCTCCAAAATCAAATATTAGTGGTACTTGTAGGCAGACCTCTGGGAGGTAATTAGAATTATATGATGCCAGAGTTGGGGCCTCCATGATAGCATCAGTTACTCTATAAGAAGAGGAGAGACCCAAGCTAGCACACTTGCACTCTCTATGTAATACCCCTTGCCAGGTTATAGTGCAGCAAAAAGGCCCTCACCAGATGACAACATGCTGGCACCATGCTCTTGGACTTCCCAGTCTCTAAAACTGTGAGACATGAACTTCTTTCCTTTGTAAGTTACCCAGTGCCAGGTATTCAGTTATAGCAACAGAAAATAAGTTAAGACATCATGTGTGCCAGTTCCATCAGGTACTCACAGAGCCTTGTACAAGTCATATTTAAAACTATTTCCTTATTTGCCAAATAGGAAAGCTAACACCTTCTCTATGGAATTGTTGTAGATGATATAAAAACAGGGTAACCAAGTAAGAGATCATACAAGTAAACTAATTCTCTTATTCTTGGCACACGGTAAGTACTCAATGAAGGTACATTTTAATTAGCATCATCAGTTCTATGGTTCTAATTCCAATATTTTGTGACTCTAAGAATCCCGTGATAACTGATTACACAGGTGGAGGTGAACAAAAATCAGTAGGTATTGGCATCTTAGATCTAAAGGCCCTGTTTGTGTTTAGTGACTTTCACTCTAGCCTGGCATCCTAATAATCACTTCATTCTTGGCTTAAGGTTTCCCTTTATATTTTGCTGACCTTGATCTTAGTTTCAAAAGGACCTCGTTTATTTTGCAGACACAGAATTTTTGTTATTCTTGATGAAATCAATGCAGCTGTTCTGTTTCTGTTATTTCTCAGCCTCCAGCGGATACCAGTGAGTACAGCTGCGGGGCAGGGAAAGTGTATTTTTCTCTGCCCTTGGTGCCCAGCTGAGGACACATCTGGGAGCACAGCTCGGATGCGTGACTGGCTTCCAGACCTTGTTCTTGGGAACTTCAGTGCTGACATCTGAGTGTCACCCATGAAATCTACCAAAAGTTTGATGCTGACATTAGCCACATCCCTTAGCCTCATAACCCTGGGTGCGTGCTCCTTATTGTCCACAGCACTTCATATCCTTCTGCAAGGTATAAAGCCACCATGGACCTGCTGTTCTGCCAAGGGACACAGACATTTTGTTGATACCCACAATTTTCTTTTTCCTCATGCAGGGTGGGAACAGATCTCTTCCTCGTAGGAAGACAGATGTCCTTTGTAGACAGAGATCCGCTTGTCTGTCATGCTATTGGTGGAGTCATGGCTTGTGTCCACCTTTCTGCCTTTTCAGTTTTGAAAATGAGTTTTATTGTCTGGCAAAAAGCGAGTCATCAAAGAGCAAGAGACCGAAGAACTGTCGGATTCATGAAACTTTTGCCTACGTGAATGAAATAATCTCTCTTTTTTAAAATATTGTTTTAGTTGTAGTTGGACACAATACCTTTATTTTATTTATTTATTTTTATGTGGTGCTGAGGATTGAACCCGGTGCCTCGCATGTGCTAGGCGAGCGCTCTACTGCTGAGCCACAACCCTAGCCCCTGAAATAATCTTTTTTATTTTTTGAGAATTTTAATATTTATTTTTTAGTTTTAGGCGGACACAACATCTTTGTTTGTATGTGGTTCTGAGGATCGAACCTGGGCCGTACACATGCCAGGTGAGTGCACTACCGCTTGAGCCACATCCCTAGCTCCCCATGAAATAATCTTAAAAGGAGAAATCACCCAGTTTGGTATTACTCTAAAACCCCCTGCTTTTATACCCTATGGAGCCCAGTTTTTCCCACACATCTATTTGAGTCCAGAAAACTAACCTGCCTGCTGGAGGGGAACTTGGATTTGGATAAGAACGTCTGATTCTGTGAGCCCTAGGCTTGGGGGCTGCTCTGCCGTCCTCCGTGGACTATTCTCAGAGCCAGGACCTAGTGCTCATGGGTCTGGGGAAGGGCTGCTCATCTCAAAACCATTGTATGAAGCCACCAAAAGAATAAAGTTAGCTTTTCTTTCTGAATTGGAAACCTGAATCTTTTCTTTAGTAAGCATGCAGTTCCTATTAATCTGCTATTTATTATATTATTCACTCACTACTCTTAAAAATTCAACCCTCCCCCTTCAAAACAGAAAAGAAAGCAAAATAAAAAGTAAGGAATGTTCAATGCTGGTCATTTGGTGATTATCAGGGAAATGCTGTATTATCCAAGTGTTCATAAAATACATCCCAATTTCAGGCATGCTGAATTATGGTGGCAGTGGGGGGCTATAAGGAAGAGGGCATTCTAGAGTTTATGTAAGCAGCAACATGGCAGAAGAACTCACCATCAGACATTTCCATGAGAACTGGTATTAGATGAGTTTAATTGCCAACAGAACGCTTGCATTCTTTTTGACTGAGGGAGTCCCTGGGTACATTAGTGCCTACAAACACATAGGGCACTCTGGCCTAGTAAATTAAGGAAACACAAAAATACTATGTGGTTGTAAAAGGTGGGAGGGTTTAGGACTTGATGTTACTATGTGATGTTCAGTGTCCACCTAGTGTTCTCTAACCCTGGATCATGTGTATGTGAGCCAAGGTGAAGATGAAACCACGTGACTCACCAAACGTCCTCGGAAAGCCAAGGGATTGCTGAGCTCTGCTGGGTGACCTGGTGCCAGGTGTCCTTCTAATTCCACTGTTACCTGGCCTGTGAAATGGAAAAGATAACACCACTGAGCCAAAGATGGGAATGAGGAGTCTGAATGGAGTAGGGTGATGGGGTAGTAAGAAGAAGAAATCCAGTGTTTTGCCAGCATTACCCATCCCTGTGTGTGTGTGTGTGTGTGTGTGTGTGTGGAATTACGAGGAAAGCTAGATATAACTGGACACCATAGAAAATTCCACTGGCCCAAATACACATGGACAAAAGATGGCATGGCCTTTTACCAGTTTTGCAGACACTCAGATTCATATTAACTAAAAGACATTCAAGGGGCGGGGTCCAGGGGAATCTTACTGGAACAAGAGAAGAAGAAACAGGGAGGGAAGCTCACAGTTTTGACCAGTTACCAAAAGTCAGCTCCCCTGCTTGCCATCTGACTCGGCCTCCCTGAGCCTTGTTTTTCTCACCTAACCAGGGCCTAATATTCCCACCTATTGAGACACTGTGACAATCAATACGAAGGCCTTGAGGCCTGGCACAGAGAAAAGGCTCAGTGAAGTCCAGCTGTGACTATTATACTCATTTAAAACATTTTCTGCAGAAGTCTATGAAATTGTGATCTTTTAGGGTGAATTGCCAAACACACAAAATTATGTTAAGTATTGTTCATGGGGTTTCGTTTTTTGGTCTCTGATTTTTGTTTTGTTTTGTACCTGGGATTGATCCCAAGGACATGTAATCACTGAACCACGTCCCCAGCCCTTTTTATTTTGAGACAGGGCCTCAAATTAAGTCACTTAGGGCCTTGCAAAGTTGCTGAGGCTGACTTGTGGTTGCCCCTGCCTCAGCCTCCTGAGTTGCTAGGATTTCAGGTGTACCCCACCACGCCAGGTGAGTTGTTAGTATTTTAAGTATTCCCTCACCTCTGGGAGCACTTTAGAGCTGGCCTTTCTTCCCACACACAAATAACATTCCCTTAAGTGAACAAGTCTGACTAATTAGGTTCTGAACAGCAGATTTATTGGACCACGACTCAACCAAGAATGAATAAAAGTGACGAGTCTCAATCCCGCCCCCACCAAGAAAGACTGCAACCCACCTCCTGGGTAAGAACATACTCAGTGAGGCTAACTCCTGCAGTACCACTCAGTAACCATTTGTTCCAAAGTTCTCCTGAAAGCAATGGCCAAATTAACTAAGGCTGAGCTTTTGATTAACATAAGTGCTTGAAGGAACTTTGACCCACAGAAACTTGGCATCTGACTTGCTTCTCTGAGCCCAGCCTGGGTCACGGGTGCCCATTTCAAGGGTAATAAAGGACCTGACTGTTTGCTTGCAGCAAATGGAGGCGGTGCCATGTCATTACATGGTTTTTACCTCTCCTGTCCACCGGACTCTTGGCAGAGAAAGTCTGCAGCCCACATGTCAGTTTTTTGACTGAAAGGCACCGAAGTTCTACTGGCATGTTGACTGAATGGCAGTTTCTTAAGAACCATGAATATGGTCCCAAGATCAAAGTGACCAGAGGTTTGAGCAGGTGCATAGTATAGTCGTCCAGATTTGGCCTCAGAGAGCAAACTGCTCTCTCAGATGGTTCCTGGGCTCCCCTTTATTGACATGTTATAAAACAGGAATCGGACCCAAAGGAGAAAACCGTGGAACTTGAGAGTCCATGTCCCTACCTGTATGGAATAATTAGTGCCCCTGCCCCCAATTCACAGGCTAAAGTCCTAAACCTCAGTAACTCACAATGTGACTGTAACTGGAGGCAGGGTTTTATTTGGTTTTGATACTGGAAACTGAACCCAGGGGTGCTCTATCACTGAGCTACATGTATTCCCAGCACTCTATTTTTTATTTTGATACAGGGTCTAAGTTGCTGAGGCTGGCCTTAACTTGCAATACCTATTGCCTCAGCCTCCTGAGTCACTGGAATTACAGGAGTATGCTGCACCAAGGAAATTTAATGAGGTGATTACGTTTAAGTGAGATTACTGGGTAGACCCTATTGTAATATGCTGGTGCGCTTACTAGAAAAGAAGTTGAGGTTGCCAGGCAAGGTGGTGCACGCCTGTAATGCTAGCGGATCAGGAGGCTGTGGCCGGAGGATTGCAAGTTCAAAGCCAGCCTTGGCAATTTAGCAAGGCCCTAAGCAAGTTAGCAAGATTCTGTACTCTAAATAAAATATAAGAAAGAGCTAGGTATGTGGCTCAGTGGTAAAGAGCCTCTGGGTTTAATCCCTGGTGTCAAAAAAAAAAAAAAAAAAAAAAAGGAGAGATGGCCATCTGACGGACAAGGAGAGAGGCCTCCAGAGAAACCAAACCGGCTGATCTAAACTTCTGTTGTCAAAGCCACCCAATCTGTGGTAGTTTGTTACAGCAGCTCCAGCAAACCAATATGATGCCTCACCCTGCACAGGTCCCAACCTTATGTCCCAGGAACAGGCTGGCAGTTACAGAAGAGTGAAGTAGAAGCTGGCACAGAGGTGTACATCTGTAATCCCAGAGACTCGGGAAGCTGAAGCAGAAGGATGGCAAGTTTGAGGACAGCCTCAGCAACTTAGTAAGGCCTTGTCTCAAAATTTAAAAAAAAAAAAAAAAAAATTGAAAGAGGGAGGGTTGCTGGGTTTGATGTAGCTAAGTGGTAGAGAGCCCCGGGGTTCAATCCCCAGTACCTCAAAAAAAAGGAGTGGCATGAACAGAGATAAATGTAAAGGCATAATATCTATCTACAAGTATCAAATTCAGAAACCTTATAATACTGTAAGGTTGTATAAAACATGACCATGTCTTGATTATGCTGGTGGCCCTTCAGTTTGCAATCCCTGGGCAAAACCATCACAGTTGGACATTTAGAAATAGCCACTATTCGTGTTTACAACAAATATGAATTGAACACCTACTATTAGGCAGGCCCTAAGCCAGGCTGGGAATAGCCACGATGAAGATAATGGGTGTGTTTTTTGCTTTTATGATATAGTTTTTTAAATATTTATTTTTTAGTTTTAGTTGGACACAATATCTTTATTTTACAGTTTATGTGGTGCTAAGGATCGAACCCAGTACCTCAAGCATGGTAGGCGAGCAGGCCACAATCCCAGCCCTGCTTTTATGATATTTAAGGTCTGGAGAGTGAGTCCAGGTACTGAGTTGGGCTTGAAATATACAGTTGAAAAGACCAAGTCTCTGCCCTCCAGGAGGGTGCACAGCTGGAACGAGATCCTCATAGAACATTGTGGCACCTGCTATAATTTGCAAGAAGCACTGGAAACTGGGAAGATGATCCCTGCTGTCTGGGCTACTCAAGGAAGATGTGAGCCAAGTCCTGAAGGATGAGTAAGTCTGCCCAGCAGCCAGGAATAAAGGAAGAGGACGTTTTCCAGAGAGAAGGAACAGTCGGTTCCTGGGTGCAGGGACTCAGCATAGCACCTTGAAAAGATGACAGCTGGTTGGGCACAGCTAAGACTGAGGGTGGTGGGCAGTGGGGAGCAGCAGGGCCTGCAGCTGACCGAGGCCAGGAACCAGGAGCTCACATTTTATCGCACAGGAAACCAGAGGAGAATTTTAATCAGGAAGGCGACATGACCAGAAGTACACACTGGAAAGAGCACTGTGACCACAATGCGGAGGAGGGCCAAAGGCAGGGCGACCTGTCAGGGGAAGACGAAGGTGGGAACCAGGGAAACAGATACAGGGATGCTTGTGGTCAAGGTCAGGGATGCAGACTGGAATGGTCGTGGCATTCGGCCATGGCCGTGGGTGACACTGCCCCTGGGTATTGTGTACAGAAATAGAACTACTTTGATCAATGAAAAGATGAGTTTCTTTTTTATTTTTTATTTTTAATGTTTATTTTTTAGTTCTCGGCGGTCACAACATCTCTGTTTGTATGTGGTGCTGAGGATCGAACCCGGGCCGCACGCATGCCAGGCCAGCGCGCTACCGCTTGAGCCACATCCCCAGCCCAAGATGAATTTCTTAAATTTAATTCCATGTTTTACATCAGGAAATGAACCTCACTCCTTTTGTTCGCCTACCAAAGCCACAGGTGACTGTACCTCAGTTTCTTCAGACTATAAATATAGGTAATAAGAGCACTTCCCTCCTAGTGAGGATTCCTTACGTTAATTCGGCTAAGTACTTAAATGCGATGTTAATTAAAGCCGAGGTGAACTAAGGAACAAATGAGAAATTAATGACGGGGCAATTAATGATAGTCTTCCTCTCAGTGAATAAGAGCCAGATTACAACAAGGCTTTCACAAAGCCTCCTAGAGAGCGCCACAATATTTGTGTATGAACACCTTCTTTAGAGATTCAAGGGGATCTGAGGGGACACTGACAGCAGAGAAACATGAGAGGAGTTTCTAGAGAGATGGAAATTTCTCTGGGCGGGGGGGGGGGGGGGGGGTTCCAAACAGTATAGAGTTATTAAAGTCATCCCTTAAAAACATGTGAAATTTATTATATGTAGATCATACCACAATAAGGAGAGAAGGGAGGGAAAGAGAAAGGAAAAGGGAACCCACAGGGAAATGGATATTTATATTCCATAGAGAAAAGGAAGATATTTGCATGAAAGAACTTGCCTTAAAACTCCCAACCTCCAAAGGCATCCTCTCTTTGGATGAAACTGGCAGGGGACGCAAACAGAGCTTCCTTATGCAAGAAATATTTTGGAATTTCCAAAGTCTTCGTCTGTGGGATCCTGTGTCCACAGAGCAGCATTTTCCTATGCCTGGTTTCACCAGACAAGCTGCCCTCTTGTGGTTTTGACATATATTTCCTGAGCACAGAAGTGGGCAGTTGTTAAGCTCTGTAGGTAGCAAGCCCAGCCTGCTCACAAATATTCACTAACGGAACTGACAAGTGCCGACCTGCTTCGATTCAAGAGGCATGGGTCTGGGTCACAGTTTTGAGTCACTAAGAAAATAGGGTCACCACCAGATAATATGGTTTGAGGCTGACAAATTCAAAATCCGATTTAATCTCCACGTAAATTGCTGCTCCATTTGAATGTGCTTTAGTAGTACTTTCACTTTTGCAATGTGGAATCAGCCTATCAGGAGCCAGCATAGGTCTAACCCAAGGTCAAGGCCAAGAAAGCGGAACTGCAAGTTCCAATTCTACCATCTGCGAGTATTGCTCAATATTCCCAAGGTGCTGTTGTCCAAAGAAAGAAAACAACAAAAACCAATGAACAGTGCCCACCACTGTTGTTTATTGACATTGGAATCCAAGAGTTGGATAAAAATATTTAGAATTTGTTTAAAATAAAAAAAAAGGATGGGCGGAGGGACGGTGGAAGTCAGTAAGACAAAGGAAGGGGTAGTGAAATAGCATATCTTAAAAAAAGATACAGTTGACAGGAGCCAGGTGCAGTGGTGCACACCAGTAATCCAACTACTCAGGAGGCTGAGGCAGGAGGGTCACAAGTTCAAGACCACTTATCTCCAAGTTAAAAATAATAAAAGGGGCTCAGTGGTAGAGCACCCCTGGGTTCAAACCTAGTGGGGAAAGAGGACATAAGCAACGTTTTCTCTTGAGAAAATAATCCAATTACTTGAAAGATCTTTTGTTGGGGGGGGAGCAGGGTACCAGGGATTGAACTCAGGAGTGCTCGGCTACTGAGCCACATCCCCAGCCCTACGTTGTATTTTATTTAGAGACAGGGTCTCACTGAGTTGCTTAGGGCCTTGCCATTGCTGAGGCTGGCTTTGAACTCTGTGATCCTCCTGTCTCAGCCTCCCGAGCCACTGGGATTACAGGCGTGCACCACCGCACCAGGCCTTGAAAGATCTTTTTTAAAAGGAAAATATAAGCCCCTAAGACTTTTCAAAAGATAAAGATATACCACAGGATATTGAGATGTCCAGGTCACGCAGCATTGGGCTAGAGGTGAGACTCACTCTTGATAAGCAGCTGCTGGACCCGAAGTCTAGTAGAGACTTGGAATAGAATCCCAAGTCCTTCTCCAGGCTTCCCTCACTGGGCCTTCCTTTTAGCCCCATTCCCTGCTTCTCTCCAAAAGTACCCTGTTCTGACCACACCGCTGGCCTCTGGCACTTCCTTCAACATGTCAGGTCATTCCCACTTCCCTGCCTGTCACCTCTACTGCCCCCAGTCCTCTCCCAAATGGATCCAGACCTCTGCTAAAATGCCACCACCTCCAGTAAGTCTTCCCCGAATGCTCTTTTTAAACACCCACCAATCATGAACCCTGTGTTATCATCATTCTTTCTGCTCTTCCCTAAGTTTCTTTCTTCTTCTTCTTCCTTTTTTTTTGGCCGGGGGGGGGGGGGGGGGGGGTTACTAGAATTGAACCCAGGGCACTCCACCACTGAGCCACATCCCCACCTCTTCTTATCTTTAGACAAGGTCTTACTAAGTTGCTCAGGCTGGCCTTGAACCTGTGTTCTTCCTGCCTCGGCGGCTTCCTGAGTACCTGGGGTTACAGGCGTGCACCACCACACCTGGCTGTGCGTTCATTTTTATCCCTGTTTAGTACCTATCTGCCCCTCTGAAATGTGAGCTCCAAGAGAAGGCCCTTTCTCTTCTCTAAGGTGCTCACTGCTCCTAAAGCAGGTCTGTCACTCATCAATATTCAACGTTTGGGAAAGAAATCATCCTGCTTGAGGAGATAAGGAGCCCTTAACCATTCCAGTTCCAACAGCTATCAACATTGACAAGTCCTTCCTGAGCTCTACCTCAAGGCCTTACTGCAATAAAAGCCCGCTTCCTTACGTGAATCCCAGACCAGTGGATAGCAGTTGGCCAACAACCTCTGTAAGTAATGCTTCAAGACCACAGACTGGGAGGCGGGTGAAATGGGCCTCCCTTAGACACCGACTCTGGCCCGTCTGTAGTGAAGCTGCGGACACAGGTACAGAGGGGGTACTGCTGTATCCAGGCTCACTCAGCAACCAGGAACAGCATCACTTAAAGTGCACAGTACCTCATTCATTTCTGTAACCCCGGGACCCAACCTGGTGCCTGGCACAATGAGCTCAGCAGAAACGCGCCCATGGAATCAATGCCCTCGGTGGAGCTCAGAGTCCTCCTGCAACTGAACGCACTTCCTCTTGTTACTGTCCCCACACTCACTTCCTATCTGAGAACCATTTCCAGTCATTTGAGTCATGTGTCCTTACTTCCTGTCCTCTTTCTTTACAGTATATTTTAACAACATACCAGCCACATTTCGGAGGTGCTTTTGATTTTAACAAATAGCCCAGCCTAGAAAATACCTAGGAAAAATGGGCTATGCAAAGCACACTTAAGGAAAAAAAAAAAAAAAAAAGACAGAACACTGGCAGACTGGCCGTGAGTGCCCTGGGTGTAATGCCACACAGGAGGCCCATCTGGTCCCTGTCTGTATTCTTGCTGCACCTAGCAGGGTGCCTGGCACACAGCCAAGGCCTATCTGTCAGGAGAGAAGAGTAGAAAACGACACTATAGATTCATTATAAAGCCTGCAGAAGCTTTATAACAAAGAAGTTTACTTTATAAAGCTTATACCTGCATGATGGCTTCTGTTATCAGCCCTATAAATACATTATCTTGCTTTAGGTCACAAGATGTACCATAAACCAACCAACTTTCCTTCTTCCTTCTGGATTGAACCCAGGGGCATTTTTACCACTGAGTTACCTCCCCAACCTCTGTTACTTTTTTTTTTGAGACAAGAGGGTCTTGCTAAGTTGTTGAAGCTGGCCTTGAACTTGCGATCCTCCTGCTTCAGCCTCTCCAAACTGCTGGAATTATCAGCATGTGCCACCATGCACATCTCTGGCTTTTTTCCAATAAGACTCCACAACTTCATTTCTTTTACGAGGTCTGAGAATCCATATGCTTTACTAAAGAATGAATGACATGCCCGATCATGGGGTGTTGCCCCAGAATAGTGGTTGAGACAGAGCTTCCCTAATCCAAAAATCTGAAATCCTAAATCTCCAAAATCTGAAAGTGACAGCCATGGTGATGCCATAAGTAGAAAATTCCATATCTGTCCTCACAAGATAGGTCAAAATCAAAACACAGGAGCACTAAAAATGTGCCTCAGGCTATGTGCACAAGGTGCATGTAGCTAAACCATGAATGAGTTTCAGGTTTAGAACTGGGTCCCATCCACAAGATATCAGTTTGCACATACAAATATTACAAAATCTGAAACTTTTCTAGTCCCAAGCATTTCAGATAAGGGATGCTCAGCTTGTATTAAGCAATCTAGGGTATGTGCAACATATTATTTTTTTTTAATCTAAAATACTCCAGATTCCAGAATACATCAGGCTCAGCAGGTTTCAGAGAAGGATGTCTATGGATTACACTCGTGGAGAAGTAAACTCTCCAGTCACACCACATCTTAGGTAGCAGAGTCAGGACTGCTATCTTTCCAGTCGATAAGGGGCGTATGAGCTGAAAAACAATGATTACCTCCACTGTTTTTCTGATGCTGCTCCAAGAAATAGGATGAGATGCTGACATGGCAGCACATGCCTGAAATCCCAGCGGCTCGGGAGGCTGAGGCAGGAGGATGGCAACTTTGAAGCAACTCAGTGAGAGCACCCATGGGTTCAATTCCCCAATATGAAAGGAAAGAAAGGCAGGGAGAGAGGGCAAGAGAGAGAATGAGGAAGGATGTAGCAGTGATGGTTAGGGCAGCCTGTGTCACCGCTGTGAAGACCGATCTGGACTAGTGACAGCCCTGCCTGACAGCACTGAGGGACAGTAGCTGAAGCACAGTAGATTTCTTAGAAGCCGTGGCCTACGTCAGGGAAGAAGGCACACAAAGTTTTGGTGATCAAACTTTCAGCCCCTTCCTTAAACATCCCTCAGGATCCACTGTGAACTATCCAGACAGACCTGCTAGTGATCTGGAATGACCCTCCCACATTATTTTTCTCGTGTGTGTGTGTGTGTGTGTGTGTGCGCGCGCATGTGTGCATGCATGTGTGAGATTGGACTCGGGGCTTCACATACGCTAAGCACAAGGTCTACCACTGAGCACATCCCCTGGCCCCTCCACTTTCTACTTCTTTTAAATTTTTTTAACTTTCATTTTTCTTTTTACTTCCACATTCTTTTTTTAAATTATAGAGTGAAGTGAGAGGGGAATGCTGTGGGTGGGGTGTGAGCATGAGATTGGGGAGTTGAGCAAGTGTGGAAATAGGTTATTTAAAAGAGGCTTTTGTCACTAATATCTAGAATGCACAACAACGATAAAGTGGGTTTTAGCTTTTGTTTCTCTCCCCTAAACTACTCATTTGCAGAAACAAAAGATGCTGCTTAATTGGGGCCGGCAGAATTCTTACTTTACCAAGTGCTCGGAGGTAACTCCATTCTTCAGATCTCAGTGCCTTCACGAAGCCCACTCCCCAAACAAGAGAGTTGCCCCCGCCTTTTCTGTTCTTGCTCACATATTGGTATAAGCTTTCTCTTATAGCACTTGTTAGGGATTGTCATTAAATACTTGTCAGTTTGTTAACCATCTGGTTGTCCCCACCAGACAGCAACTCCGTGAAGACAGGATTCTTCTCTTTTCCACCTCTGTAATCCCAGCTGCATCAAGCACCTGACACGTTCTAATAGTTCACTAAACATTTGTTGGATGAATCAATGAAGAAAAAAACGAAAGAAGGAAGGAAGGAAGGAGGCTTGAATTTCACTACAGAAAGCTGGGGGAGGGATGGCACATCCCCAGGGGACACCCACAGGCCTTCTCCCACCTCTGAATTGAGCAAGCGTTCTTGCCTGGGCAATTCAATTTGGCAATTCACCACAGGCTGCCCAGTGACCCGTTATCTCTATAGATTTAAGTGTTGCTTAACTTCATTGTTCCTATTTAACTTTCACCCTGTTCAGATCTTGTCTTTCCAACAAGATTATAAGCATGCTGAGTGTAGATTAGACCATATTGAATTCCTCAACGCTCCCACAGTGGTGTGTTACATCTACCCTTTTTATAGTGTTGCTTCATTTACTACCCCAAACCAAGGATTATTATTCTCTCCCTGCCCTCGCCCCCCTTTTTTTTGGCAAATGAGGAAACTAAGGCTCAGAAAAATTCAGTTCAGTCTGTCAGAGGTGGCATGTGAATACAGATGTTCATGATCTTCTCTTACAATGGATGTGTTTCATCAGAAATCAGTCTTCCTCTTGTGCACTTTTGGTCTTTAGTTTTATTTTACACTCTATTAAAGTTTATGGATTTTAACATCTATTGAGCCCCTATATGTTCCAAGTACTGGGCTGGTCCTTATAGTGCACAGGGAACATGCAGCCTTTATTTTATCCATACTATTTAACATATTACCATTACATAGGTCCCATCTTTATTTCAGGACTGGTTGTTTCTTTAGAGGCTGCTTAACCACACTAGAACAGCAGCTGAGAGAAGGCAGGGTCTTTGCCTGCTTTGTTCACGCATCTGGCACGTGGAATCAGGGGACTTAGTAAATATTTTTCAAGTGCATCTAACACAAAATCAGGCTGTGTCTTCTAAAGCAATTGCAGGCGGCCAATTAGAGAATATAAGAAACATAGCTCATAATATGGGTGTTAATTTTACAATAAAGAGTCCAGTTACATGGGCATAATGTGTGGCTTCACAAACTATGTATGTGAGCTAGCTCTATTTTCTCTCCCAAACCCCAAAGTACAAGAGTGTCAAGTGAGAAAACCTGAAGCGTTGGAGATCTTATGTCAATTTTCTAAAAAATGAGAGTGGCCGAGGAAGAAAAACTGGGTAGTTGTTTAAATGTAAAATAGAGATTCTATCTTTGCTGCTATGGATGACCAATACCAGGACAGGCAAAAGCTTGACTCAGCAAAGTTCTCCAGAGTTTTGTGAACTATCTCCCCCACCATCTTCCAAGGCCCCACCCAAATCCGAAGACTTGGTGGCACAAAAATAGGATTTTTTCTTGTTTTTGCTTAGTCAGGCCCTCTATAACAGAGAAAGGGCTTGTTTCTGATTTCTCAATTCCTGATTCCCCTGGCAGCACGATCTGATTCCTGTGCACAACAAACTACAAATTAAGAAGATCAGTCAGTGTTCCTGTAAATCTATATGTTTTGAGCAATTTTTAGTATTTACTGGGAAGTGGGGGCGGGATGCACCTCACTAACAACAGCCAGTGGCAGTTAGACACATTAGCAAACAGGCCTGTGAATCTTTCACTCATAACTTTGCACTCACCTTCTGGAACATTATCCTCTTTCTCATTTTTCTTTCTTTTTTTTTTTTTAATATTTTATTTCTTAGTTTTGGGCAGACACAACATCTTTGTATGTGGTGCTGAGGATCGAACCCGGGCCGCGCGCATGCCAGATGGGCGCGCTACCGCTTGAGCCACATCCCCAGCCCTCTTTCTCATTTTTCTATCCAGATTCTTTATAGATGCACAAACCAGACCAGTCAGCCAAAACACTGCTGTCAAAACACCGGAAGCCACTCATAGGAGTGTCAGGAATTTCCTACCCAGCCAGGGCCACTGAGAGTTTAGAGGTTTCAGCAGCATCACAGGCAGAATCTGAATCCACCCCACAAAAACCCGTTGAAGTGCTTTTTAGCACTTACTAAAGTCAGACTTTGAAATACAGGGGCCTGGAGTTATGGTAATCTCCAATGTCCTAGGCACAGATTCTCAGAGGATAGTGCACAGACCAGCCCCTTTATTCCACTCAGATGACCAACAGAGCTCAAAGTACCCTTGCCAAGTTCCATGCAAAACCTAATCCAGTTGGAGCTCATAATAGAACCAATTCCCTGGATGCTGGGTGACTGATCTCCTAGCTCTTCCTGCTCCTGTTCCTGCCAGCCTTTGGTCACTTGCAAGCCAGAGCAGCCAGGAGGTGATGCCACCTGCCCCTCATCTGTCCGGTCTCCATCTGAAGTTTTCATATATTCTGTTTGTCAGTTCTACCAACCTCGTTGTTGACTTCTGGCTACCACACCAAATCAAAATTGCTGCCAGTCCCTTTTCTTTCATTATTTCACATTTCGGACACTGGCTATGCGCCGGGAACTGTGTTCCTGGTTTTAATCCTCCAAGCCACCAAGCAAGGTAGGCACCGTTAAACTCATTTTCAGTGAAGGAAATGGAGGCCCAGAGAGACTGTCTTGTTAAAAGGCTCCTAAGAGGCAGGCCAAGACTTAACTGCGGTCTTTCTGCCACTACTGTTGTCTTAAAATAAAAGATCCTTTGCTGGGCTTGGCGGCGCACGCCTGTAATCCAAGCAGCTAGTGAGGCTGAGGCAGGAGGATCATGAGTTCAAAGCCAGCCTCAGCAAAAGCAAGGTGCTAAGCAACTCAGTGAGACCCTGTCTCTAAATAAAACACAAAATAGGGCTGAGGATGTGGCTCAGTGGTTGAGGACCTGAGTTCAATCCCCAGTACCAAAAAAAAAAAAAAAGAAAGAAAGAAAGAGAGTGTACCAAAAAATCTGAAATCTCTTCTTCCTTTACCCTTTCAGTTGACAGTTATTAGAAGTCCCCAATGTCTGCTCCTCTCAATGACTTAAAGTCTGTTTTTTCTACTCTGTAATACACCAAATATCACATTTTAACAGTTCTCAAGCAGCCCGTGGGCTTATTTACCCATGTAAAGCTAGTCAGTTCAATGTATTACGATCTGTACCATAAGATTACAATTCTGGGAACGAGTCCCTTGAGAGATAATCTGCAAGATCCACTAGATTTAAGATACGCTAAATCAATATAGAAAGAGGCCACCTGGTCTGCCTGGCTCCAAGACCAGCCACAGAGGTGAGTAGTCACACTGTAAGAGAAACAGGAACAAAGAAAACAATGGGACGACCAGGAGGAGGAGGAGGGGTCCTCCTTTGGAAGCCTTGGAAAAAGCTGACAGAGCCTACTAGAGCACAAACCAGGAGGCAGGCTCTGACCCAAAGACAAGGTCATCCTGTGGGACAGACGAGGCTGCATCAGGCTGCAGGGGCAGATGCCATTCAACTGTAGATCCCTCTCCTCCCCAGTTCTGATTCCATGCTCGCCAGCAGAACCCTGAGCATGACCTCCCACCCAAGGCTGCGTACAGGGGAGGTATGTGCTGGTTTCCCCAAAAGTCCAGACACACCAATGTTCACTCTGATCTGCTAACACTGGGTTAGACAAAGGGGAATGAAGGAAGGGACGGGGGATAGGCATGGGAAAGACTGCAGAATGAATCCAATATAACTTTCCTATGTTCATATATGAATACACGACCAGCGTAACTCCACACCATGGACAACCACAGAACGGGAAGTGATACTCCATGTATGCATAATAAGATACAGTCCATTGTCGCATATAACTAAAAAGAACAAATAAAAAATTTAAAAAATAAAAAGTCCAGGGATGGTGATACATGCCTGTAATCACAGCTATTCGGGAGGCTGAGGCAAGATGATCTCAAGTTCAAAGCCAGCCTCAACAACTTAGCAAGGTCCTAAGCCACTAGCCAGTCCCTGTCTCTAAATAAGATATTTTTAAAAAGGGCTGGGGATATGGCTCAGTGGTTAAGCACCCCTGGTTTCAATCCCCAGTTCCAAAAAAAAAAAGACTCCACAAATATCAGAGAGGGCTGCTCCAAGCCATTGCTGTGGTAGAGGTTCACCTAGACCCTCTGTCCCCTGGGCCCTTTGGTGGAGGGCACTTCTCATCCTTACACTGCTCCTCACAGCACCCCTCCCTGAAAGGTTGAGGAACAATGCGCTGCAGCAGTGTTTGAAAATCAGGTTCCTGAACCTTAATCCAGCTCTTCTGTGTCAGCACCCCTAAAGGAGAGCTCTAGAAACCTCTCAGTTTCAACAATACCTCGGTCATTTGAGTCACCAGGAAGCTTGTCCACCACATTTCTCTGAGAATTCGATTAGCTCATTGTGGGTGAAGACCAGGAAGAGGCAATCTATTCAATGCAACGGGATGCATTAGACATTTAGGGTTTTTAAAAGATCCTTTAAGAAATAATGATACAACAAACAGTTTTTATTATCAAACCAGTGGTTCCTTTTCCTCACTCCTTTGCCCCCAAATCTACCAAATAACATCACAGAAATTTAAATCCTGCCTTACTGAAGTTCCCCATGACATGACATTGAGAGAACAGTGAATGTCAGGGAGCTCAAGCTCATGTTTATATTTTGAAAGGCTAACAAGTCCTTGGCCCAGTGCCTTAGGCAAATGTGCACACACTCAGTACCTTCACCAGCATCCTGGCCTGCTTCTTTCCCAGGAAAAGCCTATAGACATTTTTATGTGCACAATACATTGTTCCTTAGAACAGCTACTGTACACAGATACACATAACTCCCCCACAAAATGTTTCCTTTCTATCTGTGACTACTACATTCTAGAATCTACAACTTGTTTCACTGACAATAAAATATACAGGACTGTTCAGAAACATTATTCTTGGGAGAGACAACAGCAGTGAAGAACCCTCTCTAGGGGTGAAAATTGGACTTGGTGAGCCTGATGCTCCAAACATCATCTCCCCAGGAGTCAGGAACGACAGTAAGACAAGATGAACGGGCTACTTAAAATTATCCAAAGGGCTGGAAGTGTGGCTCAGCGGCAGGGTCCTTGCCTAAGTATGTGTGTGGCCCAGGTTCAATCCCTAGCACTGCAAACATTAATTATTAATTAGATTATTCAAAATGACTGGATCCATATGTTATGTCAGACTGGCACCTTTTTTAGCCCTCGCTAAAATCAGAAGTACATTTGAGAATAACTGGTGACCTCTAAGCTGCTCACTATTCAACTAAGCCAACTCCACATAAATCTATTTTGCTTCCTAAACATCATTTAACAAATAAACTCTTTAATGATCTATGGTGCTTTCTTTTCTTTTTCTCCTTTCTTTAAAATATCATGAATGGCTACCAAATCCACAAAAATGCTCTCCAAAAATTATGATTATGTTGTAATTATACTAGAGGATCACCCACAGGACAAATTATTAGAAGAATCATTCCTTCCAACAAAGTGAAATACCATAGATACCTGCCAGTTGATCTAGATAAGAAACCTGAGAGTCAGAGGAGCCGGTGGCTTGCCCAGGCTTCCAGGGCAGGTCAGCTCTGCTGGGCCCACAGGAGGCCTTTCCCACTGCGCACGGGAATGGTGGTCCTCAGAGTGGGTGGTCTGCTAAGACCCAGGTTCACTTCCCTCAGGCTGAGCGCCCACCTGACCCCCACTCTGGACTTGCTTCATCCAGGAAGTTCATGAACACCCTCCCAGTGTGACCATGTTACCCAGGCCACCCCTTGAAATCAAAATAAAAGAGTGACAGAACTGCAGTGGTCCATCCCCCCAAGTACACCCTTTGGGGGGCACATTTACAAGGGTCACTGCCAAAAGCATATTTGAAAGTCGTGAAAAATACAAGGTAGAGAGGTCATCCCTTCTATGACCCACAGAGAGGCCACAGTTCCCACATTTCGGTAAGGTGGGACCATTTGACTTAGCTCTGGCCAATGTATGGAGACGAAGTAATGTGTGCTGTCATGATGGGATGCAGGCCTGCCCCTAACAATCTACCTACATTATCCTCTGGGCTCTTTCCTCCTCTGGCTGACTGAGATGGCAATCCTGGAACCTCACATGTTGAAAAAGGTGGTCACTGTCAATTTGGGTCTCCAAATGAGTCCATGGAGGCAGCCACCCTGCCAACCCCACACGTACCCAGAATCGAAGGCTGAGTAAGAGATATTGTTAATGGATCTATGGTATTTGGGGATCTACGTATCCACCACCTAGTCTGTCCCAATGAATATAAAAGGAATCTCTGAAGATTGAGGAAATCATAGCTTCATAGCAGGAGAAATAAATAGCACAAGTACATATTTGTTGTTTTATCAACACAAAGCAACAGAAGGAATCCACAGGATTTGGGGAGGAGTGAAACTAGTATACTAGACTATTGTAATTTTCTTCTAGAACACAAGAAATCTCTGTCTTGCTTCCAGAAAAATTCATTTCCTCTTTGAAACATAGAATGCATTTTGGAAAGAATGTTAGAAATAATGTTTAGGACCTCAGGCCCTATCAACCCCTTCCCTTTTTTGTTTGTCCAAGTACAACGGAACACCAGTCTTATGGGCCTCTGAGACCTAAAGATCTTCAGTGGGGGGGCAAGAGGTACGGGTGAGGGGGGAAGAAGCTTCTAAGGAGCCCAGGGGCTGAAGATCTACAAGGAGGGCTCCGGCCTAGGCGGCTTGACAAGCTGTGTAATAAGAGCAGGGACTAAACAGGGGTTGAGGAAACCCTGCAGCGACTCTGGTCTTGATGAAGTCACAAAACCTATTTCTCCACAGATGTAAGAGTCTTCTTTGGTACTTTATCAAAGGAAATGCTAGTTTCTTATTAGAAGCCAAATGGCATTTTCATTAATGAACTGTGAAGTTAGTTTCTCATTCATCCTGAACCCCCTAAGTGATGTTAAGCAGTGCTTATCATGATTTTTGATACAAGGCCATAGTTACAGGGCTCTTTACGGGCACCAACATACATCCGCCCACCTGCCTGGGTCCTGGAGCAGGGTTCCCGATGCCCCGTTGGGCTACACACTAATGTTTCAGTTACTGGTTTATGGTAGGTTCAGGGGTACTAGGGAAGGTGCTAGAAGGCCAGGCCACTGGTGGTGGGACATGCAGCCATTGCAGCAAACAAAACTATGCTCTCAGGCTGGGGTTGTGGCTCAGCAGTAGAGCGCTCACCAAGATGTGTGAGGTCCTGGGTTCGATCCTCAGTACCACATATTAATTAATTAATTAATTAATTAATTGTATTGTGTCCAACTACAACCAAAAAAAAAATATATATATATATAAAAAAAAAAACAACTATGCTTCAGGGACGCTGGATGTCAAAATTCCTACATAAACAACAATGCTTATTTTGCACAACAGTTTCAAAGAACTAATAACCTGAGACCTGCCTTCTTATGCCAATAATAGAGACAGAAAACAGTAGGATAACTATTGTCAATAACTATTGTCAATATGCTGGGAAACAAGCCAAAACTATGAACATAGAATTCTATTCTCACTAAAAATATATTTTTAAATGAAGGTGAAAATAATGACATCTTCCATCAAATAAAAAGTGAAAGGGTTTATCACAAGTTTGTAAAGGATGCTCTGTAAGCAGAAAAAATGATCCAAAATCAAAAGTCAAAAATGTAGGATAGGATGAGAGCAATAAAAATATTAAATTTAAACACTGACTATATAAAACAGTCATAAAAATGTATTATGGGGTTTTAATATAAATAGATATGTAATATATATAAAGGGAATTTAAAAACATAACAAGACTGGCACATAAGTCAAAAAATAGGTAAATGGACTTAAAGTAGTCTCAGGTTCTTGAATTGTCCAACTGGAGGGTAAAAGTAATGATACTGGACTTTAGTAAGTAAAGAATTCAACTTCTAAGGCAAATGCTAATAAGATTTTTTAAAAGATTTTCAAACTAATAGAAGAAAAAGTGGAATCATGAAACACAGATATCCACCAGCACATGAATGGGACCTGAGCAGTCAGAGAACAGACTAAGAAAAGTCCAGAAATATAGCCAAGTACATCTGGGAATTCCACAGGGACTGGGGGAGGTGTGTCATGCTGATAGAAACAGGAACTACTAGACAAATGGCTCAGGACACCTGGATCTCCATGCTGGAAAAGGCGAGTTGGATCTTCACCCCACATCTCATACTAGGATGAGTCCTGAAGAGATCAAATATTTAAATGTATAAAATTAAACCACAAAAGTACTACAAGAAAACATGGGAGAATTCTGTTACAACCTTGAAACGAGACCTTTCTACTATGGTTGAAAATCCAAAAGCCATAATAAGAGATTGATGAATTGAATACATACAAAAATAATTTTAAGCCACCTTCAAAATCAAAAGACAAATGATTAATAGAGGGAAATATCCACAATTCACATGACAGAACCGATTTCTGTAATATATAAAAAGTTTATAAAATCAATGATAAAATAATGAATAAAACAACAGGAAAAAGAGGAATAAATATGGACAGTTGACTAAAAACAGTATAACTGATCCTTAATTTTATACAAATATGCAAATTGAAACTATAATGAAATATAATTTTTCAAATTGGCAAATATCTGAAATTTGATAACAGATTATGTTGGCAAGGCTATAGGGAAAATGATACTCTCAGACATTTTTAGCTGAAGTATATAATGGTACAACCTTTATGGAGGACACTCTAGTATATCTATTACAAACTGCTAACAAGTATACCTTTTTTTTTTTTTTTTTTTAAGTACTGGAGATTGAACCCAGGGGAGCTCTACTACTGAGCTACACCCCCAGCCCTTTGAATTTTTTATTTTGAGATAGGGCCTCACTAAGTTGCCAAGGCTTTCCTTGAACTTGTGATCCTACTGCCTCAGCCTCCTGAGTTGCTGGAATTACAGGCATGTAGTATCACACCTGGCTAACATGTATACTCTAATCTAGCAATTCTAATTTGGGGAATTCATCCTACAAACACATTTATGCTTATGAAATGATGTGTACAAGAATTTATTATATTATTTGTGACAGCAAAAACTTGGAAGCAAACCAAAAGTCCATCAAGAGTGAACTAGTTAAATAAATGTTAAATAAAACTAGTTAAATATATAATGAAAACTATGTTGCCACTTAAAACAAAACATAAAACAAACAAACAAGAAAAACCAAAGTGTGAGTTTGATTTTTGTACCATCTATTACTATTGAGAATTCTCAAGATCTCTTATTAAGTAAAAAAAAAAACAAGTTACAAAGCAATTCAGCTAATATTCTACCTCTGTGGAAAAGAGAATAAAGAACAGAGGCTATGAGCATATTTGCTTACAGAGCATAAAGAAATTCTCAAAGGAGAAATTAGAAACTAAAAGCAGTTGTATCCATACGTAGTTTATTTGAATAAAACAACAACCTCACATTGAGAAAATGTGTTGATCTGTATTATTATGCATTCTTTAATTTTCTAAATAGATTCTTTGTGTATTCATTTAAGTACAATACAAGCTTGGTACAGTGGCTCCTTCTCAGCTATTCTGGAGGCTGAGTCAGGAGGATTACAAATTTGAAGGCTAGCCTGGGCAAGACCCCACCTTAAAAGAAAAAAATACAAAGGGCTAGGGATGTAGTTCCATGGTAAAGCTCCCCTGAGGTCAATCCCCAGTATTGGAAAAAAAAAAAAAATTTTTTTTTTTTTTTTATTTTGGCATATTTAGGATTTAGAGTTTTTGGATTAGGGGTGTTCAATCCATATGTTAAAATGTGGCACAAAATCATGAAAGTGTTTTCTATCCTAGTAAGAAATGAACAAGATTAAAGTTAACTAATAAACTTATATTACATACATTTTTAAAAGACAAAAATTCCCAAAATAGTCACTTCTGGGTAGCACAATTACAAGTGATTTTTATGTTCTCCTTTGTGTCCTTTATTTCTCTTGCAGCCAAAGGCATTTTTATAATTAGATTAAAAATTTCTTTCTTTTTTTTTTTTTAAAGAAAGAGTGAGAGAGAGGGAGAGAGAGAGAGAATTTTAATATTTATATTTTAGTATTTGGCGGACACAACATCTTTGTCTGTATGTGGTGCTGAGGATCGAACCCGGGCCGCACGCATGCCAGGCGAGCGCGCTACCGCTTGAGCCACATCCCCAGCCCCCAAAATTTATTTCTAATAAAGTAAATATGATAAAGAGAAATTGTCTTCAGTGGTTAAGAAAAGGAAATAATTTTTTACTTTGAGGGTAACTGAAAATTGAAAGTAAACCAAGAAAGATAATTAGACTTTCTGTTTCTGCAAAATTTTATTAAAATAGTATTAGATATCTTGGTTAAATTTTCATTTATGAAAATCTAAATGGTAGATCAGATGACCTCCTGCCACAGTGCTGTCATAGCAACTGAAGAGCAGCGCTTAGAACAATTTTCATTTAAATAATGGGAAACAATGTGACCCACAAAGTGAAAGGCTCCAGATAGCTCCACAGCCTCTCTGCAGGTGTTGTGCTTATTAGAAGATCTAAAATATTCTCCAAGAGTGAAGGAAACTCCCTCCAATGTTTTTACATAGAAGACACATTCATTATTTGAGAAATAGCCTGGGCATAGCTAGTAACCTGAGAGGAAATGAACTTTCTAGTAAGATCAAGTTCAATTATGGTTTTTCTAAGAAGTATAGACTTACTAGTTTGACTCTAGTGAATCTCAAGGGACACCTGAATGAGACAAAGTGAGATGCTACAGGAAGAATTTCCAGATTCTAAAAAAAAAAAAAAAAAAAAAAAAAAAAAAAAAAAAAAACCTCAATGGAAAGACTTTTCCCAGACTATTAGACAAACTGTGTTTTGTAGGCATGCTTTAGAATTTCATCACTTCATAATCACAAGCTCATAGAAGACCAGAGGGAATAAGGGAAGGCATCTATCAAAATATTAGAAGGGATAAAATCCAAAGGAAAGAACAAAAGTTAACTCAGGTTACAAAGATCATCAGCTGGTCATTCTCCTAAAACATGGAGTGCCTATGGACGCCGCTAGGGACGGATTTCAACAGGGAGCTACTTGGCAATCCTTAAAGACATTCTTGGTGGTAGGTGCCACCAGCATCTGGTAGACAGGGGACACAGATGCTGCACAACCACCCACGACTGTCCACAACAGCAGTCATACCGAGGTTGAGAAGCCCTGATCTTGAGGGATACCAGCCACAGAAACACTCAACACACACTGTAACTCACACAGGAATATTCTACCACAGCTACTTCTAAGAAAATACCATGAGTAGCCATCCACAAAGAAGTCTCACCGAGTCACCCAGCCCTGGAATTGGAAATCTTTCACGGCTTTGTTCTTAACCCCACTCAGACCACTTTGATCAGGACCACTGGGCGCCAGGTTGAGTAACCCGTGCCAGTCTGCCTGGGCCTGTCCCACTTTTAGCACTCAAAGGACAAACAAAGCTCTTGGCTCTGTTGGCCAAGAGCACACAGGCATTTGGTCATTGGGAATTTTTTCTTACTTGAAGAGAAACATCTGGTTCCTTCACAGTTTTCTCTAAGCATCCCTCATAGGCTACCCTGCTCCTGAGGGGAGAGAGAAAAGGCTGGGATCTCAGGTGCTCCGTGCTGGAGCGGGGACTGGTGGCCTTCTCCTGCAGCCAGCCCCAGTTGTGGACAGTTCATCTTTCCTACCCCGCCCAGGACAGTGGTGGAGGAGCGCCTTTGGATAGAGCACTGGGAAAACCACTCCAGCCCAGAGGCCCACATAGCTGGCTGAGAGGCAGGGTGTGTGGTCAGCACTGTGGGGTCAGCTTTCTTAAATTCCTGGGGCGGAACCCCAGGCAAAGGAATGCATTCCTTCAGACAGGAGACCTTTCTGGTTCTTAATTGTCAGTCCCAGATTATACTCTCAGCCTCTGTTTCTTTTCTTTTATTCTCTTCTTGCCTTTCCCTCTCTCTCTTGTAGTATTGGCATTTGAACCAGAGATGCTTTACCACTGACATCCCAGTCCTTTTTATTTTTATTTTTTTTTTGAGACAGAGTCTCTCTAAATTGCTGAGACTGGCCCAGAACCTGCAATCCTCTTGCTTCAGCTCCCAAGTGACTGAGATTACAGGTGTGCGCTACCCCATCTTCCTTCAGCCTATTTCTTCTAAATGAGAAGCCTTCTGACTAGTTTCCATCCTCCAATCAGCTCTCAAAATGCATACATAATATCTCACAAACAAATGTTAACGTATCAACATCATATTGAGAAATCATTTCTGCCTTTGAAGTTAGCAATTACCTTTCATCTTCTAAAATGTATGATTATCATGTGTTGTGTCACATAATATTGACAAAAACTGGGGCTGGGGATAGAGCTTAGTTGGTAGAGTGCTTGCTCATATGCACAAGGCCCTGGGTTCAATCTTCAGCGAAAGAAAGAAAGAGAGAGAGAAAGAAAGAAACCTATGAAGTACTATCATGATGGTGCCCACATTACAGATGAAGAAACTGAGGTAGGCTGCCAGGAGCTCTCAGGAGATTAGACTCATAGTCTGGCTTCCAAGGTCCACACTGAGAGCCACCTGGGACTCTCACTGGGAGATAAATGGGAGTTGCTCAATGGAAATGTCCCTGGAGAGCATGAATCATCCCCTTTCAGCCCACCCCATGAGGAACTCGGCCGAGTTGCTCCTGAAAGCCTGACTGTGCTTAGTTCCTCCTGGGTTTGCTTCCTCGAGGGCTGAGCCAACAGAAGGACTGGCACCAGTTTCAGTTCTGGGAAAGGCTACACCCCACATAGCCGGGGCCTGTGCCCACACTCCAGCTCTCTGCGTGCTGGTGAGTCAAACCCTGCCACGCGAACTTCCTCAAACCGGGAACAGCCTGCTCATGAGGGGCCTCGATGGCAGCCGGTGTGCAGACAAGACACCTCACGGCAGCCTCAGAAATATCAAGGAGTTCACAGTGACATGAAGACGGCACCGGAAAATAGCCTGAGTGACAGTCCAGACAAACGCAGAACGCAGGATGGGCACCTGACTTGGAGTCTGTCAAAAAAAACAAGGACGTTTCCCTCTGCCATCTACTCCTTCTCCCATGTCCCAATTTTTTGAAATCCTGTTTTCCCTTTCCTAATCCTTTCCTTTCTGGTACTGCATAATAAAAAAAAAAAAAACCCACCTGGAACAACATTATGGTTACCAGAAAACAGGAATGAAGCCAAACAAGAACCCAAACCAGATCCCGGCCTTATCACAGACAGTTGCAAACTCTGAGTCTGTGCCTGTGAGTTGCTGTTGTTTTCCCTCCTTCAAGGCCCCATGGTGTTACTCCCTGGGCACTTCATAGGTGGTTCTTGAACTAATAACCTCTCTCTACCTCTGTTTTCCACTTTCATTCATTTCCAGTGTTCTTTGGTTTTCTTTCTACTCTCTCACCTGCTGCCACAGCCTAGTTAAATTCTTACAGCTGAACACTTCTCTTATTTGGGGCCTTTTCTATCATCTTTTCTTTCACTCTAACCTCTGGAGGTACTACTATATTACTAAGGGTACCAAGAAGACAAGTGACCTGCGTTCTCCCCATCTCCGTTCCTCCATCTGGAAATGGTGCTGTGAGCAGGATTTGCTGAAGACAGACAGGTACAGTGCACAATGAGCCCTTCCCACAATGCCCTGCACATAGTAGGTACCCAAAATGGAATAGCTAAAATAATCGTGCCGAAAACCTAACTTGGACAGGACCTGCTAGTTCAGACCCTCTATTCAGGTTAAATTCTGCATATAACTTATGAAAGTAATCATTTAAAAATGATAGGAACAGGGGCTGGGGATATGGCTCAAGTGGTAGCGCGCTCGCCTGGCATGCGTGCGGCCCAGGTTCGATCCTCAGCACCACATACAAACAAAGATGTTGTGTCCGCCGAAAACTAAAACATAAATATTAAAAATAATTCTCTCTCTCTCTCTTTAAAAAGAAAAAAAATGATAGGAATAGGATCCAACTTAGAGGGGAACTAGGTTATCTAACTTAGGGAGATAACCACAGGAACACTGGCCCTGTTCATGGAGGGTTGTTCAAATCAGAGCACTGCTCTGAGCATGGGTAGATCTACGTTTCCCAGGAGCCCTGGGGAGCTAGTGAAGCATTTACCCCTGCGGGTCTTTCTTTGTTGCCCTCTTCTCTGCTATCTGGAGTTACTCAGTTGGGAAAGTAGGCTTTAGGGTAAACGTCATTTTCTCCCACTCTGACCATTACTAATCAGAAAATCTTAGGGAAAAGTCAATTACATCTTTTATTGAACCCAGAAATGCTTGTACAGAAATCCCAAATCCTAATTCAGTATAAACTCCAACATGCCAAATATCATGACTGTCTCCAATAAGAAATCTTTCTCTTTAGTTAGCAAAGTCAAATCATTTCACCTAATGGATATTTTCTCTGGGTTTTTTTGTTTTGTTTTGTTTTGTTTTTTTTTTTTTTTTTTTGGTAGAAGTGGGTAATAGGGATTGAACCCAGGGGCACTCAACCTCTGAGCAAATCCTCAGTCCCTTTAACATTTTTTTTTTTTTTTTTGACATCAAGAAGCAAGGCTCTATTCTGCAATATGGAGGAAACATGCTTTTCCCACCTGCCCCAGACTAAATCGTTACCACTCAGGAACTGGCCAGCAATGCCCCTTGTGGACCCCTTGCAGGGTTCTAAAGACAAACCAGAGCCTGAAAATTCTTTCTTCCCTTAAACACACTATTTCATTATTTACAGAATTCACTTTTATACTGGTATCAAATATTATACTAAAAATTCATCACTAAGCAAACTTTATTATTTTTTAAATATTTTTCCCTCTTAAATTTCTTTGCTAAATATCTTCACTGTCCCGGGTACTTCTGCTTCTTATTTTCTTGTTGTACACTTGTCCTTTAGGTTTTCTGCACATCTCTTGGCACCTCAAGTGACTCTCTGCTCAGGTTCACTCTCCAGTCTAGGCTTTTATTTTCAGACAGGGTCTTGCTAAATTGCAGAAGCTGGTCCCAAACTTGAGATCCTCCTGCCTTAGACTCCCAAATCACTGGGATTATAGCTGCGTTCCACCACACCCAGTCACTTCATGGATATTTTCTAAATTTGTTTCCTTATACTTTTTTAAACAATCTTAGAATCCAATGACTTGCCTGTGTTCTCAAAATCCTTTCCATTTCCTCATTTCTCCCTCCAAGCTTCTGTTACATTCTCTTGGTTGTGAAAGGTAATCAAATTGAACAACAAATGAGTTTAGGTTCCTCATTTGGAGGAAATGCTTCAACTCTTGATTCTTCCTATTTGGGCCCTCTAAGAACTCCTCAGAACACTACAGGGATAACCTTGTGGAGACCAGATCAGGAATCTCAGGCACAAAGTGAGGTTAGATAATTAGGAGGATGCTGAAGAGGAAGCCCAGTGACCATAAGCACAATGACAGCAGGTCTACAAAGTCGGGGAAGAAGAGACTCAAAAGTTTGATGGCCAGCATCTAACCTGCCAATCAACTGTGAGCTGCGTGTTGTGTTCACCTGTGTTCACAAGCTCTCTCCAGCAAAGGAGACCTTTTCCATACCTCCCACAGTTTTGCGGAGCAAAAGAACGATCGATCCATGATCCTTCCTGGTCCTGCATTCCTGGTTGGCCAGCTCCACAGTCAACCCACAACAGGCTTCTAATGAGGGTTCCAGCCATCCTCCTCTGATGGCATCCATACCTCAACCAAGAACTTGGCCCTTGGCTTCAACTGACGTAGATATGAATTCTGAATCCACCCCTTTCAAGCTGGTAACTTTAGGGTCTCTCTGAGTCCATCTCAGTTATAAAATTGGGACAATAAAACCAACCGCATGAGGTTGTTGGATGCCAAGTAGAAGTACACAGAAGGCACTCAAAAGGGGATTTTTTTCTTGTTATTATTGTTATATTTTAGGACTTGGGGTCTTCATCATGAGCTCACAACAAATGTAAAGAATAGATTATGTTAGAGCATGACTATACCTTTTTTAACATCTAATTTACTTTTTTCTTCTTCTAAAAATATTTTACGTGACAGGACGGTGCATTGCTAACTCTTTAGTAATACTAATCTTCAAGGGAGAGTAAGTTTTGAGGTGGAGAAGGCCACTGGACCTCAATAGTCCACTGCCTACAGAGAATTCTGTCTGGTCTGAAAAGAAAATGAAGTTTTATGACTGGCCATAAATGATGCATTATGACATGCAAACCAACACCAAAAAAGACCTCATGCTGTTCTTGCACACTGGAGCACTATGGAAATGCTGCTATGTTATGGGGGTTACTTGTCATCCCTAAGATTTACCCCAATACTCTTGTTTCAGAATGTATTACTTAAGAGGGTTTCACATATCATTGAATTAGGCTCAGCGTTCACACACCCTGAGAGCTGATCTGCTGTCAGACCATCCTAGGGCTTAAGAGGATACAAAAGAATTGGAAAGCAGTTGGTTCTCAAATACCTTTTCTCTCACTGTTATCACGCGAGCATATGAAATAAGTAAATATCAGTGCAAAATAGTGTTTGATTAAGGGACAAAATACATGGTCCAGGCTTTATAGGACTTGCCACTTGTTGCCTATCCTGATCTCTCCACTGGCTGTGCCCCTTGCCCTCTGGCACCCTATCAAAATCAGCCACTGAAGGCACTGGCAGGTGACAGGTTAGGAGCAGGGAAAGGTCAGAGTATAAATTCTGCAGGTTCCCTCCCTTCTATGTGACAGCAGAGGGGCTGCAGAGTTTTTTGTTTTGTTTTGCTTTTTGATACTAAGGATTGAACCCAGAGGTGCTTCACCACTGAGCTCCACCCCGAGTCCTTTTTATTTTTTACATTTTTAAGGCACAGTCTCACTAAGTTGCTTAAAGTTTTACTAAATTGCTGAGGCTGACTTCAAACTTGCAATCCTTCTGCCTCGGCCTCCCGAGCCCCTGGGTTTACAAGGCATGCACTACTGCACCCAGCAGGCTGCAGCTCTCTACCAGAGGTTCCCACCAGGGCTTTCTCCATAGAACTAATTCTTACATTTCCTTTTTGGTATCCCTAGGCCTGATAATCCCTTTATTAAGCTCAGTTCAATTATTCTGTTGGAGTAGAAATCTGCTTCCTATTAAAAATCTCAGCTTGGGATGAAGTTCAGAGATAGGGTGCTTGCCTGGCATGCCTGAGACCCCGGGGTTCAACCCTAAACACTGCAAAAATTTTTAGAGACTCTGATGGATGTACCTGCTTCTCCCACACACCCATTCCCCCACCCCAAAGAATTTGAAGTTTCTTTCAAAACAACTTAGCAGTTATGGCTGGGGGCATCTAAACTAAGGATTGTCTCTGCAGGCCTCTTAGACCCCACCCTCTGTGAGGGCTATGTTTAGATGCTGGGGATGCCAGCATTTACACCCTGGGGGTGGGGGGGAGAAGGATACAGAAGGAAACAGATAAACAAGATAACTTCAGACACTGGCACATGCTGTGGGGTAAATAAAGCAGGGAAGGGTCAGAGGAGTCAGCTCTGACATATAAGAAGGGGAGGGGTGCAATCTAGGCACCAACAGGAGCAAATGCCCCAGGCAGGAACAAGTTGCTTGTTTTGATTTTAATTCCAGGAACAGAATTTGTGGCTCCAGCATGGTGATGAGGGTGGAGGTGGGAGGGCTGAGGCCATGAGATGAAGAGCCTTATAATGAGCCATGATAAGGAATTTGGGTTTTATTCTAAATAAAAGAAGATGCAAAGGAGACTAGTCAGCTTTGCAGGAGGACATTTGGGAAGAAGAAGAATTAGCAGGCATCACAGAGATTGGTCTGTTTGGTTTTTTGGAGGTAGACTTCTTTTTGAGCTGGTATAGTCTGCTGCAGAGGGTAAGACAGGGCGAGGGGAGCTTAAATTAATCCTACAGAAGACATCTCATAAACCACTGGCAGAAAGCGCCTCAAGAGAACTCGGAGAGTGTGTGTGGCACCGGCCTCATAAGAGGGGAAAAGAAACCAAACAAACAAAGCACAGTGGCTAGGACAGCTGCAGTTTGTGGGCCCCATTCACTCTCCTGAACTCCAGCCCCAAACAGGAACTGGACTTCCCCTGCTTGGAGCAGCGTCTCCAACTCCCCGTATCCATCACTAACCTCATTCTTCCCGAAATCTGCTGCTTTTCCTCTTGGCCCTTCTCCACAGGTGGATCACCATCCCCAAGTCACTACACCAAATCCCAGATGGCGCCTCACTCCTGCTCCCTGGCTCCCTTCACTCAATCACTGGCACTTCCAGACCCTATCTTGAGTCTGATCCTCTCATCCCCCTCTTTCTCTCACCGCAGCCCATACCTTAGTTCAGCCTCAATAGCTTCCTGACAGGTTCCAACTCTAACGCAAGTACTGGTTGTCAAGGTAATCTTCCCCAAACTGGGATCCAATGTGTCACTCACTACCAACTAGTTAACAAAGCTTAGTGATCTGACCCTTAAGGACCACCCCACCCCATCCCATCCCCATCCCATCCCTGTCTGGTCCCTGGTTTTCCACTCCAAAGTTCCATACTGTGATCCAACTATCCCTAACAGACTATGGTCATTTCCTGAACACATTTCTCTGGTTCCAGGCTGTTTCTAGTGTATACAGTGGGCCCTTTGCCTGTTTTTCCTTCAAAATTACTCCTTATTCTCAATACCTACTCATTCACCAAAAACATTCATTTGTCCCTTCTTCTGTGAAGTCTTCTGGTCACCATTCTGGTAGAATCTATTGTCTCTTCCCATCCTGCCCACACTGTAAGGTACTCCTCTCAACTTTAGTCAGGGCACCTGTGATAAGTTAGTGCCTTTATTTATAAACTCTCGCCATCTACGAGTTAATAAGCTCCTTGAAGTCGCAGATTCCATTATTCATCTTTGTATTCCCAGCAGCTAGCAGAGAGCCTGCCACATAGTGCTCAATACATGCTCTCAAATAAAACCTCATATACAGACCAGGCCAAGCATAGAAAAGATGAAGAAAAGAAAAAGTTCAGGGTTAAAAGGTACTTGCAGAAGGAGAAAGAGGAGAAAAAGCAAGGTCAAGTCAGATCATCAAGATTTAACAGCAAGGAGAGCAAGTGGGAGTCACTTCAACACAAACACAACTTGCGGATGAATGGCGGTTCTGAGAGGGCCCTTCAGAGACAACAGAGAGATGGCCGAGAGTGCTTTAGAGGACAATATTGGATGCTTAATAAGAAAAACTACACAATCATAACAACAATGTCCACAAGGAAGTGCTTCTTAGGGGTCAGGCATTTTAAATGGGTTGCTGCTTTTAAATCTCACACCAATACTATAAGGTAGGAACTATCTTTGTACAGTTCATAGACAAGGAAACAGAAACTTACCAAACCTAAAATATTAATGCAAGGTCAAAGAAGTAGAAAATAGAAGGTCTGGAATTCAAGCCCTATAACTCCAAAATCTGAGCTTTTAACCACAATTACCATGGGGGCTTACTGCATAAAGCATTATTTAAATACATTAGAATTCTTTATAACTAAACCTCACTGTGAGTGACTCTCTTAATCGCTTGATTTCTTTAAAATTTCAAAATGCAGATTGTGAGGTTTCCCATGGTAAGTAGAAGTAAATGTGTGAAGCCGTTTTGCTTTCAGAATGTATCAAAGACCACCTGGGTTGCCAAGTTAAAAAAAAAAAAATTAAACAGAATTATTAAGTACATTTTCTAATTTGCTATGAAACAGAGTTTGTTTAAAATATAAATCTACTATCAACCCCTCTATTTTGTTCATGCTTTAAACTGAGCTCACCCTGATGTTATTATTACAAGGTAAGCCGGTGAAAAACCCGTGAACCATGACTAGAACCTTCTGTTCCAACTGGACAGACCAGTGCTACCCATCAGAGACGTAATGGGAGATGTAAGATTTTTAAGTTTCCTAGTAGCTACATTTAAAAAGTATAAACCACGGGTTAACAAATTTAATGAAGTATTTTATTTAACCCAACATATCCAAAACATCAGTTCAACATGTAACCAATATGAAAAATATTAAATTACTAACGAGATAATTCAGTCTTCTTTTGTTACTAAATCTTCAAAATATGGGGTGTATTTTATACCTACAGCACATCCAATTTGGATTCTAAATTTTCCTCAGAAATACTTAATTACTCGCAATTTATAGTTGAAAAAGGTATACACACACATTGCTCCAAATGTACTTACAAGAATCCCAATAAAGTTGTTTAACAAAAAAGATTTTACAGTGCTTGTTTTTAAATTTAAATTCATTATAATTTAAAATAAGCTCAGTCACATTTCAGTAGTCACCAATGACTACTGTCACTATGGTACTGAGCAGCACAGTAGACCATGCCACACACACTCTCTCTCTCTCTCTCTCTCTCTCCCCCCACCATGCATGCTAAAAATGGAAAGGTCAGAAAGTTGACTGGAGCATTAGCTAGTAATGTGAAGTGACTGTTCCCTCCTTATAGAGGTGAACTGACTGCATTTACTGCTTCCATTAAAAGTTGCTCAACTTGTGGCTGAAAATCAGCAAAGAAAATGACTCTAAGGGATATTATTCATTCCTTTTCTAACAGGTTTAACTTGGGGCCATTAAATGAATACCTAGTCCACGTGACTACAGTATTTAAAAATTTTATGCCCACAAATCCTTGTTTGCAAAATCAAGAAAACTAAGAGGATTAGGTGTTTCCATGTTAACTAAGCCAGAAAAATTGAGGTTTTGCTGTTTATTTTAAAATTTAGCTGTGCACAGGGAGAAAAATTGGTATGGAGTAGAATTCATGTGCCACATGAAAAAGAAAAGAGGAAAATAATATCAAGTTCCTGTAAGCCTGTATCTTATGCATCCTTTCCATTTCAGAACATCAGAATAGGTTTGTAATCATCACCAACCCCGACTTTTATTGTAGAAGTAAGAAAGCTACTAAATTACCCCATATATATTTTTTATTAGCCTCTAATAAACATTTTTAAAGGTCTTATGTAAAGAAAAAGTACACACATTACAACTGCCTATTATTACCTCGCCTCATACTGGCCATCATGCTTAACCAGAGTAACCACAATGTGATTCTTCTCAGAACAAAACCTGTCTTACTATCCACACTTCAAAACAAAATCAAAGCGAACTCAGGCAGCTCCGTAAGACAGAGGTGTTTCAGCACATAACAAAGCAAGGTCATTAGCGTGCTCCTATTAGCCCTGAGATCATGACCGGTCCATCCATCAAGCATAATATAGTGAGCTACATCTTTGGGGCAGATACAGGATATTATTCATTGCTGATGACCAAATAAAATGCCTGGCAAAAAATCCAAAGGCCAAATGTGTCTCTGATATGTGAATGTTAACAGAGAATAAAGGGAGAGAGAGAGAGAGAGAGAGAGAGAGACAGAAGTTGACTGGATTAGACAAAGAGGAATGAAGGGAAGGGAGAGAGAATGGGAATAGGAATGACAGTGGAAAGAACTGGACAGAACTTTCCTATGCTCACATATGAAAACATGACCTGTGAAACTCCACCTCATGTACAACCACAAGAACGGGATCCTAATTAGAAGAAGCTATACTGCATGTCTGTTTAATATGTCAAAATACACTCTACTGTTGTGTATATCTAAAAAGAACAAAAATAAACAAATAAAATGCCTGGCAAATAGTAGGCACTCGAGAAATACTTGTTGAATGCTGAATGAATGAATGCATCCTAAGGAAAAGACACTGAGTGGGTATTCCTCGGTAGGGTGGATGGTGGGAGGTAGGCTGGCATCTCTCTGTCCACACCACCCACAATCTTGTCCTCCGGCCTCTTCTCTCCACCCACGGCTCCTTCCCTAAAGTATATTAGATGCGCCAAAGTCACTCACTTCAGCAAATTTTCACTAAGTGCCCTGACCGATGCTAAGTGCATAAGAGAGGGTACACTTCTTGGAGAATTAATGCGTTAGGGAGATGTCGTAAATGTCCCCCTCACACGTGCTCCCTCTATTGAGGTTTGCAGTAAAGACCCTATTGAGCTGTGACAGTGCTAGGTGTCATCTCAAAAGAATATGATGATTCCTAATGTTAAATACCCTGAAAAGAGGCAGCTCCTCCAATCAGAAAAAAAAAAAAAAAAAAAAATATCTAGAAGGTGAGCTTTGACCACCAGGAATAGAACCTCCTTTGAGTTTTCCCTGGATGTGGAGTCAGACATTGTGGAAAGCAGTCATGCTGGAGGGTAGTCCTGGTAACAAACTACATGCAAAGACAGAAGAGCCTTATTCTGTCAATAGAGTGCCTAGTTACATATTTATTTTCAGTGTTCATTTTGTTCCCTCAACCACCCTAGAGCAGCACTCCTGAGACAGGCAAGTGGGGGCGATGGCAATTGGTCCAAGGAGAAAGTAGCCCTTGGAAACAGAAGTCACTGCTAAGCAGGCCAGGTACCCCACTGGTGTCCCTCTCTCCACTACCAAATTTTATTAAGTGTATTCACTGGATTTCTTTCCAGAAGACATTGCACACACAGACAGCTGGTAAATCCAAGATGGCAGCATGATGAGATGAACAGATGAAGTTCAGAACAACTGTGTGCAAGCAGGGAACAAAAATTTTAGATAACACGGTGGCCTTGTGCACATCACATGACTTCCTTAGGACTTCGTGTGTTCATCTATAAAATGAATGATCTGAATTTGTGCACTACTGATAACTTGCTCAAAAAGTTAAGAAGGGAGGATTCCACCCGCAGGGTGGCTGTAAAGGGCTTTGTGAAGGAGTAAGGACTTGAACTGGGACAGAGGACAAGAAGAGCTGAGACAAGAAGCATTAGAAGAAAAATCCGTGGCCAGGATTTAGGAACACAGGTGATATGTCTGGGGAAACCCTCCCTGCTGAGTTGGGAGGGTGGAGCTGGGGTAGTGGAGACTCAAAAGCTGGGTGGAGACCCAGAGACCACAGACAGTACTCAAGGAGAAACTACGGAACAGAGATATGGTATTGACATCAAGAAAGTGATCAGAAGCTGAGTCTCCTCAACCTTCCCTGTGTTCCCAGTTACCTATTCAATGTACAATACTATGCGCTAGGCACTAGGTGCTAGAGAGGTACTGGGTAGGAGAACACGCAGGAGGGGAGACACTGTAAACATGAAGAGGAAGAACTGCCCTTTACTTCTATGAATAATTTGCCCTCTAGGCATGTTTTAGAGCTTATTTTAATTGGATTTCAACAAAAAACATCCAATATGGGTGTGGAGGTGGGATGAAGCAGTCTCTGATTTTTCTTTTTAAGTTGTAGATGGACACAATACCTTTATTTTATTTGTTTTCTTTTTTTTAATGTGGTGGCGGGGATTGAACGCAGTGCCTCATACAAGCTAGGCAAGCGTTCTACCACTGAGCCACAATCCCAGCCTCTCTGCTTTTCTTAATACTGAAAAAAGTATGGCACTTCCCTTAACCCTTGTGAACCTTTATTTTTTTTTTGTCTGTATAATGGGCCTGACACCCCGTCAAGATTAAATGAGATGCCTGGTACGGAATGCCTCCTAGTTAAGATACTTATTAAATAGACAAGTAAATTAGCCTACAGAGTGGCAATGCAGTCTGTCTACAGGATTCTCTTCTGTCAGTAACTTGTCAGAATCTATCCTTTGCCTGCCCAGTTCATGGGGCCTAGCTGTATGCTACACGGTTCAGTGGATTTTAGTATATTCATAGATCTGTGCAATCATCACCCTGGTCAGGTTAGGAATAAACAATCATTTTGCCTCAGTCAATTTGGAACATCTTCATCACCTTAAAAAGAAACCCTATGTAGCTGGGCACAGTAGCACACACCTGTGATCCCAGTGACTCGGGAGACTGAGGCAGGAGGATCATGAGTTCAAAGCCAGCCTCAGCAAAAGCAAAGCACTAAGCAATTAAGTAAGACCCTGTCTCTAAATAAAATACAACATAGGGCTGGGGATGTGGCTCAGCAGTTGAATGCCCCTGAGTTCAATCCCCAGTACAAAAAAAAAAAAGAGAAAAGAAACCCTGTGGCCATTAAGTCTCAGTTCTAAGCAATCTTCAGATCTAAGCAATCATTGGTCAAATACAGATGCTTTTCAACTTAACAACAGAGTTATATCCCAGATAAAGCATCACAGGTTTAAAAAAATCACAAGTCACAACTGCTAAGGAACCACCATCTGACCCCGCTATACCATTCCTTGGTATTTATCCTAAAGAATTAAAGTCAGCATACTATCGCGATACATGCATACCCATGTTTGGAGCAGCACAATTCATAATAGCCAAATTATAGAGCCAGCCTATGCCAATTAATGGACAAATGGACAAAAATGTAGCTCATATGCACAATGGAGTTTTCTTTAGCCATAAAGAAGAATGAAATAAAGTCACTTGCAGGAAAATGGATAGGACTTGAAACCATCGATGTTAAGCAAAATAAGCCAAATGCAAAAAGTCAAGGGTCATGTTTTCTCTCATATGTGGAGGTTAAAAAGAAAGAAGTGGGGTAAAAAGGTGTTGAGGGTGTGGGTAATCTCAAGAAAATAGAGGGGAGACCAGTAGAGTGGAGAAAGAGGATGAGGAAGGGAAAGAGAAAGTACTGGGGAAGGAAATGAACCAAATTATATTGGTATATTGTATGCATGTAGAAATATGTAACAACAAATGCCTCAATCACATGTTGTTATAATGTACCAATAAAAAATTTAAAAATAAACCGGGTGTGGTGGGCCCACACCTGTTAATCCCAGTGGCTCAGGAGGCTGAGGCAGGAGGATTTCGAGTTCAAAGCCAGCCTTAGGAAAAGCAAGGTGCTAAGCAACTCAGTGAGACCCTGTCTCTAAATAAAATACAAAACAGGACTGGGGAGTTGGCTCAGTGGCCGAGTGCCAATGAGTTCAATCCCCAATACCAAAAAAATTAAAAAATAAAAATAAATAAATAAATAAAAGAAACCATAGAGAACCCCCTCACCCTTCTCACCATGTAAGGACAGAAAACAAAAAAAATCACCATGGTGATGAACTGGACAGCCACGCTGCCCCTTCACCAGACACCAATTCTGCCAATGCCTTGATCTTAGACTTCTCAGCCTCCCAAACTATAAGAAACAAATTCTGCTGTCTATAAAAATAAAAAATCCTAAGTCAAAAATGTTTCTAATACATCCATCCTGCCAAACAGCACTGCTTAACCTAGCCTACCTTATATATGCTTAGAATACTTACATTATCCTTCAGTTGAGCAAAATCATCTAAGACAAAACCAATTATATAATCAAGTGCTGAATATTCCACGTAATTTATTGAATACCTCTCTGAGAGCGAAAACCAGAACTGTTGCATGGATAGGCCTTTTTTTGGGGAGGTGGGGAGGGAGCAATGAGGATTGAAGCCAGGGGTGTTTAACCACTGAGCCACATCCCCAGCTCTTTTTATTTTCTTTATTTTGAGACAGAGTCTTGCTAAGTTGCTTAGAGCCTTGTTAAATCGCCTTGTTAAACTATGCCTGTGGCTGGCCTCAAACTTGTTTATGATCCTCCTGCCTCTGTCTCCCGAATCACTGGGAGGTGTGTGCCACCATGCCTGACTGCATGGGTATATTTTCATATCACTGTAAAGTTTTAAAAAACATAAGTCAAAACTGTTGCAAGTTGGGACTATCTGTGCCAGAATATTTTGGTGGCACCACAGAAGATATTGAAAGGGCACACACCAAATGAGCCAGCCAAAATTCCAATGCAATGGCTGTTGAAGCATGACGGGGTCGTTCATTGCCTCTGAGAGTCTACAGCGAGCTATAGCCCCAGCAATTTAAATGAGTGAATTACATGGAATATGAATAATATCTTTTTTTTAATATTTTTTATTTTTTAGTTTTAGGTGGACACAATATCTTTATTTTACTTTTATGTGGTGCTGAGAATCGAACCCAGTGCCCCACGCACGCTAGGCGAGCGCGCCACCACTTGAGCCACATCCCTAGTCCCTGAGTAATATCTTTTTTTTTTTTTGATAATTTTTTTTTTTAATATTTTTTATTTTTTAGTATTTGGCGGACACAACATCTTTGTCTGTATGTGGTGCTGAGGATCGAACCCGGGCCGCACGCATTTCCAGGCGAGCGCACTACGGCTTGAGCCACAACCCTAGCCCCCTGAGTAATATCTTAATAAAGATTTTTTTTTTTTAATGCTGGTATTTAGGAACATGATGAACATGTAAGACAGAACACTGATCCTGAAGTGTCTGCGTGAACAAGGCAGGCCATGAAAGAGGCAGGCACTTACAGTATTTTTCTCTACCTTTGACACAAGTCCTGGGCCCAAGAAATCTTTCAGTTGCCTCTTAACCTAAGTGTTAGAACAAACAGCAGCTTGAATGGTTCCTGGCTTTGGCTGCAGGGATGGTGGTGAACTGGACAGCCCATGCCATCTCCAGCTGAGAGATGCTAGGTGGATACAGGCATAATTATTTTTTTTTCTTTTTTTTTTTTTTTTTTTTTTGTAATAGGACAACTCTAGGCTTGTGTGTATGTAAAATATCTTATGTTTTAAGTAAGCAAACAGTTCAATTCTTAAAGACTGTGCAAGACAATAGAGCATGGGAAAGCAACCAAACACATTTTAAGGACTTCATATTACCTGTAAACGTCACACTTGCCACCTCTAATCTAAGGTCACTAAGCAGTCCTGGTAGAAGTCCTTCTTCCCTGGGCAAGGGTCCGGTCTCTGAGCTGTAGACACACTGTCTCACCTGGTGAATGACATGAGTACAAGAGATCAGCATGTAGCTTGGTTGCAGTTATCTTAAGAAGCAACAGACCAAAAAGCAGAAACCACCTAAATGTCCATCAATGAAGAAATAGGTATAGAAAATGTGGTATTGTCCTGCAAGGGAATATTTATTATTCCGTGTTAAAAATCAATGAAGGGGGCTGGGGATGTGGCTCAAGCGGTAGCGCGCTCGCCTGGCATGCGTGCAGCCCGGGTTCGATCCTCAGCACCACATACAAACAAAGATGTTGTGTCGGCCAAAAACTAAAAAATAAATAAATATTAAAAGATTTTAAAAAAAATCAATGAAGAACTGGTCATGCCATATGGTTGGACCTTGAATACATCATGCTAAATCAAAGAAACCAGATACAAAGGTCATACATTATGTGATTTCACTTACATGAAATTTCCAGATTAAGTAAGTCTAGGGAGGCAGAAAGCATATCAGTGGTTGCCAGAAGCTACAGGAAGATGGGATGAGGTGTGACTTTTTAAGTGGAGAGTGGGGTCTTCAAGAGTGATGAAAATGTGTTGGAATTAGAATTAAGTGACGGTAGCACAACACTGTGACTATGTTAAACACACTGGATTAGACACTTTCAAATAGTTCATTTTATGTTGTATGGACTTCACTTCAATTTTTTAAAAAGCAACAGAAACTAGGGATAAGAAAATCAAGGAGTGGCAGATACGTGGGGACAGCTTCATTTATCTGGGTGAGCGATGGATTCTTCCTGAAGGGTAGACTATGGAGTGGAGTTCTCCAGCTAGACAAGAGGGCACAGGACACAGTCTGTTTGAAGGTGTGGACAGAGAGCATGTAAGGTTCAGAGGCTGGCAAGAGCGTGGTGTGAGGTAAGTCTGTGGAAATGGAATTTCCTGAAGTTATAATATATATCTGGAATGCCTAGGAAAGACTCCCTGTGATAATCCCAGAGTGAGTCACATCCCAAAATATGTTTTACAACTCAGGGAAGGGCCCGTTCAAAGGCAAAGTGTGGTGCATTCTTTTGTAATAGGTGTCTCCTCCTCTTCCGAGTCAGTCCACCATTGCCTATCCGGACAGCAATTCAGAAGCTTTCACCTTCGGTTACAGGCCCAATTTTTCCCCCCCAAAAAAATGTAATCTTTTTTTTTTTTTCTTGACTCTTCCCTCTATTGAGTAGATTTCAGTTCTAACAACTACCAAAAAAAAAAAAATAGTATTGAGGTGAGGTAGAGGGGAGGCACCCTTTCATACCCACTAACTGGTTTGCCGCTTGTTCACAACATACTGTTCCCTATCACACTTACATTTAATTACTTGGCAATATACCTGGGTTGTATCGCCTGAAAATGTTTTTCTAATCTTTCTTTGGCATTTATGAAGTCATTTTTACAACTTCCATAAATTAACTTTCTCTTATCAAATTTTATATTTAAAAAAAGAGCTACATCAATAAAACCACAATGAGACACCACTTCATCCAAGACACCAGGATGGCTGTTTTTTGTTTTGTTTCAGAAAAATAATAAGACAGATAGACATCATTCCCCTTAGTACAAGTATGATTGTACAAATGGTGTGACCCTGTTTTGTGTACAACCAGAAAAGTGAAAAACTGTGCTCCATTTGTGTACAATGAATCAAAGCGCATTCTGCTGTTATGTATAACTGATTAGAACAAATAAATTAATTAAGAAAACTTTAAAAATAAGTAAATAATTAAAAAAAAAGTAATAAATGGTGGCAAAGAGGGAGAGAAATCAGGAGCCCTTCCTTGTGCACTGCTGATGGGAATGTAAAATGGTGTAGTTGCTTGGGAAAACAGTTTGGCAGCTTCTCAAAATTACTAAGGATCCAGTGTCTCCCAAGTGAAACGCAGAGACTCAAAGAGATGTCTGGGCTTTACAATTCATAGGAGTAACATTTGTTCGTGGAGAGATGGATAGATAGATATAATACAGGGTGTGTGTGTGTGTGTATGTGTGTGTGTGTGTGTGTGTGTGTGTGTGTGTATACTGCAATATTATTTGATCTTAAAAGGAATAAAGTTCTGAAACTTGCTAAAACATGAGTGAACTTTAAGGACATCAAACTAAGTGAAATCAGTCAGTCACAAAAATACAAATACTGTCAGATTCCACTGACATGAGGTAGGAGAGTTGTCAAATTCATAAAGATGGAGAATAGAATGTGGTCGCCAGTGGGGTGATGGAGTGGGAAGTATGTGTTTAATGAGCTTCAGTGTGGGAAGATGAACATTCCAGAAACAGATAATGGTGATGGCTGCATAATAATGTAAATGTATTTAACACCCCTGAACTATAGGCTTAAAAATGGTTTGGGTGGCTGGGAATGCAGCTCAATGGTAAAGCACTTTCCTCGCTTGCAAGAGGTCCTAGATTCTATCCCCAAGCAACCCCTCGCCCCAAAACAAGTTTAAAATGGTGGATTTTCTTTTATGTATATTTTACTATAATAGAAAAAAATTAAAGAATCACCTTAAATTCATATAAGTCAAAATGCAAATTCCCAGGCTTTGTGCCCAAGAGATTCCTATTCTGCAGGTCTAGGGTGAGGAATCTGAATGTTTAGATGAGCCCTTGAGTAATTCTGATGCTGAGGCTCAGGATACACACGGAGATCCCCTGTTCCTTCATGTTGACCCTGAAATGACATCCTGAACCCTGGTTAGGTTTACTAACCTCCTTATCCAATTTAGTATCAATGAAAACAACTCGGGGCATATTTTATTTTTAAAAAAAAAATTAAATGTTTCGTCAATGAGCCAACTTTACCAATGAAAGCATTGTAAGGGAAGGATCCATAGAAACCACTTCACAAATATCTGAAACACTGATCAATGTATATTCCTACCAACCCAAGGGAATAGTTTGGAAAATCATGTTTTCTCTCCTCCCTCTTCAACTCATTTCAAATATGGAAAGTTTCCATTTGGGCCTCTTTTTTTCTGCCAGGACTGTGTCAGAGTAAAGAGCACAAAAGACAGTATATTCCATTATAGTCAGGGATATTTCTCTTGATTTGAAAGTGATAAAAGAGATGAGGGCCATTGCACAATGTGGTTCTTTCTGAGATGTTCTGTAAAACAGCATGCTCCAGTGTCTTTTGCATCTTCTGTACTGATAGCAAATCTGCATGGAGTGACATTGGAACAAGATAGTAAAAGTCAAGGCCTTGGAGTGCGGCAGTCTTCCAGATTGAACTTCAGACTGGAGCTATCCGTATGTGGCTACCCTTCTCCCTGGGAGGAGTATATAAACTCTCAGAGCTATCAACCCTCTCTGCTAACATTAAAGACTCTGCCTACACGGACCTTAATCCTATCTGCATCCTCTTCCCTCCCTCTACTGCCCGAGTAGGTGGTCCCACAGACCACTCTCTGCTCTCTGTGCCTATGTGTAACCTGAAGTATCTGTCTTAGCACTTGGTGCTTATGCTCTCCCTGGGCCTAGAACATTCCCACTAAATTCCAGTGCTCCAATTCCTTGCTGTGTTTCCCTGCCACCTCCTTCAAGAAGTCCTGCATGTTTCCTCCCCTTCCTTTCCTCTCCGATATCTTTCCTCTTTTATCACTTTGATCACTACCTTGATTTTTTACATCCTTGTAGCATTTATCATTTTTTCTGTGCTTTATTTTATTTCACTTATTTAAAAGCACTTTGAGGTTGAAGACTGAGCACTATTAGACTATTAGCCTTTGAATTATATCTTTTTTGGCAGGCACCATGATGACCCATGCAACGGCCATTCCCCTTTCCAGTGCCAACAGGACTCCAAGGTCTGATGGCTAACAGATGGGCGTCCGTGCTTATCACTGTGCATCCTTCAGCTATTTTTAGAAGATGAAACAATCAGTTGGGATAATTATCTGCATGATTCTGGTTTAACAAAGGGAAAAATTCATCCTTAAAAAAGACAAGGAAGAGGTATTATTATTATTTGCAAAAGAAATTGAAGTATCCAGCCAGGCAAAGTGGCACACACCTGCTCACTTGTAATCCCAGCTACTTAGGAGATGAGTTGGGAAGATCACAAGTTCAAGGGCAATCTGGGCAACATATTAAGACCCTGTCTCAAAAATAAACATTTTTTAAAAGGGAGTATGGGTATAGTTCAGTGGTAGAGCATTTGCCTAGCTAAAGTGAGGTCCTGGGTCTAGTCCCCAATATTGAAAGAGAGACTACACAGAGGCGCACGGTGTGTGTGTGTGGGGGGGGGATTGAAATAGTCTCCTCAGCTCTTTCTACAGTTTATGTTTAAAGGATCATTTGCCCAATGACTCTTTAGTGATCTTCATCTATCTGAAGCCAGAGTAGACACAGTCTCGTGTGCAATTAGCCAGAAGTCTAAGAGAAAGAAAGAAAGAAGCAAGGCGACTCAAGATGCCCAATCAGAGGCACAGGCAAAATCTACTGCTAAACCAAGAAAGCGGAGAACTTTTAGGAGCAGAGAGGTGACTGTCCTTGGAGCCAGAATTTGCTGGCTTTGTAGACATGAGGGTGGGAAAAGTGAGAGCAAGAGGAAAAGAAGCTTAGAGCAGAGGAATCAGATATAATCAGGCAGGGGATGGAGGCTGAGAGGGGCAATTATTACTCATCTCGTGAGACAAGAGAGAAGGACAGGAAGATTCCTAGATTTAAAAATAAACTCTTGACCACTTCAGCCTCCTTCTGGCCAAGGCTACACAGCACTCTTCCTCTAGTCAGATTATTTACTGTGTAAGTGCATGTCCATATGCTAGACAAGGGTCAAAAACATTTTTTCCTAAAGGGTCAGATATCTTGGGCTTTCTGAGTCAGTTTCCGTCATAACTACTCAAATCTGCCGTACTATGCAAAAGCAGCCATGGTTTTTATGCTTTACCACTGAGTTACATCCTGAGCACTTTTCATTTACTTTTGAGGTAGGGTCTTGCTAAATAACCCAGGCTGGCCTGGAACTTGTGATCCTCCTGCCTCAGCCTCCCTCCCATGTGGCTGGGATTACAGGCATGTACCCCCACATGATTTTCAAGTGTTCTCTTGAACTAATTTTTTTAAAAAATATTTTTCATTGCAAATAGACATAATATCTTTATTTTTTTATGTGGTATTGAGAATTGAACCCAGTGCCTCATATGTGCTAGGCAAGCACTCTACCACTGAGCCACAACCCCAGCCTTTGATCTGCTTTTTTTAACATTGAAAAATATAAAGGGGCTAGGCTCAGTGGTGCACGCCCATAATCCCAGTGACTGGAGAGGTTGAGGCAGGAGGACCCAAGCTTGGGCACCTGAGCAAGACCCTGTCTCAAAATAAAAAAATAAAATGGGTTCAATCCCCAGTATCACCACCAAAAATACACACACACACACACACACACACACACACACACATAAATAAGCTATTTTCCTCCCTGGAGCAATGACCCACATTTCCTTGAATGTGTATCTGCTTTCCTAAATCTGTGTGTGTGTGCATGTAATCATGAATTGAATAGAGTACATATCATATGTAGTAAAGGCAAAAAGACATGCATGGGAACCATATTAGCCATATTCAGGGAAGTGGCCTGAAGAGAGGGAAAGAGGTTATGAAGGTGAAGGTTATAGAGCTTCAGTTGTCTCTCTAATGTCTTATTTGGGCCATGGAAAAGGAGGCATTTGGTGTGGCAGTCCCTGTACTTTTCAGTAGGCCCAAAATATTTCAATAAAATAGTAAAATAAATTTGTAAAATATTGACTTTTTAGTTTAAAAAAAAATAATAAAGGCATATAAAATGAATGTACCTCAGTTAATTTCTGTTTTGGCAGAAATGACTGTTAGTAAAAAATCAAATAAATAAGCAAACAAAAACAACCTCACCTGCCCATGAAAAAGCTCTTCCTCTAGCTTCTGAATCACTCGAAAGATTTTGCTCAGTAACCCATGCAATAAGGAGTAGAGCACTTGGCAAGAATGAATTCACATCCCTTAGCATCTCTGTTTTACATCTGCATGTATTATTACCTGTTTTCTAAAACAGCACCTTTTGGTCAATGCAACATACCAACTGCTAGTGTAACTCCACAAAATGGAATTTCTAAGGCAGGCAGCTACAGTTAAGTCCCCAACATTTACTTTCAGAAAATTCTTCAGTGTATTATTGCATAGCAGAGCAGTGTGACAAGGATCAAAAGATTAGAAACAATTTCAATTAACTCCTTCTGCTAATATCGGTACAGGAAGGACCATCGGCCTCGAGTTCTAATGGAAAACAAAGCATGGACGTAAAGGGTTCATTATTCAACAAAATCACAGACTTTAGAATGTTGCTTTAGGGAATCAAAACACAAATGCTTTGCAGGCATGAAAAACTGAAAATGATATAATTAAGAGTATAAGTTAAGCTATTTTGAAAAACCTCTTGACATAGGAGATCTGATTCTATATTCGACAGCATCCATTTCTCCTCTCATTTACATGTGTTTAAGCTAAAAATGAATTATCAGAAACTTCTATACTTAAAGGACAAGGGAGGTGGGCTCAGTCCTTCTAGGAGTATGGATTCATCATTCTTTAACTTTGCAAATGATTAATGCTGGTAAAAATTATGCTATATAACTAAAATAACATTAGGAAATAAGTTAGGTGCCCCCAAATCATGAAAACAGTTAAGTTCAGCAAAAGAACTTCCAAAGCCAACTAGGTATTTACCACTCCCAACCCAGCAAAATGAATACACATTTAGGACAATCCTCAGTGTGGCAGATTAAAAGTAGCTGCAACATTTTTCGACACTCTTCCCATTGAGAGATGGGGTCCAGGCCCCTCCACTGGGCCCTGGGTGGGCTCTGCAACTGCTTTGACCTAAAAGTGATACTGTTCCAGCTTCTACGCCCAGGCTCAAAGGGACTAGGAGCTTCTCTAGCTTAACACTTCCCCTTGGAGATCTTGGCTAAAATGTAAGAAATCTTACTACCTGTAGGAGAGACCATATGAAGAGGCCCTATGGCTGCCCAAGGTGCCAGGCATGTGGATAAACCATCTTGGATGACCAGGACCACAAGCTGAGTACCATCAGAAGACCCCAGTGATGCACCAATGGCAGGAGAATCCCCCAGCTGAGCCCTGTCCACATCACTCATTGGTGACTCTTTGGTTTCCTAAGAGATGGGGCAGTGTGTTAGACACCAAGGGATCACTGGAGTCCTTGACATCATTCTGGAAATCACCACTAATGTAACCCTTCACTTTTCTGGAGGGATGACTTTCACCCCAACGGTGGGATCTTAAATTATATTACTTTTTTGTTCTTCTTTTTCTTTTTTTTTTTTTTTTTTTTTTTTTTGGTACTAGGTATTGAACCTAGGGATGCTGAACCACTGAACCACATCCCCAGTCCTTTTTTATGTTTTATTTAAACACAGGGTCTTGCTGAATTGCTTAGGGCCTTGCTAGGTTACTGAAGGTAACTTTGAACTCGTGATCCTCGGCCCTCAGCCTCTGGAGCTGCTGGGATTATAGGCATGTGCCACCACACTCAGCCAAATAGTATTGCTCTTTCTAGACTAGGCCTTGGATAAAAGTTCCAAGAAATAAGATTCCAGCTAAATGTAAGAAAGACCTTCCCATGCCAGACATGGTGGTGTACCCCTGTGATCCCAGTGACTCAGGAGGTTGAGACAGGAGGATTGTAAGACCAAAGCCAGCCTCAGCAACTTAGCAAGACCCTGTCTCAAAATAAAAAAGCTGGGGATACAGCCAGTGGTTAAATACCTCTGGGCTCAATCCCCAGTCCAAAAAAAGAAAGGGAAAAAAAAAAAAAAAGATCTTCCAAGTAGGGTTTTCCACCCACAGCCTTCAGTGCCTCTTGGAAATGAGGATGCACCCATTACCCCAGGACAGGATGGAACCTGCAAATGGCAGAGCAGCCAACCCCCAAACGTGGAGTCATAAAGACCCGAATCTGGAACTGCCTTGCTATAATTAGCTGCATAGTTTAGGGCAAACTGCTTAACTTTTCTGAGTCTGTTTGCTTATCTGGAGAACAGATATTCTAATAAGAAAAACCCAAGAGAACTGCAATGAACCTCGCCCCGGGAAGCTCTAGGTGCACGCCCTTATCAGATCACCATTATCACTAGTGCCCAGAGGCCGCCTGCACTGGATGGAATGTCAGACCAGAAAGCCCCTGAGGTCCTGTCCAACTGAAAACAAGCAGATGATTGTATGACCACTCCTGGAAAACCTGCATCTGCAGAAAGCTGACTGAAAGCAACCCTAAAAGGTTTTCAATGACAACGTGATCAAGCAAGCCAATGGCTTTCTCATTCTGTTAACTTGAGGTCATTTCATTCATACTTAAGACCCTTAATTCTTTAAGAAGAAAAGTAGCAAAAATAACAATGGATGGAACTTGCATGCCAAACAACGCTCTACTTGCTTGTGCACTGTCTTGACACAAGGAACCACAAGCCTTCGACCCTGGATCCATCAGGTAGACCTGGGCCACTCTTCCCTCTCTCGGTACTAGCCTCCTTTTGCTGCTCTCTGTTCCTGGAGATGAAAAGTCCAAGTCCAACTGCCAAGCCCATGTGTTCCCAAGTTGGGGTGGGAAAGAACAGGACAGGACTCAGAGGAAATCATTTCAGGTCAAATCACCTACAAGTCTCGCGACCGTGCAAATTAAATCTCTCTGGGCCTTATAAGAGTGAGCCCTCATAGAGAAGTTCTAACGATGAAAGGGATGTCTCCATGGGGTTTGAATGTTGTAAAATGAAAAGCAATTGTATAGTTATTACATTTACAGCTAACATGTGGCAGATAAGAAATCCCGAGACAACCACGTCACGTGGACAAATGACAAGAGGCAGCTCAGGATCTTGTACCCAGGGACAGTTTCTGTTTTTCACTGAGTCAGTACTTTCCTTCTTTCTAGAACAAGGCTTTTTATCTTTTTTTATATTTTACAAATCACAACTTTCTTCCCATTATTTTACCTATAAATTTCCATGGATGTATAACATATAAATAGAAAATGCACATGTTAACAGAATACCTCACCACTAATTTCCACAAACCAAAGGTACTTCATGTCCCTTTATAGTCACCACCAACCCAAGGTTGACCACTATCCTGCCTTCTAATACCAGAGATTCATCTTGTCTGTTTTTGAACTTTACATGAACAGGTTCTTGCAATATATCCTGTTAGTCTGGCTTCCTTCACTATTATGTTCATGAATTCCAAGTGGATTTTTGCATGTAGTCGTAGTTGCTTGCTCTCATTATATTAGAATCCTATTGAATGAATATACTACAGTTTTTTTCATTTATTCTACTATAGATGGATATCCAAGTTGCTTCTGGTTTGGGAATATTTTTAATAGTGATCCTAAGAACTTTGCTAGCCTCGTCTTTTGGTGAACATGTACAAATTTCTGTTGTTTACATTCCTAGGAGTGGAATAGTTGAGTCAAATATTTTCAGATTTAGTGGGTCCTCTTTTTGGCACCAAACGTTTAAACAGTGCTTAGTTTATGTTCATCACCCAGCCTCCAGGGTCTCACTCCTCTATTCAGTCTCCATACAAACCATACTTGGCTTGCCCCTCCTCCAGGACTGGGGATTAAACCCAGAGATGCTCTTCCACTGAGCTAGTTTGTTGTTGTTGTTGTTTTTGAAACAGGATCTTACTAAGTTTAGAGGCTGGCCTTGAACTTCGAATCCTCCCAACTCCGCCTAAGTAGTTTAAGATTACAGGCATGCACCACTTAATTTTTTTTAAATGACATTGATTGGGTTGTATGTTTTATTTTGTTGGTACTGGGAATTGAACTCAGGGGCACTCAACCACTGAGCCACCTCCCCAGCCCTATTCTGTATTTATTAAGAGACATGGTTTCACTGAGTTGCTTAACGCCTCACTTTTGCTGAGGCTGGCTTTGAACTCTCGATCCTCCTGCCTCACCTTCCTGAGCCACTGGAATTATAGGCGTGCGCCACCACGTTCAGTGTGTTGTATGCTTTTAAACATTCTGTGTTTGGGGAATGCTGCAGTTTATAACACTTACCATCATATTTAAGGTCTTCACCCTTTGGCCCTAACCAATCATTTATTTATTCCACAAATACTATCTCCAGCCTTGAAATACCTCACAATCCCACATGGGCACATAGGGCATGTCAGAGCCAAGTTCTGGAGGAACCCAGAAGGTCTGAGAAGACTTAAGAGAGGAGGAATGGGCTGGGGGTATCGTTGGATGGTAGATTGATTGCTTGGTATGTGTTTGGCCCTGGGTTTGATCCCCAGCACCAGCAGAGTGTGGGGTGGGGGATAATTTAAGATAGTCCTAAGAAATGACAGATGGAAGGGAGAAGGAGAGTCCAAGGAATAATATGCTGTAATGAAAAGGCATAAAGAATCCAAGGAGGGAGACATTTGATGAGCCTGCCACATCAAGTATAGGAGCCGCTCTGGGGCTGGGGTACACACCCAAGTTGGATTTTGATGGGCCTAGTGCCCAGTGTTCAAAGGTCACTCTGTAAGTCCCAATCTTTCACTCTGGATAATACACAAAACTGATGCCCGTGTTACTTTTAGGTGGTACATGAGTACACACATTCCATTTTAATGGTTTATTTACGTGTACATTAGGAAAATACTGGTTTTCCGTGGAAGGTAATAAGTTCCATTTTAAATAAATGTGGTGTTTCTTTGCTGTTGTTTGTTTTAGATGGGGTCTTGCTCTGTTGGCCAGGTTGGTCTTGAACTCTTGGGCTCAAGTGATCCTTCTGCCTCAGCCTCCAGAGTTGCCAGAGCACAGGTGTATGCCACCTCACCTGGCAACATGCCTGTGTTACTTAAAATGGTTGCTCTCTACCACAAATCACACCCTCCCTCCCAGGCCTTGCAAAAACCTTTCTGTTTATTCCAAATTCCGCTGAAACCAAAATGGTCATCAACTGATAAATGGATAAACAAAAAATGGTATCTCGCTGGAGGCGGTAGCGCACGCCTGTAAACCCAGTGTCTTGTGAGGCTGGGGCAGAAGATCATAAATTTGAAGCCAGCCTCAGCAATTTAGCCAGGTCTTAGGCGAGACCATGTCACAGAATAAAAAGAGCCGAGGCTGTAGCTCAGTGGTGAAGTGCCTCTGGGTTATATCCCCAGTACTCCCCCGCAAAAAAAAAGTGGTATCTCCATACAATGGAATATTATTCAGCCATAAAAAGGAATGGAGTACTAAGATATGCTATATAATCGGTAAATCCTGAAAACATGTATGTTAAGTGAAATGAGATTCTGTTTATATGAAAAGTTCAGAACTGGCAAATAGCAGAGATAGGAAGTAGATTAGTGGTTGTCAAGAGCCAGGAAGAGGGAAATGAGGAGTTAATTGCTTAACTAACTGCTATAGGGTTTCTTTAGGGGGTAATGAAAATGTTCTGGAATTAGACAATGGTAATGGTTATACAACTTTGTAAACATACTAAAAACTACTGAGTTTTATACTTTAAAATGATGAATTTTATAACGTGAATTATATCTCAAAAAAAATCCATCTAAAAGACTATCTCTCTACTATGAATAACTCACTTATTTTATGAAAAATTGAATAAATGAAGAATTTGCAATATAAATTATATTGATATAATCAAGTACAGAAATAAAATTTGATATAATTTAAAAAATAATAAAAATAATAATAATAAATAAATAAAGACTATCTCTCTTCTCTGACTGTCCCCTGCCCTGGGCTCTCTGTTCCTATCACATGCCCTATAATGGTGCAGTCATTTGTCCCCATTGAAAAGCAAGCAGCTTGTGGGGCAGGAACAGTGTCCTGCTCACCTCCATCTCTCCAGAACCTAGCAAAGTGACCCGGGGGTACCTAGCAGATGCTCCAGTAAATATCCATGGATATAAGAGAGACACGTCACTTAATAACAAGGATATGAGAAGTGTATTACTGTCACGTGAACACCACAGAGTACACTGATACAAACTAAAAAGGCAACCACAGGATCACCATCTGATTACGCAGTCATTGACCAAAATGTCACTAGGAGGGGCATGACTAGGATTTATTCCCTTGAGTGTGCAAACTGGGAAAGACCAGCCAACCCAGGAGCAAAGAATGACTCCTCTGCCCTGGGCCACGAACAACCGGGTAAGAAACCCTTCCTTTTGCCATTGAGACTGAAGCAAGCTTAGGCTTGAATTTTTTTCCCCCTGTCCAATCAAATAGGCTTGTGTGGCAGACAAACACCAAATCCCGAATTTAGAGGTTGTTGGAGCAACAACAACCTCAACTCCAAGAATACTGTGCTTTCAAAGCTGTTGTTAGTAAGCCACATTCTGGGTGAGTGCAAGATATGAAGTCAACAGAAGGAGCAGACGTCAGACGTCCCTCAACGAGGGCAGCGCTGATGAAGGTCAAAGTCTTCCACGTACCTTCCTGAGTCAGCCCGCTAACCCTGCTGTCATCGCCAACTTGGAGAAACAAGAGGACAGGAAACATGTGGAGTCTGGCTACATCTCTACACCTGTGCTCTCTAAGGCCACTCTGCTAGAGAGGCAGGTGTGACTGACACGTCAATTTAAAATGACTGCATTAATTTAACGTTAAGCCCTGTGCGTTCCATCCCCAGCACCAAAAAAAAAAAAAAAAAAAAAGAATAATCTTTCATTCTGAAGAAAAGTCACATGGGTTCAAATCCTGGATCTGCCCTTACTAGCTATGGAACAGTAGGCAAGTTACAACTTCTCATCTGCAAATAGGGATAATAATTTTGTGGACTTCATAGTGTTCTTACGTGAATTAAATGAGGCAGTGTTCATAAAGTGCTTAGACCAGGACCTGGCACATAACACATAAGCATATTAAAAGTCTCATCTTTGAGATGTTTCCTCGACATCTCTCTCTTTCTCTGTCATATCAGGTGAAACTGATGCTACTGACTCCCATCATAGCATCTAGAATTTTCCATGGCATTCATTTTTAATGCTTTGGTCTCTCTGTAGTAGACCACAGCATCTTTAAAACAGAAATCTTTCTTATTCCTAGAAGGTAAATGTAGTCACAAAATAAATAGCTTTTAGTGAATCAATAGATGAACAAACAAGTACCTCTGTTAGAGAAAGCAGGAGAAAACTTTTTTATTGACCTGTATCTCCTAGTCTGTGAGCTCTTTATGATCCAGTGTTTCACACTTCTTTTTTTTATCTCCAATGCCTGATACAGAACCTGTATCTACTCAATGAATAAATGGTGGAGCCACTACTACCATAAGGGGGTCCCCACAGATTCCGGACAGGGTGGCACATACCAGCAGCTCAGGAGATTAAGGCAGGAAGATTGCAAGTTCAAAGCCAGCCTCAGCAACTTAGTGAGGCCCTAAGCAACTCAGTGAGACTCTGTCTTTACATAAAAATTTAAAAGGGCTGGGGATGTAGTTCAGTGGTTAAGCACCCCTGGGTTCAATCTCTTGTACAAAAAAAAAAAAAAAATCCTTCAAGAGGAATTTTGGAAGCAAACTAAAAATTGTTATTAAGACATGGGCAAAACTGCAGGGCATCTTAGATTAATTGGGACAATTTTTCGATCATATTTAGTCAAAGATATCATTGATATATATATCCTATATATCTCCAATAAAATATATAAAAAGATCAACTAAAATAATCAAGCACTGGGTACTGCCTTCCTGTAAAGACTCACACCTCTTCAGAACAGAATGATGAAGACCAAGTTAAAATAGGATTCAACTGTCAGAATCATAAACAATCAAGAGTCAGAGTTAAATTAGCTACCTCTACGAGCCTCTAAAGTCAGCTTTAGAAGGAAGAAAAGTGAAGACTATGTTAACAAGAAGTTCCCAGGAACTCTGAATGAATCAAGGGATCATAAATCCACAATGTGCAGCGTGGAGAGAAAGTGCTACGCAGGGAGGCTAGCTAGATGCTGGGTGCAGAGGCGCACACAACTGAAATCCCAGCCACGCAGGAGGCCAAGGGAGGAGGATTGCAAGTTTGAGGCCAGCCTGGGCAACCTAGTGAGACTGTCTCAAAATAAAAAATAAAAAGGGTTGTGGGTGTAGCTCAGTGGTAAAGTACCCCTGGGTTCAAGTCCGAGCACCAAAAAGAAAAGAATAGCTGGAAACTCCATGGAGGTCAGTACCCAGGACACCCTCGGAAGCCCACCGGAAGCAGAAGCTAGAATGGGCAGTTCTCTCATCTGAACCAACAAGGTGTATTTAGAGCTGCTGTGACCTCAAATGATGTGGCACGCCACAAAAGTTCCTGAGTGAATTTCCTAGTATCTCAGTGCACATCATTTTCCCATTTATCAACTCGGAAGGTATTTTATACATAGAAAAAAAAAAAAAAGCTCATGGTAGCTATATTTTATTTCTACTTCAGGGAGGTCAAAGCTGAATGCATGGCAATTTTTATTCCCCTATGATCTCCATCTCTTAGGCTTCTGGGGTTTCCTTCCCTTCTTTGGTTGTAATCCTGTGTTTTTGTTTTTGCAGGGCTAGGGATGGAACCCAGTGGTGCCATACCACTGAGCTGCATCCCTAGACCCTTTTTTAAATTTTATTTTGAGACAAGGTCTAAGCTGCCTAGGTTGGCCTCAAACTTGGGATCCTCTTGACTCAGCCTCCCATGTCACTGGGATTACAGGCATGTGTCACAGCACCCGGTTTGTAATTAATTTCTTATGGAAACTAGGTAAATAGCTTCCTTCAGCCAAGAACAACTTCAAACACATTTATCTCTCTGCTCCAAATCTGCAGGACATTAAATATTGACCAAAACATTTCTTCAAAGGAAAATGTGAGCACAGTACATAGAGATCATTTCTAGCCATCCTTGCATGTTGCTGTTTTCCAAAGTTGTTGGACCAGGATAACAATCCGGAAGGAAACATGCTCAGATTCATAAGGAAACATGCTCAGAATCTGAGAAGGAGGCCGTGGAGACCCTGCCATTACATACAGAATCTGCTGCAAAGGGGAAAACAAACTATCAATTTGGGGGCTCTTCTAGCAGGCTGCTGGTGACCACTTCCGTCTTAACAACAGAGATCAATGGTTTTGCCAATGACCATCTCCCCATTTCTCCCTGACCCCTGAATCATCACAAGAGATTTCTGGCACATAGTATGTGCTCAATAAATGTTAGCCATTACTATTTTCTTGCATCAACTTTCAATTCAAGTATTTTATGACAGCTAGCCGACGTGCAGTTACTCAAACACAGCCTCCTCCTTTCTCTATGTGATTGTTATAGGTATACATCGACGCAGCTCCTCACCAAAAATACTTCTTATCATAAATGTTAAAAACAGAATTTAAATAAATGTGAAAACTTCAGGAGCCACATATCCTTTTGGAAAGTGACCCATCTTGGGCAAAACCAACAACCACACCATTTGGTCCAATTAAGCAATAATAAATTTGATCACTCTTGATGGGCTCCACTGGCGTTGACACACCAAAATAAACAGCTGCAACCGCTGACAGTTTCTATAACTCTAATGAGAAATGTCCATCATAACCTCTCTCCTTCCTCCACCCAACCCTAATGGTTTAAGGCATCTTAAAACATCACATTTTGAGACATTAGTTTCTTATTGTTTCAATCCCAAATCATGCCATTTTACTCCTATGATTTTGAAAATATATGTTTTTTTTTTTTTTTTTTTTAAGAATAATCGTGGGAGGGACATGGAGTCTTATAGCTGTGGTACTAAAAATCAAGATCTAAAACATTCATGGCTCTAAGCTCCTAAAGATGGCTCTAAGCTCCTAAAGACCTTTGCCTTACTTTCTGTCACATCCCCAGCACTTGCTCTGGGCTCTAGAAGCTCATAAACTGGGTTTGCTAATGACACACGTCATACTTTCATCATGTAGTTTAAAGTGAACCCGGGAGGGTGTGGTGGCACACACTTACAGGACCAGCTCCTCAGGAGGCTGAGGCAGGAAGATCACTTGAGCCCCAGAGTTCAAGACCAGCCTGGGAAACATAGCAAAACCCCACCTAATAAATAAATAGGGTTTTTGTTCTGTTTTTTGCAGTGTCTGTACTGACCTCAATTTTCTCCCAGAGTATGCAGCAGTACAACAGACCTTAAAATTAGACAAGGAAGAGACAAGAAATAGATTTGCATGTTCTAAATGGATCCAGTGTTACAGTGTCCATACTTACAGGTTGGATTTGCATGCCTCCAAGTGATTGTAGCTCATAACGACATTCACCATTTCAATTCAAAATATTTTCTTTTCTCTTTTGTAATGCTGAATGAACCTCTTTGTTCATGAAATGATTTTTATTTAGTTTCCACTAGTGATTATGTTATCTAATGTTATAAGCTGAATAGCTATATACTGAATATATATAAAATATATTTAACATGTTAAATATATTCACTGTATTAATTATACATAAGATGACATTTAATGTATGACTAAATACATTTATTACTATAAACTATGTATTTGTATATAATGTGAATATGATTTTTTGGTGAACATATAAGACTAACTAGAATCAGAAGATTCTCTTTGTGGATTTTTTTTTTAATATTTTTTGAGCATTTTAACATTTTTTTTTTTATGTGGTGCTGAGGATCCCAGTGCCTCACATGTGCTAGGCAAGTGCTCCGCTATTGAGCCACAGTCCCAAGCCCCTCTTTTGGGTTCTTTCAGTTTTTGTTTTTTGGGGTCAAACCTAGGGCCTTGCACATTCTAGGGAAACGCTCTACCACTGAGCTACACCCCAGCCCCAGAAGATTCTTAATGACCGAAATGATACTTAAGCTTTGTTGTTTTGTTTGGGGTGACAAGGACAGAACCCAGGACCTCCAAGGGCACTACCTCTGAGCTCCATCCCAGACCCTTCTAAGTGTTTTTATTCTGTTTGGGTTTGGGGTTTACCTGTGTTTAACATTCGCTCCTCTAACCCACTTCCCATGAGTTTCCTATACACTATGTCTGTTTTAATGTGTCCCCCAAAAGTTTATAGTGAATGTTATTTGGAGGTGGCGCCTTTGGAAAGTGATTTAGAATCAGATGCGGTTATGAGGAAGGAAACCCCATGATGGCATTAGTGGCTTTATAAGAAGACGAAAGAGAGACCTGAGCTGGCACAGTTGCTCTGTCTCTGTTAAAAAGGCCCTCACCAGGCACCAAGCAGATACCCGCAACAGACTTGGACTTCCCAGTCTCCAGAACTGTGAGCCAAATACTCTTTATAAATATCTGAACTTGGGTATTTTGTGGTAGAAACAGAAAACAGACTAAGATACTAGGAGGTGTCAATTAGTATTATCCTCTCATTTGTGATACATAAATAAAAGTCATACACTCTATAATTACATATCTGGACACAGTAATAAAAAGAGAAACAATGAAATATAAGATAGTTGCCAAGAAGGACCCTAGACACTAGAGTGTCTCTTGCTCTTGCAGAAATCACAGCAGACAAAAAGGTAATGTACAACACTTCCTGGGGGGTTAACAGACATCTCAAAAAACATGCTCCAGAACAAACTCGGGACCTCCAAAATCCGGCTCAAGTTTGTTCTCCCCCATCTCTGGCAGTGCACCCAGTAACCAAGCAAGAAGCCCCATCGTCTCTCTCACCCATAGAGCCAGGCCTTCAAAGCTTGTGGTTTCTGCCAACCATTGGCGAGGCCCTGCCAGGCCTGCACTCAGGCTATAGAAGAGGCAGGCAGACGCACAGAAAACCCCATTCCAGGGTGGGATTCTCTCCGTCTGCACCCCCACCTTCAGAGGGCTCCACGATCTCGTTCTGTTATCGGTCTCCCTCCCTCCCCTCCAGCCTTCACTCAGAATCAGAGCTCTCTGCCAACAAGGAAACCCTCTCTCGTGGCCCCTTCCTAGGCTTGGAGGAACAAAATGCAAACTTTGGGCCTCGGTGACCCCCATGACCCTACCTCCTCCCGCTCCCCTCCCTGCATGGCAGCCATGTAGGCCTTCTTGAGTGACTCACCACACCAGGCTTTCCCAGGGCCATGCCATCTTCCTGTCCATCACACTCCTCCGCATGGCGTCCCTGGAGGGGCCTCCTGAATCCCCATACCTGGCCTACTGTCTAGCCCTGTGGGCTCTTCCCGAAACTCCTGTCTCCACCCCCAAACACCCAAAGACAGCTCCTTGAGAGCAGAGGACTTTTCTTTACCACAGTGTCTGGCACGAAGCTCAAAAAGTAAATCAAGGTTGTGTCTACACAAGAACAACAAGTCTTTTCAATGGATCTAGTTTAAACTCGTTTAAGACGCATTTGCTGATTTTGTCAATTACCACCAGCTCCCTCTACCACCAGCACCCTCTACATAACATGTGTGTTTATGTGTGTATATATACTTAGATATATACATATATACATACTATGATTAAATGTGCATATATTTTGAGGGGGGTTAAACTCAGGGCCTCACAAATGCTAGGCAAGTGCTATAGCACTGAGCTATATCCCCAACCTTTATTATTATTATTATTATTATTATTATTATTATTATTATTATTAACTTTGAGAAAGGATCTCACTAAGTTGCCTAGGGCCTCACTAAGTTTCTGAGGCTGGTGTCAAACTTGTGATTCTCCTGCCTCAGCCTCCCAAATCACTGGGATTGCAGGCATGTGCCACCACCCAGTTTGTCCCTAACCTTATTATTTTATTATTTGATTTTATGACAGTCTCACTAAGGTGCCCAGGCTGGCCTTGAACTTGCAGTCCTTCTGTCTCAGCCTCCCAAGTGGGTAGAATTACCGGAACCCAGCTTACATAGTATATTACTAAAGACAGGTCTAATTTAACATTTATATGCTATTCATTTCTAATGTCCCATTCAGTATATATGGTAAATAACAAAATTACTGGCAGAAAGAACAACGGATATTAACTGTGTTTATTAACATAGTTTGTGAGTTTTGTTTTAGTGCTGGGGACTGAACTCAGGGCTTCACACCTGCTAAGTGTGCAAATGACACCACTGAGCCACAATATCCTAGTGTTTGTTTTTTAACTCCCACAAATTGTCCTATTATTATTGATTATGAGGATGGCTTCAAATCAACTTTTATTGAGTTAGTTTGTTTGTATGCGCACTGGGGATTGACCCTAAGGCCTTACACACCAGGCAAGCAATCTAACATCCAGCTACATACACCCCCCAAATCAACTTTTAAAAATCCAAATAATTCTAAATCAGCCATAAACCATGATAACAATAATCAGAAACAGGGCCAAGGAAGTAACTCCATGGTAGAGTGCTTGCCTAGTATGTAGGCTCTGGGTTCAATCCTCAGCCCTGCAGAGAGCAGAAAAATAACAACAATCAGAAAAACTAAAGCCAGGGTTTTCACCTACTCTCAGAAGAACCCACATACTACTGACTTTTTTTTTTTTTTTCTACAATTGCAAAGAACCATCCTGGAGTCTACACTCACCTTCCAGAGATGGGCCTAGGAGCCCCAAGCCTAAGAGCCTCAGGATCCTACCAGCCCCGGGGAGGCCCTCTGCAGTGCGTTAGGTTATAAGGCGGGGGAAAGCACAGAGGGTACTGTACCTCCAAAGGCCATAAGTGATTTTACTGAACCCAGGTAATTGTCCAAGGAAACACGCCAAGCTAGCAAGCAAGCATGATAGATTAGAAAGTCGGTTTGCTAATCAGTAAAAGGCAAGGCCAAGGTCTTGTACAAACGCTGTAGGGAAATACTAAAGACTCAGACATTGACACTAGAAATTCTGTTTCATGCCAGGTCAAGGCGAAATACCTAACTGAGCTTTACCACCAAGAAAAATCTAGATGGACTCCTGTAGCAGCAGTTGGCACCTGGCAAAAAAACCTCGGAGGTCAAAAGAGACTGTGGAAGAAATGTGATGACAGTTACTTTCAGAAGCATCATTCATTATCATTAGATGACAAGAGAAAAAGCGATAAACAATAAGGTACCAAGCGTTAGTCCAGCGTGATCATCCGAGGGAACGCAATTCACAAGACTGGCTCCAAGCAGGGCTGGGAGATTTCGATGGAAATCACGCGAAGGTTGCCAAAGCCAGGCTTTGATTTGGAAATGGGGAAGTGCTGAGAGATTGCGACACCCCACACTTGGCCCTGCCCCACTCACTCCTTAGTCATCGCCTCCATCAAGGGCTTGTGGTGACACAGAAAATAATGAAACCGCAGGAGAGATGGCAGCTTAGGAGAAGAGGCCTGGGAGGAAACCCACGCCCACTCAGAAGGATGTCTGCACAGTTGTGCTTTGAGTAAAACACAAGTTATAAGAGAGATTCAGTCCTCCGTGTGCTAGGTGAAAGCCCGGGTGTCTTATTCATTCATTCAACAAGTATTTATGGGGTGCCTACTCTGTGGTGGATGCTACCTCTAAGGTGCTTGGGTGACATCAATACATGAAGCAAGCATTCTAGTGGGAGTGAGACGGATCATAAGTCATAAAGGTATGGAGCATGTTAAAAAGTGATAAATACCACAGGGAGTCAGCATGCCAAGAGGATGGAGGAATTGCTGCTTTTCATAGGGGGAGGTAGCCAATTATGGTGGAGCCTCTCTGTGGTTCCAGCCATTCAGGAAGCTAAGGGGGGAAAAATTACTTGAAACTAGAAATTCAAGGCCAGCCTGGCAGCTGTAGTGAGATTCCATCTCAAAAGTAAATATGTAAATAGACTGGGGGAAGGAGAACAAAGACTTAAAGGAGGTGAATTAGTCTATCATGGGGATATTTGGGGACAGTGGTTCAGGGACAAGGAACAGTGAGTGCAAAGGCCCTGTGGCATGAATGTGTCATGCACATCACACAGAGAAAGCAAGTGTGATGAAAGCGGGGTGAGTGGTAGGAGATGATTAGAAAACAGGACAGGGGCTAGGGATATAGTTGAGTAGTATGAGTGTTCTCCTGTCATGAGCAAGGTCCTGGATTCGGTCCCTATCTCTCTCTCTCTCTCTCTCTCTCTCTCTCTCTCTCACACACACACACACACACACACACACACACACACAGAATAGGACTAGAAATATAGTGCCTCTGGCCCCTGGATGAGATTGGGAGGTACTGGATGCCTTTCAGCAGCAGGCTGACTGGATCTGACCTCTGTTCTTAGAGTCACTCTAAATACTAGGTCAAGAACAGAGTATACAGGGTGATGGGTGAGGCCAAAGCATGGGACAGAGAAGCAGATTCTGCAGTCCCACTGACTCTCTTTAGCCAATGGGCAAAGAGCAAGACTCTTCACCATTACCAGGATGTGGGAAACACAGTTGTCACCATTTCGTTTCAGGATCTGTATCCTGTGACAGCTCCCACTGAGGAAGTGACTCCCAGCTTCCATTCTGGGCTCACGAGTACCACTGGAGTTGGCGATTTCTGTTTATTCACTGGCAAATCTCCACATGCCTTGAGATGGATCCTGAAACCCACAGTGTGGGGCAAAAAGCAAGACAGGTCCCTGGGCCAAACCCTCGGGTGTCCCGAGTGGGAGGAGCTGACTGGTGATTGGATTCCCTTTGCTCTGCAACAGGATTTCACTGGAGGTAATTCTCCACTTCTCCACTCACCTGTCCTCCTTCTCACCTCTTTTCCCCAAGGAAGAGCTACACCACAGTCTACCAGAAAAACCACACTGCCGGGGCTCCCAGGCTGGATACCTGGCGGAGACAGTCCTTCCTCTAGGGATTTCTTGGTTCACTCTCCTTAATTTTGAGGAAAGGTGCTTCTTTCTTCTAAGAATTATCTAGTAAGTGCCTTCTCATCATGAGAACACGCACTGTTTTCTCCTTTCCTTCATTAGCCATTGGCAAGGCGGACCCTTTTGGAGCTGGGAATGTGGCTCAGTGGTAGGGGCCTGCCCAGCATGCATGAGGCCCTTGGTTTGATCCCCAGCACCACCAAAAAGGGAGGAAAAAAAAACACTCAGCAAGCAGCAAGACCTTTTCAAACGATATATGAAAGGGCAGAAAAAGAGGTATAAACTTGTTTTTTGGTATCAGGGATTGAACCCCAGGGTGCTTAACCACTGAACCACTTTGCCAGACCCCCCCTCCCCTTTTTTTTTTTTCTTTTCTTTCTTTTAACTGTAAATGGACACAATACCTTTATTTTATTTATTTATTTATTTTATGTGGTGCTGAGGATCAAACCCAGTGCTAGGCAAGCACTCTACTACCTAGCTACAGGCCCAGCCTTTTTTTTTTTTTTTTTTTTTTTTTGAGACTCACTAAGACTTCACTAAGTTGCTGAGGCTGGTTTTGAACTTTTGATCCTCCTGCCTCAGGCTCCCAAACCATTGGGATTACAGGCCAGCTGTGGGTCACTGTGCCCAACAGAGATATAAACTTTAAACCATAGGTGATAGGCACCTGAGTACTTGGCAGTTCCCCCTGCCACCCGCCCCGCTCTGTCCCCACCCCACCCTGCCAAGCCGAGTTTCCAGAGGCTTGGCTGAGAACAGGGATTCTGCTCTGACTCATTCCTGCCAGTGTACTACAGCACTATAGTACTTCTTCCACCCAACGAGCTTTGGTAAAACCCTTGTGGAAGAAACAGGACACCATCTAAATAAATATGATGTATAATACATATCCACAGAATGCAAAAAAAAAAAAAAGAGCATTATTTTAAATGTTAATCTATTTAGATGAAGAACATCTTATTTTTAATTATTGAACACTCATGATAGACCAGCCACATTAAAGGATGCAAATATTATTCAGGCACAAATCCCACCTCCAAAGCACTTCATATCTGTTCTCTAGGAAAAACAGTATATGTATAAAAGTAAGTGGTGACACATTAGGCATACGGCAGTTCTGACAAAGCTCCGTACTGTATATTACTGTATGTAATCATTATGACTAGGAAATACCAATCAATGAAAGTCCTATAGGAACTGCTTAAGTTTGATGTGTTACTTTTTGGGGGGTGAGGGGTACCAGGGGTTGAACTCAGGGGCACTTGAGCCACATCCCAGCCCTATTTTGTATTTTATTTAGAGACTCAGGGTCTCACGGAGTTGCTTAGCACCTCGCTTTGCTGAGGCTGGCTTTGAACTAGCGATCCTCCACCTCAGCCTCCAGAGCCGCTGGGATTATAGGCATGCGCCATGGCTATGTATGACTGATGTATTCCATTTTTATACACTGAAAATTTCACCTTTCCATTAGCCATCCCAGAATCCATGCTCCATTTTCAGCAGGACACTGACAGTCTCCACCTTGGTGATTCTAAATAACTTAGCATGCTATAAGAACCAAAAAAAACTGCAAAATAGTCTGCCAACAGTGGCAATCGCCATTTGGTTAAAGCCAAGGAATGACATTAGGAAGAGAATCCTGGATTCCAACCAGCAGAAAAGGCCACACAAGGAAATTATTTCAGGCTGGGGTTGGGGCTCAGTGATACAGCACTTGCCTAGCATGTGTGAGGCCCTGGGTTCGATTCTCAGCACCACATATAAATAAAATAAAGGTCCATTGACAATTAAAAGAATATTTAAAAAAAAAAAAAAAAAGAAAGGGGCTGGGGTTGTGGCTCAGTGGTAGAGCGCTCGCCTAGCACATGCGAGGCCCTGGGTTCGATCCTTAGCACCACATGTAAATAAACAAAATAAAGGTATTGTGTACAACTAAAAAATAAATATTAAAAAGAAAAAGAAAAAGAAAATTATTTCACGGAGTAGGGGAGTGAGATAAGATTCAAACACCAAAATGCTTTCAAATGTGATGCATATCATATTGATTTTTTACCATATCATTCAGATTATACATCAGCCACTGTCTGTTTAAACTTATTTTTTTCTTTTTTCTTTTTTTTGGCAGTGCTAAGAATGGACCCCAGGGCCTAATCCATACTAAGCATGCCCTCTACCACAGAGCTACATCCCCAGCTCTGCTCTAAATTTTTCTTTTTCAGTACTGGGAATTGAACCCAGGGATGCTTTACCACTGAGCTACATCCCCAGCCCTTTTTATTTATTTTCTTATTTTGAGACAGGATCTTGCTAAATTGCCCATACTGGCCTCAAACTTGCAATCCTCCTACCTCAGGCTCCCAAGAGGCTGGGATTACAGGCATGTGCCACCTTGCCCAGCTCTCCATTCAAAACTCTTTACATACAAGAGGTTAATCCTTTTAACAACCCGGTGAGGTAGGCATTTTACAACTGAGGAAACTGAGTCACCGGATGAATTTTTTTTTTTTTTTTTTTAGGTTACCAACTTAAAGTCACATGAAACAAGGGATAGAGCCAAGATCAAAATCAAGGTGGTTTATGCCTTTACTACTTGGCTATAGAGTTTGAATTCAGTGTGAATAGTCATCCTGTTCCCCAAATTGTCATTTTTATTCTGGCTAAATCCCTTTTCTTTCTCTCCACATGTGACCAAACTCTACTGATTACCCTGAGAACAAACCAGCCCATAGGGCTGAGCTCTCTGCATTAGCACCCTGCAGCTTTGGGCTTTTATAATCTGACTAAACTCCAAGGTAAATCCACAACCAGAACATTCTCCCCAATAGAAAAACCCTCTGAATGAAGAAATATATCATGGATATTAGTTGATAGAATATAAAACAAAAACAAAAACATCAGGTATTGAATCTTCTGTTAATAATAACCTGCAGCACCCCGTTGAGTTTTCTGTGTCACCGAACCCTCTCCATTGTAGTTAGACAAAGGCAACTTTGTCTTGAGAAGGCGACCGAGGATGGGCCTAATCTTGGCAAGGGCTTGGTATACCAGGAACCGTGTCATTATTTTTTAAAATAAACGACAACCAACAAAAAGAAATATTATTTAAGCTATCTTCTCAAAAAAATCACAGCGCTATTATCACAGACATCAGATCCCCACTTTTAGAAAAATGAATGTTTTACCTGAGCTTGAAAAGTCCAAATAGACATTTCCCAGAATAGGAATCACCTGAAAAAAAAAGAACTTCTCCATTTCATTAAATACTTTAGTACTATGTTATTTTTCTTTTGGCACATAAAATGCTTTGTAAAAAGGATTGAGTCACAAGTTGCAGGCCAGCCTCAGCAATATAGGGAGACCCAGTCAGAAAACAAAATATGGAAAAGGCTGAGGTAGCTTCGTGGTAGAGCACCCCTGGGTTCAGCCCCTGGCCCTTCAGGGGTGGGAGTGGGGATTAATTTAAAAGAGAGAGAGAGAGAGCGCCAGATCATAGTGCCCTGATATCTTTTTGACTTGTCTGTGTGAGTGGAACCCAGGGCAACATACATGCTAAACACGAACTCTGAACTACTCATTCCCAGCCCCAAGGTAGAAACTTTTTCATTATAATTTTTAAGGTGGACATTTCCTGGGTCAGGTACCAGCATCCTGTCCCTTTTCAGCTGCACAATGCCCAGCATTTGCTGTACATCATGCACTGCCCATTGGGATATATAACTGACTCTTGCTCACCCATGTGAGGGTTATCCATCCCTCCTAGAAACAGGTTCCCTTCCACCCAGCCTCAAGGAACATGAGCAAAATGACCATGAGGGGCTGGGGTTGTGGCTCAGTGTTGGAGCTCTCACCTAGCATGTATGAGGCACTGGGTTGATCTACAGCACCACAAAAAAATAAAATTATTGTGTCCACCTACAACTAAAAAAAAAAAAAAAAACTTTTTATATTTTTTTAAAAACTTGACCAAGAGGGCTGGACTTGTGGCTCAGTGGTAAAGTGCTTGCCTAGCATGTGTGAGGCACTGGGTTCGATCCTCAGCACCACATAAAAATAAATAAAATAAAGGTATTGTGTTCATCTACAACTAAAAAAAAAAAAAATATTAAAAAAAAAAAAAAAAGACCAAGAAGCCAAGCTCAGTGATACATGCCTGTAATCCCACAGTTTGGGAGGCTGAGACAGGAGAATCGTGAGTTCAAAGCCAGCCTCAGCAATGGCGAAGTGCTAAGCAACTCAGTGAGACCTTGTCTCTGAATAAAATACAAAATAGGGCTGGGGATGTGGCTCAGTGGTCAAGTGCCCCTGAGTTCAACCCCCAGTACTCCCCCCCGCAAAAAAAAAAAATTGACCAAGAGCCCTGGTAAAGCACAGTTAGGAAGCTACAGTTTTCAGGGATCCCCTTTCATTCAAGACACACCTATGGGGGTATCACATTCATAAGAACCACAAATATTCAGTATCATCAAAGAAAAATGTCTTGTTTGGGGGAAACTGGATATTGTTTTCTTCATTAATGTGACTGACTATAATTTCTAAGTAAAATACACATTTTCAGAACCAGAAATCCATGGAAACAAGAGGGTTGATATTTTCCCAAAACACAACAGGTTTTCAGGGGTAAGCTACCACTTTGTCTTCTGATGCCATCTCTCCCAGGTGGCCTTCAGAAAGGTAGAGATTGTACTTTTGGTTTCTAAAATGACCCTAAAACCTCCATTGGGGTACTAAAAGACCTGCTGGAGCTGGGCATGGTGGCCTGTAACTCCAGTGGCTCAGGAGGCTGAGACAGGAGGATCACCCACGCGTTCAAAGCCGGCTTCAGCAATGGTGCGGGGCTAAGCAATTCAGTGAGACCCTGTCTCTAAATAAAATATAATAAGGCTGGGGATGTGGCTCAGTTGTCAAGAGCCCCTGAGTTCAATCCCCTGAGTTCACTCCCCACCAAAAAGAGACCTTCTGGATTCCAGTTTTTCTACTATACCATCAGGTTACTTTGGGGGTTTTGGTATTTTATAAACATAAACTTATATACCTCTGAACACACCAACAAATCATTTTTACATTTCCTATGATAAACAAACACTGAAGAGTCACACCAACAATAAAAATTCATATTCTATATAAAAGTTGTATAAACATAAGTGTAATTTGGGGTGCTGTCCTGAAACCAGCAGAAAGTGGAGGGAAGGCAGGCGGTGGGAGGAAGGCGAAGGGCGTGTGCCTTTTGCTATCAGCTTTGTTTTGGTTGTACCAAGAGAGGTATCTTGAATTCAATCAAATCAGCATCTCCTGTGGCCCACTAGAAACCTTCCAGTTACAGAGGTGGGAAGGAGCCTCAAGTTCCCACAGTCGCCAGTTCACCTGCAAGAGTTTAAGGACGTGGATAATTTCCCTGGGAACTTTCTACTGAATTCCACACTAGTAGCGCATGCTGAACTCACTTGTTTCTTGGCCACCTGTTCCTCTAGACTTCTCTTCCTTTCTACTTTAACTGGAAAATTTCTCCCCTACACTATTTTCAGAGCAAAAAGAGATTCTTAAAAGCAGGGTGTGAAGGGGTGTTAAATGACTCCAGGGGGAAGATGTCTCCTACCTCCACCTAACCTCCTTTCCCCATATAGATGTTGACCAAACAGAAAGAAAAGCAAGTGTGAGAAAAATCAAATCAGAATCAAGCTGTGACCAACTGAGACCATCTCAGGAGTGCTTTACCAGGTGATTCTGGATGGCACATACAAAGTGGCAGCATGCCACCACTACCCCCATGTCTCCAGCATGAGATGTTTCCAACAACTAGAGGTGGCAACAAGATGATTACTTATTATCATTTTTACATCAGTTACCTGGAGGGTCCTGAGGCCGCACCTCTCTTGTACCCCAAGTCATCCCTGCATTGCCATTTATGGGAAATCTTCACCAGGTGGTTCCCTGAAGCAATGACTGAGCAGGTGGCTGTTCTGACTAACACGCAACTCTGATGGTATTAAACCAGAAAAATCAACATCATCCTAAGACAGAGAGTGCTCCCAAGAGGAAAAATATCTCTCTTCATCAGGTCAGGAGTTGAAAGGTTCCAACATAACTTTTAACTTGGACTCATTCTGACAAGCACTTTAAGGTGCATTAAATGTCTTCATTGTAACTTTATGTAAATTGATTATGCAAATTCTGTGTTCTAGCAAAACATCTCCTTTTCCTAAATCTTAGGATTCCCAAATTTAAGCCCTCTTCACAGTAGGAAATTTTTTTGTTTTGGTTTGCTTTTTGTTTTTTCCAAGATTATGTATTCTTTGGGATACCAAAATCCCTGAGCCTGGATCCAGATCCGGTTTTAAGGAAATCTCTCTCCCACACCAGCACCCTGTACTCATTTCCTTAGCCTTTCCTTAAAAAAAAAAAAAACAAGGAGAGGACTTGAGATATGCAAGTGGAAACACACAAAAGTATTTCTATAGCAGTCAAAGCTCAAACATTTGGGACCAGGGTGGGCACACCTGTAATCCCAGCTACACAAGAGGTTGTAACAGGCCAATGTCAAATTCAAGGCCAATCTGGTCAAAGACCCTGTCTCAAAGTAAGAAATTTTATAAAAAGCTGGGGGTATAGCTCAGTGGTAGTGTGTTTGCCTAGCATATGCAGGCCCTAGGTTCAATCTTCAGAAGGACAGAGCGGTCTCAATTATTTGGGACATGATTTACTTATTTTTTTCCCCTCCAACTAAATCCTTTAGCTTTCCTTGAAGAAATGACTGGAAAAAACACAATTCTGGAAAATCAAAGCTGAAAACAGCATTCTCTGTGTTGCATAACAGATCATTTACAAGACACAGTCATAATGTCTGTGGATGGGTCTACTGTGGCAGAGGTGTGAAGTCCCATGCATACAGGTTTCATAACTGCAAAATGGGATAGGACTTATTTTAATTTGGGGCTCAGGAATAGAATTTGAGAACTAAGGGTGTGGCTCAAGGATAGAACCCTTGTCTAACATGCATAAGGTCCTGCGTTCCATCCCCAGAACTATAAAAAAGAAAAAACAAAAAGTAGAATTTATAAAGCATATTCAATCGTCTTGCAAGAAAACTATTTCATCTACATTAATCTTTTTTTAGTATTTTAAATTATTTTTTAGTTGTAGATGGACACAATACCTTTATTTTATTTATTTTTATGTGATGCTGAGAATCGAACCCAGTGCCTCACAGGTGCTAGGCAAGCACTCTACCACTGAGCCACAACTCCCTTTTTTAATCATTGATTATTAGTAACCCAAAGATTAGAGTTTAATATGAATGTTCTTATCATGTGAGGAAAACACTGAGTGTCTTAAACACTAGGTGCTCAGAACATGTGTCCAGAAACATGCAGCTTCCTTGTTTTCCGCCTTACTTCATCTTCAGGATCGATAACTGTTTTAGGTGTAATCCCTTCAAATTTTAATCAAGAGCATTTCAGTGAGGAATCAAAAATAAATATATTCAGAAGGCAAGAGAATTGATAAGCCATCATCAATTTGAGGCCAGCCTGGGCAACATAGGGAGACTCACCACTCAAAAATCAGTAAATAGATAGATAAGTAAATAATGCAATATTAAGAAGTAAATATTTTAACTACTGAAACTACAGACACTGCTTAAAATGTTGATATTGAATTCTCAATCCTATAAACTTCCGAAAAGGCAACAATCAAGAAGATAATAAAATATCAGATTTTGATTCATATTCAAAATATGTTCAAAAATACTCTTGATCTGATTCATTTAAGTGGGGGGGAGGGGTGTGGCTCAGTGACCAAGCAAGTGCCAGGCAGGCATAAGACCTTGGGTTCCATTCCCAGCAACCCTCCACCATCACCTAGGATGGGCCTGGGAGGTAGAATGTGGAAAACAAAAACAATTATTTTGTAAGAAAAGTGAAGGACTGCAGAGTTAGGCTAGAGACTTCGTTACTGTCACCTAACTTCTTCATTTGGTAAATACTGACTGTCAATCATGCAGCTAGAAACTTGTGAAGTTTCTGATTCCCTGTTCTCCCTAGGTATGGCCTCAAATGAAGTCAAAAAGGTCTACGGCTCATATATAATCAGAACAAGGTGAAGGGTCAGGTGGACACAAAAATACACAAAAACTCAAATTACCTTCTCCTTTCCCTTCCTCCTCCCACTTCCTTTTTCACATTGAATTGGTTTTCTTCCCTCTGATTATCAACTTAACATTATTCTTTAAATTGAGAGCAGCACAAACTTCCACAAAGTGCTCAGTCCCTTGGTTGGGTACTTTGGTTTGTCTAGTGGTTGTTCACCACACCACTGACAACCTTTCACCTTTTAGAATCAGCACCTGCAGTTCTTGTTCTAATCTCCAACTTTTTGTGCTCAAAACTGCGACAACCCCTTCTGTTGTATTGCCAACGCTCTGCTTTCCCTCCCCTTAAAAATCTGTGTGACTTCACCTTAAAGCTTAAATAAAATCTTCAACTGTATTCCTGCTGAAGAAAAATGAAGACACTACCAGAGAGGGAAAAATTACTTTTAGTGCAAATCAGGAATGGCCTGACTGGGTACCTAGAGAGGATGGATATTTTTCTATGACTTTGATGAGCCTCAAAATAGAAGCCACGTCCCTAAAGGCCTTGGGACAGTACCCCCAGAGTCACAAAACTTTTATCTAATTTTAAAATGAGTCATTTATTTGGAAAATTCCACTTCCACTTATTTTAACTGATTTCTTAATTATCCGGTGACTGTTAGCTGTCATCATCCGCAGGCCCTACCCGTTTCTACAGCTTGAATATTTAACTTTGAAAAAACAACCCAGCCTCCCCTGTGGGTTCCCAGCCGAGGAGAAGGAATCCAGGAAGACCCCCTTCCGCCTTGGTTAACACCTAAATGGGATGCCTCAAGTCATGAATGATTCTGCAATCTCTCTGTAACAATCCGACTCTCAAGTCACCTGTGCCTCTGGGCAGCCCAATCATGTGTTTTCAAGGGTGGGGAAAAAAAAAAAAATCTGTTTCTTTTATGGAAAAAGACTCTTTGCTACAGGAAACGTGAAGGGGCTGTCGGTACGATGATCTGCTCTTCCAAAAGCTGACGCTTTACAAATCTTTTTATAAATCCTTTACTTCCCACTAAACATACCAGAACCAGAAGCAAGACGGTGGAAGGAGCGAGATAGGGCAAACGAGCGGAAAAAAAAAAAAAAAAAAAAAAAAGGAGGGGAAAAGTTACTACTTCAAAACTGGGATCCAGATGGAAGATTCAGGGACAGAAGTGACAAGGATCACCAAAGACCACCTTACCTTTGGGAAGCATCTGGAGTCGCCCACTTGAGAAATCACCACCAGTGCCCGCTCAGTAGCAATTGACACAGCTAGGAAGTAACCTACAACATCTTCGCCGCCGCCCTCTTTTTAATGTAAAACCAAAATAAGGAGTGTCCAGCTACTCCCTCCTCGCCGCTTAAAGCAACAGATCGCTTTAGGCTTAACTCCGGGGCTCTGGGGATTGCAGTGGGTCAAACCTCTCAACTTTGGAGACGGGCGCAGAGAAGGAACTCCTCACCAGGACAACTCCCCCAAAACCCTGGCTTCCCACTGTCCCGGGCTGCGCATTCCAATAACCCGAAAGCAGCTGTGGGGTTCAATGCCCGGCGGCAGCGACACCGGCAGAGCGCGGCGATGGCCCCAGCCCAGCGGCGCCGCGTCCGCACCCCGCGGAGACCAGCGGCCCGGCTGCCCGGCTGCGTCCGTCCGGCGCGGCGCGCGGGGAGCGCTCAGGGTCTGGTCTCCGGGCTCTTCCCGGTTCCCTCCCTCCCGCCTCCCGCTGCCCTCCCCCAGCCGAGGCCATTCGCCTCACAGTAGCCAGGTTGTCTCTGTCGACTCCCTTCCCTTAAACTCACCAAACCAGATTTTTACTCCCAACACCGGCAACTTCCCGTAAATCTGCACTGAAATTTTATCCTGCTCGCTGAGCCTCCGCTGGCTGAAGGCCAGTGCAACATTCCTGTTGTTTTAGGAGCGCAGATACCTTAGCTGAAGGTTAAAAAAAAAAAAAAAAAAGAAAAGAAAAGAAAAGAAAAAAGAAAAAAATCGGCCTTGATGGAGAGATTTGGGGACTTCACCCGATGGACTCCTCCCCTGGCTCAAACAGTCCCATCCATCGCAAACAGGCAGAAAGGGCCCCAGAAAGTAGCACCTGCTCCACCTGGGGACATGTGTGCGGCTCAGGCGTCCGGCCCCCTCTGGGTGGCTCAGAGAAACCTAGCCCAGAACTAAGTTGGAGGACAGGGCGCAGAACCCCGCTGCGGATCGCAGGCCGGGCAGTCCCACCCGGGCAGTCCCACCCTCCCCCGGCCTCTCACTGGGAAAGAGGTCGTAGGAGCAGGTAGGCTCGCGGCGAGCCCCGAGGCGGGCCTGGGGCACCGGGGCCCTCCGCCCGCGTCCTCACCTGCGGCACAGCCTGGCTCGGACCCGTAGGAAGGCACGTCACGCGGCCCGAGTCCTGACCTCGGCCGGGGCCTTCACAGCAGGGCCTGGGGCCTGGGCGCCGCTGGTTCAAAGTGGCTCATTTTAATGCGCTCTGACCTGGTGTTACAGCTGGTTTCTAGAAAGGGAACAAAAACAGTGCATTTAGAAACTGCAGCCCAGGGCCTGTCGGAACCTCGCCTGATCTCGGTGGAGTTGGCTCCAACCGCGACCCCTTCCCCACTCCCACCGAACGCACCCAGCGCCGGCAACCCGCGCCCCACCCCCCACGTTACCTGTTTATACAAGAGTGAAGGCGCCTCCCGCATTTCAAAAGAGCCCTAAGCCTGTTTGGAGGCGCTGAATCCGCCAACAGGAATCGAATTCTGTGACTAAACAAACTAGAAGAGGAAGCGGGCACCACCAGGAACCTAAAACCGAGTGGTGATTTCGGGTTGCAAAGTCATTCAGCGGAGTGGGGCGGGAGGGATATTGTCTCTCCTTGGGCTACTTTAGTGGAGAAATGCTCCAAAAATACTTTTTGCTGGCTGAATGGGTTAACCTATAAAGAGCTTGGAAGAGTAAGGGTACCTGGCACATGGTGATAGTTGCCATTATTATCATTATTATATGTTGTCTTTTTCCCCCCAGCAAAGGAGAGTGCAGTCCGAGTTAGAATGGACCCCAGACTCAGCACTGCCACTAGTTAGGTGGGAGGCCAAAAGCAAGTTATTCAAAAGCCTCTCCCCCTCGGTTTCTAGAAGATTCTAACGACAGGATTTTTGCAGTTTAGATTCATTACCAACAGTCTCGAATACAATGGAAAATAAAGTATTTGTGAAGGGGAGTACAACTGATTTTCATCGCACTTAACAGTTGTAAGAGTGACAAGCGACATGTATGCTATACATTCCATGAAGTTCAGTAATAGAAAGGGAACTCAAGACCAAGCAATTGGCCTCTGGGTGTGCTTAATTCTAATTTGGATTTAGGCACTTGCTTAGACCTGCTGTTTAACTAGGGGGGTTTCTTAAACCAGTGTGAATTAGAGGTAAGTAATTTTAGAAGGAAAAAAAAATTTTATATATATATATATATATATATATATATATATATATATATATATATATAATGTGATTATTTAAAACTAAAATGTGGTCATGTCTCCATCTTTATCCTCCACTTGACATTTAAACAAACAAATCATAATCCCTGTACATTAAGGAGGCCCTTTGAACCACTTTGACCCATCTTATCATATCTCATCAACTCCTTACAGAGGGATCCTGTTATTCTCATTTTGCAGAAGAAGACACTGAGGTCACAGAGATTTAGTAATTAGCCCAAGTTTTCCCTGAGTAATGAAGCCAGGATTAGTTCCTATGTCTGGTTAAATCTAAAAGCAGCCTTTTCCACCTCTGGGAAAAGTGATTCCTTCTAGGAAAAGAATTCTGAAACATTTGACATCCTTTGACCTTTTATCTTCCTGCAAAATTTAACCCAGAACAATTCAGTATTTTCTGAGTTTTAGATTCATCTCTTGTCCATACAAGCCAGCGTGCACCAAGAATAGCAGGCGGTGGGAACACTCCTAAGTTCTTGCACCATACCTAAGTGTTGACTCTGCCAAGCATGAACAAGGGCTCCACAACCTTAAGACAACTTGGAAGCCAGGCATGGTGATGCACACCTGTAACCCTGTAATGCAGGATCCTGAGGAAGGAAGAACACAAAGCTTGAGGCCAGCCTCACCAAGTTAGTGAGACCCTGTCTCAAAAATAAAAACGGCTGGGAATGTAGCTCAGCGGTAGGGTGCCCCCAATTGAATCCCCAGTATTACCATCAAATAAATAAATAAATAAATAATAACTTGGAAAACCAACTCCACATTAGCCTAAATTTTTCTTTTCTTTCCCAGAGAATCTTCAAAGATTCTCAATGTCAGGGACCCCCTGAGATAGAGGATTCAAGGGGAAACATTCTTGGGAGCACAGATATTTCCATCTCTGAACAGCATTTTCAATAGGAAGCACTGGGTCAGAAAGCCTAGAGAATAATGATTGGGAATAGAATGAGAGTTGAAAAGCAGGAGTCGTGTAGCTCCGTGGCACAGCATTTGCCTAGAGTGAGAGTGAAAGGGCAGAGGTCAGTGTGACCAGGTGAACTGGGGCTGCAGTCAAGGAAGATGGCCCTGGACGAGGTCCAGGTTCCAGTCAGCAGGTCCTCGTAATGGTTCTGAGTCTGTTGTGTTTTTTGTTGTTTCTTTTTTCACTATGTCACCCAAGCTGGTCTAGAACTTGTGAAACCAAGTTATCTTCCTGCTTCAGCCTTGCAAATGGCTAGGAGTAAGAGTACGCCTGGCTAAAATAGATTTTTTAAGTGACAGGCTATGGCAAAAGAAATGTAAGCTTTCATTATTTTGTTTTTGTGAGTGACCTAATTGCCTATTTTTTCATTATTACTAGCATGCGGGGGTGGTGGGGATAGCTAGCTAGGTAAGTGCTCCCCCACTGACCCACACTCCAGCCCTGCAATGCTGTTTTTCATTCTTAGGCAAACTCTCTTCTCCTGCATCCCTTTAGTTTTCCAACCCTCTGCCCTTTGCTTTCTGCTTCCTTCTTTCCCTTTTGCTTATGAAGCAATGTTCTGGAGTGAGCGCAAAGAACGTGGAGCCTGGTTTCCCTTAGAGTCTGAATCTCTTAGTTGTGAGATACTGCACAGACTGCTGAACCGGTCTGAGCTTCAGTTCCTTCATTTGTTAAGTATTAACACCTACCTCTCTGGATTTCAGGGAGTTAAACAAGAGGCAAATTCTCACTGCAATTCCTGGCAAGGGGAAAGTACTTGGGAAATGGCATTTCCTTTTGCACCTGGAAGAAAAAAAAAAAACCTACTCTAAGGCTTACAACGAATTGTCTTTCTCTTAATTCAAATAACACCATGCCAAGACACCCTTATCAAAGCTACTCAAGTATATAACATTTAGAATGATACATTAATTACCACCTCCAATCATCACAACTATGTGAGGTAAAAATGGGGAAGGCATTTTAAATTACCCCACTGCTCAGATTAGGAAACTGAGGTTCACAGCAGTTGCTTGAAGTTTCTAGTAAGTAGCAGAAACAGATTTTTTGTTTGTTTGTTTGTTTGTTTCTGACGATTGCACGTTATTGAAACTATGGCTACTCTTCCTATACTCAGTGAGGGAGCAGGATCAAGGGAACTTCAAAAGATTTATTTAGCTTCTAGTTGTGTTGTTGGGGAAGGGCCAAGAGATTCTGGCTGGAGGTTTTGGACACTTCTCATTTTGGAGGCATGCAAACCCCATCAAAGATGTGTGCCCTGTGAGAAGTGAGGCGTGCTGACCCTGTGAAGTAGGCTTCCAGCTCTGTGACAAACAGAAGCCCAGCAAAATAAAGAGCAGGGGCTGGAAGTCAGTGAGATCAAAGTTGGCACCCTGGCGGATGTGGGGTCATGGGCAAGTTGCCTAACTCTAGACCTCAGGCTGCTGCTGCTGACTATCCTAACTACCAGGAGGATTAAATGAGATAGCACACATGAAAGGGTCTCACTAAATTGCCCAGGCTGGCCTTGAATTTGCAATCCTTTTGCCTCAGCCTCCAGAATGGCTGGGATTAGAGATGTGCGCCACAGTCCCCGACAACACACGAATTTTTTATCTAAGAATTTTCTTTTCTTTCTTTTTTCTTTTCTTTCAAGTTGCTGGAAATCAAACCCAGGGGCTGGTGCACGCTCTTTATCCCCACTAAGTTTTCAATACATGTTAGTTATTTTTCTTAAAGATTATAGACTATGGTCTATATGAGGCTTAAATATACAGTGCAGCAGTTATATGCAAAGCACTCAGAACAGTACCTGGCCACTGAGCCTCATCCCCGGGCCTTTTTATTTTTTATTTTGAAACAGAGTCTTGCTTAGTTGCTCAGGCTGTCCTTGGACTTGGAACCCTCCTGCCTCAGGCTCCTGGATAGCTGGGATTAAAGGCGTGCCCCAAATAAAATTATTTATTTCTAATGAGAGCTGACCTTTCAGTTATCATCTTACAGGGTAAAATAATCACAGTATCTTCTCAATGATTTTACTTTCTACCTGTTTCCCTCAACTCTCCTAATTTGACCTGAAACATAACAATTATTACTGGATGGGATGAAATCACCTATCTGAGCCCAAGCTTCCTGTTGAGGCTGGTGATATATTTCCCAACAGAAATTATTAAAAAAAAAAGTCCTATTTTATCCAGAACATGCAAATTGACCAGAAATCCCTCTCAGCCCCACAGTTTCTACAGCCTCCCCGTTCCCATAGGGTGACCACACCCACAGACAGCTTTCCTAAGAAATCTTTTCATTTTCAATTTTTATATTAAATCTCCACTGGATCCAATATGTGCAAATTCAAGAAACGGTATTCCAGGACACGCTAATCCAAAGGATTAAACCCACCGCTAACCCTCCAATGCAGTCATCCACCCATAGGACCAGGAAGGCCATTCAGAAGTCTATTAGAAGAGAGTCTGGGTTGGCAGTTTCCATGACACACCATAGGAGGGCCCCTAACTGAATTTTAAAAATGTACTGAGTTCACAGAAAAGGGAATTAAGTATAGCAGGGGTTCACTCCGGACATTAATCTCAGAAGCCAAATCCTTCATTTTGAGAAAGGCCTTCAATACAAGGAGTCCCTTGACCTTCGTTCTGCTTGCACAAATAGTTCTCCCAAAGCCTGCCCTGCTGAGAGGGAGGGAGCCTGCATGTAAATTATAGGCCTTTAAAGGCTCAGTCAGGACCAAGAAATGGTTTTGTTATGGCAACAAATGCTATTAATTCCTTTGTATCCCTTTAAGACTCACTCCCCACCTGAGCTCCAGATTTCTTTTTATTTTATAATGGAAAACAGCCTCACATAAGAAGTTCAATCATTTAGCAATAATTTATCAGAAAAGAGTACGAACATAAAATTGCTAATATTTATTAAGTGCTTATTAGAGTATTTGCCAGACGCTGTGTCACACACTTTACATGGATTAACTGTGTAATCCTTACAACACCACCATAAGATGCAGACTGTCAGGCTTGTCTTACAGAGGAAGAGACCAATGCCCAGAGCGGGCAAGTGACAATGCTGAAGTCCCATAACCTCGAAGTGGCAGAACTGGGGTTTAATAGGGGCCATCTGGTTCCAGAGTCTGTGATCCTAACCATGACATTCCGGGGCCTCACAAAAGATCTACAATTCTATTATATACACATATGTATTTCTTCTACTAGTGATATCACTGGTGTCAAGAACAGTGTCTAGCACGTATCTTTTGAATGAGTCCGTGGATGTGGATTTCAGTGTTATGATCTCAATATTTAGAGGCGTGTGTCAAGGGAGGTAGGGTCCAGTTCAATTAAAGTCTGAGGATTAAGGTCACATTTGAAAATGAATAAAAGTGTGCTTTCAAAAATATAGTTAAAGGTTTTCATTTGAAATGTACTGTAGGAGATGAGTATTTTGCAGGAAGGCATTAATTACAGGTGTGGTCGAACTTACTGACATAAAAGCCACATGAATTATAATGTGAATCTTCTTACCTTTGCTCTTATAGTTTCTCTGCTTAATATCCATGTATCCACCATTTACTTGACATCCATCTGTCTTTCTGTCCATCCATCTATTACCAGTGTCAGCATAGTGGTGGAGAACACAGTTTGAAGCCAGATGCCTGACTGAACCTTGTCTCTGCCACTTAGAAGATATGGGACTGTGAACAGATAACTTGGCCATTCTGGTGTTTTTAGACTCCTCCTCATTACTCACTGCATTAGGAAGAGTTCATGTCTTATTCTAAGCACAGTGCTGGGAACAGACCAGGCCTACTTTTTATCTATTTATTTTACTGCCAGTCTTTTTTTTTTTTTTTTGGTACTGGGGATTGAAACCAGGGGTGCTTTACTACTGAGCTATATCCCCAGTTCTTTTGTTTTTTTATTTTGAGACAGGGTCTCCCTAAATTGTTGAGATGGTCTCAAACTTGCAATCTTCCTGCCTCAGCCTCCTGAGACTCTGGGATTACAGGTGTGAGCTACAGTGCCTGGCTCCCTTGATTTTATTAAAAAATATTTATCAGGAATCTACTATGGGTCAGATTCAGTGCATCATGATAAAGACAGAAAATAAAAGATGTAAGGTTTCTATCGTCAAGGAACTCTTATTTTATGGAGACAGGTAAGTGCCATCCAGTGTGCTAGGGGAGTGTTACACATTCTAGCTTAGATCATCATCATCTGGGGAGATGATGTCAGAGCTGAAGGATCTGAAGGCTGCCTAGAGTTAGCCAGGTAAAAAAGAGGAAAGGTACATTCAGGTGAGCAAAAATCACCAAGAAGCAAAAGAGATAGTTAACTGAGTATGAAGGCAATGGTGTGAGATGCAAATGAGAGATTGACAGGGCCAGTTCATGACATTCTCTCATAGCCGGGCATCTAGAGGAGTTTTAAATGAGAAGTGTTGAAATCAAATTGGCATGTCTGTTTATCTGTGAGAGTCCAGGTCTTGGAAAAGTAGATGGAGAAAATTCAAGATGCATTTAGGAGGGAAGTGTCTGGGGACTTAGTGACCAATCAGATTACGGGGTAAGTGAGGAGACAGAAGATTGGGAGCTAAGATGCTCATTCATTCCAGAAGTGCTTAATGAACACCTACTAGGTGCCAATCACTGTTCAGGACCTTGGGAAAATAGCAGTGAACCAAACAGGCACAAATCCTGTCTTTGTGAGCTTACTTCTGGTCAGGGGAGACAGACAAAAAACAAATAAGTAAAATATAAAGCATGGTTGATGGTAAGTACTAAAAATAAAAACGGCAGGGAAGCTGGCTATGGTGGTACATGCCTACCCTCAGCTGCTTGGGAGGCTGAAGCAGGAGTCTGGTGCTGGTTTTACAAAGTCACGAGTGGTGTTAGTATGCATTGCAAGGGGTCAGAGCTGCAGCAGAGAGGCTAGGTAGGAGGTCACAGCAATGGTGCCTGAGGTCCCTGTGGGACACCCCCACAGACAGGCCCAGCAGTCAGCTCATCAGGAACACCTGGTGTCCAGAACAGCCCACCTATATGTGCAGGTTTCAGGTCTTAGCAGCAAATGAGTAAGGCCTGAAGCCTTGAGATCCTCCAGGTTTTAGGGGAACCAGAAGTGAAATGGGAACAGGAATTCCATCCTGGCAAAGGGAGAAGAGCCCACGAAGGAGGCTAAAAACGAAATGTTAATGCTGGGCACAGGGGCCCACATCTGTAGTCCCAGCTCCTCAGGAGGCGGAGGCAGGAGGATGGCTTGAGCCCGGGAGTGGGAGGCCGGCCCAGGCAAGGTAGTAAGACCATGTCTCAGAAAAGAAAATGAGATGTTAGTTCAGGAAAGAATCAGATTGAAGAAGGAAGGCATGTTCACACAGTCTGATGAGGGGAAAGGCAAGGAAGGGAAGGATGGAAGACTGCCGTTTTGATCCACAGGTAGGAGATAATTGTGCCCTGGACCAAGGTGATTTCTGTGGGCTGATATGGCTGAGCAGTGAGCAGGTGGGGAGGGAGTGTGTAGACATCCTTCTCTAACAACAGGGCTGTGAAGTGAGCGGTGATAGGGCAATAGCTGGAGGATCAAAGGAGAGTTTGCTTTTTGAGATGAGAAGGACCACCACATGTCAGTCAGCTGAGGGGAAAAGCCAGTCTGGTAGGTCTTTGTTTTTAGCCTTCTTCATGGCTCTTCTCCCTTTGCCAGGACAGAATTCCTGTCCCTACTTCCCTGCTGGTTCCCCCTAAAGCCTGGAGGGTCTCATGGCTTCAAGCACTACTAATTTGCCCTGATACCCCGGACATTCATTCATTCATCCATTTTTTCAAATATATTTCTTATCTACCTAGAATCAAGCCCTAGGGACACACAAAAAGAAACAAGATCTACTCCTTTACAGTGGAAAGACAGACACATCTATAACTGTATGTTATACAAAGTGAGAGGGAAAATAAAGATGGATACAAAAAACCAGGAAGAACCCATTAATTCTGACTGGGGGAGAAAGAGGCAAACTCTCTAGAGGTGGTAAGGTTTGGACAGGGAATTAAAAATGAGAAAAGAAGCTGGGCACATTGGCTCACACCTCTAATCCTAGTAACTCAGGAGGCTGAGGCAGGAGGATCATAGGTTGATGCCAACCTGGACAACTTAGCAACATCTTCTCTCAAAATGAAAACAATAAAAAGGATTGGGGATATATCTTAGTGGGTAAAGTGCCCCTGAGTTCAATCCCCAGTACCGCCAAAGAGAGTGGGGAGTGGGGTGGGGACAGAGGAGCAGGGCATTCTAGCCAGGGGAACCAAATGAACAAGAAGATAGGGGTGAAGGGGGTGTTAGAAAGCACTTAGCATCTGCTGGAGTGAAGCTTGGGATGTGATGGAGTGGCAGGATTTGCAGCTGGTAATGTGGGTGAGGACCAGATGACTAAGAGCTTTGAAAGGAGAATGGTCCTTATTGATGACAAGATTTTGAGCATGAAGTGACATGATCAAGGGTGTATTTTAGAATGAAAACTCAAGCACAACACAAAGAATACACTGAAGAGGGGAGAACTTGGGAGCAGGGAGGAAATTGCAATGGTACAGGTAGGAGATGACATGGGGCAGCAATTGCTCAAGAGATGTTGCATGTGGTAGCTGCTGTGGCTGATCTCATTCCACTCTCCTTCCAATGTGCCTTCCTGAAATGAGAGGCTAGAAAGCTAAAAACTACATTTCCCAGACTCCCTTGCAGTTAAAGTTCTAAACATATATGAGTTCTGACAAAACAGATCCATTTGTGCAAGATTTGGAAGATAAAGGAAGAGGCCAGTTTTCTGACTGTTTCTACTCTTTCTTCTAGCAAGCATAGTCATGAACAGACTGCTCCTGTGGGAAAATCCCAATGTGCTAGCTCTACATTTTGGGTATCAAGAGACAGATCCCAGAACATATCTCTCTCTCTCTCTCTCTCTCTCTCTCTCTCTCTCTCTCTCTCTCTCTCTTTTTTTTTTTTTTTTGCTAGTGTGGATCTATCTGCCAGAGCAAAGTTCTGTTGCATAGACGGCAATGGTGACTTCCTGATTCTTCCATTGCAATGAAAATGGCATGTCCCTGAATGCAATACTTCTAGTGGTGGCTTTGTGATTCTGTACTTTCCAGATTGAGACAGATCTACCAGCACCCCTGGTAGGTCAATTCTGCAGTGTCACTGTGCATGTCATACCTCATGGTCCAGTTGTGTAGGCACATAATTGCATATGTGAATCCCTGGCTCCTTCAAACAGCTGTTGTAGTTTCTCCTGGTTGCAGGTGAACCCTGCCTCTTGTATTGAAGAAAGAGAACTGAAATAATTTGGTCACCAATTGAATGTAATAAAGAATGGGGTGGGTGGCAGTAAGAGAAAAAGAAAGGGCAATTCACTGCACGCTGATTCATGTGGCCATCAATCAATTAGGGATTCTTAGAGAAGTGGAGATATGCAGGTGGGAGAGTGGAGCATCTCATGTGTTGTTCAAAACAGGTTCTCCACACACAGCATCCAGCCACTGCACAGGCAGTTGACACTAGGTCATTACTGACTGGGAGGGAGCAGGAGATTCAGCTTCACAACTAAGTGGCACTTTTATGGCAATGCATCAGTGACTCACACCTTCAAGTCTCATTCTTTTTTTTTTTTTTTTTTGAAGAGGAAAGGTTTATTTTGCCACAGAAGTTCAATTCTCTCCTCCTCCTCTTCTTTTTCTCTCTCCACCCCTCTTCCTTCTCCTTCTTCTTTCTTCTTTTTCTCTTTCTCCTTCTCCTTCTCCTTCTTTTGGTACTGGGGATTGAACCCAGGGGTGTTCAACCACTATGCTACATTCCCTGTCCTGTTTATTTTGAGACAGAGTCTTGCTAAGTTGTGTGGAACTTGTAATCCTCTTGCCTCAGCCTCCCTAGTTGCTAGAATTATAGGCATGTGCCACTGCATCCGGCTATAGAAGTCCCATTCTTGCCAGGTGTGGTGGCACATGCCTGTATTCCCAGCGTCTCAAGAGGCTAAGGCAGAAGGATCATGAGTTCAACCCAGCCTCAGCAACTCAGAGAGGACCTAAGCAACTCAGCAAGACCCAGTCTCTGAATAAAATATAAAAAAAGGACTGAGGATGTGGCTCGGTGGTAAAGCACCTCTGGGTTCAGTTCCTAGTACCAAAAATAAAAAAAGGAGAAGAAGGAGGAGGAGGAGGAGGAAGAGAGGAGGAGGGAAAGGAAGAGGAGAAGGAGGAAAAGTCCTATTCTTGAACAAGAGTCAGCAAAGAGGCATCAGTGAAATTCATACACACTTACTGTCTGTCCCTGGATCACTTCCCCCCTCAGGTCTTATTATTCAGATAGCTCTCTTTCTAGTAGGATCTCTTTCTTAATTTTTCTTTTTCCTTCTTTTTCCTGGTATGTGTGTTTGTTTGTGTGTGTGTGTTTGTTTGTGTGTGTGTGTGTGTATTGCACTTCTTCTTTTTGGAATGGTAAGAACCAGTATAGCATACCAGCATCTTTCTTTCAGGGCATAACTGACAAAAATATTGCTCAAAAAAACTTCAACCAATTATTTTGGCAAAGACAACCACCCATGTGCCAATGACGCATATGACCTCTCCGATGAAAAGTATTAAATATGCATTGTGATTTTTAACAAACAACCTGGGCAAATGGTAAGATTTTCTTTTTCCTCATTCTTACTTTAAAAAAAAAAAAAAAAAGCCGCTGATTCTATGTATTGCCAGAACCATGACCACATTTCCAAGGTTGTAGCAGCGTAAAGGGAAATGGACCTCAGTCTAGTTCTTCTGAATGCTTTGGACAAATAATAGCCTGACACTGCAAACTAGAGATGGTTGCATGTGTTTTCTGTTTTTACAATAAAATTTAGGGATTTACACAATTGTCATGAAGTATCTGCCCACACGAATACATTTCTTAGTGGATGCAGGATAGGGTAGAATGTAGAAGTATTCGTAATCTAAGTATTAGCATCTTTGGGGGATGATGGGTCAGGCTTCAAGATGCATTTGAATGTGCCTTTATTGTAACATTGGGGACACTTGTTTATTGTCAATTAAATGCCAATATTTCTCCTTAGCTGGATTATGAGCGCCTCCTGAGGGTGCAGAAACTGTGCGTTGAGCTGTTTCCCCAGCCCCAAGTGGAGGCCCATGGGGCGGGTACCTGAGGAATGCTGGATGAATGACGGAGAAACACATGTCAAGGGACATGTTTTAGTACTGGCTCTGCCTCAGTTTCCTCAGCTTTGAAATGAGTTTTTAGGGCATGTGTTCTATTATTTCTAGAAAGAACATCTCACCTGTGAATATTTTTTGATCCCTAAAGGGAAAAGATAAAGAATTTACTTTCCTAAAATTGTTGATGTATATCTGTTTAGTGAATTCAGGTTGGTGGTTCCCACAGGGGGATGGATCGAATGACCTCTGGAAGGTCTTTATGGGCTCTGTGATGGGGGAATCCTGTTAACTAACCCTCCTCACCTTGAGATCTGTGTCAGATCCACTGGGTGGGTGTGGAGCCCCATTCCAGAAATGATTCTGGTGACTGGTTGCTTCTATTTTCCTCTTGTTTACCATCAGGATATTTCCCCTTTCCATGGGGGATTTTCTGAAAAGGTCACACATCCACTTCAGAAAATCATCCTTTTGTTGAATGACAATGATGGACTCTTTCTCTGGTTGGCAACCAGAAGCAACTGGCTAGGCAGAAAAGAGGGGGCAAGGCCACGTAGTTGGCCAAGGCCAGAGGGAAAGTCCAGGCTCCTCTGATGACATCAGGACTTCGGCAAAATATCTTCCATGGAACCGAGGGTTAGGCAAAGTTCCACTGAGGTCTTGCTGGAGCTGCACAGAGGGAAGGAAGAACCTTCTGTGACCAGCTCCGGGCTTGCTAGGAAGGAGTTCCAAAGGGCTTCAGAGCATTCTGTTAGCCCTGCCCTTTTCAATCTACTTCCAAAATGCCTGCACCACATAAGAGCACCAGATGCCCATTTGCATCCACGTACCCCTGCTATAAGCACAGTCAGTAGCTCTGGGGAGAGCTGACTATACCCAGTCAAGTCACCCATCACTCGGATACTGAGTCCCTGCCCATGCTAGACCTTCACTAGATGCTGGGCTCAGGATGGTGAATGAAGTTACAATCTGTCAACCGATGGTCTGGTTAGGTAAACACACGCATGCACAGAGAATAATTATAACAGTATAAGTGTCCATATACTGTTATAATTATTCTCTGTGCATGCGTGTGTTTACCTAACCAGACCATCGGTTGACAGATTGTAACTTCATTCACCATGAATAAGTGCTGCTGATTGGCCTTCTGTGTGCCAGCAGAGCTGATGTTGATGTGTCACTTTGCCTTCTCGGGTCACAATCTACGTGTTTAGGTGATATTTGGCTCATCTGATCATGGCACTCTGCTGCCCAAACCTCTCAGTGACTTCCATCCCCTACCAAATAAAGATCCAACTCCTTAGCAAAGTATACAATTTTACTCCCACTTTCCTTTTAAGTTTACCTCTTGCCATTTCAATGAATAGTTCATAATTTATGGTGCTCTTTGCATCTCTGTGCCTCTGGTCCTCTGTAGCAGTTGCTGCAGGGACCCACTGACATCTGACTGTGTTTACCCTTCTATGCTAAAAGCTGCTAGCATTATCTACCACTCCCTTTCTATGGCTTTTGCTTTTTTGGCTAAGGGGGCAGCCAGGGCAAGGGTGTCCCTGAAGGCAACACCCCAGCATTTCTTTGCCTCCTGCTGGGATGACTTAGAAACATGGTCTAAGCTAACTCCCAGACCTGACTGGTGGGTTGGACCTCAACCACCAGCAATGGCAACTATCTGGTTAACATGCTCCTCTTCCATTCCTGGTTGTATTCCCCACTCTCCGACTGCTGTTTTCTAAGATCATAGCCCAAACTAACTGCTGCATTCAAGTCCTGTGTCTGGGCCTACATCTGGAGGGATCCAAGCCAAGCAAGTCTCTTCTGTGTCCCCAACATGGCTCCTATGCCCTTTGTCTCCAGTGACTGAGTCCCTCATCTTGAGAGCACTGCAGACATTACCCCGTTTGTGATGCCAGGTCCCATCATCATGTTCCACCATCCACAGCGTGAGGACCTCCATCCTCTGAGAGCCTCCAACCTTAACCCAGACCTCTCTCAGGATGTCAGTCACGTGGCACTGTGGTCATGTGTGCGAGTGCTTGACTTTGCCCACTGTGACTATGTAAGCCAAAGTCATAACAGTGTATCTGATACAGAGGAGGTGCCCAGTAAATATTTGGTGAATGAATAAATGACCTCTCTGCTGTGACTTCCTGGCTAACATCCCAGCACACACAGCAAGAAGCCGGAAGCCATGTTCCTGACCCACAGCTCTGGGCCAGGGGAATTCTTCTTGAGCCTTGAGAAGTGGTTGGGAAAGCTCTCCTGGCCCCACCCCTAGGGATCAGGGACTGTGATCTTAGTGCAAGCAGAGGCTCCTGGTCAACTTGCCCAGGCCTTTAGGGATGGTGGAGTTAATTCTGAGTGTGTGAAAGGAGTGAGCCCCAAGGGCTGGTGCAGATCCAGCTAAATGGCCCCTGAAAGTGACTGCAGATAAGCTCCAGGCATCCCACAAATACCTAAAGAGAGCTGCTATCTTCGTAGTTTTTATCCCAGGGTGACATGGAAAACCAGCTCTGGTAGTAAACCGAGGGCTAAATGAATCACCCCAAAGGAGATAGAAAGTCAAGAGGAATCCAGAGCTGTGGGTTGAGCAGGCAGCTGGTCTTCGGGAAGAACTGGTTTCAGCTGACTTTCTGCACTTTGCCTGCAGTGTTTTTTTTTAAAAAAAAAAAAAAAAAAAAAAAAAAATTTCAGTGCCAAGGAAGACCTGGTGCCCTTTGAAGATCCGGGACAAGCAGGAATCAATGGCACAGGCTGATCCCTTGCAATGTTAGACTTCAGACAAACAAACAGAAACACAGCGTCCAGAGCCACGAGGTGGAAAGCTGGTCTTCCCTGCTGGGTGGAAATGGAAATGAACCAAACCGCCTGGAGAATTAAGAATAGGGAGTTGGCAAAGGAAAATGGCCCTGCGTTGAGTGATACTGGTAGCAGAAGTGAGGAAAAAACCAAGGAGGGTTTGAAGAGGAAGAAAAGAAGGGGCAAACAGAGGCACTAATTAGGTAGGGAAGGGAGGGGCATTAGCATTTTGTGAGGGCTTCCAGGTTGCAGATTGGTAGCACTTATTTCTCATAGCAGCCCTTCAAGCTATTACAGGTATTCCACAAATGTTAAAATAGCTCAAAGAGGTTAAATGACTAGCCCCAGGTCTCCCAGCTAGTGAACAAAGAAATCGAGCTCTAAATGACAGGAAGACTTGGGAAATATTTCAAGCACAGTTCAAAACCCAAGATAGCCGTCACTGATTTAGGTTGAGCTCTCAGAGTCAAAACTCAAGACTCAAAACTGGGGTTTTGACTGGGGTTGCATATATTTTCCTTCTCTGCATTTGTAAATTTACCACCCTTGGGTGCTTCGGGATATAATCACTATGATTGTGGGAGAAAGAAGTGGAGAAAGATCTTGTGGACTATCCAGAGGCCTAACTTTTGGGAAATCTCCAAATTGGGGTTTAGCAGTGTGCTTGGCTTACAAAGGAGTGGGGAGGAGGGAGAGAGAGAGAGGGGAGAAGTGAGGGGGTGGAAAGGAGGAAACCTGCTAGCAAGGGATTTAAATGTTCACACTTCCCACTTCTTAATCTTGCTTAGGACCAGAGACACACTGAAAGGCCTCAGGATTGGCAAGTACTGCCCTACTTTCAATTGGCCCAAAGCAGGAAGGCTTAGGTATGTCACGAGAAAGGCTCTTGTTAGTACTCTAAGACCAGAACAAAGCAATGGGGAGGAGACTCCCATGTTGAAAGCTGTGATCCCCAAAGAAGCCTTGATAGTATTATGACTGAGGTGTCTCAAGTGTTCACCCATGGGTATTGAAAATGATCCTCACATCCATTCCACAGACACGAAGATCATGTACCTTAGATTTAGGGAAAGGGTAGAGGAGGGATCTGATTCGGGAGGAAAAACAACAAGAAGAACCTTGAACTAGAAGATGCAGATGCCACTTCTGGGTCTGACTCCTCTGCTGGGCTCCCTGGGCTAGTGTGAAAGGCCCTCTTTACTTCACGTCACCTTCTGCCCTCTGTTCTGAGTCTCATGAGGGAACTGTGCTAGACAAGAATTCCCAGTTCCTAAGTGTCAGGGAGTCTTCCGGGTTGTCAAAGAGAGAGGCAATCAAATGCCATTTTAAGCTCTTTAGCTCCAAGAGGATGACTCAGAAGACAATTTAAGCATTACTTATATTGTTCTGCATTTCAAATCCCCTAATGTGAGTGCTAATTAATTAAAAAAATATATATCTAGCTGGGCATGGTGGTGCATGCCTGTAATCCCAGTGACTTGGGAGGCTGAGGCAAGAGGATTCCAAGTTCCAGGCCAGCCACAAAACTGGGTGCTTTTATTTTCCTACAAGAGTTCTTTTGGTTGATAATAGAAAGAACACAGGCAGGTTTTAAATCCAGAAGACCTACATCTGATCCAGAGCTCCTACATTTGAATCAGAGCTTTATCACTAGGACATAAATAAGCCCCAGCTAAACTCTTTTTTTTTTTTTTTTTTTTGGTGGGGAGGAGGTACTGGGGATTGAATTTAGGGGCACTCAACCTCTGAGCCACATCCCCAGCCCTTTTTTGTATTTTATTTAGAGACAAAGTCTCACTGAGTTGCTTAACACTCGCTTTTGCTGAAACTGGCTTTGAACTCGTGATCCTCCTGCCTCAGCCTCCCGAGCAGCTGGAATTACAGGTGTGCACCATCATAGTCAGCTCTTCATCTGTTTTAGCCTCCTGTGGAGAAGGAGAATAATTGTAACTTTGATAGTAATACCCACTATTTATTGGGTGCCTTACCTGCTGACCACTGAGCTAGCTCTTTGTATCCTAGCTCAGGATTTACTCACAACTGTGTGAGTTAGGTATTACTATCCCTATTTTACAGATAAGAACATGGAGTTCTCCAAGTCTAAGGAACAGCTAGGACAGGCAGAGTTTCAGTTGAAATCCTATTTGGCAACCTTCTTTGACATTTAACCCTCCCATACTTCCTCCAAGGATAATAGTATAGATCAAATATATATATTTTATGTTGTTTTGTAGTTTTAAATAAGGTAATATTTTAAAAGATACTTTACAAGTGGCAATATACAAGTGTCCTGTATGGTATTAATTACTAATACAACAATAATGAAACTGCAAAAATGGGATCCTGATTAGAATAAGTTATACTCCATGTATGTATAATATATCAAAATATGCTCTACTATCATATATCTAAAAAGAAGAACAACAACAAAACAATAATGATGAGGCAATAACAACAACAATTGTGATTTTTAAAGGCTCATAAGCAAAGTGAGTATCTAAACAGGAAATATGTAATTTAAATATATAAATTTAAATTATATAAATATAATATATATAATTTATATTATATAAATATATAATATAAATATAAAATTTATATAAATTTTATATATAAATATAAAATTTATATATAAATATAAATATAAATATAAAATTTATATAAATATAAATATAAAATTTATATAAATATAAATATAAAATTTATATAAATATAAATTTATATATATAAATTTATATAAATTAAATTTATATAAATATAAAATATAATTCTATTTGAATGTCAAACAGATTCTAGTTGATGACTGTAGGCTTTTGGGTGCTGGGAACTTCCCTTACAATTTTTATCATTGAATGTCTAAGTTTCTGGGCTTAGAAAAAAGTTTGTAAGAGCAGAAATGTGGATAGCTGCGAAACAGTGCAGAGAAGATAAAAGACCCACAGAAACATCTTTGAGCAATTTTATTACTGAAAGTACCATCTGGCCAAGCCTATCAGAAAATAACCAGGGATTGTCAGCTGGCAAATTTTCCTTCACCAAAAAAAAAAAACAAAAAACCAAGCAAAAGACTCCATCATCTATTAGTGCAGTGATTTGGGGTTATGGTCAGAAAACAAGAGGTGACAAAGTGTCCCTATGAACCATCAAAGTCAACAAAGGATCCTTTTGGCCTTTTCCAATGGAACCATGCTAACTTGAAATTGAATTTTAAAAAACTGTGCCTGGTCCCTTTGTACTAAGGAACCAGGCACAGCTTTTTTAAAAGAGGATGTGAGAACCAGATTCGAGCAGGTGCAAAGTCAACCCAGAACTCTTTTTGTCCTACTGAGATATCAATGCCTCTGTGAGGAGCTCTCCCCCTCTCTATCTGTGTGTGTGTGTGTGTGTGTGTGTGTGTGTGTGTGTGTGTGTGTGTGTCTGGCTATCTTTTATAAACGTGGGCTGGGGAAGGAACCCAGGACAAGCTAATCACATGATCTATCCTCTGACCTAAACCCCCAGGCCAATTACTCCAATTTCTCAAGTTCCCTTAAATTTTTTTTAAAAGTTCTGGCACTGGGCTGGGAACATAGCTCAGTAGGAGAGGGTTTGCCCAGCATGGATAAGGCTCTGGGTTCCATCTCCAGCGCCAAAGTGGGGCCGGGGAGTGGGAGTCGGTGGGGTAGAAATCCTGATAAATTTCAAACCTGTTTGGAAAAAAAAAAGTGAAAGGGAAGGCTGGGGGTGTGGCTCAGTGAGGCACTTGCCTGGGTTGATCTCCAGCATCTCCGGAAAAAAAGTGAAAGAGAACTTAGAGCTCATCTAGTCGAACTTGTAGCAGAGGATGCTGCCTCTCCCCGTCCATTTTTACTTTAATATGTGAACTTGCATATCACATTTGCAAACACCAAGATATTTGAGAGAATAACAACCCCAGAGTATTAGTACTCATAGGCTGTAGGTAGTACTTTCTAGGTGCACAAGGTAACCACTTCAAACCTACCGACTCATGGATTCTTAAGACAACCAACCCTAGGAGGTCAGTACTATTATTATCCCTGTCTTACTCATTCTTGACCTCTCCACTTATATGACCAAGTGGCTCAACTCTTCAGAACTTCCATCTTCCAGAAATAACAGAGAGGCTAAGTTGTTTGACGCCATGCAGATCATCAGTGATCTGAACACAGGCCAGCTAACGCTAGTGTTCATCTTCTTACCCCATAGAATGATGCCTAGAAATGATCACTAGTTGTCTCTGCAGAGGAGAAATAGCAAGACCAAGTACTTGGGATGGCAAGATTTCCTTTTCTCTGTAATCCTCAGACTGTTATAGGTTTGCCTTCTGTTAGTATTATCTAAACAATAAATGTAACAATTGTGGGTATCTTTTTTTTTTTTTTTGGTACTAGGGATTTAACCCAGGGATGCTTAACTACCAAGCCACATCTTCAGCCCTTTTTACTTTTTTTTTTTTTCAATGTTGAGACATGGTCTCACTAAGCAAGCTTAGGGCCTTGCTATATTGCTGAGTCTGGCCTTGAACTTCCAATCCTCCTGCCTCTGCCTCCTGAGCCTCTGGGATTACAGGTGTTCACCACTATGCACTACACCCAGCTCAATTCTGGCTATCTTTTATAAACAGCTAAAAAATGCAAAGAACATTTCCAATATAAAATTTTGATACATTTAATATTTATGAATATTAAGTGTTCAAGAATTCAGTAAGGGCTGGGGATGTGGCTCAAGTGGTAGCGCGCTCGCCTGGCATGCGTGCGGCCCAGGTTCGATCCTCAGCACCACATACAAAGATGTTGTGTCCGCCAATAACTAAAAAATAAATATTAAACTTCTCTCTCGCTCTCTCTCTCTCTCTCTCTCTCTCTCTTTAAAAAAAAAAGATATTACTTTAAAAAAAAAAAGAATTCAGTAAATATCGATTTATTAAAATAATAAAATGAATACTGATGATGGTTGTACAGCACTGTGAAAGTAGTTTAATGCCATTCAACTTGATACTTAAAAGTAATTAGGATTATAGATTTTCTTATGTATATTTTACCATCAAAAGAAAAAAAAAACAGGTATGATGGTACACACCTGTAAATATAGCTACTTGTGAGGCAGCAGGATCACAGGCTCGAAGCTAGCCACAGCAACTTAATAAGCACTTGACTCAAAAAATAAAAAGGGACTACAAATTGGTGCAACACTATGTAAAACAGTATGGAGATGCCTCAGAAAACTTGACATGGAACCACCATTGGACCCAGTTATCCCGCCCCTCAATTTATACCCAAAGGACTTAAAATCAGCATACAGTGACACAGCCACATCAATGTTTATAGCAGCTCAATTATTTACCAGTAGGAACACATTTAATCCTCAAAATTATAACATGATACTCTATTCTTATATTATTTCGATTCCTGCTCATTTTATATCTGTGCAATCTGAGACAAAGAGAGGTTAAGTAATTTAACCAGATTCACATAGCCAAGCTATGGAAACAACCTAGATGTGTTTCAAAGGATGACTGGATAAAGAAAATGTAGTATATATACACAAGAGAATATTACTCAGCCATAAAGAAGAACGAAATCATGGCATTTTCCAGTAAATGGATGGAACTAGAGAACATCATGTTAAGTGAAATAAGCCAATCCCAAAAAACCAAAGGCTGAATGCTCTGATTTGTGGATGCTAAATTAAACAAGGGAGGTTGAGGAGGAGAACAATAGAAATAGATTAGACTAGATAAAGGGGAATGAAGGGAAGGGAGGGAGGAGGGAAATAGGAAAGACAGTAGAAATAGTTGGTCTTAACTTTCCTAGCCTTGTATTTGTATACAGACCAGTATAACTCCACATCATGTATGACCACAGAGTGAGAACCTAATAGAATAAGTTATACTTTATGTATGTATATTCTGCCAAAATACATTCTACTGTCATGAATAACTAAAAATTAAAAGGGCTGGGGTTGTGGCTCAGTGGTAGGGTTTTTACCTAGCATGCCTGAGGCCCTGGGTTCAATACTTTGTTAAAAAAAAAAGTTCAAAGCCTTGATGCTCATGGAAGGGACACTGGGACCATACTTTCCAAGACTTCAAGCAGCATGTTTGGGCTTGGAGTCCAAACATCTCAAATCAAATTAGCAAGCCTTTATTTATTGTGCACCTACAGTATACAAGGCCTTGTGCAGGGTATGGGGTATATAAAAATGACAAAGCTGTCCTCTTTGCTGCACCTTGAGTGATGGAATCACAAAGTCAAGAAGAAGAGCTGCTTTTTGGTAAAGATGATGCCCAGATGCCCAAAGGCATTGGAATATTCTTCTTTCTAAATTAAAAAACAAACAAAAAATCTTATTGTTGCTTTGAGTCAGGTTCTCGATATGTGGCCCAGGCTACAGCACTCGGGTATTTTTACTGATTTAACAAAAAGCTTCTATAACATATTCTGTGCCAGGGACACTCAGTGCTCTTTACCAGTAGGAACACGTTTAATCCTCAAAATTATAACATGACACTCTATTCTTATATTATTGCTATTCCTGCGCATTTTACATCTGGGCAGTATGAGACAAAGAGAGGTTAAGTAATTTAACCAGATTCACACTCAGGCCACCTGGTTCCGGAATTTGTCCTTACAACCCTTCTGGGACTGATTTAGATAACTTGTTTACTAATCAATGATTAGTCATCAGAGGGTCAGTCACAGTCAGGACTGAGAGTGAGATCATTTGGAGTCCAGTCTCACCCACCCTTAGCCACAGGCTGTTTCTACCTGACCTTGGCCACTTGTTGAGTTACCCTGAGCCAGTCACTTTTCTAGGGGCTCTTACTTCTTCATGCTTAATTGGGAAGAATAATCTGCCCTACCTACAGCATGTGGTTTCTTTACAGTGAATATGAAAGAAATAATGTAAACAAAGGTGACTTTTTAAAAAAGCTATATTGCAATGGCACATGTGTATAATTCCAGTGCCTTGAGAAGCTAAGACAGGAGGATCATAAATTCAAGGCCAGCCTCAGCAAATAAGCAAGGCCCTAAGCAACTTAGTGAAACCCTGTCTCAAAATGAAAAATTAAAAGGGTTGGGGATGTAGCTTACTGGTTAAGTGCCCCTGGGTTCAATCTCTGGTACCAAATATATATATATATATATATATAATTAATATTATATATTATTAATATTATATATATTATGGTTAGTACATGCAAATGGTGAAAGTCCAAACAGTATAAAATGCTATACTATAAAAATACCTTCTTGCTTCCTCTCCAGTTTCCTAGGCTCCTAGAGGGAACCTTGTGTGAGCAGGTGTGTGCCCTTTTCTTTTTGGACATAAGTGGTAGAGTACCATCATGCTTTTCTGCCCTTGCCTTTTTCAATTACAACAGAACTTAAAGATATAATTTGTTTCTGTATGAGCTTATGAATCTGTCTCACTCTTTCAAACATGTTTATATCTCATTTATGGATTTGTCAAAGTTTATTTAATAAGCATCCCTTTTAATGGCCTTTTTTGTTGTTTCTGATTATGTGCTTTTAGAATTTACTTATTCATTTATTTATTATTATCATTATTATTATTATTATTATTTTGGTACTGGGGATTGAACCCCAGAGGTGCTTTACCACTGAGCCACATCCCAGTCCTTTTATTTTTCATTTTGAGACGGGGTCTCGCTAAGTTGCCTAGGCTGGCCTTGAACTTGGGATCCTCCTGCTTCAGCTGAGTTGCTGCGATTACAGGTGTGCCCCACCATGCCTGACTCCATGTTCATTCTTGATTATTTCATGCATTTGACCAAGTGGCTCGCCTCCTCAGAAATTTTATATTTCCATATATAAAATAAGAACAATGGATCAGTCACAGAATGCATTCATTTCTCTCAATCTTCATACCATCGAGGACCTCCAAGATGTAGATTTGATACCCCTTACCTCACTTACACACTCTTTACCTGATGGTAGTAGTTGTGAGCATGAGCGATGTAAGCAAATGGCCTGCATTTCCATTTGCTCCTCTTTCCCACCTGTGCCTCACTTTCCTCATCTGCAAGTGAGAGTATTAATAATAGCGCCTACTCATATGATTGTGTGTGTGTGCGGGGGGGGCGGGTACTGGGAAGTGAACCCCGGGTGCTCTTCTACTGAGATGCATCCCCAGTCCTTTTTAAAATTTTATTTTAAGAGAGGGTCTTGCTAATTTTCCCAGGCTGGCCTTGAATTTGTGATCCTCCTGCCTCAGTCTCCTGAGGGGCTGAGATTACAGGTGTGTGCCACCATGCTTGGCTTTACTTTTGTGAGGTTCAAATGAGATATACTGTATAATGCACCCGGTCCAGGAGATGGCATATAGTAAGAGTTTGATTAATGTCATTTATTATTATTGACTCCTCTCAGATTTACTTTTTTTTTTTTTTTAAATAAAATCAGAGATTCTTTTTTTTGTAAAATCAGAGAGTTGGATGAGAGAACCTATATACTCTGTAACCAGGAATGGAGTAATGTTCTCTAGTTTGCTAATGGATAAAGAAAGTCAAGGCCACCTGAGGCCAGGCCATGGTCAAGGTTACAACCATTGTCCAGAGGGATCTTTTCCTCCACTGGCCTCTCATTATGACGATCACTGATAGCTGCATTGCTAGTGGCCCACTGGTCCTAACAGAGCTGGCCTTGATGGGAGGCTCCTACCAGGAAGCAGCAGCAAAAGTCCTTAGACTTGTGTTCTTAGAACTGATACAAAGACACTAATTCAAATGGGAAGCTCTATCTACCACACTCTTCTTTTTATCAATGGAATCACTCATGTGCTACAGAAGAAGCCTTGGAATAGGTGGCACCACCTGCATTCCTTAAGGAAATAATAAACAATAAAAATCAAGAAGTCAGCAGGATTTCCATAAGCAAGAGTCAAGTGACTTATATAAAAAAGTCATGATGCGGGCTGGGCTTGTGGCTCAGAGGTAGAGCACTCGCTAGCATGTGCGAGGCACTGGGTTTGATCCTCAGTGCCACATAAAAATAAAATGATGATATTGTGTCCGCCTATAACTAAAAATTTTTTAAAAAGTTATGATGCAAAATATCATGTAATTTCAGAAAAAGAAGAAAGATCGAGTATATTCCTCAATAGAACAGATGATCCCCCAAACAATTGCCAAAGAATTACAAAACACAAGAGAGGCCCAGCATAGGGGCGCAGGCTTGTAATCATAGCGGCTCAGGAGGCTGAGACAGGGAAGATTGTGAGTTCAAAGCCAGCCTCAGCAATGACAAGGTGCTTAGCAACTCAGTGATACCCTGTCACTAAATTAAATACAAAATAGGGCTAGTGATGTGGCTCAGTGGTTAAGTGCTCCTGAGTACAATCCCCAGTACCAAAAAAAAAAAAAAAAACATACATGAGAGATTTGTAGGAGGCAATAGTGAAAATACTTAAAATGATTATAGATCATAGTTATCCGAATGGCAATTCTTGTTTCAATTATCATCATTCTTTTAAGCATAAATGTAATACCAACTTGACCCTTCTTCTCCCCATCCCCAACAGGTACCAATAAATTGTTATGTGTAATTAGAGTTCTAAAGAAACAAAAAGACAAGAAAGGCAAGGCCTACTAGAATGACTACTTTCACAGAATGAGAGAAGAGAATCCTGGAGGAGAAGATACCTGCCACGTTCTTCTGTGACCCAAACCACACAGTGGCCCCTGCCATGGGGCTCAAGCCAGCTGTGTGCCAGGGCTCCCTGCACTGACTCTCATAGGCTCCCGGGAGCTGACTGTTGTCAGCTGGTATGCCAGTTAAGAAATATAACCTTTATTAGAATTAAGTAACATAAATTTCCAATTAAGTAAATTAAAAATAAATTTAAATAACTTTGAGAGTTCAAAGCCAGCCTCAGCAATGACGATGTGCTTAGCAACTCAGTGAGACCCTGTCACTAAATTAAATAAGAATAGGGCTAGTGATGTGGCTCAGTCATACATACTTACAGTCATAAATAGGGCCATACATACTTAAAAGTTATGGTCTCCTATTATTTTGTTACAGTCATATGTGTTTTTGAGGTGTGTTGATTGCATTTGAATGGTGGGAATGGGGTGGATGGTGTGCCCTTCACATCTCTTCCCAACTCCTCTTTCAGCGATGTCAGGTGCAAAGCTTGAAATCAACCAGCATGGTGGCTGCATGTTTCCGTGGGCTGAGGCAGGAGCATCACAAGTTCAAAGCCAGCCTCAGCAATTTAATGAGGCCCTAGGCAACTCAGCAAGACCCTGTCTCCAAATAAAATACAAAAAGAAAAAAAAAAAAAAAGAGCTGGAGATGTGGCTCAGTGGTTGAGGGCCCCTGGGTTCAATCTCCAATACCAAACAAACAAACAAAAGTGGCATGTGCTATCCCTATCCCGGTGGGTCTCTTGGAAGAAATCTACTGCTCTCCAGCTGAAGAATGCATGATTATCATCCCACTGCCCTTAAATGAGGGGCCCATGAATAAGACTCATGGCCATAGCCCTCTTCTCCTATTTCCTTAACCAAAATAAAATGAATAATTCTGAATGCTTGGCCCATAGCCAAGGACCTCTCGAGTTCGATTCTTCATCCCCTGTTTGCAAGAGCTAATTACAGTGAGGGGTGTGCTAAGCAAGAGTTCTTTGTGTTCAGAGTGAAATAATGGCTTAGTCACCCCTGAGAGTACGGAGGCTCTGTACCTCTCCCCAGTGCAGTGAGCACAAATCCCAATCTGATAGCATGTGACTTTCTTTTTCTAAGTGAATCAGACTTTATGAATAGAAGTGGAGCTTTCCTCCTCTGGCCCAGCCATGGCAGTTAGCATATTTTCAGTTTTTCTTGTTGAATTGATTCACCAGTGGTTTCAGGAGCCTCTTGATTTGAATGGTCAGTTCTGACAATGTCAGAGGGAGCTGGAATCCTTGCTTTGCAAACTTGCTGATTATATAGCATCTGCTTGCCTCTGCTTTTGTTTAGAAAAGAAGGAAACCCACTCCTAACATAGAGAACTGGGTTGGAAAAGGAATCTTTTCTCTCCAGGTTTCTGGGGCAAAGCCAGTAAGCCAACCCAGCCAAACTCTCAGAGCCCTATCTACAGAAGCAAGGCACCAAAGGGTGGATTTGAACTGCTCACTGGCCACCAGTGGACATAGATATTTAGGGCCTAAAGAATTCGTGCCTAAAGACTATACATTGACAGAGTCTGGTGCTCCCTAAACCATACCTAATTCATGGGAGTGGAACTATTATTTTTTTTTTCTGTTTATTTTTTCCTTGTACTGTAAATATATAACCCAGCTCTAGGACATGAAGCAGGTGTCTTGTAACACAGGCCAATAGCCAATCATCAGACAATCCCTGTGCAGCTTGGACCCAGAATTCAAAGTACATTCTTGTAGGTAGTGAAGATTCAAACCTTTAAACTCAGACACAGAGCTGGATGCGGTGGTGCATGCCTGTATTTTCATCAACTTGGGAGGCTAAGGCAGAAGGATCTCAATTTAGCAATTTAAATTTTGCCTCAGCAATTTAGCAAGGCCCTGTCTCAAAAAGAAAAATCTAAAAAACTAGGAATGTAGTGCCCCTGGGTTCAACCCCTAGTAACCCTACATACATACATACGTACGTACATACATTCAGGTACTCAGAGTTCTTTCTTGGGTGGGGGGGACTGGGGATTGAACTCAGGGGCACTCGGCCACTGAGCCACATCCTCATCCCTATTTTGTATTTTATTTAGAGACAGGGTCTCACTGAGTTGCTTAGCGCCTTGCTGTTGCTGAGGCTGGCTTTAAACTCCTCTTGCTCAGACTCCCGAGCACTGGGATTACAGGCGTGTACCACATTGCCCAGCTCAAATGAGTTAGTTTTGACTTGATAGTTTTATCTGATTATTTTATCTTAAAAATGTGGTCAGTCCTCATTGTCTTGAATCTCTTCTCCTAGGACATTCCCAATGGGTTTTATAAAAGACTTGATTCAAAGTGTTATAAAAACCTTTGCCACACATAGTTTCATGTATTTATTTTCTTGCCATTATTACTTTGCTATTTTATTTTGAAATCTTTTTATTTACTTTTTAAAAATTACTTGCTTTTTTTTTGAGAGCAAACCTTCCAACTAATGATAGGGTTAGAATTGTGAGTTTAAGGTCAGCCTCAGTAATTTATACTTAGTGGGACCCTTTAGTTAGAATATATAAAACTTCACCTGATAGGTTTTTATCTTTAAAAGGTAGTTTGTTAATCAATCAGGGTCTCACTGAGTTGCTTAGGGTCTCACTGAGTTGCTTAGCACCTCACTGTTGCTGAGGCTGGCTTTGAACTCAAGATCCTCCTGCCTCAGCCTCCTGAATTGCTGGGATTAAAGGTGTGTGCCACTGCGCCCAGCCAGAGAGTTCTTTTTGTTTGTTCACAACCATTTTTTTAAAATATTTATTTTTTAAATTGTAGTTGAACACAATACCTTTATTTTATTTATTTTTATGTGGTACTGAGGATGGAACCCAGGGCCTCGCACATGCTAGGCAAGCATTCTACTGCTAAGCCACAACCCGTCCTAATCTCTTATTTTTAGTAACTGTAGACTCAAAGTTATATAAATCTATTTTTCCAGAATAACCACAGAAAACATTGCTAGTAACCTGAGAATGAAGGAACAACCTTTTGACATGTCAGAATTTTAAATTTTTTTGTCATACTGGGGATTGAACTCTACCACCCTTTCTAATTTTGAGAAAGGGTCCCACTAAGTATAAATTGCTGAGGCTGACCTTAAACTCACAATCCTCCTTAGTCATTGGGATTACAGGCCTGTGTTACCACATCCCCGAAAATTTGTTTTTAATATATATATATGTGAAGAAGGATTGCTAAAACAGTTTCTTAGGCAGGGCTTAAAAATTGAGTATGTTTCCCAATTCCTATTCTTCTTCTTTTTTTTTTTTTTTAGAAAGAGAGAATTTTTTATTATTTATTTTTAAATTTTTTCATCGGACACAACATCTTTGTTTGTATGTGGTGCTGAGGATCGAACCTGGGCCGCATGCATGCCAGGCGAGCGCGCTACCGCTTGAGCCACATCCTCAGCCCCTATTCTTCTTCCTCTTCTTCTTCTTTTCTTTTTTTTTTTTTTTTTTTTTGGTGCTGGGGATTGAATTTAAGGCTTTGTACATGCGAGGCAAGCACTCTACCAATTGAGCTACATCCTAGTCTCCCAATTCCTATTCTGATAAAGAAACTGTAACTATTATTGAGTTGCTACCAAGTTCATATACTGTGAAAAGTATTTTACATGCCTGATTGCATTTAATTTGTTCCTTTATTTAACAACCGTTAAACTCTCACTTGTGCCAGGCACTGGTCTGGATATGGAAGTACAGCTGGGAATAAAACAGATACAATATTGGGTCTTATGGAAATAGATATATAATAGGTCAGATGATAAAGAGTGGTATAGAGAAATCAAAGGAGGCTGAAATGGGGTAGTATGTGGCTTTGGGGAGGTGGTTACTGTTGGTTTTTTATAAGGTAATCAGGGAAGTTCCCTCTAATAGGATGACAGTTTTCTAGGTAAAATTTTTTCTAGAAAAAGACTACAACAGAAAGTAAAAACATGTTTAATATTTTACTAACACAGAATTATTTTATAGATAAGGAAACTGAGGCTCACAGATATTCTTTTTTTAAAATTTTTGGTTCTTTTAATATATTTTTACTTGTTGATAGACCTCTTATTTATTTATATGTGGTACTAAGAATCGAACCCAGTGCCTCACACATGCTAGGTAGGTGCTCTACCACTGAGCCACAAACCCAGCCCCTCAGGGATATCCTTATATGTGTGAAATAAGAAGCAAGGTCAAAACCCAACCCCATGTCTATTGACCTCAAGGTCTAAGTCTTATTCTCCCAAATGCCGCTCAATTTACTCATCCTAACCAAAACATGACTAGCTTTAAAGACTGGCAAAATTTAGGACTACCATTAATTAATTGGTGCTGCTGTTGGTTCTATAATTTATTATAGCTTTAGGCAACTAACTGACACTTGTTCTTCTCCAGAACATGCAAAATGGGATTTGGGTAATTATCAGCTCAGAAGAACTATTATGAGAACTAATGAGTTACTGCTTACAAAATACTCCAAACATTAAGAATCAGAGTGCTCTCATTCTGTCTTATCATCACCTCCCGCACCCAGGGAACCCTGGGTACCTCTATCCCTGCCCACCCACACTTGCACCCTGGGTCCACCTGTGCTTTCTCTCTGCTGGCAAAACCAATCCCAGTTGTGCCTCAGTATCTATAGGAGCTTGGTTCCAGGTCCCTGGGGATACCAGTCTGAGGATGCTTAAGTCCCTGGTAGATAAAAAATGGTAGTGTTTTGCATTTAACCTTAGCACATCCCCCAAATTCTTTATATCATCTCTAGATTATTTGTAAAACCTAATAAAATATAAATGGCACATAAATGGCTGTTATACTGTATTGTTTAGGGAATAATGACAAGGAAAAAAGTCTGTTCATGTTCATTAAGGACACAATTCTTTTTTCTTTTTTTTCTTTTTTTTAGTATTTTCAATTCATGATTGGTTGAGTCTATAGATGGGGGACCTACAGATACTGAGAGCAGACCACACCTTGTTAATAAAACCAGAAGCCCAGATGTCATCTTAAATTCTTTACCCTCCCTACCTATATTCCAAGGTCTAGACCACTCTACCTTCAAAATGTGTTTTGTGTGCATTCACATCCCTCTACCCGAGTTTGTTTTAATCTACCACCGACTCTTGCATGGAAGACTCTAGCAACTGGCCAGCTGGCCTCCCCTTTTCTATCTTGCTCCTCTCTCATGCATTCAATGCACAGAGGCCAGTAGTATCCTCCAGAAACAGAAGTCACTACATATCAGTCCCTGCTTTTAACCCTGAGTAAAGCACTGCCCCTTTCCATGGCTATGGTGACCAACTCATCCTGTTTTGCCCAGAACCTTCTTGACTTTAGGACGTAAAGCCTCATATCCCAGGAAACCCTCATTTCCGGGCCAACTGGGATGATCATTCGCCCTGACTGTGGCCTCAGAGGCCTTCCTCTCATGCCTCTCCTCAGTCACCACACCCTTGCACAGTGGCCTTGGTTAAGTGCTGGAACATCTTGACCCTTCCCACCCTGAGGTCTTCATGGCTGTGCTCGCCCTTGTCTTTGCCTGGAATACGCTTCTTGTGGCTGGATTTTTCTCATCCTTCAAGAATCAGCTTAAATCCTCCAGGAAGATCTTTTCCAATGCAAGTCAACTTGATGGTCCCCATCTGCTGTTCCCTGCTAGAGCATCCTTCTGTTTCCTTCCTAGCCATTATCACTAGTTAAAAGGAAAAAAAAAAATGTTTTCCTATAATCCCACTTGGAAGAACACTTCCAACACCAAATTCCACCCAACAATTCTCCAACTCTCTGCAGACACCAGCCAGGTGGCCTACAATCTCGCTCAATTCTGGCATTAATTGTCTAGAGTTAGCATAGATCTGATAGGGTCAAAGGCCCAGTCTCTTAAGACTGGCCTGACTTCAGATGACAATGGCAATCCAGGACTCCCAGACTTCTGACCAATGGGCTATAAATCAGGAGTTCTCATGACCCCTCCTGAAGTTTCATAATTTACTAGAATGACTCATAAAACTCAGGAAAGCTCCTTACTTACGATGACCAGTTTGTCATAGAGGATGTAACTCCTGAATAGCCAAGTGGAAGAAATGCATGGGGGGAGGGGTGGATCACCGGTGTAGCGCTTCTGTGTTCTCTAGCATCTCCGTGCTCCATCATCTGCCAGAAGGTCTGTGAATTCCATTAACTAGATCTTTTATGGAGGTTCCATTATGTAGGCACAATTGATCAATCACTGACCATTAGTAAGTTCAGTCTCTAGTCCCTGTCTCTTCCCCAGAGGTTGGGCCGTAGGGCTTCAAGTTCCTAGTCTCTAATCACATGGTTATTTGCCTGGAAACCACTTAGCCTATCCAAAAGTCACCTCATTACCTAACTTAGGTGTTGTTGAAAGGGGATTTTTTTTTTTTTTAATTAAGGGGCGCTCTACCACTGAGCTACATCCTAGCCCTTTTTATTTTTTACCTCGACTCAGGGTCTTGCTATGTTGCTTGGGGCCTTGCTCAGTTTCCTGAGGCTGGCCTTGAACTTGCAATCCTCCTGTCTCAACCTCCTTTGTCTCTGGAACTACAGGTGTACACCCCCACGGCCCGACAAGGGAATTGTTAGGAAAAAAAAAAACGCACTTAAGAACTTACAAGTATTTTAGGAGCTCTTGGAAGGAACTGAGCAAGAAGGACAAATACCTATTTCTCATTATTCAGAATATCACACCAGTCTTGATTTATTTTCCATTTACCTGTTCATTGTCTCTTTCCTATCACTAGAATGCAGAAGGGCAGGGACCTTGTCTGCATCATTCACTGTGGCATCCCCAGCACTAGCATATACCTAGTGCTCAGAAAATATTTATGGAACCAAATTTTTAGTCTTGAGCTCCCCCCTGCCAAAGAGCAGATCAACCCAGGCCCTATAGAGGCAGAGGTTAAGTAAGGGCCCACAAACATCAGGACATCTGGACAACCTGGCTCCCACCTGACTCCTGCAGAGAACTGAGACCTGTTCTCAAATAAATTCTGGTTTATCTAGAGGCCTAGAGGGGTTAAAGGTCTTGCCCAAAAGTTACACACTCAGTTTACTTTTAACATAAGGCTAAAACCAATTCCCTGCTTCCCTACCAACTGAATTCTAATTTTAAAGAATCTTAGTGCAGCAAGAAATCTCCAGATCCTATCCATCTGCTCCAGACCCTCCACCTTATCATTATCCCTCTTTAAGAGATAAACATTCTGGAGCCAAGAGAAATAAATGACTTCTCCAAGGTCGCACAGCTGTTGAAAGACAAGGCAGGACTTCATTCCTATCCTGCTCTGTCTCCAGGGGTTAATCTTTTTAATCTGCATTTTGTACACCCAGACAAGCAAGTTTCTTTTCCATTCTAGACGGGTTAGCAAATGCTACCAGAAAAAAGAGAGGGGGAAATATGAGGTATTGGGATAGCTCAGGAAGGACAAATTATTTCAACAGATGGAACGTTTTTTGTTCCTGACTCAATCATTCATTCAGTGAATGTTTGAGTTCCTACTAAGTGTGGTGAATTGTTATGGAAACTGGAGATGCAGTGATAAATAAGACAGATGGAAGCAGACATGAGGGTCTGTGCCTGGAGCCCAGCTACTCAGGAGGCTGAGGCAGGAGGATGGCTCAAGCCTAGTCCAGGTCAGCATGCAACATGGTGATACACACACACACACACACACACACACACACACACACACAGCCTTTCTGTCTTCCTAGAGCTTATAATACAATATAGGAGAGGGGCAACAACTTTACAACAATAATGACATCCATAATTACACATTTTTCCTTTTCCTTTTTTAGTGTGGAGGGTTGACTCCAGGGCATTGTACATGCTAAACACACACATGCTCTTTCATTGAGCTATAACCCTATATATATATATTTTTTTTTAATGCGTAAGGTATATCAGGTTGTCAAAGTGCTAGGAAGAAAAATAAGGCAGGCCAAGGTGATAGTGACAGGCGAGAACCCTGCTGCTTGCCATGAGATGTCCCAGGGGTCGGAGGTGGCTCAGCATGCACCAGACTCTGGGTTCAATCCCCAGGAGCAAAATAAGATCATCACAAAGATACTCTAGTCAGAAACCTCTGGAGCAGAAATCTGAGTGAATTAAGGGCAGGGACTAGTGAAAAGATGTTCTATGCCAGGGGCAACTGGGACCAAATGGCCCTGAAGCAGGATAAGGCATGGCCTGTCCAAGGGCGAGCTCCGAGGCCCTGCAGTGAAGTGGGGGCGGGGATTGGGAGGGGGGGAGGGGGGAGGGGAGTAGCCGGAAAGAGGAAGTGAAGGTCTCTTAAGGAGCAGGGCCCAGATCCTGGTGGTAACTGCTCTCAACAACTCCTCTTAAACTGTAAATATTAAGCCTGATATCTACAAAGCCAGGTCTCAGAGAGAGGGGTTTTACTGGGTGTGTTTGTGTGCACTTCAGTATGTTACAAGCGCCATAGGATTTGCTTCTTGCTGCTAGAATGTTAATCTGTCTAAATCCATTCGGCTTCACTTGCTGGGAATCAGTCCCTTGGTGCTTGCAGGGAAGAAAAGGCGCCGGCTAATTCACTAATTCGGCTCTACCAACAGACTCAGGCCGCGCCCACAGATCAGGATCCTGCAGATACCAGGCTATTGTTCAGCCAATAGTTTCATGTTGCTTTCTAAAAATAAGGAGGAACCTGAGTCATCCTTTCCTTAATCAGAGAGAGCTCTAATTTTTTTTTTTTTTTCATCCCGTGGCTCTTCATTAGTTAACACATTACTTAATAGCAATGTGGGCGGCCTTGTCTGTGACATCCAATCCCACCCTTGCCGCATTCATGAGATTGTTTTAGCCAGTTGTCCCAAGCTCCTGGGGCCTCAGTGTCCTCCTCTGTAGAACGGAAGTCTTGATGCAATATTAGTTTTCTAATGCTGTGTGTAACAATTTAGCACACGTCTAGAGGATGGGGACAACACCTACAGACGGCCTCACTCTTCAGCAGGTGGGATTAATGCGACCTGCTCAGTCTCACAGGACTGAAGTCGAGGTTGGCCAGCTGTGTTCTCACCCAAAGCTCTCATAAGCTGCAGCAAGAGCTCTTCTTCTAAGTTTGTTTTTCTTTTGTTTGTGGTGCTGAGGATTGAATCCGGGGCCTCATGCTCAGCAAGGGCTGTTCCACTGAGCTACATCCCCAGCACTGTTTCCTTCTCTCTTTTGAGACAGGGTCTCACTAAGTTGCCCAGACTGACCTTGAACTTTGGATCCTCCTACCTCAGTCTCCTGAATGTCTGGCATTACATGCATGCTTCTCTGAGCCGGCCTAAGCTTGTTCTTGCTGGTGGCAGAATTATGGTCCTTGTAGGACTGCGGTCCCTGTCACCTTTGCTGTCCTCTCAAATGTTTAAGGGTGCTCACATTTCTGTCCAGGGACCCCCTCCATCTTCAAACCCAGCAACTACAGTTCAGTCCTCCTCACCCTTTAAATGTCTCAGCCAATGAAAACACTCTGCATTTAAGGGTTCATGTAATTACATCCAGTGTACCCAGGAAAATCTCCCTTTCTTAAGGCCAAATGTGCCACATAACATAATATCAGCATCAGAGTGAAATCTATTTTTTTTTCTTTTCTTTTTCTTTCTTTCTTTCTTTCTTTTTTTTTTGGTACTGGGGATTTGTTGCAATGGGCAAAGGTGCAACTTATGCAGTCGAGGGGGAGAAATAAAGAATGCCCACGTGCTTCTGCCCTTTCAATGCTTTATTCACTCAAATCACTCAATACAATCTCACTCTATAGGTTCTTAATCAAGAAAATGACAATCCTTAATGCTAAGCACTGCAATAGACAAAATCAATCCACAGCAAACAATTCTAGATTAATTCTAAACACTGCAAACACTCTTAATAATGACAGGCTCATGACAGACATTCTCTCTGCATGCTGAGCTCAAGTGCCAGACCTAAAGACTCAAGCCTTAGGCTCTAAGTCCAGCAGATGCACACTCATTCACAATGTGGTGATCAGGTCAAGGACTTAGCTTCTCCTGAGGTGGAGCTGACGGCCGGTTGAGGAGAGGGAGAAGTTGCAGTTCTCACCAGGGTCAAGATGTGGCTGTAGAATTTGAGAGCCATGAGGAAGATGCGGAGAATCAGGCAAACCATGAGAAGAGTTGGGGTGTCAGTCCAGGTCCTCATCAGGCTCTCCAGCATGAGGACATCAGTGTCAGCTGGCTGGATATCTGTTCATTTGCTCCATCATTTATACTAAATTTTGGGGGCTTCTGACCACCCTGTCAATCCTATCAGCTGCCACCTGATTTCTCAGTGATGTCATTTGCCCTGATGTTACAGTATCTGGTCTGGAGGTCCCCAACCTGATTTTCTTGCCTTCCCCCCTTATGGGGGAGGGCAAAATGACAGAGACTTTACTCTGAGTTTGTTAGGGTGGGGAGAAGTGACTTGTTTATGGCAGGGCTATGCGTGAGATCATATTGGAGGGCTCCGTAGGCATGCCAGGTGAGACTGCAAATTTCAACGTGGAGTTTTAAAATGGAGTTGCGGGCTGGGGATGTGGCTCAAGCGGTAAAACGCTCACCTGGCATGCGTGCGGCCTGGGTTCGATCCTCAGCACCACATACAAAAAAAGATGTTGTGTCCACAGAAAACTAAAAAATAGATATTAAAATTCTTTCTCTCTCTTTAAAAAAAAAAAAAAGAATTTAAAATGGAGTTGCTTAGGCCAAGGCCTAAGGACATCTTTACAGGATTGAACCCAAGAGCCCTTGACCACTAAGCCACATCCCCAGACTTGTATTTTATTTAGAGACAGGGTCTCACTGAGTTGCTTAGCACCTCACTGTTGCTGAGGCTGGTTTTGAAATCACAACCCTCCCTTCTCAGCCTTCCAAACTGCTGGGATTACAGGCCTGCATTACCACACCCCACCAGAGTGAAATCATAACACACAAATTTCAGGGATTAGAGTGGGGCATCTTTTGGGCTCATTTTAGAACTTTTGCCTATAACCAATATCTTCCTCACAGAAGTTTCTAGAAAATTAGAGATAATGTATACGTGTAAAATAGTTGACAGTTAATTCAACTACTACTAAGCAGAGGACCCCCAATGTGTTTATCTGAGCATCAAGCACAAGACCAGAGTTGGAATAATAGTAAATACCTATTACATATTTTTCGTATGGTATGGATATTAAAATAGCATTTCATATATATAAGCACTGTTTTTATTGGAACATTAATCTGATGACTTGATCTGGAGTTTTTATTGGACCTAATTTAACAAGAAAAGATTGGGTTCTTCCTTTTCCTGAGTACATTACTTGTGTCTCCTTCATCAATTGTTTTGGCAAAACTGCCTTCTCTTCTTCCTGTGTTCACTGGTAGAGTTCTACACAGGACTTCAGAACTCAAGCTTTTACAGTGTGGGTGCCACCTGAACCCTGGGAATCTACCTAGATCCTATCAACTTAAAATGGGAATGGACAGCCACTGCATATTATTGAAGGCCCGGGAAAAGCAAAAGGGAGGGGCTCTGACTTAATTTAAAAATATGAAAAAAATAAAATAAAAAAAAATAAAAATATGACTATTTTTGTTGACCAAATTAAAAATGATTGAGGCCAGGCATGATGGCCCACACCTATAATCCCAGAGACTTAGGAGGCTGAGGGAGGAGATTGCAAGTTCAAGGCTAGCCTCGGCAATTTAGCGAGACCCTAAGCAGCTTAGCAAAACTGTCTCAAAATAAAAAATGAAAAGGGTTGGGAATGTGGCTCATTGGTTAAATACCTTTGGGTTTAATACCTGATATTAAAAAAAAAAAAAAGGAAAAAAAATGAGGTTGGTAGTTTGCATATTCATGAAGAACAATGTAGGATCCATGAAGAGCATGAGCCTTGGAGCTGTACTACTAGGGTTCAAGTCCTGTCTCTGCCATTTTCTATCTGTGACCTTGGGTAAGTTATTTAATCCCTCCGTACCCCAGTTTTCTCATCTGTAAGCACCTACTTCATAGATTGGCTTTTAGGATTGCATAAATATTTATGTAGTGCTCACAATGGGGCCTCTTGAAGAAAAGTACCATATAAGTGTTGAGCAAAAAAATTCTCCCATCACCATCTTCTTCAGGAACAGAGGAGTAGCCGAAGTGAGTCATTGAAGGCTTCTCTTTCCTGGCCTCATCTACTCTCCTGAAGGACAGGGGCATGAATTCTTAATTTTTTTTTTTTTTTTTGTACTGGGGATTGAACCCAGAGGCACTTTAGCACTGGGCCACATCTTCAGACCTTTTTATTTTTTGAGACAGGGTCTCACTAAGTTGCCGAGGGCCTTGCTAAAATTGCTGAGGCTGGCTTTAAACTGGTGATCCTCCTGCTTCAACCTCCTGAGCCACTGAGATTACAGGTGTGGACCACCAGGCCTGGCCATGGATTTTTAAAAATTAAATTTTATTTATTTGAATTAGCAAAACTCATATATCCCACAAAATTCAAAAGGATAGGAAAGGATAAACAATGAAAGTTAAGTTTTTCTCCATTCACTGAGTGTCCAGAAGGTATCATTGATATTAGTCTCTTATACTCTTTCTTAAATAGTCTACACATAATACAGCATGAAAATTTATTTGTTATTATGTCATATAAGCCTGTGGTACTGGGAATCAAAACCAGGGTGTTCTAATACCGAGCTATATTCCAAGCCCTTTTCATTTTTTATTTTAAGATAGGGTCTTGTTAAGTTGCCCAGGCTGGCTTTGAACTTGGGATCCTCCTGTCTCAGCCGCACAAGTTGCTGAGATTCCCAGCATGTATCACCATGCCCAGCTTGTATAGACCATTTTCACAGATATAGTATCAGAAATAGTAACATCCCATTCAATTCTGCACCCTGTTTTTCTTCACTTAGCAATGTGTCTTATAGATCTTTCCATGTTAGTATCTAGAGAGCTATCTTATTTAATGGCTACAGAGCACTTCATGATATATGTGTACCATATTTATTTAACCAGTTCCTTGTTGATAGATAATTAATTTTCAGGCTTTTCTATTATAAATGATACAAAAGCCTTCCCTTACCGGCAGTTTCATTTTCCATGGCTTCAGATATCTGTAGCCACTATGATCCAGAATTATAAATGAAACATTTCAGAAATAAATCATAAGTTTTGCTTGTTTGTTTTTGTCATGCTGGGGATCAAACTCAGGACTTGCATGTGCTATGCAAGTACTTTAACACTGAGTTACATCTCTAGCCCTCCTAAGTTTTGAAATGCATCCCATTATGAGTAGCACGATGAAATCTTACACTTCTCTGCTACGTTCCATTTAGGATGCCAATCATCTCTTTATCCAGCGCATCCATGCTATGTATGCTTCCCACCCATTTGTCACTTAGTAGTTGTTTCAGTTATCAGATGGCTTCAGTATTGTACTGCTTGTGTTCAAAGAACCCTTATTCTACTTAGTAATGTACTATATAATAATGTTCCAAAAGTACAAGAGTAGTGATGCTCACAATTGGGATATACAAAAAAGAAGTTATAAAATGCTTCCTCTAATAAGGAAAAGGTAAAAGTTTTTGACTTATGGAAAGAAAATAAATCATGCATTGAGGTTGCTAAGATCTATGGCAGGACTGAATCTTCTATGTGTGAAATCATAAAGAAGGAAAAAGAAAGCTAGTTTTGCTGTTGTGCCTCTAACTGCAAGCCACAGTGCATGGTAAGTGCTTAGTGAAGATTAAAAAAATAATAAATTTTTCTATATATTTATACGAAAAAAGAATAAGTGTATGTTTTTTGTTTGTTTTTTTTAGTCATCCTGTGGAGTCTTAAACTGTATCATCCATTGCTGAGGGGTACTAGTGTACTATAATTAATATCCTTGTAGACATACTATTTTACACATCTGGGAGTTTATCTGCAGGATAAGTTTCTAGAAGTGGAATTGCTGGGTCAAATTGTATACACAGTGTTGACATCTAATACTAAATTGCCTTTTGTGGAGGTTGTTCTAACTTATATTCCCTTTAACAATATATGAGTACCTTTTTTTCTCACCCCTTCACCAAAATAATTGTTGAAAGTTTTGTTGTTATTTAAAAATTTTTTGCCATGGACTGTAAGTCTGTCTTTGACCTTCTGGTATCAATATGGTCATTGACAGTAATGGAAGTGCAAATAAATGGACCTCTGGAAATCAGGATCCTTTAGAGCAAAGGCTAATTAAATCTGACTTTGGTTCCAGTCTGTGTCAATTAGGCTAATTGTCAATGCAAGAATGCCAAGACAAGGACGAGGTCCAGCTAAGACTGCAATGATCTTCACACGCAGACAATGGACCTTCTGCTCCAGCTTGCCTAGCACACGTCCCCTAAGATACCTATGGTATTAGGACATTATACAAGGAGACTTGCTGGGGTTTTGCTGTTGTTTTGTTGTGGTGCTAGAGGTTGAACCCAGGGGTGCTCTGCCACTGAACCACATCCCCAGCTGCCTTTTTAAGTTTTTATTTTGAGACAGGGTTTCTCACCAAGTTGCCCACGCTCATCTCAATTTTGCAATTCTTCTGCCTCAGCCTCCTGATTCATTGGGATTACAGGTGTGTGCCACTGAGTCTGACAAAACTTGCTTTTTTTTTAAAATTTTTTTTTAGACATCGATGGACCTTTATTTTATTCATTTATTTATATGTGGCACTGAGAATTGAACCTAGTGCCTCATATATGCTAGGCAAGTACTCTACCACTGAGCTAAAGCCCCAGCCCCAACTTGCTGTTTGTTTTTTTTTTTTTAACAAGGATTTTGGTCCTTTTATTCTGAAGGTAGCTCTCCACAGGTACAACAGAGTTCTTTGTGTTCAGAAGCCAAAGTGGCTAAAATACCAAATTGCGTCAGCATTGCCAGTCAGCAGAATCAACCAGGCGAACGCTAGAGTCAGTGAACACCTATCTGTGTTCAATAATATGGCACCCCTGGTACTGACTGTTCCTTGCTAAGAAGCAGCATGTACCCTGCCAAGGAGGCACTGGTGGCTGCCAGCACATTTAGGTAATAAAAGAGGTTTTCTTCTCTGGGCTAATCTTAACAGTAGTCATTCCTGGTAATATACTTTACAGTTTTCGTATTCTATTCATATTTATTATTTGTGTAATAATTAACAGCATTCATTTCTATAAAAGTGATTTTATGCATCAAAATAGGATCAATTCTCCTTATTCTGATAAGGACTAGAAACTGCAAAACCAGATAAAAATCCACTTTTTAAAAAGTATCAAGGTTTCAATTATAGATCTTACATATTGGAATTATGTACAGATGTATATGTAATATATATAGCTGTTAGGTCTGTTTGTTGTTCAGCCTTTGGATGGTAAAGGCTTATCAGTTTTTAGAAAATCTGCTTTTGAGATGAGAGTTTGTATATTTATTTTAAATCTTAATCTAACTTGGTTTGCAGTTTGATAAAACGTTTAAGTCTGAATTTTTTTCCTTTCTTCTCTTTTTCAGATAAGATTTGATTCAGATTCCAGTCTTCATTCAATAGCATGTAACTCTCCCTACATCTTTCCTTTCTTTCCACACGATAGTGTCTAACTCGTAAGGAAAGACATCATGTCACATTTTGGCTGAAGCCAGTCACTCACGTAGTATTTGCTTGCTTTTCCCTACTTTGGATGGCAAAAAAAAAAAAAAAAAAAAAAATCTCCATTTGGTCTTCAACATACTCTCTAAGATGACTCCATAGATATAAAAATTTCCATACAGCAGCCTCGATAGGCTAACCATAAACTTCTGCCAATTAGAACTTTAATACTAATTGAGTGTTCCTGGGAATTGTGACATTCCTGAATCAGTGTTTAAGCTAAGATTCAACTCTGAGTTATCAAAATTGTTTAATCCTAGCTATATTTTCAAGGGAAGCCACCAGGAAAGATTCTTGAACATTTGGCTAATAGGCATGTTCACTTATCTGATGTGTGCTGGATATCTACCTTTGTTCAAAGAAGGGCATTTGATAAATTACCCTGTCTCCCTGGTATTTTCATCTCTCAGAAGGAAGAGAAAACAATAAAGGAAAATAACTATTCTGTCTTAAATTTTCACTTCATATCAGAGTGGGTAATGAGAGACAAGTGTCATGACAGAGAAGATAGAAAATCCTAAACTTTGGGAATGCCAATTTCAGAGAGCCCTTCCTTCAGAAATAAAAAGTGTTGAGTCTTCTTTACCCAGAGACTACCAAAGGGACTTGTTCAAGACCTAAGGAAAATTCTAAAAAAGTGAAATGTTGGCTGTTAATCCCAACAGTACACTTAGGGGTGATTCTTGGCAGTCACATCTGTACCCTGTCCTGCCTCCCAGGCCTGAGCTGATGTGGGAGGGATGATTTACCCAAGCTTAGTCATCAGTTTCGTAGTTCAAGGAATCATCTGGCTTGTTGAACTAAGAGTCCAGGAACACGATGATGGCCATGCCCTTGAGCAGAGCCGTGAACTAACAAAGACCATGACCCTGATTTCTCAAGATTTAGTGTTCAAATTTGTTTGGAAACTTTTCTCTCTTCTCTCTCTCCCACTCTCTCTTTTGGTGGTAGGGAACCAAAGGCCTTGTACATAGATGCTAAGCACACACCCCGCCACTGAGTTACGTCCCTAGCCCCAAATTTTTAAATCCATCCTGACCAGATTTTGTTTCTGTTACTTGCAACCAAAACAACATTAAATAACATAGTCTACAGCCTTGCCTAAAGATTGAATAGTCTCATATAGAACTATTAGTTTTTAAATGTCTATAGATAATGTTGACTAACAATTTATAAACTCATTCTCAATTATTAACCTGTTCATAACTTTTTTCTCCACTACATGTTTTTCTTAATAAATACTAAGAGCCCAAATGAAGTGAAAGTGTGTTGATGTCAATAAGGAAGAGGAAAAGATGGGACCCATAGATATAAAACTTTCTGACAGTGTGAGGGGGCCTCTTTTGGAGTTAATGGACATAAAACCTAAAAGATTAATCAATATTCATTTAAGGTAGGAAGTCACTGGCACCTGGCAATCTGCCCAGACCAACTGCGTGGCTCAGTGGGGGCCTTGGTAGGGGGCAGATGCTCCCAGGCACACTGGTAATTATTTTACAGACTGCATTTGACCCTACTGTTCTGAGTGAGCTTTGAGGAGACAGCTGGGTCAGCCATCCTGGGGCTGTGCGATGAACTTGAAAGAGACTTTACTCCAGCTCAGTGCGGCTTGAGAGCCAGCGTGTTCTGGAAGCTCACTCTGTCCTCGGGCTTCCTTGTGAACACAGGGTGTACAGCTCAAATTATCTGCTGTTTGTTATTGGACGAACTCCTTCTCTGGCTGTTAACAAAGTGGATACTTTTTTTTTTAATATTCATTTTTTTAATACCTTCATTTTATTTATTTATTTTGATGTGGTGATGAGGATCGAACCCAGGGCCCCACACGTGATAGGCAGGCGCTCTGCCATTGAGCCACAACCCCAGCCCATAAGGTGGATACTTTGAGGAAAGAGTGGCAGCTCTGACAGGGTAAAAACTGAAAGTCATTGTTCGTTGGATAAGAAGACGTCGATGCTGTCATTTCACTTGAGTTTGTAGTTTTAAATGATTGTAAGTACCAAGAATCATCACCAACCTATCTAAAGGCCTGCCCTGTGCTCCTTGTAAAAATTGGTCTATCCATAGAAGGACCTTCATAAAACACGAGGTCCATTTTAACCAGTGCATCTGTTTAACCAATATAAAAACCTCAGATCCTGGGCTGGGGCTGTGGCTCAGCGGTAGAGTGCTTGCCTGGCACATGTGAGGCCCTGGGTTCGATCCTCAGCACCACATCAAAATAAATAAATAAAGGCATTGTGTACAACTAAAAGAAATAAATATTTTTTAAAAACCCTCAGTTCGTGCTATAGGACTATGTAAAATTTTAAGATAAACTATCATGATTAAAAGTATGTAAGCTGGGCCTGATGGCACACACCTGTAGTCCCAGAAGTTCAGGAGGGTGAGGTAGGAGGATCATGAGTTCAAAGCCAGCTTCAGCAAAAACTAGGCGCTAAGCAACTCATTGAGACCCTGTCTCTAAGTAAAATACAAAATAGGGTTGGGGATGTGGCTCAGGGGTTGAGTACCCCTGAGTTCAATCCCTGGTACACCCCCCACCCCTGAAAAAAAAGTGTGCAAAATGAAGCTGGGCATGGTGGTACACACTTGTAATTAGAGCAAGTTGGGAGGCTAAGATGGGAGGATCAAAAGTTGGAGACTAGCTTCAGCAAATTAGTGAGATCCAGTCTCAAAATAAAAAATGAAAGGGTTGGCGATGTAGCTCTGTGAGACATCACTTATCTAGCAAATGTGTTCAATCCCCAGCACCTCAAAAAAAAAAAAATGGAAAAAGTATATAAAATCAATAGTATAGTGATTTAGGATATGGTATTAACAATTACATGTCATTACTTCCACCCTCACCTCATCCCATATGCTGCCCTCTGCTTGACCCAAATGAGTCAGAGAAACAAGCATTCTGAGCTCAGGAGCATTACTAACCAACCATAGGAACCACCCTGTATGGCTGTTAATCCTTGGTCTCACCAATTTGCTGACACACCTAACCTTGGCCTGCTCCTAAGACACAATGCTATTCAAATACAGTTTGAAGATGGACTTCCTTTATTTCTAGTCTTCCTTGTTAAAAAAAAAAAAAAAAAAAAAAAAAAAGCTTTTTTTTGGAGGATGGGTATTGGGAATTGAACCCAGGGTTCAAAGTATCACTGAGTTACAGCCCCATCCCTTTTAGTTTTTTTTTTTTTTTTTTTTTTAAATCAGGGTCTTGTTAAGTTGCCATGGGTGGCCTCAAACTTGGAGTCCTCCTGCCTTAGCCTCCTGAGTGGTTGAAATTACAGGTATGCATCGCCACGCCTGGCTTTGTAAAAATAATATATCAATGTGGCCTAGTTCTCTGTGACAGAGAGCTCCTGAATTCCAAAGCTAGTCCCTTGGTTCACTTTTGGGTGTTGCAAACATTCTCTAAAACAACTGGGGAATTCTTTGCCATTGGAAAAAGACCTCTCTCTGTTCTCAGGCAATGTTACTCAATACAAAGATGGCTTTTCATCTCTTTCTAAAATTGGAAAAAGTTATTTAAGTTTTAACTTTAAAAATGCAAAGACACACAGTTGGGGCAATATGTGTTTTTTAAAAATTTTGGTGGTGCAGATGGAGCCCAGGGCCACGCACATGCTAAGCGCGTGCTCTGTCACTGAGCTACACTCCCACCCTTAGTATGTAAATTGACTAGAGTAAGATTGTCTCTCTTTTCAAGCTACCACAGAACTAACAGATGAAACAGTGACCAACACAGAAGGAGGACACATCCTAATATCTGAAACCCAAAATTAATACCAGGAGATAATTCCACAGAGTCATCGGGTTTTTTTTTTTTTTTTTTCATTCATTTTTATCTGAAAGAGCAAAGATTAATCAGCTACTTGCTCTAATACCTGAGCAGGTTTAGACAATGGAAGACCAATAACTGCCAAGTATCAGTCTTGACTGATCATGGGGGATACCTTGTTAAATTTAAATTTGTTGAGTGATAAGATGTGACTACCATTTAAGTATATTTCTTTTTCTTTCTTTCTTTCTTATTCTTTTCTTTTTTTTTCTTTTCTTTTTTTTTTTTTTTTAGAATATATTTCATTGCTAACAGTAAACAGCCTATGTGGTCACTGTTTCAGGTCCAGTCTAAGAAACAACCATGAACATTGCATTTCAGTTGTCTCTCTTTCCTATCTAGCCAGTTAGTTTCTTCATAAAAGAAAAAACAGAAATCCGTTCAGTGTCCATTCAATTTTTCAATTGCAGTTCTCTCTGCTCCAGGGAGTCAGATTCTGCTGAAGATACTATGTGTCTAAAGGAGGTGGCTACATGGATGCAAGCTGACCCCCCGTGAGTGAAAAACAGCCTGACCTCCAAGCTAATTTTCATCTGGCGCTGTCTTCTCACAGACACAATATGCTAAGCGCTGGGCAAGTCTCCTTAGTAATTCCACAGACTATTGAAACCTAAAATGTAGAGCAACTCTCATATCACATGTTTTCTAACCAATGTGGACATGGCTGTGCTGTTGCTCAAACTCTTTCTTATCTGGAATTTAAAGCATTCTTTTTGAAATCACTGTTTGCTGAGACCATTTTTGTCTTTGGAAGGAAGGAAAAAAAAAAAAAAAAAAACCAAAGCCCTCTGTCCTAGATGTCTGGGAAGAGAGAAGCTTTTTGGAGGAGGCTTTACCTTCCGCACAGAGTTTCTACCCTTCCCTTTTCTCTCTTATGCTAACTGAAATCACTCACTACTCCCAGACCCAAGGACTAGCCCATATGGATGGTGTCACAGTTTAGTGTGTGTGTGTGTGTGTGTGTGTGTGTGTGTGTGTGTGTGTGTTTATCAATACTGATATTGATAGGGGTGCTCTACCACTGAGCTACATCCCCAGTTTCTTTTATTTAGTTTGAGACGAGGTTTCATTAAATTTCTGGTCTCAAACTTGTGATCCTCCAGCCTCAGCCTCCCAAGTCACTGGGATTACAGCGTATATCACAGTAATGGACTTTACTTACCTCTTAATGAGCCATTGTTTTCTCTCTCCCTCCCTCCCTCTCTCTCTCTCTCTCTCTCTCTCTCTCTCTCATCCGTGAAGACAACCTTGACAGTGTCCTTGGTGGACTTTCTCCAAGTCACTTTGGTTCCCTGGATGTGACTATACACGGTGTTTGCAGGGCCATTGATACCTGGTTTCAAGATTCCTTTTCTCATTAATCATTGCATGGGCCTCCTCACCTGCACCCTGGCCCATGTGCTCCTTACAGATCTTAGGGAATGTGTATTAGGGTTTTGTAATTCTCTTATTTAGAATCATGCTATTGGACTGCCTCAGCCTTGCAGAATCATACTGACTGGCTGGCAGTGGGTAACATAAGGGCCTTTGACATTCCTGTGGTCCGCAGCAGTCCAGTCACGGACACAAGAAAGGAGTCTTCTGTTGGAAAATCTCAGGTAGCACCTATAATGGTTGTGGGTCTGTTGGGGGAAGCAGAGCTCACTCCCAGCAAGACAGAAGATGACACCCAAGAAAGCAGTAGATGAAAGGAATCATAAGATATGCCACAGAAAGGGCAGCCACCCTCCAGAAAAACAAAGGTACTTTAAGAAGTTCAAGGCTATTAAAATCACAATTGTAGAAAAACTATGGAGTTCTAATTAGACATAATTCTGAGGAATTTACAAATTTTGGTTTGTTTGTTTTTCTTTTTTTGAGTGGTGGGGATTGAATCCAGGGGTGCTTTACCACTGAGCCACACCCCAGCCCATGTTTATTTATTTTATTTTTATGTGGTGCTGAGGATCGAACCCAGTGTCTCACTGCATGAGAGGCAAGCGCTCTACCACTGAGCTACAACCCCAGCCCACCCCAGCCCTTTTTGTTTATCATTTTGAGACAGGGTCTCACTAAATTGCTTAGGGCTTCATTAAGTTGTTGACACTGGCTTTGAACTTGTGACGCTCTTGCCTCAGCTTCCCAAGCCTCTGGGATTATAGGCATGCCCCACCCCCAGTGGTGTTTGTCTTTTTGTTGCATTAAATATATTGTCATATAAAGTATCTCAGGTAGTCAAATGTAAAGAAATAGCATATTAAGAAGTAATTATAGGGGCTGGGGTTGAGGCTCAGTGGTAGGCCTCTTGCCTAATATGAGTGAGGCACTGGGTTTGATCCTCAGCACCACAAACAAATAAATAATAAAGGCATCGTGTCCATCCACAACTAAAAATAAATAAATAAATAAATAAAGAAGCAATTATTCTATTTAGTGTATAATGCTATTATTATATGACAACTGAGATTAGTACCAGAATTTTCAGATTAAAAACTATTGAACTATAAAAATTACCTTTGTACACTGCTTTTATTATAAAATTTTTTCTATTTTTAGGTTCTATGTACTAGGAAGAAAAATTAGAAACTTTGACTATATTGATGTTTCAATAAATATTAGTTTATCCATTCTTTCACTAAATGCATTAAGTATATATTTGGCTCATGCTAATATTTGGCTTATGCTAAGCACTGAGGATACAAAGAAGTAGACAGTCTTTGTCAATGAGGACTTTAGTCTAATGAAAATAGGCCAGGAAATAAATAATTAGCACAAAATAGGGGACAGTATTGACTCCTACTGAATGTTTTGGTGTGTAGGTTCATAGAGAAGATAAATATATTTTTTTTCTTTTCTTCTTTTTGCTGTACTGGGGCCTGTAGAACTCTTCCATGGAGCTATATCCCCATCCTTCTGTCTATTTATTTATTTATTGTACCCGGGATTGAACCCAAAGGTGCTTAACCACTGAGCAACATCCCCAGCCCTTTTTTATATTTTATTTAGAGACACAGTCTGTCTGAGTAGCTTAGAGCTTCACTAAATGGCTGAGGCTAGCTTTGAACTCAAGATCCTCCTGCCTCAGCCTCCAGAGCTGCTGGGATTACAGGTGTGCGCCAGCTGGCCCAGCCTCCCATCCTTCTTATTTGTCATTTTGAGACAGGGTCTCACTGAGTTGCTGAGGCTGACCTCAAACTTGAGATGCTCCTGCTTCAGCCTCCTGAGTTTCCGGGATTGCAGGCATGGGCCACTGCACCTGGCTGGAGCAGGGCATCTTTGAGCTGGGCTGCAGGATGATAAGCAGTTTGCCTGGTGAGCAAGAGAGGGAAGGGCACTGCGGGCAGAAGGAACAGCCTCCTTGGTATAGATGTGAGAAAGAGCAGGCAATGACGGTGGCTGGACGTGACTGGACCCTGAGGACCTTTGGGGTGGTACTAGGAGATGAGGCTGGGAAGGCAGGTAGTCCAGGTGGTGCAAGATTTAAGCTTCATCAGAGTCGGGTGAAACTGAAGGATTTTAAATAGGGAAGCTGCTACGGTTTAGAGATGGTTTGAGTGTGTCCCCCCGAAGGCTCCTGGGCTAGAAGCATGGCCCCCTGTGTAGCAGTGTCGGGAAATGACAGAGACTTTAAGAGGTGGAGCCGAGTGAGGGGGAAATGAGGTCCCCAGGCCCTGCCCTCAGGGGGAATTAAGGTAGTTCTCTGCAGGAGCCCAGTTGTTCCCGTTTGTGAAAACAGTGAGCCTGGTTCATGAATCCCTCTGGTTTCCTGTCTCACCACGGAATCTCTTCCACACACTCCTGCCATTGTGATATTATCCCCTGTGAGGCCCTCATCAGAGGCCAAACAGATGGGGCCTCTAAAACTGTGAGCTAAAAAGGGACTTGGTTGTAGCAACAGAAAGTAGGCATAAATACAATGATCCCATTAGCATTTTAGGAAGCTCACTTTGGTGGCAGCAAAATCGGATAAGGTGGAGCGAGAGGTAAACTGTTGGAACGCTACTCTATGGCTTAATTGACAATGATAATCACTTAAAAAAATATTTTACCATGTGTCAAGCACTTGGCATATATTATCTCATTTAATCTTTCTAATAATCCTATGCATTATAATGTGTTAGTACAGAGTCAGTTATACTGTGAGAAGAAACAACCCCCAAAAGTCAGTGATTGAATAGCCAAAATAATTCCTGGTTCATACCAAATGTTCCAAGCCCACATGGGCTTCCCAGGAGGCCTCCTCCTCATGGTTACATAGAACCCAACATAATGTGGGTTCATCTCAACGCAGGCCTTGTCGCAGTGAGAATCGACATCCTTTTAACACTGGAAAGGGGATTTGAGTCATTGTGTTGTATACGGGCTCTCAAAGCTACTGCCCAAGTGTCACACAGTTGCCACCAACTCCAAGGAGCAGGGAAATGCAATCCTTCCATGTGCCCAAAGAAGAGCCAGACATAGATAGATACCAGCTGGAATTTCTGACCATCCTAGTTCTGAGCCTGGGATACAAATGTACACTTCTGACTTCATTTTGAAGTCAGACGAAGGCTTGTCAGCGGATTTGTTAATGGAATGGTAGAAGCTTTAAGAACTAAGAGCTAGAATGCAATGCATCTGATTCCTGTTTCCCCTTTGCCATGGCAACCGGAAATATTCTAGGTAGAGGCTGCTGGTGTACCCTGGATCCTGGAGTGAGAATCATAGATAGCAGAGGTCCCACCATCTTCCAAAGAGCATGGGGTGTGAGTTGCTGTTTTGTCACCGAGATTGGAAGGATGCCTGTCACTGTAGCATAACCCTGTCTACCTGGGACTGTTATAGGTGAAGACGATATTTCTGTGAGATTTTTAAAGTCTCCACAGAAACTGCAATGCAGCAACAAAAAATGTGGAGGAAAAAAAAAATCTCCACAGGTTATCATTATTTCCATTTGAAAAACTGGGAAAATAAGACCCAGAGAAGTTAAAGAAGGTGCCCAAAGTTTTATCTAATAAGCAGTAAAGTCAAAATTCAAACCCAGGTAATCTGACTTCTAGAATGGAGCCTCCAACTACAGTTAGCAAGAGCCCAGCTCAATGCAGTGGAAGTGGGGACGCACCAGGGGGACGATTTCAGTGATTTGTTGTTGTTGTTGTTACTGCGGACTGAGCCAGGGCTGCGTTACACTGAGCTAGAGCCCCTGTTCTTTTTATTTTGAGACTGGGTCTGGCTAAGTTGCTGAGGCTGGCCTGGAACTTGTGATCCTCCTGCCTCAGCTTCCTGAGCCGCTGGGATGGCAGGCGTGGGCCACTGTGCTCAGCTGTTTTTGTGACATTTGAAAGTAGAATTGAAAGGATCTGCGGAATGATGGCACAACAATAGAGGACAAATAGGAATTTAGGGAATTCTCCGTTTTCTGGTTTGGCAACCAGAGAACAGGGAATGTGAGCGAGCTGAGGAGTGGAGAGGTGGATGGTTTGGTTGGAACCCTCTCTTGGGGCACTTTGAAGCTGTCATTCCATTGCCTTCTTTCTCCCTTGTTTCTGACAATTTAGCCGTCTTCTTGTTGCTTCATACATCATTTTTGTGCCATTTTGCTCTTGTTTTCAAGTTTTTCTTTCTTTTTTTAATTAAAAAAAAAATTTTTTTTGGTCAAACTGACCAGGAGAGGTTGAGGTATTCCCTTGTATTTATATTGCTTGGAGTTTGCCAAGCTTCTTGGATTGGTAAAGTTGACATTTTTTCAACAACTTTGGGAAAATTTCATGCCATTATTTTTTCTGCTCCTTTCTCATTGTCATCTCCTTCTGGGACTTCAGTTGCATAGGTGTCTGAGATTCTCTACAGGTCTCCGAGGCTCTCCTCCTTTTTTTTCTTTCTTTTTAAAATCTTTTTTCTCTGTTCTTCAAATTGAATAATTTCTATTGGATGATCTTTAGGTTCACCGATATTCTTCCTCCTTCCAATCTGATCCTCCTTCTCCTCTTCTTTCTTTCTTTCTTTCTTTCTTTATTTTTTACAGTATTGGAAATTGGGCCCAGGGCAGCCTTAAGCAGTCTAGGCCAACACTCTACCACTGAGCTACATCCCCACCCCTTTTTACAATTTTATTTTGAGACACATTTTTCTAAGTTGCCTAGGTTGGCCTTGAACTTGTGATCCTTCTGCCTCAGGCTCCTAAGAAGCTGGACCTACGTGAATGTACCACTACACCAGGCCACTTCTTTTCCATAATTGTCATTTCCCTGCTGAAACTCCCTGTCTATTTACTCAGTTAGCTCATTTTCCCCTTTATTTTAAATTTATCTACATATTTTCCTTTCATTCTTTGGGTATCTCTATAATTGATGCTCTAATGTCTTTGTCTATTAAATTCAACATCTGCTTTCTATAGACTACTTTTTTCCTGCCTGTCTGGTAACTTTACATATACTAGAAATTCTGGATTCTGTTACCATCCTCTGAAGAGTTTTCACTTCTGTTCTAGTAGGCATTTCACTTATTATGTGATCATTTTGAGTTGGTGTATGTGTAAGCTAATTTTATTTATTTACTTTGTTAGGATGGATCTTTGCAAAACCCAAAATATTCTTCTGAGTCCCTCTAACTTTGTGTGCTCAACCTTCAAACTCCTGCTTCTTCTGTGGATCTGGTCAAGATGTTTTAGGTTTTGTTTACCACAGGTTTGGTGCAGGCCTTTCTCTCTAAGGCAGTGGTTGTACTTTAGTTTGTATCTGAATCATCTGAAAAGCTTATTAAAATGCATATTTCTGAACTTTTTTCCTGTGCGTTTCTGAATTTGAATTTTTGTTTCCAACAACATGTCTAACAAATGTACAGGTGACATTGCTGATGCTGGTCCGGGGACAGCAGCACAAGGAATATTGCTCTAGAATATATGTTCCTCACTTTTACAATGTGGTCTTTCTGGTGTCCCAGCTGGAGCAGGGGGTGTTATTAGTGCTGATGTGGTTGTCTGCTTAGGTGGAGCTACAACTTGGACATCCCTTGATGCTTCTTTAACTCTAACCTCTGCTTAGCTTCCAAACCCGGAGAAGCTGGTGTCTGGTAGTCCTTGGGCAGTCTCACCTCACCTACGCAACCCAGCTTAGTCAAGTTCTCACGGGAGTCCCTACCGAAACAGAGCCCCTTTAAAATTAAAAGCAACTTCTTGGCAACTGCTTTTCTGCCCCAAAGTTTCCCCCAAATTTAAATGGAAACTGAGAAGCTGCCCCCTGGGCCAAGGAAGTGAGTCGGAACCCATTTTTGAAGAGCACAGCCTAAGTACACTTACCTGTGTCCATTCCTGCCTTTTGTCCCACTACTCCCCACCTCCTCTTATAAAAGTTGTTTGTGTCCCTGAGTCCTCTGAGGATGAAGATTTGAGACAGAAAAGGTGTGCATTCATATAAAAGTTGCATGTGTATTCATCTAAAGCTTTAAAAATGTTTCAATAAACCCTTGCTGGGCATGTAGCTCAGCGGTAGAGAGCTTGTCTAATATGTGCAAGGCCCTGGGTTTGATCCCAGCACCTAAAAAAAATTAAAAAATAAAAAAAAAATAAACCCTATGACCTGGTACTATTATCAAACTATTTTTATAATTAAGGTGAAAATGAAGAAGCTGAAAGGTCATGTAACTGGAGAGGAGCAAGCCGCGACCTGAATCCAGGGATCTGGCTCGGGTACCCTAAACCCCACAGGGCACACACTTCACCCCAAAATTCGGGAGAAGGGCAGTGGCGGCAGGCTGTCCAGGAAGCCGAGGAGCAGGTTATGCAATCAGGGCCACTGATGAGCTCACGGCTGGCTCCTGGAACTAACCCTTCTTTGAGCCAACAGAGTGCCTCGGACCCAGCATCTCGCAGCCCTGGCTTGCACGGGGTTCTTCCTCAGAAGGGCAGTGGTTATACTTTAGTTCGGATCAGATTCATCCGAAGAGCTTGTTACAACACGTATTTTTGGACTTCTCTAGGGAGTTTCTGACTCCGTGGGTCTAAGGTGGGGCCAGGTTTACGTCCAGGAAAAGGGAGACTCGCTCTCTAAAGGCACTCGGGGAACAGGAGATCCAGCCTCCTCAGGAGGCTAAGGGAGGTGGGAGGCACCTACTTATACCTGGCCACTCTGCCCAGGCACAGATTTCCCTGCATTTAAACCCATCAACTCAATTACCTTGAGCAGATTAGCCCCAGCAGATCCCTAAACGCTTGCCGCTGTCTTCAGGTGTCCAGAGGATTATTATGGAGAGATGTTGATCAGCTGTTCTCAGAGTCTCCTGTGGGCAGAACAAAAGGAAAGAAGCTTAAATGTCAGCCAAGGATTTAGATGTAAGTGAGAAGTCTGTGAAGCAGGGAGGTCCTGTGTACCCAAGCAAGTGCCTCCAGACTTTTTTCTCTTATTTATATCTAAATATCCCCTTCCCTACCACACTGATTTCCATGTTTATTATAACAACAACAATAACAGCAAATGCTTGTATAGTTCTCACTTTGTGCAAAGCACTGTTCCTAAGGTTTTTAAATCCCACAGTTCCTCACTCAATACAGCAACACAATGACTTAAATACCATCACCAGCTTCTTCTATAGCTGAGAAAACTGAAACAGAGAAGGTGAATAAACTCGCCAAAGGTCACACAGCCATCAAGTGGCAAAACCAACATTTGAAGTCTTAAAAGTCCATCTTCATAGGCACACTGCTAATCTGTAGATAGTTTATTAGAACAGAATTCAACACAAAGAGACACATAACGTAGGGAGCTACAAAATGGTCCTAAAGGAACTGTACTCCTCAGAGTTCTCTCCTTTGAGTCATGGCCTCCTCCACTGAATCTTGGCACAATGACTTGCTTGAACCAGTAAGAAGTGGGGAAGCAACTTCCGGGGACTTCAAGCCCAGGCTGTGGAAGGTCTGGGGTTTTTGCTTTCTGAGAACCAGCTGCCTTGTGAAGAAGTCCAGGCTGCACACCCACAGGGAGAAGCACTGGAGAGAATCCTCCAAGCCGAGAGGCCCCATGGAGAACAGAAGCGCTTCAGCTCAGAGCCAGGAACTGGGGTAAAGGAGGCCATCTTGGATGCTCCATTCCCTGTTAAACGGTCCCAGGAGACACCGCAGGGCAGAGGAGCTGATCCCCCCACATTCTGACTCAAAAGTTTTAGGTCATGAAGTCTTTCTTCTTTTATTGTGGTGAAATACACATCACATGAACTTACCACTTTAACCTTTCCTTTTCCATGATGGGGGCTGAACCCAGGGCCCCACACATGCTAACTATGTGCTCTACCACTGAGCTACCCTCCCAGCCCATTGTAACCATTTCTAAGTGTACCATATAGTGGTGGTCAGCACATTCACACTGTGTCAGCCATCACCACCATTCCTCTCAGAACTTTCCATCACCCCACACGGAAACTCTACCCATTAGAGTAATTAAAGGGTAACTCCTCGTACCTTCCCTCCTAGCCCCCAGTGACCACTGATCTAATTTCTGTCTGCATGATTTTTTTTTTTTTTTTGAGTACTGGAAATTGAACCCAGGCAGCTCCATCACTGAGCCACATCCCCAGCCCTTTTTAAATCTTATTTTGAGACAGGGTCTGGCTAAGTTGTTTGGGCTGGCCTTGAACATGCAGTCCTCCTGCCTCAGCCTCCTACATGGCTGGGATATCTGGATAAATTTAAGTCAATACATTTTTAAGGTGGTTTGCTCGGTAGCAACATATAACTTTATGTAGATACTAACAGATCTAACAATCCATTTTTGGAACGTATTGATGTGCTTGTTGATTTAATAAACATCAGAGAGTTGCAGAAGTACTGGGACGCGGCCCAGAGCTTTGGTTCACTTTGTCATTTGCACATTTAATCCTATTGTGTCATGGTTCACCATGTAATAGGTAAAAATATGATCCCACTTAACATTTACTTTAAAGTGGAGAGGGTATATATCATTTTTATCTTTCACAACATCCTGATGAGGTAGATTTTTTTTTTTTTTTTTTTATCAAGAGACTGAGGATCAAAGAGTTAAGCAACTTGCCCTGGGTCATACAATAGAACAGGTTGGTCAGCAACTATTTATTGATCATTCCTATTTGGGAAGGTAAATGGCAAGGAACCCACAGGACAAATCAGTGGTTTGAAAAAGAAGACGCAAGCCTGTTCTTTAAAGAGCCTCTGCTTTCCTGGGAAACACCCTGTCCTGCCCACTGCTCCCTACCAACCAAGACGGCTCTGTTTTATAGGGTATACCGCATTAAGAAGCAAATATGTTTGGCTGTATTTGGGTTAAGCCTTTTGCTTTTCTCTCTCTCTTCCTTCTTTTTTTTTCTTTTCACTATTGGAAATGAACCCAGGGGCCTTCTACCACTGAACCACAGAGCTGCATTCTTAGCCCTTTTTAAATTTTTGGAAAAAGGGTCTTCTTTTTGCAGCATTGAGGATTGTAGTGCTCTGCCACTGAGCTACATCCCCACCCTTTTTATTTTTTATTTTGTTGCCCAGGCTGGCCTCAAACTTGCCATCTTCTTGTCTCAACCTTCCGAGTAGCTGGGACCACAGGCGTGCACACCACGCTGGGGTTGGCTATATTTAGGGCAGGAAGAGCAAGAGGAGCATGCAGGCACCACACCCCTCACCCCATGAAGAAAGCCACAGAATCATGTTCTATTTTTGTTTGTTTTTAAAAACATTAAATCAATTCAATGGGTCACTAAAAAACATTTTAATGATTTCCTTAATTTATTATTCTATTTATTTTTTAAAATTTTATTCTAATTTGTAATACACAATGGCAGAATGCAATTCATTTCATATTACACATATAGAAAACAATTTTTCAAGTCACTGATTGTACACAAACTGTTTTCACACCATTCGTGTCTTATACATGTGCTTAGGGTAATGATGTCTAACTCATTCCACCATCATTCCTACCCACTTGCCCTCTCCCTATCTCTCCCTCCCCTTTGGCGATTGATGGGGGGCATGGGAGGAAAGGAGTAACTTTAAAGGACATTTTTTTTTTATTTTAAAGAAACAGCAGAATTGCTCACGGTCAGTATTTTTCTTTGGATTTTATTTCCACGCCATGTTTTGGGAGTTGGGTCCTGAGGTGAAGCACGTTTCTTACTGTGGATGCTGGCAAAAGCCCTTGACAACCACTCCTCTCCTGGCTGCAGCTCCCTCACAGTGCAGAGACATCCTGCAGCCCCTGGGGACATTCACCAGATCTGTATGCTCTTTGCGCAAACACAGGAGAAAGAGACAAATACTACATTAGCCCAGGAGCCTGGAACAGCTTACCATGCTGCATGTAAAACTGTGCCTTCGTGCCCAGGGTGATTTCCTGGGGACAGGCATGGGGACACAGTGTTATGCCAGGGAGACAGAAGCATCAGACACCTACGCGTACTTCCTTGAAACTCTCTGGGTCTCTGTCCCTTGGTCTATAGAACTGAGATGAGATTAAATTCTCTTTAGGTAATTTTCCGCGATGAGAAGGATGCCAGAAAGGTTGAATGATGTCCCTGACTCCTTGTTTTAAAAGGAGGGCCCTGGGGTGGGGCCTGGGGAGGAAAAGCTTACCTTCCTATGAAAAATGGTGTCCTGTTTTTGGTTTATACTTTTCTCAAAGTTGGTAGGGATAGACAAACACCATCTTTGAAAGACATCTAATGTATGTGTCAGGATTGAGATGGAGACTTACCTATGGCTATAATCATGAGTCTTACATCATCTTATTCTCATCACTTAAATAATGAACTGTAATGATCTATGTGTGATAGTGTAGCAACAGCACCTTGACCACATATAAAATTCTCCCCCTATAATTGTCATGTATGTAAAAAGGGACTTGGAATTCCTCAGGAGTTAAAAGCACACAGTTGCAGTGATTCTTTATGCTGAGCTGAGGAAACATGAATTTCTTGTTGTGGGCAGGATTTCAACCCTGGAGTCTATGCAGAGGGAGGGGTAGTTCCTGGACGCAGGACAGTCTCATGGTAGAAAGAGAGGAACCCAAGCATTTACTGACAGCCATTGCTTTTTTGTTTTTCTTTATTGTTGAGGTTTGTTTTTTGTTTGTTTGTGTGTTTGTTTGTTTTGCAGTGCTGTGGAATAGAACCCAGGGCTCCACCCCAAGCTAAATTCTCCATTGTCATTGTTTTTCATATATTAAGAGAAAAGAGCTGGGCTCCATGGCACACCCCTCTAATGCCAGCGGCTCAGGAGGCTGAGGCGGGAGGATGGAGTGTTCAAAGCCAGCCTCAGCAAAAGAGAGGCCGTAAGCAAGCTTCTGTCTCTAAATAAAATACGAAATAGGTAGGGCTGGGAATGTGGCTCAGTGGTCGAGTGCCCCCAAGTTCAATCCCCAGTACCCACCTTCCCAAAAGAGAGAAAGGAGTCCAGAGTCTCAGCTACTCTGCTTTGCTGATATCAGGAGGGAGACAGGTGCATAGAGTTCTAAGAACTCTTCCAACTACAGTCTGGGTCCAAGAAATGTCCCCAAATCCATGTTGCTGCTTCTTTTATTATTATTATTATTTTTCAAATTTTTTTTTTAGTTATTGATAGACCTTTATTTTATTTATTTATTTTTATGTGGTGCTGGGGATCGAACCCAGTGCCTCGCACATGCTAGGCAAGCCCTCTACCACTGAGCCACATCCCCAGTCCCTCTTTTATTTTTTGGGGGGTGTTTTGGGGTTTGAACCAAGAGGCATTCTGCCACTGAGCTACATCCCCAGCCCTTTATTTATTTTTCATTTTGAGACAGAGTTTATCTAATTTGCTTAGGGCCTTGCTGAGTTGCTGAGAGTGACCTTGAACTTGCAATCCTCCCTCCTCAGTCTCCTGAATCCCTGGAGTTGTAGGTGTGCGCCACCACACACAGCTAAACCTGTGCTTCTCAACACGTTGGGCTGAATCCGAGTATTTCCAGCTATATGCAGGTGGCCTTGGGGAAGGACCTGTGAACTTCCCAGCTTTGTATGCAACGTAAGAGCAGAAATTATTTTCATCAAACAGAAAACATCCTTGTCCATTTGAATTTCAAACAAAGTAATGCTGCTGTTCAGGGCTGATTTAAGCAAATTCATCTTCACTGGGTAACCCCACCTGTTGGTTCAATTTGAGAACAAATTCTTGAATTTTGAATGTAGGTATGAGAGGGATTGTTTCAATTATTTCATTTGTATTTTCCCAAGGTATAGAGAAAGGTATATAATTTGATGGTCGATTTCTTTTTCTGGTAATTTTTTTTTTAAGAACTTTTCCAGACAAGACAATCTATTAAACGATCTATTAAACAGATTGGAATACTGCCCAACTCTCTGGATATGAAAACACACACACACACACACACATATACAGAGAGAGAGAGAGAGAGAGAGAGAGAGAGAGAGAGAGAGAGGCACAAATTGAAGGAAAAATAAAAGATTTATTAAAGGGCAATGTATTGGATTCTTAGAACCAAACAAACCCCCAAGCCCAGCTTATCTAAGTAAACCAAGGGAATTTTAATCTTAGCCTTTACTATATATTCAGTACATTGTGGCTGACGTTTTCAACCGTGTTAGGAATCTGGTTGGCTTCCAAGCACATGCAATTCTAGAATGGAGAAATAGTATAGATAACTATTTCATTTTTCTTTCCCTCTGAAACACTGACAACGATTCTTTGTAAAACTCTCAGGACATTGAAGGAAGTTATCGACAAATATTTTTCAGAAATCTGTCAAGAGCTGATTATTGCAATTTATATAATGTGGCTATTCCATTTCCTAGGTTTCGTGTGCTGCATGATTAAAACATCCGTGAAAGACAACAGGGTCTCAGGCTGCCAAATACAAGAGGGACCAGGAATCCGGGTGCAGGTTTGAAAGGGGGTGTTTTCAGCGGCTGTGAGGACGGAATGATGACCTCGAGTGACCCAGGCAGAACTACCAGATACACACTGTCCCCTCCCAACCGGAGCAAACATTATCCGGCAAAACCGGAGAGATCCATACCTTGTTAGTGTTTCAGGAATACTTGCAAATGTGCTGCTGTCAGCGGGAAGTGCCATGTTAGTTTCTCGCTCTGTGGTCACGGGCAGCACAGGCCCCCGAGACCCAGAGAGAAACTCAAGTTCCCGTTTTAGCAATTTAGTTTCAACTAAATTAGTTTCACCAGTCCTTTTGATCAAGGCACCCTGTCACCGAGGACTGAAGGCCTGGTAGGCAGTATTCCACCCTCTTCCCACTGAGTCATGAAGTATGTGAATGAAGGTGCCATGATCATGGCTCCATTCCAAACCGGATGATAACCATTTGGAAACTGAACATCGCAGTGCATAAGAGGACCTCATAATGTGCCACCCAGCACAGCAGGCTGGTCTGACTGATTCTTGGAATCAACCACCCAAGGCAAGTGTAGATTTTTTTCTTTGATAAGTCTCAAGTCCTTTGAATGGGTGGAGGATACACATAGATCATTTCATTTGACTTGCTGTAGGGTTTTTGATTCCAAATTTCACCCATGCCCACCTATTCTTTTCCTTGGAAACAGAAGACCATTCTTACACTTTGTCTGGGTAGACATGGTAATGTCATGCTTGCAAATGACAAGTGAATGCTAGGTCCAGTCTTGCTCATAGTCTTCAGCAGAGATGATGACATCTTCTTTCATAACATTGTACTTAGCATGTCAATCTTAATTAAACTATTTACTTAGGTAAAATCATGTGGAGTACATATATAATAATTCTTATTATTTTTGGCGGTACTGGGGATGGAACCCAGGATCTCACACATGCTAGGCAATGCTCCATCATTGAGCCCCACCATTTTAAAATTATTATTATTATTATTATTATTATTATTATTATTATTATTATTATATTAGGGACCAGACCCACAGGCACTTTATTACCTAGCTACATCCCCAGCCACGTTTCTCCCCACCCTTTTCTGTATTTTTTGAGACAGGGTTTCACTAAATTGCTGAGGCTGTCCACAAATTTGCAATCCTCCTGCCTCTGCCTCCCGTGTGTGTGTGTGTGTGTGTGTGTGTGTGTGTGTGTATTTTTTTTCCAGTGCTGGGGATCAAACCCAGGGCCTCATGCACGCTAGGCAAGTGCTGTGTCACTGACCTACATCCCCAGCCCTCAGAGTATATTTTTAAAGCATATATCTGGATGCACACCTACTTCAAATGAGCTCCTATAAATATGAGCATTCACACACATAAAGCAACGAGTTTTTTTTTTAAGTATGTAAACTAGTCACCGAGATTGGGTGAATCCATTTTTGTTGTTGTTGTTGTTGTTGTTATTAATTTAAATTACCAAAGGTAGTCAATTTTCCATGCCATAAAAACACACCCATAACTGAATCTCTCTTCTATAGGCTACGCAAAGTGGGCTGGAGGTTTCCATAGGAATGCCAAGTTCCAAAGGCATAGAAGTTTCTTTCCTCATTCCTGTTGAATTTTCCTTTTATTACTGAGTAAAGGGAAATCACATTTTCATTCATAGGGCATTTGAGAGATGCAACCATTATGGTTCTATCCTTAGCAATCTCTACATAGGAACAGTACAGTGGAGTTCACAAAGTATGCACTGTGGTTGTCTCGTGGTCCCTGCTAGGTGAGCAGATTTGTAGTTCCTATGTACTCGTGGGAAACTGAAGCCACAGAGGTTAGTAACTTTCCCGTGGCTGGGGCACATACAAACTGACAAAGCTGGGGGTTCAGCCAGCCCTCTGTATCCTAATCCATTCTTTTTTTCTATATGCTATGCTTACAAAAAGAAAATAAATAAAGTAATAAAGAAAGGAAAGGAAAGGAAAATACTAGAACTATGAGAAAGACTAAGTATCCCAATTTTCAGTTCCTTCTTCTAAAATTAACAAAACAGTAAATAGTAGACTAGGGGAGTTTGACAGGTGGTGCTTCAACCAATGCAGTGGGTACTTATCGGCAGGATTGGCGGCCTATGCAGTGGATGGTGGCAGTGAACTTCATGTGGTGTACAGGGGGACAATTTTACAGTCTGGCAGCAGCTGCCATATATGCAACCTTGGAGAGATTCCAAAGCTCTGCAGTTGGGCGGCAGCCACCAAATGTTCCTCTCCATCTAACCCCCATGGCTCCCAGCTGTCCTGGCCTGATTTCTCATTCTCTGGTAAAGCACAGGAGCGAGGAGAGGGGAGCTGGCACTGGAGAGTTAGTCCTGGGTGAAGTGTTGGCACAACTCCTTGCAGATACTTGAGGTGGGGAGAGAAGTAGAAGATGGGAGAGATTGGCTACAATTCTTGGAACTTGCCCCAAGGCGAGGAGCCAGGAAGCTTTTGCCTGAAGTAGCAGAACATGAAGTGCTAGTCTTGGTTTGCCAAACTATAGGAGGCGAACTGGAGAAGAAGTTTGAGATTCATTCAGTAATTCAACAAATAATTATTGAACACCTACAGGTGCTGAGGATATAGCAGGGAACAAGTCAAAGTCCCTGCTCTCAGGGAGCTTACAATCTAGGGGGGAGAGACAAACATCTAGCAAGCAAATAAATAGATGGTATGCCTGCTGGTGATAAGTGCTGTGTAGAACAGGAAAACAGGATAAGAGGGAAAGGGACTGGTTGGGACTTGTGCTAGTCTGCTTCCCCTACTATAATGAAATACCCAAAGCTGGGTACTTAATAAAGAAAAGAGGTTCATTTTGTTCACAGCTCTGAAGGTTCAAAGGCACGGTACTGGTGAACATACTCCACTCTCCGTGACTATCTCATGGTAGATGGCATCACAGTAGTGGGGGATGTACACAAGTAAGAAGTAACATGGCAAGACAGGAAACCAGAGAGGGACTGAAGGATCAGGCTCTCCCTTTTATGTTAGCTCACTCTTATGAGAACTGGCTCAGGGGGTCTCAAAAGAACTACACTAACTCCCTCCCAGGGCAGCACCCCCAGTGACCAAACCAACTTCCACTAGGCCCCACCTTTTAAAGACCCTACCACCCTCCAGCATGGCCACACTGAAGACCAGGTTTCAACGCCCAAAATTTTGAGGGGCAAACTGAAACCATACCCAAACCATAGCAGGGCTGGTGGCAGGGTCTTCCACAGGTTGCTGAGGTTGATAAGGTGCTGAGCACTGATAATGGCATTTAACAGAGATTTGAAGGAAATGAGAGAAGGAGCCATGGGGATATGGGATAGGAAGAGAACTCCAGAGGGAACAGGATTCCAAGCAGAGGGAAGAGCAAGTGAAAAGACTCCACCCCAAGGAGAGCTGGGCACGCTTAAGGACTAGGGAGGAGGCTAGTGGGTTGAAGTAGCATGTGGGGTAAAACTGTAGGAGACGGGGCAGGAGAGATCATAGGAGGCAGACGTGTGGACCCAAGCCAGGCTCAGGGGAGGTGGGAGAACTCTGGAGGGCTTTGAGCAGAAAATGGTAGGATCTGGCTCTTTAAACAGATTTCCTGTGGCTGTTGTGTGGGAACACTTCTTGGGGCTCTGCTTCGGACTGTGAAATCTGTTCTCGGCAGACTGTCTGACTCAGTTGCCCTCGTATTTTCCAGGTTGATTTTAATGAAACTCCCTGGACAGGTTTCTGTCTATTTGTTTCTAGTCATTGGATTCTTTAAAATGCTGGGTTTGGTCTTGTCATCTTCCATTCCCGATCTTCAAGCTGAAACACTTCGATGGCTTTTGCTTGCTCTTGGCCTGAAAGGTCCTGCTGGGCTGAGTCCTTGCCCACCTTCTTTCCCTTTGTGCTTCTCTCTCTTCCTCTGTCTCCTCCAGCCATGATGGGCCTCTTTCAGTTCTCTCTAGTCCAAGGCCTTCCCACTTCCGATCTGTCCTTCCCTGGGTCGGTACAGTTCCTTCTTGTACACCTCCTACCTAGAGGCTCCACAAATCTGTTGAATTAGTTAATTCACCCATCCAATGTGGCCCATAAAATCAACTCACCACTGAACCCACCGTGGGGACTTATTTCTATTCTGGAAGGAAGCTCGTATTTCACTAAGACTGAAATTTCATTCGGTCTTATTTTAAACTACATCAATATACTTGGGGATGAATATTAATGTGATATTAATGAGTTATGAAGTGACATTTTGTAACACCTTCCCTAAGTGTTATGATTTGGATTCATTTCCCCACACCATGGTGACGGAGCACATGAAACGTCTTGTGAAACACAGGCCTGCTCCAGGGAAGGGCATGGAGGAATCTGAAGGGTACAGTGGGAAGTGAGCGGGGCCATGGAACGCCCACCTGTGTAGGATTCCAGCTGTGTGGGCTGCTGGAGAAGGCCAGGGTGTGGAGACATGAAAGAGTGGCCAGAGGTGTGTAGGGGGGGGGAGATGAGCAGGCAGAGCCCAGGGCAGTAGGAATACTCTGCGGGACAGTATTTCAGGCACATTTGCCCAGCCAACAGTGAACAACACCACGGGTGAACCCTAACATAAACTATGGGTGCTGGGTGATAATGGCGTGTCAATATAGGTCCATCATTACTAACAAATGTGCCACGCTGGTGTGGACATTGGTAACCGTGGTAGTCGGGGAGGACTATATGCATGGAAGGGAGTGGAACTGGGAGCTCTGTACCTTTCCCTCCCTGTGGCTGTGAACCTAAAACTGCTCTAAAAATTATTTTAAAATGTGTGTGTGTGTGTGTATAATATATATATATATATAAATATATATATATACATATATATACACATATACATATATATATATGTACATAGAGTATGGTAGCTCAGCTACACATGTAAATTTTAATTAGTTTGAGTTTAAATAATTTGAGTTTAAATAATTTGAGTTTAATACCTGGGCTGGGGCTGTAACACAGTGGTAAAGTGCCTGCCTCGAATGTGTGAAGCACTGGGTTCAACACACACACACACACGCACACACGCACACACACACACACATATACACACACAAATTCATACCCCATGTCATGTGACTAGTGGCTACCACATGTCCATTATTGCAGAAGGTTCTGCTGGACAGATTGTTCTACAGATTACCTTTCACATCTCCCTAGTATTTCGAAATATCTTCTATATCTAAGGAGATATCTGTAACAGGATGACAATGACTCTATCAATCACCTTTCTTTCAGTGCCCACTTTATGCCACGTGTGGTTTGAGAGAACCTTCTGTGAGTACATATTATCTTATTTAATCCTCACAGGATTAAACCATGATTCAGCTCAAGGAGGCCATTCTACAATGTCGTTGTAATAAATGATTAACTCAAGTTTGATTAACTCCCGTTTCCACACTCAGCTCCTTAATCAACAGGAAAAACATGTAAGTTGGCCCCAAATCCTATCAGACCGTACAAAGACCTCGGATGCACATCAAAGGCAATTCTTGCCAGTGTGGCATCGGTGCCCACCATGAAGATATGGTTTGTCATCCAAGAGCTCGTGTGGGGGAAGCTTGGTTCCTAGCGTAGCAACATGGAGATCTGGTGGGACATGTAAGAGGTGGGGCCTTGTGGGCCATCCTGGGCAGCTTACACAAACCCTGTCTTAAAAACTACAAAAAGGGGCTGGGGATGGAGCTTGGTGGTAGAGTACCCCTGGGTTCAGTCTCAGTACTGGGGGTGGTTAGAGGTGGGCCTGGTGGGAGTTGGCTAATCCATTGAGGGCATAGCCAAGAAGGAAGTGGTACAGTTAGTTCTTGCGAGAGGTTGTTATAAAAGAGCCAGCCTCATCCTTCCCTTTGCTCTTGTCATTGTCTGGATCTCTGGTTGCCTTCCTGCCATTGTGATTCCATCTGCTATGAAGCCTTCACCCTGCCCTTGAACCCCCAGAACTGTGAGCTGAATAAGCCTCTTTCCTTTATAAAGTTACTCTGCTTCAATTATTTAATTGTAATAATCGAAAATTGACGAATGCAATGTTTTTTTCAGGAATCTGGAACACTTGTAAATTCAAGTACTACAGGACACCAATCCTGAGGCCTAAGACAGCCAGAGGACATTCAAATCTGGAGTCAAACAAAGCCTGGCCCTGGTGTTCTTTACTGAGGAAGACCAATTTGTCCTCTATCAACTAAATTATAAAAGCTTCATATGTTCACTATTAAATAGTGCATTTCAGAAAACTATGCATACACACCCATATAGGTAAGCACACAGTGACAAGAACAAGATGGGAGATGTTTTGTAGACATGTAAAGCAAAAAAAGAAAAAGATCTTTAAAATATATTTTGAATTGGGCTTAATAAATATGTCCAGGGCTGGGACTGTAGCTCAGTGGTAGAGCGCTTGTTTAGCATGTGTGAGGTACTGGGTTTGATCCTCAGCACTGCATTTAATAATAATAAAAATAAAAATAAAATAAAGGTATTGTGTCTATCTATAACTAACTAACTAAATATAAATAAATAAACCCATATAAGTTAACTTAATCCTTGGCATGATGGAGACTGACAGTTTTAAATGATGGGAAAAACCATAAAGTGAAAGACAATTCAAAAAAAGTTTTTGCAAGAAAATTTTAAACATTCATTTAAATATCCAGCCACTTGGAACTGAAGCCAGAGGATCATGAGTTCAAGGTCAACAAGAACTTGTCTTTTATAAAAATAAATAAATAAAGGCATCAAATTAATGCCTATGGTGCCCTGATGTCCTGACTTGGCCTTAGACTTAATTATGTTTTCTGCCATTTCACAGAGGAGAAAAACTGAGGCTCAAAGAAGTCAAGTTCTGCATTTCCTGGGTAATAAGTGGTAGAACCTAAATTGAAACCTAGGTCTAATCAACTCGAGAATTCCATTCTGACTCCCTATCAGGCAGAACTGATTTTGACTCATCTTTCTTTTTTCTTTCTTTCTTTTTTTGTGGTTCAAATTCTCATTGAGACCAGAATATTACAATATCAATTTTAAAACATGAAATAGTGCTTGAAAGAAGCAGCCAGGATATTTTTGATGTGAGACTTTAACTTTTGATTCAGAATATTCTTTTGTCATACCAAATTTACTTTAATGACTATGCCTGATAGTCTTTAAAAAAATAGTTTATGGGAAATAATCTGAAATTGTTTCCATTTATTTAAACACTTACATGTATTTCAATTTCATATAGTTAAGAATGTTCTTCCATCCATTAAACAACCTAAAGGAGGATTCAGTGCACTTTTTCTGTGAAGGGCCCGTTAGTTCATTTTTAAGACACCAAGGGCCACATGGTCTCTGTCACAGCACTCAATGCTACCATTCTGCTAGGAAAGCAGCTATGGAAAACAAATAAGTGAGCCTGGCTGTGTTCCAGTAAAACCTTATTTATGGATTCTGATATTTAAATTTCGTACAACCTTTTATGTCCATGAAATATTATTCTGCTTTTGACTTCTTTTCCACTATTATAAATATAAAAATTATCCAGGGCCAGATAAAAATAGGTGGTAAGGTAGAATTGAGTTTCAGTTGTTAGTATGCAATACCAGTCCTAGAGGATGAAAGCAAGGCCTAGAGGAATGAGGATACTTCCTTTAAGAATATGGAAGAATCAAGCTGTGCAAGGTGGCATTGACCTTTGTCCCAGCTGCTATTTGAGGCTGAGGCAGGAGGATCAAAAGTTTGAGGCCAGATTGGGAAACTTAGTGAGACCCTGTCTCAAAATAAAAAATAAAAAGGACTGGAATGAAGCTCAGTGGTAGAGCTGCTTGCTTAGCAGGCACAAGGTCCTGGGTTCGAATCTTATTAGTGCAAAAAAAAAATTTTTGAAAGAAATGAAAATAATGAAAGCCACAAGAAGATAATTTAATAATCTGTGGGGAAGGGGCATTTAAGATCATGAGCAGGGGCTGCTTTACCATCCACAGACAGTACTTTAAATCATTTTTAAGATTACTTATAATGCTTAATAGAAGACAAATTTTATGTAAATAGTTGTTATGCTGTTTATTCAGGGAAGAATGATAAGGGGCACAAAAATCTGTACATGTTTAGTACAGATCACCACTCCAGAGGCCTTCGCTGTGACACCATGGCAAAAGTACAGTACACTCCTCTTTCTATTAGTAATGTTTCCTCTCCTCTGCCGCATCACTTTATGCCATTAATAATGTAAATTCTGCAAATATTAAACTAAAGGGGAAGAGGAGAAGAGAACAGTAGCTTACATTTTACAATAATTACCATATTTGTTGTCCCAACCTGGAATTAAAGGATTTAAAACAAAGATTTGCTTTAATCTTCTCCACAAATGGACAATTTGTGTACAATCTTACATAATTAATACACCATTACCTTGAAGATTTACTAATTGGGCTTATCTCTTATATAATTCAATGTTTATTTAGGGTTTTTCATGTGCCAGATATTATTCTAGCTTTCGGATATATTGAAGTAAACAGATTCTCTTACACAGTTGTCCCTCAGTATCTATGTGGAATTTGTACCAAAATCCAACAACACTCAAGTCTCTTTTATAAAAATAGCATAGTATTTGCATATAACTTAGGTGCACCCATCCACAGACAGTACTTTAAATCACTTTTTGATTACTTATAATGCATAATAGAAGACAAATTCTATGTAAATAGTTGTTTTGCTGTTTATTTAGGGAAGAATGATAAGGGGCAAAAAAGTCTGTACATGTTTAGTACCGATGCAATTTTTTTCAAAATATTTTCAATTGACTGTTGGTTAAATCTAGGGATGTGAAACTCACAGACGCTGAGGGACAACTACATCCCCCTTCAGAGGAATGCACAGTCTAATGTTCTCCTCATTGGCAACAGCCTACTATGATCTCTTTATATGACAATCTACCAAAGAATATTTAAAAAATTAATTAATAGCAGTTAATTGGTTAGTTAATACTTTCTTATAAAATGCTTTCAACGTAAGCAGCAATACTGCCAAGCAAATGCAAATCAACAAATATTCACTTACTATTTGTAAGGCAAACTATTAGTAGTATAAATTAAAAATAAAAAAAAAATATATATATATATATATATATATATATATATATATATATATATATATATAATTTTTTTTAAAGGACAGCCAGGCTTTTTATTTATTTATTTTTATGTGGTGCTGAGGATCGAACCCAGGGCCTCGCACATGCTAGGCGAGCACTCTACCACTGAGCCACAACCCTAGCCCCTAAAAAATATATTTTTGCAATAATACGTCAATGGAACTTTCCAGTAAACTGAAATAACTTCACACTTTTATTTTCTATCACCCACCTCTTTTCATTTCTTCCCACAATATCTGTCAAATAGGTTGAAGAAATCAGAGCACAGTGAGAGACAGACCATAATTGGTTTAAGCCAGGGAAATATCAGGGCTGGAACCCAGTGCTCCTCTTCTGAAAATCCTCCTTTACCCATTATCTCCTGGACTAAAATTCAGATAAGTCATTAATCAGAAAGGCAGTTCCTACTTGTAAGCAAACTCTTTGTCACACATAGCATTTCTGTTTAAAGTGAGCAAAAACAAGGAAATCTTTTTTCCTTTTCAACTTTTGTTCTACAAACATAAAAAACTAGAAATACCAGATGGACCTGGCAGTAATTAATGCACAGCAAGTTGAACCTTTTACCTGCCAGATCACTTTGTGTGTGCCATAGACAACTATAATTGAAATGTGATTTAGCTGAACGCTGGGTTCCACGGTTGACTTTTCCTTGAGTAAGTGATCAGTTTTGTCTTTCCATTGCTTTGGTCTAACACAGAAATGAAGTTGCCTGTAAAACTCTTGCCTTCAGCATTAGTTTATTTTTCACACTTCTGATTTATATTTTGAGGTGGCTACTATTTTTATAATTTTTCCCAGAGCACTTAGGGGCAAATTAAGGAATACAGGTGGTAACAGTGGTAGAGGGCAGCTGGGGAGGCATTCAGCATGTTCTGGAGCTAGTCCCCCAGCCGGTGTCTTGACTGAAGATGGAAAATCTGACTTCCAGATGAACCAGGCTGGCAAAGGGCCACCCTTTTAGTTCTAACCTAGTTTGGGCAGATTCTGAGAAGCTGTGTTTTCTTTAAAGCCTTCAAGCTAGCTACAGGTTGGCAGGAGGAATTCACCTGTCAAGATCAGCTTCTGGACCAGAGCTAACCAGGATCTGCCACCCTGTGGATACTGAAAGTGGCACCGTCCCCTTCAAGTACAGGAAGTAAAGGGAACAGGGCACTTGTGACCTCAACTAGGAGCTCCCTGTCCAAAACATTTAAAATTCTAGTCCTCCTAAGCCTATAGTTGCCTGGATCTTCATCATTTTTTTGCACCATAGATCTCATTATTTATTCTAAGAATAATATTTTTATGTTTTAATTTTTAGGTTTCTCTGATGCTAGGGGATGGAACTGAGGTCCTAAAGCATGTGAAGTATGGGCTCTACCAGTAAGCTTAATATTTTTTGCTTATTTTTGTTTTGTCAATACTGGGGATTGAACTCAGGGCTTCGCACATGCTAGGCAGGTGTTCTATATATATGCTTATTTTATTCACTAAAAATATTACTCATGGGGGCTGTGGATGTAGCTCAGTGGTAGAACACCTGCCTAGCATGTGCGAAGCCCTGAGTTCAATCCCCAGTATTATATATATGTACATATATAATTTATATATATAATATAATATTATATATAATAAATGTATAATAATTTTTTGATATATAGTAATATATGTACTTCCTTGTTAACATATTGAATGATATCATCTGGGTCCTAATGACTACCATATATTTAAAATTGCTTAAGTGATATTTCTAAGATATCTGCAAAAACAGTAATAGGATATGAAAAGACCTATGATTTTTTTTTTTTTTTTTTTTAACGAAAACCTGCAGGTACATCTAATACTACTCTGGTTCCTTGCCTACATTCATTATTGAAGGGAATGCTAAATTTTATTTAGAGGTGGGTGAAAATTAAAATTTAATGTTTTCATCTAAGATCGCCTTAGATTCTACCCGTGGACCAAGGCTAACAAACAACACCTGAGAGATTTGAAAACAAACAAAAACCCAACTAATAAACAGGGTTCAAGAACCAAGTGCTACCTGAATGAAAAACAACTTCTGGGCTGGGGAGGCTCCTTCTTTTCCTACCATTTTGTTTGCAAATCTCAGTCCTAGTTACCTAGTAGAGGATGCCGTCTGCCCTTCATCTCCTGTTACCTGCTGGTGTGGGTTTGCGTGGAGTAGTGGTGTTTCCGAACCCCACCCTTTTTCTCAAAGAGATATATCATAGGTGTGGTGATACATGCATCTAATCCCAGGAACTCCAGAGGCTGGGGCAGGAGGATTCCAAGTACAAGGCAACTTAGTGAGACACTGTCTCAAAATAAAAACTAAAAAAGGGCTGAGATGTAGCTCAGTGGCAGAGCACCCCTAGGTCCAATCACTAGAACTGCCAAAAAAAAAAAAAAAAAAAGAGAGAGAGGGGTAGGGAGGGAGAGACAAGGACGGGGAGGAGGAGAAGAAGAAGAAAAGGAGGAGGAAGAAGTGGGGGGGGAAGGGAAGGGGCAGGCAGCCACTGAAGGACAATTATTCAGATACTCTACTGCCAAATCTCCCAGAAAAATGAGAAAAAATAGGATCCTTTTCTTCATGATTTATCCCCATCGATGATTTTGCCATCAGCGTCCTTAATTGTGAAGATTGCCTCAGTTAAAAGCCCATTGTCCCCCAGCCAAATACTCTTCTATGAACCTCTAATTAGAGGTCAACAGATGATGTTATAGAAGATGATCTTCTAGCCTAATGTTGGTGTTTCAGATTGGACCAAACTCAGACTCCCAAGAATTACAACCTTGGAGTCATCTTCAATATTGGTTTTTAAAAATCTATCCCTATTAGCAGAAATGAAACAGAGTGGTAAAGACAACTGTTGCTGTCCACAAAACTAAAAGGCACATTAACCACGAACCTAATATCAATCAAGTCACCATCCTCACACAATGAAGATATTACCACAAAGCTTAGCAAGAGAGACTTTGAAGCCTAAACCCTAGGCAGTGATTCTTTTGTCAAAAAAAAGTTTAAAAATCTCAATTAATGGATGGGGTAAATACATTCATTCATATTTTTATTGAGAGACATAATATACTAGTCAAAAGAAACAAGAGTTTCCTGTGTAAAATGTGTAACCACTTTAATAAAGGATCAGTGGAGTTAATGCTGCTAGCTGAGTGACCTTCACACATGAGGGTGTGTGTATAATGCTGCAAAGAATGTGTAGGTGATTTTAATAGTTTTCAAGGACACAAGTGCTTAGGTGGACAAAGTGAGTTCTGTGTTTTATTTTAAAGCAATGTGCTAATTCAGAAGGGTAGTGCCTATAAAAAAAAATGCTTTCTTGATAATCACCACCCATGTAAATAAAACATTTTTTTAAAAAAAGATACTGATCTCAACTAGGGCCTTGTTCTTTGAGAATAATATCTTGCTGAATTTGAAAAGCTGAAGAAACTCTAAGAAGTTGTGGTTGACATAAACCTTGATATTTGCACGAGGGCAAACTGAATTCTGGTTACAGATCCGGGATCAACTTCACTTGGTCATGAGAAATGCAAATCAAAACCGTGAGATAGGGGCTGGAGTTGTGGTTCGGTGGTAATGCACTTGCCTCGTATATGGGAGGCACTGGGTTCAATTCTCAGAATCATATAAAAAAATAAATAAATGAAATAAAGTTAAAAAAAGAGAAAAAAGTGAGATACTACTCTACACCCACCACTGTAAATAGACTAAAAATAAATAAAAAAAATAGCAACTGTTTATAAGATGTAGAAACAAAAATCAACCCACATACAGAGGAATGTAAGATGGTCAGCTACTGTGGGAAACAACTGGAAGTTTCTAAAAGAGTTGAACATACAAGTTATCACTTGATCCAGCGATTGCTTCATTTTTTTTTTTTTTTTTTAAAGAGAGAGTGAGAGAGGAGGGAGAGAGAGAGAGAGAGAATTTTTTAATATTTATTTTTTAGTTCTCGGCCGACACAACATCTTTGTTTGTATGTGGTGCTGAGAATCGAACCCGGGCCGCACGCATGCCAGGCGAGCGCGCTACCACTTGAGCCACATCCCCAGCCCGATTGCTTCATTTTTTATGTGCACATCCCAGAGAAATGAAAACATGTCCACAAAAGACCTGGTGCATGAATGTTCATAGCAGCATTATTTATAATAGCGAAAAAGTAGAGGAAATACATGTGTCCATCAACTGAGGAATGGATAACTGGAATCTTAATAAAATGCAATGTTAGCTGGCCAGGAAAAGCAATAAAGTACTGAGATTTACTACGATAGAGATGAATGTTAAAATATCTTGCTATGTCAAAGAAGACAGAAAAGATGGCATGTTGTATGATTCCATATATAAAATGGACAGAGTGGGCAAATTGATCAAGACAGAAAGTAGATCAGTGATTGCTTAGGTCTTAGGGAGATTGTGAGAGTGAAAGCTAAAAATTACAGGAGATTTTGAGGGGCAATGATTAAAATATGCTAAAGTGAATGTTGCACAACTCTGTGCATGAATTGTACACTTCAAATAAGTACAATCTGGATTGTACAGTAGGTAATTGTACCTCTTTTTTTTTTAATTTTTAATATTTATTTTTTAGTATTTATTTAGTATTTAGTATTATTTGCGGACACAACATCTTTGTTTGTATGTGGTGCTGAGAATCGAACCCGGGCCGCACGCATGCCAGGCGAGCACGCTACCGCTTGAGCCACATCCCCAGCCCCAGGTAATTGTACCTCAATAAAATTGTTACATAAAAATAAAACATGATTCAAACGACTTCTTATCTTGAAATCAGACAGACAAATATGTTCCTATGAAAATAATCCAAAACATATTCATTCATTCATTCATTCATTCATTCATTCATTCATTCGTGAATAGGTATAGGATAAGAAACAGGAAAAGAAGTAGGTGTGTGGGGAAAATCAGTTTGAAACTTTGTTCTACTTATTTATTTATTTGTACCTGGAACTGAACTTAGGGGCACTAGACCACTGAGCCACATCCCCAGCCCTATTTTGTATTTTACTTAGAGACAGGGTTCACTGAGTTGCTTAGCACCTCGCTTTTTGCTGAGGCTGTCTTTGAACTCACAATCCTCCTGCTTTAGCCTCTTGAGCCACTGGGATTACACACACGTGTCATTGCACCTGGCTGTTCTTTTTATTTTGTAAGTAAAATATACATTTTATAAGCTTATTTACACAACTTTATACCCTTGCATAATGTTCTTTATCTAGTTGGGTGCTTTCAGTCTTCATTTCTTCAGTCTGGTGTTTCTAGTACCAGCCCTGCTTTCCTTTTCTTTGCATGGATTTTCTCTGATACTTGAAGCATGTCAGTTACCATACAGTTGGATTCACACTACTGAATCATTTTTATTTTTTAATGGGTGCATTCAGCTCTTCACATCTAGTGTACGTTGATCAGTTTAACTTAGATTTTGGCTCCCTCTTTTCCTTCCTACATTCGCCCATTTCAACAAGTTCATATGCTTTTCACTTTGGGTTTTCTTTTCTTTCTTTCTTTTTTTTTTTTTTTGGTGCTGGGGATTGAACCCAGGGCCTTGTGCATGTGAGGTAAACACTGTACCAACCGAGCTATATCCGCAGCCCTCCCTTTTGGTTTTCTTCGTTTGTAGTATCTCCTGTGTTTTCAAATAGTTTACTTGTTCTTGGCATATTTTCTGGGAGGGATACTGGGGATTGAACCCAGGGGCACTTAACCACTGAGCTACAGGCCAGCCCTCTTCATATTTTAGAGATAGGGTCTCTCTCAGTTGCTCAGGGCCTCACTAAGTTGCTGAGGCTGGTTTTAAACTCATGATCTTCCTGCCTCAGACTCCAAGGCGCTGGAATCAGAGGTGGGAGCCACTAGGCCTGGCCCTTCTTGGCATTCCTTATTGGAATGTATATCTTTGGTATTTCCTATAAATGTCACCCCTGAGATGCAGTGTTTTCCCCACCTTGTGTTCTAGTCCAGCTCTGCTGTCCCCCAACACTCTTCCACCCCACACACAGACCCTTAGGGCATTTCTACTCACTCTCCTTTCTCACTATTCTCCTCTTCCCCACAGAACATCTGGGACTCTTCTTCTACCACCCTCCACAGACTTCAATTGTCTCCCGGCATCATTTAAAAAATCTCCCACAGAAAGGCCAACTGGGCCAATGAGATGGCTGGAAGCTAAACCGAGAACACCTGTGTGAACCGTGGAATCTCAAGGTCAGAGAGAGAGGACCTACAAGGATCTCAGGGGACAGTTACTAAGGTATGGTGACAGTCTATTTGATTCTGTGCCACTAACAAAAGGATTTCAGCTGTGTGATTAGGCACAAAATGGCCACTGCTTAAGCTTGATTTCTCTCAGCTAGAGTGGTTTAGAGCAGGGGCTGGGGATGTGGCTCAGTGGTAGAGCACCTGCTTGGCATGGGTGAAGCCCTGGGTTTGATCCTCAGTTTTTTTTAAAAAAAATTAAAGGTAAATGCATTTATAGTAGATGATATCCTAAACTTACGGAATCTATCAACATCTTAGGAATTAAGCATCCTGCTGAAGAGGAAAGTTCTGGGAAGGGAAAGTTTTGGATGGAACAGTACTTGGGAATATCTCCAAGAAAGGTGTCTGAATGAACGCATTCCAGCAGGGAGACTGGGAGAACAGGTGGTTCCTAAAAAGAATTGCAGAAAAACTGCAGATTTGGGCTTTTTCATGGATGTGGGCTCTGGCCTAGGTGGTTGAGAAGTTTGGAAGCACTCCAGGACAAAGACACTTCACCAGCGCTGACTGGTAGCAATGCAATGGGAGCCACATGTAAAATATTAAAATTTCTAATAGCCCATGTAAAAAGAAAGTGAAAAGAAATATATAATTAACATTAACAATATGTATAACTGAATAAGCATATAAAATATAAATGTATATATATATATATATATATATATATCTTATCCAGTTAGTCTACCCTTCCCTTTTTTGTAGATGAGAACACAGTAAAATTCAACAATTAAAAGAGTTATTTAAGATCATACATCTAGTAAGTACCAGAGCCAGAAATAAAATACTGAACAAGTATATATTGAATGCCCTGTATGTATATTCATTATATTATTCCAATTTTATTTTTTTAAACTGTCATCAATATAAAAATTATTACAGAGATAATTTACAGTCTTGTTGTCTTCCTAAGTCTTGAAATCTGGCAAGCACATCTCAATTTAGACCAGCTGCAGTTCAAGTGTTCAGTAGCCACTGTGGCTACTGGTTGTCTGAGGGATAGCACTGCTCTGTAGTGAGGATGGTGAATATACTACAGTGCCAAGCTCTCCCATTTCTCATCTCTGGTGGAAATTACCAGGTAGCCACAGCATCTTTCCTTTCTTTATTTCTTTTTTCTTTCTTCTTTCTTTCTCCTCTTCTTTCTTCCTCTTCTTTTCTGTTGTTGTGATGGTGGTAGTGCTAGTAGGGACTGAACCCAGGGCCTCATACATGCTGGGCAATGCTCTACCATTGAACTATGTCCCTAATCCCACCCCTTTTCAATTTTATTTTGAGACTGGGTTACCCTAAGATGCCCAGGCTGATCTCAAACTTGAAATCGTCCTGTCTCAGTCTCCTGAGTGGCTGGGATCACGGGTGTACTCTACCACTACCACCTCGCAGCATCCTTTCTTCATTAGTCCTGGTGTGTTCTCACAATAGAGAACAGACTCTCAAACAGAGAGTTCACACCTGGGGAGAAAGTATCCCCCCCTCCCCCCCACCACAAGATCAAACTTAGAGGTGGGGCCTAGCGGGAGGTCTTCTGGTGTGCCATTGAAGAGAACAGAGGGACTCTCTCCTTTCCTCTTTTCTCTCTTTCTTGTGGCAGCCACGAGGTGAATGGTTTTGCCATATATGGCTGCCACAGTGTGCTGTCTCATCACAGGCCCAAAGACAATGGGGCCAACCAATCACAAACTGAAAGCTCTAAAACTGTGTGTCAAAACAAACCTTTCCTCTCTTTGAGTTTATCTTGGGTATTTTGTTTAGGTAACAGAAAGCAGACTAATACATGGGTCTGCTTCATTCACTCCTATATCCCAGCACCCACAGCAAGGCCTGGGTTGTAATGGGCACTCAACCCTATATTTATTCAGTGATTTTTAAAAATCTGTTTGTATCCTAGTTGAAGAGCTAGTGAACACAACTCATTTCTAATCATTTGTATTGCCTAAGAATAATTTACATTAAGCCTAAACTTATAAAGAGAATGTTTTCAAAATCTGTGAATTTAAAGAAAATTCTAAATGAGTTTTAAATTGAAAAGAACCAACCCTATAAGGATTTTAACCTTTAAAGATTTCAGCAGCTCAGGAGCCTGAGGCTGGAGGATCACCCCTGGTCAATTCCTGGTACCAAAAAAAAAACAAACAAAAAAACAGATTTCCTAGTAGATGTTACACCATGAATAAACAAAGGAAATTAGTCCATGTCTGTGTTTATTAAATGCCTATAATCACATTGTTTGCTGAATATGATACTAAAATCTAAACACTTTGCAAAATTCTCTGTAATTTCAGTCTATTTCTTAACAAATTTCCTTAAGAAGTGGAATCAAATGAGTAGGCTTATTCATAGCAATTGATCTCAACACTTCAGCTTTAAGTCTTTGGATTTTAGAGTTTTTTTTTTAAAAAGGCTCCCAAAAACTTTAATAATTATGATCATTATCATGTATCGCATGAAACTATCAATTGTTGATTGCTTCTTTTGTTCTAAATATTATGCTAAATGTTTCACATACCTTATCACATTTAAACAATACCAATTGTCATTTGCTTAAAGCCATCCAACTATACAAGAAATAACCAGCATTAAAACCCTGGTTTGCTTGACTCTCAAGTCTGGAATCTTGTCCATTCAGTTAGTCTACCCTCCCCATTTCTGTAGACAAGAATACAGGAAAAACTAAAAAATTAGATGAGCTATTTAAGATCTTTCAACTAGTAAGTAACAGAGCCAGAAATATAATCAACACTTCAGATTCTCTCCTCTCCACAACATGCAAAGGCAAAGCACAGGACACATCGTTGATTAAAGATTTTTTTTTTTAATCTATTGATTGATTTTTGTGTGTGTAGTGCTGGGAGTCAAACAAGGACCCCACACAGAGCTACATCTCCAGCCCAAGATATTTTTTAAAATATTGAAATTAAAATTTGACCCCTACCGAGAGAAAACAGGTGGTTACTGATTCATGTTTAGTAGTCAGGATGGGGATTGTGAGAACAGGATTGAGGCATTAAACAGGGGACATAATCATTGATCCTGGTCCCAAACTAAGCAAACGAAGTGAACCATTATCTGTGAAGGTGGTTAGTGATTAACTGTTACTGTGGCACAGCCACAGCAGATAGGCCCACAGCAGAGCACAGAAGGACCTGGTTGGAGCTGAGAGGCATGAAGGGTGATTTAAAGAGGAGAGGGCTGTCCTGGGTTGCTCACTGGGTGGAAGGTCTCCTCAGATCCCTCCAAAGGGCTCTCCCCACAACTTCTCTCTAAACCTTTGAATCTCCAGCATCTGAATGGCTGGGAGCCAGAGGCTCAGGAGTGTCCCAGCCCTGGATGTTTTCTGGGCTAACCTGACCCTGCAGCTCTGGAAAGAGGCAGGTGCCTTGTCAATCTCCCTAAGCCGAGACAGAACTCAGAACAATGGCCTCTTCAGTCCTGGCTCTCCTGGCCAGGTCTCCTCAAGGCCACCTCCCTTCCATTTAAATCCCTTTTTATTGAAGTCAGTTGAATGCTGTCTTATCTGCATTAAGGGGGTTGGGGCTACTTGTGGCCACCATTAGGTCTTCAAGCCACCTGGGCATAGAAATCTCACTTCATTCCCATGTCTCACCATTCCAACTGGCATTTTACTTTGAAGTTCACAACTAATATTTGATCAGCAGAGTATTAAAGGAAAAGAAAGCTAGAATGGTGCACAACCGCAAAATACAAGCCATGTTACACAGGAAGTTCAGCGCAGTACACATCATGATTAATCATCAATCACAAGAGGTGCGCTCAGGAGTCTCCGTGCCAAGAGCTGTACTTGTTCCTCTGACTCCCCTTGCTGGTCAGTGTGAAAAGTGACACAGAGAAAAAATTATCTTCACACTTCCTATTCTCTCTTACCTCATGTCCAAATAATTCAAGGTTAACACACACACACACACACAAAAGGAGAGTGGGGTAGGTGGGGTAGCCAGCGTGCTTCTGGTTCTGGGTTTGATCCCCAACCCTGAAAAAATTAAAACTAAAGAAATAGCTTTGTTTTCTATTTTGGGGGCAGGGTCAGCTCTTTGAGTGGGAAATGCAATGAGATCACTATTAGGATGAGGAAACACGCCTTCCCTGGTGTGCAAATTGCACATCATTTACTTTCAAGTGCGTCATAAGAGGGCAAGATTTAAATCCACAGTATCACGGAGTCAGACAGTCAATCTCACAACATTAGCTAGTCACAGGGCAGTAGGTAAATGTGACTCATATTTGTTGGACAATCAGATGAACTGCAAGTGCAAGAGTGCCATCAATCCGGTTATCTTGGTGGAATGACTTTTTCCATTTAGAAAGTAAACTCCTGTTATGAATATGTATTAAGAAATTTAAAAACTGGCCTTGTACTCGATACACACAATCTGATGGGAGAGTGACATGGGGAACGTGGAACACCACCTACACAAACTTCTGACAGGTATACTCACTAGGATGTTTTGGGAAATACAAATAAGTACCAGCTGCAACAGCTCATTGTCATTTGAAATTAAAGGAATAGTTCCTATGCCCCAGAGCCTCTTTTAATAGCAGAGATATTAGTCTTCGTAAGTCTGCCCCCATCAACCGTCCCAACACTAGGTCAGCCTCTCATCAAACCTCATAAATGAATTCTGTATAATCTAGGAATGATTTCCTCTCAGTGGTTTAACTTATCTGAGAAGATTTGAGGGTCATTTAGAGACTCTATATCAGCTCTCTGAAGTTCCCCCGTGTCAGTTTCCACATATTGCTAGTAATTTGCAAAATCATATTCTTGTGGCAATTGTATTTGCTATTGATGACGGAGAGTGATGTGTATATTCCGGGACACCCATGATTATTCACTGGTGACATGGATCTTAGCTAGTGCAGAACTGATTTTCAAATTTCGGATCGATTCTACTAATTTAAACATCTGCCTGTCTTTGCCACAGCTCACTTACCCTTTGTGGTTAGTAATGATTCTAAGTTCTTCTGACAACATTGGCCATTCCAATCTTTAAAGCCTGACTTCTAAAATAAGCAGGGACAAGGCTAAGGCCTTTGATGGTGAGATCGAGCTGGAACACTGTGTGAGACAGAGGCTTGGATCTGGATGCCACATTCTAAAAGGATTGTTGCTGAATGGGAAGACGAAAATGCAAAAACAAAACCTGGACAGCAAGGAGACTCCCAGCACGTGATGCCAAGAAACAGTGAGCCCTCCACCTTCCCCTGTTGTCTCTTTTCATCTGCGGTTTAGTTCTGTGGCCCATGGCTGCAGCTACCCTTGCCAATAGCCTCGTTGCCCTTGCTTCATTCTACCAGGCAAAAGACTGGCGCTGGCTCCTCTCGTTGAGATCCCCAGGCTGCTGAGCTTGCGGGAGAAATTCTACAGCTGCATTCACAGGTTCCACTGTAGCCTCATGGTCCCCAACTTTGACTGGTCCCTCAAAATAGCATGGCAGTCATTTGGCATTTCCCCTGGTGGCTTGTCTCTCTTTGTCCGTAGTGTTTTACAGAATTCAACCTCTTCACTTCCTCAGACTTTTGACACCAGCGTATCACCAACCTGCCTGACAGAAAAAATAATGCTATTCAGATAGGAACACCTTCACTTTCCTACCCTGACCGTCGGCGTAAGTGCCTAATAATTGACTCTCTGGGGTCAGAATACAGGGAAGTCCTGACATGTGTTTGTTGATAGCTGTGGTGTAAAAATTCCCACTATGGCCAAATTCCAGCTATTAATGCGATGTGAACCAGTTCATAAAATCCCTAAAATGTAACAACGGGCTTAGTAGGAGCTGGTTCAAGCACCCACTGCAGAAGCCCAGACTTCAGTGCATCCCAAGCACCTCCTCTCCTTCCTCTCTTGTTCTCTTCCTGTCTAAGGTATATGCCTTCTGCCTTCTACAGTGTCTTGATCTCTCAACTAAAACCCTTCTCTCCTAGGTCTTCAGCTTCTTCCTCTTAAGTCCCAGGGATGAAAGGGCACGTGGTTGACTTCCCTTTATCATTAAAACTTAGTTAACTATCTCCTACCTTTTCTTGTTTTATTTTAAGAAAACTCCATTTAATGCTACATTTCCCTCCAGCTATGCCGCAGACCCATGTCTTAAAATAATTCTTTCCACGTCTTATATTTAGGTCACGAATCTGCTTACTGAAATCTAGATTTTTACTGAAACCAAACTCGTTGCTAAATTCAAAAGAAAATTTTGGTTCCCGTCCTACTGACCTCTCTTCAGCATTTGACACTTCTCACCACCTCTTCCTTTCCTTGGCTTCTGTGACACAGTGGTCCTGTGACTGTCCCCCTTCCTCCTGGCCTCACCTCTGTTCACCTTCAGGCTCCCCTCTCCTGTCCTTTTCTTACTCTGTCCCTCACAGTTGTCTCCCGAGAGACCTTCTCATTCTACTTTTCCTCAGATCTCATCTCCTACCAGGGTTGCAATGTCCATCTCCGGGTTGCTTTCTCTGCCTGTCAGCTTTCCACCACTGTGGAGCGAGGTTTATTTGGGCTCGTGGTTTCAGAGGTTTCAGTCTCCTGTCCCTCGGCCTGTGGAGCCACAGTACATCATGAGAGGAACGCCTGGTAGAAGAGGCCTGTCCACCTCATGGTGGCCAGGAAGCAAAAAGACAGACGGGAATGGGCCAGGGCCCTCACATCCCCTTCAGGGACATGTCCCCAATGACCTAACTTCTTTCAATTAGGCCCCACTTCCTAATGGTTCCGCCACCTTCCAGTCGCCCCTTGGACTAGGGACAAGCCTTCAACACATGGGCCTTTGGGGATATTTCAGATCTAAACTGTAGTCACGACCCACGGCTCTGTGGCTCCAGGTCAACCCTTCTCCTGAGCTTTAGACACAAGCCCATTTAGTTTCTTTGGGGACACCTCCAGCCTAACATTTCTAAAATTGAAATCTCCCCAAATCTCTACTTATAAGGTGTCAGCACGGTGAATGGCCCCAGGTAGTCCATGCCAGGAATGGGAATAATCCTTGATCCCGCCCCTCAAATATCTCGTTCCAATTAATCACTAAGTCCTGCCGATTACCCTTCAAGATATCCCCCCCCATCTGCTTCTCACCACCCGCCCTGGTTCAGGTATTCTCTCTCACCAAGATCATCCCTCCTACTCACCTAACTAGTCTGTCTGCAGCCTCATCCTAATGTAGTCTACATTCTGCCGTGTGTCAGATCATGTCTCTTGACTCCTTAAAGCCTACGTGATGGTTTCCCACAGTTTTGTCAAATGTGTGACTTGACCCCTCCACTTGCTCTCCCTACTAGCACCCTGTTCCCATTAATCTAAATTTTTTTTTTTTTTTCCAGTACCCTCAGCATGCCACGTGCCCTTTCATCCCTGGGACTTGGAATGTACTGTTTGCTCTGCCAAGGACACCATAATTGACTTCCTGCAGCTCCATATCCCTCTAACTTGCTCATCCTTAGAAGTCACTTCCTGCACTAGTACTGCTGACGGGGCTCCCTTCACCTCTTCCCCACTGCATTTAATCCTCTGTACTAAAGTGAGTTTTACTTGTTTGTCTCCCTCAAGGAGACACCAAACGCCATGACGACAGCGACCAGATCTATTGCCTCCATCACTGAGTCCCCGTTGGTTTAAATAAGTAAATTCCATGTCCTTTAGCACTCCCTCCCCAACCCACCCAACTCTAGCTCCTGGAAACCACCAATCTACTTTCTGACTATGGAATTCAAACTCCCTCAGCAAGATGACAACAGGAACGGTTGAGCCCGGACCTGCCACTAACTTTTAAAATAAGGATATTGAGTTAGTAACTCATGCCAAATTCCTAAGGCCTCTTGTACCTTATTTTCCTTGACTTTGAAAAGCTCCTTCAAGGGCCCAGACCTTAAGATGGCCTGCAGCTTTTAATACATCAACTATATGTCAGTTGATTTTAATATAAAGATTAGCATTATTCATAGAATTTCCAAATATTTGGGTATTGGTTTCTTTTAAGGGAAGCAAAACCTCTCCATGGGCCTTGAAGAGCCTTCTGTAGCAGCCATGACTTCCTCCTCAAACCTCTGCTGTGTGTCTAAAATCTACCCAATTGTCTAAACATGAGTTCCTTCCATTCTGATCTCAAGCATTTGGGACCCCTACAAGGTAACATTTTAAAATATGTCACACAATGTTATATTATTTCTATTCAAATTTCTATTTTTTTTTTTAACTCAGGCTTTTCTAGTCTTTTTTCCCCCCAGAAATATGTAATGAAAAAATTGGGCTGGGATTGTGGCTCAGTGGTAGAGCGCTCGCCTACCATGCGTGAGGCTCTGGGTTCGAACCTCAGCACCACATAAATGTAAAATAAAGATATTGTGTCCACCTAAAACTAAAAAATAAATATAAAAAAAGAAAAATAATAGTGAAAAAATAGACATATTTTAAAGAAAAGACACATCCATCACCTCCAAGAATTTGATGCCGATTTCATGAATTATAATTGGAAAGAAAGGTTGGTTAATTAATCTTTTCCCTGAACATCACATTTAACATAAAGTGAAGACTGAGCTACAAGGCACAATGCTAAAACCTTTACTTTTGTTACCTTATTTAAGCCCAGGGTGACTTAGTAAGATAGGAAATACTGCACTTTTGTCTTACAGACGAGGAGACCGAGGCTGAGAGATCAAATGACTTGGCCAAGGTTACACAGCTAATGACTTATGGAAAATATTTAGGTTGGCTGACTACAGAATCCAAAATCCATTGTTTGGTGTTTTTAGGAAAAAAATTAAGGGTGAGGTTAAATGGCAACTTAATCTCATGTTGTTTACCCTGATAAATAGCTTTAAACCCTGTTTTAAATATTTATGGCATCCACTTTGAATATCTCTGCTAATAGAAAAATAGAAATATATATTTATGTGGGTTCTTTGAGAAACACGGTTGCTTCCTAACCATGAATTCCATGGCTATTGGTTTCAGATTAGCATGATTATCACAGGATGGACAGAATGGGACATTCAATAGGGGGAAAGAGCTGCCTAACAGTTCAATAGATAATCAAAATCCCTTCCTATAATTTCCTTCCCATAACTCTAGATACACAAGGCTAAACTATGTCTTATTTTTGTTTTTTTGGGGAGGCATGTACCAGGTATTGAACTCAGAGGCACTCGAATGCTGATCCACATCCCAGTTCTATTTTTTATTTTATTTAGAGACAAGGTCTCACTGAGTTGCTTAGCACCTCATCCTTGCTGAGGCTGGATTTGAACTCATGATCCTCTTGTCTCAGGCTCCCAAGCCACTGAGATTATAGGTGTGTACTACTGTGCCTGGCTTATCTTCATTTTTGTAATGATTTCATTATTGGTATTTACATGCCTGGCTCATAGTGAACACTTGCTAAATACCTATTGAATAGATTGATGTGTTTGCTATGTATGTTGTGGAACTCTATTACCTTTAGTTCTGGAAGGCTGGACCTGAAAAAAAAAGAAATTTGGGGTAGAAGAGTGCCAAGGAACACTGGGCATTACAAGCCTAGGAATCTGGACATACCATCTGGTTAGCTGCTTTCTAACTGCTTCAGCAGCATCAGTCTCGTTTCTTTCACCAGATTTCAAGCAAGTATTTATTGCCATTTGATTCTTTTATTCCCCCCAATGATTTATTTTTATTTTTATTTGTTCTAATTAGTTATATATGACAGTATAATGCATTTTGACTCATCATACATAAATGGAGTTTAACTTCTCATTCTTCTCTTTTGATTCTTATATAAGCCCCATAGAATGTACCCTAATGCTGGTCTTTAGTAGATAATATCTTCAAATGCTCATCACATTCTTTTATAAATGGTATTGGTTTAATAAGTATTTGTTAATATGGTCATTAAAATCATTTTCATTTGATAAATTTTGATGGGAACTACCAACAGCTTCTTTCCTTCTACTATTCATAAATTGCAATTTTATTTTTTTCTCAAGGTCAATACCAGTGTAGTAAATAATTTTTTTTTAAAGAGAGAGCGAGAGGGGCTGGGGATGTGGCTCAAGAGGTAGCGGGCTGCCTGGCATGTGTGCGGCCCGGGTTCGATCCTCAGCACCACATACAAACAAAGATGTTGTGTCTGCCAAAAACTAAAAAATAAATATTAAAAAATTCTCTCTCTCTCTCTTTTTTAAAGAGCACACAAACACATACACACACACACACACACACACTAAAAAAAAAAAAAAGCAAAAAGAAACTGTATCCTGACAGTTACTTCTCTCTCCTTTCCCTGTATCCTGGCAACCACTAATATACTTCCTGTCTCTGCAGACTGACCTATTCTAGACATTACATACAAAATCATATAATAGGTGACATTTTTGTCTGATTTTCTTTCTTTCTTTCTTTTTTTTTTTTTTACGAAGCATGATATTTTCAAGGTCCATTCATGTTGCATCACTTATTATTATGACCAAATATTATTCCATTGTATGGATAAATCACATATTGTATATCTTATTATCAGTTGATGGATATTTTAAAATTAGGTTATTTATCTTTTTATAGGAGAATTGTAAAAGTTTCTAAATAAATTCTAGATGTAATCTCTAATTAGATATGTGACTTTAAAGTATTTTCTCCTATTTATTATGTGGGTTTTCTTTTTCTTTTCTGCCACATTGGGGATTGAATCTGGGGTGCTTTTACCACTAAGCTACATTCCCACCCCTGTTTATTTTTTGATTTTGAGACAGGGTCACTAAGTAGCTGAGACTGACTTCAAACTTGCCATCCTCCTGTCCCAGGATTATAGGTGAGTGCCACCATGCCCAGCTTCTTTTATTTTCCTTCATAGTGTCCTTTGCCAACTAAAACTTTTACTCTTTTTTTGTATTTTTCACTTTTTTAAAAAAATTTCTTTTCTTAGTTGTAGTTGGACACAATACCTTTATTTTATTTATTTATTTTTATGTGGTGCTGAGGACCGAACCCAGTGCTTCTCACACGCTAGGTGAGCGCTCTACCTCTGAGTCACAGCCCCAGCCCCTGTAATGTTTACTTTTTTTATGTTTCTTTTTTCCACATTTTTATTGGTACATTATAATCGTATATAATTATGGATTTTTTGTTACATATTCATACATGCATACAATATAACAATATAATTTGGCCAATATCAAAACTTTTACTCTTGATGATGTAGATTTAAACTTTTGATAAAGTCACTTTATCTTTTTTCTTCTCTTGCTTATACTCTTTTTTTATATAACTTTTTTTTGTTTATTTAATTTGTTTACCTGGTGCTGAGACTCAAACCCAGTGCCTCACACATGCTAGGCAAACGCTCTACCTCTGAGCCACAACCCCAGCTCCTTCTTGCTTATACTCTTGGTGTTGTATCTAAGAAACCATTGTCTAATACAGGGTCACAAGGTTTACTCTGAAGTTTCTTCTAAGAGTCTTATAGTTTTAGCCTTACATTTTGGTCTTGGTTGTAGTTTGGTTCTTGAATGTCTCCCAAAGGCCCATGTATTAAAGGCTTAGTTCCCACGGGTGGCACCCTTGGATGAGTGGAACCTTTGAGACACCGGGCTTAGTAGAAAGACCTTATGCCATCGCAGGTTTGCCCTCAAAGGAGGTTATGAGACCTTGGTCTTCTTCTCTCTCTCTTTGTTCCCTGGCTTGCAAAAAAAGAGGTTTTATTCTACCATGCACTCCTACCATGATGAGCTGCCTCACATTAGGCCCAAACCAACAGGTCCCATTGATCACAGACCAGACATTCAAAACTGTGAACTCAAATAAACCTTTTATTTTCATAAGTTAATTATCTCAGGTACTTCATTATAGCGACAGGAAGCCAATAGTCTTTAATCATTTTGTGTTAAATTTTTGTATACAGTGCATATACTAGTATTTAAAAATCTTCATATAAGCTCACAGAAATACAGTTAACCTTAACAACAACAAAAATATATATTAATCAAGGGCTAGATCAAGTAAAGCCTTGCCTAGCATGCAGGAGACCTTGGATTCAAGACCAGTACTACAAAAGCAAATAAATAAATAAACAAATAATATAATTTAGTTATTGTGCTAAGAACATAGCTCAGTGGCAAAGTGCTTGCCTAGCATGCACAAGGCTCTGGGTTCAATCCTTAGTACTTAAAAAAATAAAATAAAATAAAATCCTGAATTTCCCTATACTAAGAATAATAAATGAAAGTATGACATAAAATTCCTTTGTATATTACATTAAACTTGGTAACTTTTTCAAAGTAGTTTGCTTAATTCTTATTTGCATTTATACCTTCTATAATATCCTGAGAAGTAACAAGAATTTTGATAAGCCTATAATGCAATGTCATATATATTCAGAAATGTAGCCAATTTTGAGCTGATCTGTCCAAAACAAGAAAAAAGAGGGAATGAGCAACATTAGAGATAGCTCCTTATTCATTAATTGATATTTGAAAGTTTATTCAAAGCAGAGTCATGTCAAGAAACTTGTTCTCCCCAAATTTATTGAATACCTTTCATGAACACACATTTCAACTTGAAAGTATTATTGTTGTGTTTATTTGTTTGAGTGCTGGGGATTGAACCCTGGACCTTGCACATGCTAGGCAAGCATTATGCCACTGAGCAATGCTCCCATCCTCATTTGAAAGTATTCTGACATCAGTAAAAACTCTATACCCAGAGAAACGTAGCAGACCATGCAGGATTCAAGAAGAGAACAAAGACAGATAAAGCTGGTTTGCCATCCATGGGTCCCTGGGTCTGAAACAACCAGAGAGCTCTGTAGCAATTCCATTTTCAGTAGGGTTTAAAGTCCAAAGCACAGGACTGATTTTTTAAAGTGAAAACACTTAAAATATTGGATAAAATGAATTATAGGTATGGACTCTACAATTAGTATTGCTTATTTTCTAGAATCATATTTTTATATTAATCCTATATTAAATTCATGATAAAAATTAACATGATAAAAAAGCACATTCTCCTAGAGAAGATATTTTTTAAAAATTAATTAACAGAAACTAGAGTGGAGAGGTTCTGCACAGAGACTGAAGCAGAAACTATTTTTAAATTTTCAAAGAAGTTAAAAAGTTTAGCTGCGGGGCATTGGTGACTTTCTGAAATATAATTTACTTCATACTGTCATATGCCCTTCCAGAACTGCTCTTTCATCCTTGAAAGAAAAATCTCTTTCAGTAATTTAGAGGTGAGAACATTCTGATGGGGCACACATACCAAATCACAGTTGGTGTTCTGGTTCTCTGGAGACAGCAGCTCCCCATCTTTTCTCACCTTTGTCATTCAGGTTGAATATTAAGAATGTGTTATTATTGCCAGGTACAGTGTGGCACACCTGTAACCCTAGTGGCTTGGGAGGCTGAGGCAGGAAGATTGCAAGTTCAAAGCCAGCATCTGCAATTTAGTGAGACCCTAAGCAATTTAGTGAGACTGTCTCATAATAAAAAATTTTAAAAAGGCTGAGGATGTAATCAGTGGTTAAACAAACACCTTGGGTACTGGGTTAAATCCCCAGCACCCCAAAAATGTGGTGTTATTATTAGGGGGTTTTTCTCCTTTGGGTTGACAGCAATATGACAAGACTGTGGAAGCAAGTCAGCTATCCTGGGGACGATCACCCTAGGTTTTCTTGCCAAGCAAAGATTGGTGAGTGTGTTTTTCCTTGGAGTCTCTGAAATCCTATTTGGTAACATTTACTTGTTGTGACCTGGGAACACACTGTGTCTGTGCTTTTCAAATTGGGGTACCAATGTGAGCACTGTGGTGACAGGGATTGTCTGCCATATCCCCAATGTCTGGAATTCTGTCTTGCATAGTGTTTCATAAATAAATATAGAATAAAATATAAAAGAAGAAGGGGGAGGAGGGAAAGGAAGAGAAGGAGAAGGGTAGAAAGAAACGGAAGAGGAAACAGGAGGAAAAAGTAGTGAAGAATTAGTAATAGGGGAACAGAAAGAATAACTAGACACCATATTACAAGGAGTATGATGATAGAGCAGGAAATATGCAAATAATTGACAAGTAAAATGATATTGGGGAGGATCAATTTTACTCAAATAATTGACATGAGGAGAATACTATGTCCAGATAAACAGGTATGTGAGAGGAAGGTGCAAAATTTGCATTAGACCATGAGCTTATTCCTTCTCCCACAGGTTGATATACCCTCAACTCTGGAAGGATTCAAAGTAACCACTTGGCTGCATCAGCTGTATCTGGTGTTCAAATCCAGGAGCTGGCAAACTTTTTCTGAAAAGGGTCAGATAGTAAATATTTTAGGCTTCAGGGGATGTAGTTTAGCACAACGGCTCCACTATGCTGTTGTAGCACAATATATACATTTTTAAAAACTGTATAGTTGTATAGCAGGAAAACTTTGCTTATAAAAAGAGGTTGAGGGGCCAGGGTTGGGGCTCAGTGGCAGAGCGCTTGCCTAGCATGAAGGAAGCACTGGGTTCAATCCCCGACACCACAGAAAAACAAATAAAGGGTTGTTTTTGTTAAAAAAAAAAAAGAAAGAAAGAAAGAAAGAAAGAAAGAAAGAAAAAGAAAAAGAAAAGAGGTTGAGGATCAGTCTGGGCCCATGGGCTGTGGTTTGCTGACTGGTACCGAAGTAGGGCTCTTCACCCTCCTGTCCCCCAATACTTTGCTCTGAACATTCTATTCTTATTACTGCACCTCTATCTATATGTCACTGTTAATAACATCATTAACTAAGGTTTATCCCTAAAGCTCTTTCTCGGTGCTGCCATTTAATGAGGTCTCACTTTGCTCTTTATTTTAATGGTTAAAGTTATTTATCACTGTTATAGTATATCTCTGTGCCTTTCATTATCATTTTAGGTCCACTGTACCTAAAATGTTCTCTTCTTTACTGTTCTGTAAGCTCTTTGAAGCTTTTGACAGCCTAAATAACAGAGATTCTCCAAAATTAACATATGTATTTGGGAGTAGCAAGCACTGCCATGAGACTCTGTGTGTCATAGTAAACTGTGTGTGTGTTCAGAGAGGTTGAAGCAAGGAAAAATTTTAAAGGCAAATTGAGGAGGATTACAAAAGTTATTTTGAAACGGTAATCCTTGGTTACAAGGATCAATAACAGGGTAGTGTTAGTCCAAGGTTGCCGGGCAGATGTCCTGGCGAAGGACTATTTGTGTAAGGTTGCAGCGGCCTTTGTGCAAGGTTGTGGTCCTGGCAGTCTCTTGTGATAGATCTTATTATCAGACATAAGTGTGTGAGATCTCCTGTTACTCACCACCCGACTTATTCATTTATTTATTTATGTTTGGTTCGGGCTTGATGCAAATGACTTCATTTTGATTCTGACCAATTTCACACTTCTTAAGATTGTTAAATTTTTCCAGAATTTTTCTTCTATGGGAACATTGATCTGAAAAATGTAGCCAGCCATTGCAAGAAAGTGAAAATCTATCCAACTCTGAAAAGAAAACAAAACTGAGAAAAGTCAACCAGGGGCCTGGAGCTGTAGCTCAGCAGTAGAGTACTTGCCTAGCAGGTGTGAGGCCCTGGGTTCGATCCTCAGTACCCCATATAAACAAACAAACAAACATATATTGTGTCCATGTATAACTAAAAATATTAAAAAAAAAAAAGTCAGCCAGAGCCTGAGACGATAATTCAAGGTGGAAAACGAACTTCACTGTTTCGGAGGCCACATGGCAGGCCCTGCAGTGTGCTGTGAGGGGGGGACCATGAGGTGGGGGCGTGGGTGTGAGGTTATGGTGAGGACAGTGAGAGGCTCCTAGGAGTTTCTGGCTACAGGAGAATTTTAAATAATGGAGACTTAGAAATAAGAGATACCCTGTACTTGGACACGGACCCTCTTAAATGTTTAGAAGAATAAAGAGTAAAATTTCTGTGGGATGTGGTGGCACACACCTGTCATCCCAGGGACTCGGGATGCTGAGACTGAAGGATCAAAAGTTTGAAGTTAGCCTTAGCAACTCAGTGAGGTCCTTAGCAACTAGTAAGATCTTGCCTCAAAATTTTAAAAAATTAATAAATAAGAAGAGCTGGGGATGTAGCTCAATGGGAAAGTGCTCCTGGGTTAAATCCCCAGTACACCAAAAAAAACCATAAGAGTAAAATTTCTGTCTTGACTGCCTTTTTTTAAATTAATTTTTCATTTATATATGTCAGTGGAATGCATTACAATTCTTATTATACATATAGAGCACCATTTTTCATATCTCTGGTTGTACACAGAGTATATTCACACCAATTTGTGTCTTCATACATGTACTTTGGATAATAATGTCCATCACATTCCACCAACATTTCTAAACCCCTGCCCTCTCCCTTCCCCTCCCACCCCTCTGCCCTATTTAGAGTTCCTCTATTCCTCCTATGCTCCCCCTCCCTATCCTACTATGGTGACTGCCTTTTATAAAACAATGTCCTTCTGTGATCGTACCACAGAAGTCACTGCTTTATAAGCCTTATCTGTCTGTACCTGTTGACTACAGTTGATGAAGGAACAGGAAGGGACGTCGGACACAGGACAGAAAAGCAGAGTCACAAACAGCAAGGCCTTAGAAGGCATATCTCATTTCAGTAGTATTAAGCACCTCTATCAGTGGGGGGAGATAAATTATAAACAGCTGAATGAACCCTGTCCTCTGTTCTCTAGGGGGTCATTGTCCAGTGACAAGAGAGAACTATGAATCATTAAGTAATTCAGATACAGTCCAGATGTAACCAAGGCTTACTGAGCATCTATTAGTTGCTTTCTAAGAAGGATAAAAGCTGTCCCTGTTATCCAGCTAGGCCAGTCTCTGCTCCTGTTGGACATAATTTCACAGAACACCAACACCACTAACGCCGGTCAAGGTCACTCTGAGATCATGAGGAAGTGAGAAAAACAAGACCACTTCATAGTTTTGTTTAAATACAGACAAAAACAAGGTCACAGTGTAACCATAAAACACCAAAGAACTCCTTTTACAGTTAATAGGGGTCACTGCAGATTCATTACCTTTAGAATTTTAGCCTCCCTTAGAGGGAGTCTGCCCTCCTTTTAGTAAATATTGAGATACCCTGTCATAGATTGTCCTTGCATCCTGAAAGTATCAATCCAGAGTAAACCCCTGTGTCCTTGGACCCTCTCACAAGAGCTCCAACCATGATCTGAATCCAATAATTAGTGCTTCCTAACACCCTCTTATCCAAGTGCTCACAGTTCCCCACAGGGTACACCCTGCAGAGGAGTAATACACCCAACTGGATCTGCTGGAGGTGTGCTCCTGGTGGGCTCTGACTGCAGGCCATTGGGTTTCAAATATATCATTTAATTTAATGTTCATTACAAGAGCATAAGCCTGAATTTATGGATAACCTAAAGGTTAATTTAATTCAGAATTACAAACAGAAATAGACAAAGCTGGGGTTTGAACACAGGCCCTCTGAATGCTTTCTCCCAATGAATGACTGAAGACCGGAAGTGAGATAGAAAATAAAAGAAGTCCAAAACAAGATAAAAACACCCAATTTAACTGCCACTGTCATGAAGCAACATCTCCACTTTGTAAAATTTTATAATACATATTTTAAGCCAATTGAATTTTGAAACTATGGGAGATCATTCAGGTAAAACCAAAGTTTAAGAGAATACATTTCATTTGCTCCATAGGCAAAATAAAATTAAGTCATTAAATTGAAAATCATAGTTAGGAGGAAAGAAATGCTTTTTTTCATCTATCATACATTTTTTTCCCCTGAGAGGGAACTCTACTGCATCCTCTCCTTTAGAATCATGTCCTCCCTACAGCTGACTGAAGAGCTCATAGACTGTAGGTTTCCTCTGCATCAAGGAACTTTTGGGTACCTGAAGGATAAGAGTAGGAGCCCTTCCACTGAATATCCCCTTTTATTTAAAGAAATTTAAAACCATTTGAATATATTACTAATAAAATCAAAAATTAAAATTTGTAAGGTCTGCCAGTATGGTGGCACATGCCTATAATCCCAGGGCCTCGGGAGGCTAAGGTAGGAAGATGGCAATTTCAAAGCCAACCTTAGTAACTTAGTAAGACCCTGAATAACTCAGTGAGACCCTATTTCAAAAAGTAATAATAAAAGGGCTAGAGATGTGGCTAGTAGTTAATCACCCCGGGTTAAATCCCTAGTGTCTGGGTTAGAGGTTGTAACTCAGTGAAGAGTACAGACTTAGTACAGGCAAGGCCTGGGCTTTATACCCAGGGCAAAAAGGTATTAAAGGTCAAAAATAAATATGCATGTACATCCCTTTCATTGTTTAAAACACAAGTAGAATCTGCAATTAAGTATTATATAGAATACAAAGAATTCTCATTTATCAAGTGTAATTGGCTCAGATTGTTTACATGTGAGACTGCAGCAGCAGTAAAAAACCAAAAACAAAAAACCAAAAAAAACATTGATGAAGGATAGCTCAGTTAAGAAGAGACAGAGCAAGGCTGGGTGCTGTGGCGCATGTCTATAATTCTAGTTACTCAGGAGGAGGAGGCAGGAGGATTGCAAACTTGAGGACAGCCAGGGCCACTTAATGAGCCCCAGGTTCAAAATACAGAATGAAGGGCTGGGGATGTGGCTCAAGCGGTAGCGGCTCACCTGGCATGCGTGCAGCCGGGGTTCGATCCTCAGCACCACATACAAACAAAGATGTTGTGTCCGCCGATAACTAAAAAATAAATATTAAAATTCTCTCTCTCTCTCTCTCTCTCTCTCTCTCTCTCTCTCTCTCTCTCTCTCTCTCCCTCCCTCTCCCTCTCCCTCTCCCTCTCTCTTTAAAACAAAAACAAAAACAAAAACAACAAAATACAGAATGAAAAGTGCTATGGATAGCCCAGTGGTAGAGTGCCTCTGGTTCAATCCCCTGCACAGAAAAAAGAAAAAGAAAAAGAAAAAATTAAAAGAAAAGCAAGAAGGGGGTGGGGAGGGAGGGAAACAAAGTGAGAAAAAGAAAAATTAAAAAAGACAAGGAGTTAGATATAATATAGAATGGAAGAAGGCAAGCCTTCATGCTGCAGCAATGTGCATATAGCAGTGTGAGTTCAGCAATCCTAATAATCATGCCTGCTCTTTAGATTTCTAGAAAATATTTCCTTAGTCACTTGAAAGAACATTATAATTCTAAATTTAAAACAAGGTAGTTTTGGCATATTGGCATATGGAGTAAACACTGACATACTTCAATGTTAAAACATTATTTTTTATATACCTAAAATTCAAATCTAATTGGGCAGTCCCTAAATTCTCTGGCAACCCTAACTATACATCCATTAAAAAAAAAAAAAAAAAAAAAAAAAAATCAATGACTACTTGTCAATTTACCAGCAGATGGCTCCCCAAATCTAGTTTAGTATAAGATAGTATGTTCAAACCTAGTAATAGATCATTTCATTTGGGGGTTTTTGTTGTTTTGAGTGATTACTTGATTAATTTGGTCTGTTTGAATTTGTTTTTTGGAAGGAGTGGATTTTTTTTTTAGTTATAGAAAATATTAAATATGCCTTTTCACTCTTCATGATCCTTTTTGCTTATTAATTAATTATATATATTTGTGGGGTACAGTGATATTTCAATATGTCTACAATGTATAATGATCAATGAGGGTAATTAGCATTTCTATTTTACAATTTCTTTATATTTGGAGACTTTGAACACCTTTTCTAAATCTTCTCAAATTTAATAGATTATTACAAACTAGTCACCCTATTGTGCTAAAGAATACTAGAATTTATTCTTTGTATCTAACTGTATTTTGGTACTCATTATCCAACTTCCCTCTATCCCCCAACCACTACTCTTACTAATCTCTAATAATCACTATTCTACTCTTTTCTCTTTTGAAATCAACTTTTTTAGGTTTCAAAATTGAGAGACAATATACAGTATTTGTCTTTCTGCACCTGATTTATTTCACTTAACATAATATCCTTCAGTACCTTCCATTTTGCTGCAAATGATAGGCTTTTATTCTTTTTTTACAGCTGCATAATATTTCATTGTGCATATAAGCCACATTTTTTTATCCATTTATATGATCCTTAACTTAAAAATTAAAAAAGGAACCATAATTTAATTTGTTATTTTCATATATTTCACAAGCATTTAAATGTTAGTGCAGCATGTATAATTTCAGTATAAGGTAAGCTGACTGATACAAAAGAATCCTATACCTATTAGATTATGTGTGCTGAGTATTAGGGAGAGATCCTCCATAAAAATCATACCTTCACCCTTTTCATGCAGTGAATGCAATTTAAATACCAGGATATTTTAAAAAAATATTTATTTTTTAGTTTTAGGTGGACACAATATCTTTATTTTATTTTTTTTATGTGGTGTTGAGGATCGAACCCAGTGCTCCGTGCATGCCAGGTGAGCGCGCTACCGCTTGAGCCACATCCCCAGCCTAATACCAGGATATTCTGTTTTGACTCCCAAACATACCTAGTGCTCCCAAAGGAATTATTGATTCAACAGAATTTTTAGACTTATCACAGTTTTGTCAACCTTTGCCAATGTCAGAATGCCTCCAGAGACAAGGGAACATCGACTCCAGTGCTCATTAATCCCTGACAATAAATAATAAACAATTAAGTTGTAGTTCCAATATTTCTATTAATATTGAAGTATCATTATATTTGGATTTTTTCAAATCTCCACCTATAGCATTCAATTTTTAGTTCCTTGCTTAAAAAAAAAAAAAAAAATCCTTCAAAGGAAGTATAGGGGTCTGGTGGTGGTAGAACACTTGCCTAGCATGCACTAGGCCCTGGATTTGATCTCCATGGAAGAAAAGAAAGTGCAGAGAAACCAAAAATATCCTATAATAATGGTTTTCCCTGTGTTGGAAACAAATTAGGCTAGAATGTTCTGATACAGTATAGAAGGCACTATTTTCATGTGGCATTCACAGTAAGAATATACATGGCACTCCACACGTTCTCTCTATTGTGCTTGTATTCTGTGCCCCAGGAGTCTGCTCTGAATAGATGCATCAAAGGGCTCCCTTGCTCTCAGGCTGAGGGTCGGTTCAGCCAAAATAAGCTACTGCATCTTCTAGAGACTGGAAACAGTGAGGTCAGAAATGTTTCTCTAGCTCACTCCCTACCAGAGAGCTGCCATGAGCTGGCTGCAAACATCAAATTTCTACTGAGGGCCATAGGTTCCATCTGGTGGTCTGGTCTGGTCTGGTCTTCCTCTCCCCTCCCTTCCCCTCCTCTACTCTCTTTTTCTGTCTTTCTTATGATGGGGAGTGAACCCAGGGGCTCTCTACGACTGAGATACACCCCCAGCTCTTTTTATTTTGAGACAAAGTCTCAGGGTCTCCCTAAATTGCCCAGGCTGGCCTTGAACTTGAGATCCTCTTGTCTCCACTTCAGAGTAGCTGGGATTATAGGCATATGCCACTGTGTCAGGGAACTGATGGTGTTTTCTAAACAAAACCTTTCCTTTCCCCAAATTTGGGCTAGGGCTTCTTGTTCCATGGACCTTTTTTATATAGCTGTATCACTACACTGTATTATAATTTTCTGCCTACCTTTTGCAAATCTAGGAAATTTGTCTTCTTTTTGTCTTGGTACGGAGTAACACTCAGTAAGTTCGATAACTTTTTAATAATTAAAAAGAGTATTCTAAGCCAGGCTTGGTGGTGAAGGTCTGTGATCTCGGGAAATGGAGACAGGAAGATTATAAGTTCAAGGCTAGCCTGGGCAACTTCTCAAAAAATCAAGAAGCCCAAGTTCAATTCCCAATAATGCAAGAAAAATACAAAACAAAACAAACAAAAAAAAAAAAAAAATAGAAAAAAGAAAAGAAAAGAAAAAGAAGGAGAGGCCATTTTCAAGTGATGCCTGTTCTCATCAATCTAGCGGGAGAGACGGGATAACCTGAGAGCCTAGTGCCACTAGCGCTGAAAATCCGCTAAAAAAAAAAATCACCAAAAATAACTTGGAGCAAAAGACAATCTGCAAAGCTTCACCAGGGTTGACGCAGTGGGTTTTAACCTTTAGGAGAGAGCCAATTACGGAAAACAACCTAACTTCTTTATTGAATACACACATAATGCTTTGGAACATGATAGGAGATTAAGGTTTAATAATGACAAAATGAAGACCACAATAAAACAGCCCCCTACTAGCCCAGGAATTCTTACTTTGAAAATGATAGAATGAATGAACCAAGATCACCAGACAGCTCTTGAACTAATTTTAGGTATAAAAGGTGGATATTACTATCCTTCCTCATGAAAAATGTTTTATTCTAAGTGTTGTTTCTCATTGAGTATTATCAAAAAGGAGAAAAATTATTGTCCTAAATTTTTGAGATAGATTTGGCAATAGTAAGTATTTAGATATATTTCATACTGAGAGAAGAAGTAAGAGATCATCATGTATTCTTATCTACTAAAAAGTTTTTTTTTATATATTTACATTTTAGTTTTCAGCAGACACAACATCTTTGTTTGTATGTGGTGCTGAGGATCAAACCCGGGCTGCACCCATGCCAGGGGAGCGTGCTACGGTTTGAGCCACGTGCCCAGCCCCCTAAAAAGTTTTATTTTCTTACTTTTATCAAAGGATTTTTTAAAATAACTTGTTACTAATAGCTTGAGCCTCTTTAATGCAGAACTCCCTCACCAGAACTAAGGTTCTCACCTTGTTTATTTTATAAAATATAATCCAGGTATTTCTATTCTTTCTCTCTTTTTTTTTCCTTTTCCTCTTTTTTTTTTCTTTTCTTTTTTTTTTTACATTGTTCAAAATCAAGCCCAGTGCCTCATACTAGACAAACACACCACCCCTGAACTACATTCCAGCCCTCTAATATTTTTTGAGGCTGTATGTGATGAAAAATATTTTGATGAAATGAATGTTTAAATCTTTTAAGTTATGATTACTGTGTAAGATGACTAGTTAGTTGCTGGTTTTTATTTTTATTGTGCTGAAATTAAATGCAACATTTATAATTAAAAAAAGGAGGAGGAGGAAGAAGAGGAGGAGAAGAAAGAGGAGGAAGAGAAAGAAAGGAAGAGAGTATTTGACCAATTATTATAGAGGTTTCAAAATTGCATATTTTTTTCTTTCTTTTTGTTTTTTTGCTTCCTTTGGGTAAAAACTTAATTTGTAATGGGGTCACCATATTAAGGACATTACAAATAGGTGGCATCTATTAAAAAATTTTATTTTATCTAGTTACATTGATCAATGCAAAATAGTTCATCTGGACAGGGAAATATTCATTTTAGACCTTAAATTTAATTTAAACCAACAGTAGACACTGATCGAATTATCAAGAAAATTTCCACAGTTCACTTTTTATGAGTGTATAAATACAGCCCTGGAATAAGAATGGGAATTTTTAGTATTTTATAGTGTTTAACATTTATAGTTTCTTGAAGACTTGATAGGAATTTTTCCTTAGTATGAAGTAAACACATAATCTTCCATTTTGGGGGGCTCCCTTAATAAAATCTATTTTGTTTTAGAAAATTTAATATACATTTTGTTGTTGTTGTAGGTAAATATATCAGTTTGTATTTGGGTTTCACAACACTAGAATTTCTCTGAGAAGATCCATCTTAGGTTGAGTCAGGCTAATCAATTTATTGAGGAAAAATCATTGGCAAAACAAAGAGGATAAGAGGGGGTCAAGCAAAGCCATATTACCATTCATCATTTACACATGATTAGAAATATGGTCAATATTATTAAATTTTATTTGCTCTTTTTAGTTATACATGATGGTAGAACATCTTAGTTTTTGAAAATGGGATATTTCTTGATAGAAATAAGACCACAACCGGCAAGGAGCCATAAATGGCAATTTTGCACTTGAAATATGGTTCATCCAACTTGAGATTAGTGCAAAAATACGATGTAAAATGTCATTAACTTATAAAATATTGATTACAAACTGAAATAAATTTTTGATATAACTGGTTAAATATATTATCAAAATAAAAAAAGACCACAATATCCTTTAGTAAAATGTCTGATACTTGCACTGAAAATAACTATTTTAAAACTTATTTAAACAACATGTCTAATACATTCTGAATAGCTTGTCATTTTATCAAAAACAATGAAAAATAATCATTAGAGAAACATAAATTAAAATAATCTACTTTTAAAGATTTTCAACCATAAATATATGATGAAACACTTTTTTTAAAAGTCACATTTCCGTTAGATGTGAAAGAGCTTCTGGAATCACTGAAGACCTTTGCAAATCTGACTCTCCATGAAATCAGTAAGACCTTTGCTGTGAAGAAGGTCTTTAGTTTGAATGTCTTGTTTTTTGCTTTCTTTGGGTAAAAACTTAATTTGTAATGGGGTCATCATACTAAGGACATTACAAATAGGTGGCATCTATTAAAACTCCTATTTATTGATTGTTGATTTTACTTCTTGTGCTTTAGGAGTCTTGTTAAGGAAGTCAGTTCCTGAGCCAATATGTTGGAGTTTGGGCCTACATTTTCTTCTAATATGGCAGGGTTTCTGGTCAAATACCTAGGTCTTTGATCCACTTTGAGCTGACTTTTGTACAGGATGAGAGATAGGAGTTAAATTTCCTTCTACTACACATGAATTTCCAATTTTCCCCACACCATTTGAAAGGCTATCTTTTCTCCAATGTATGTTTTTGGTTACCTTGGCATATATCCAAAGGATTTAAAACCAGTATTCTGCAGTAACACAGCCACATCAAAGTTTATAGCAGCTCAATTCACAATAGCTAAGCTATGGAACCAACCTATGTGCCCTTCAACAGATGAATGGATAAAGAAAATGTGGTAGATAAACACAATGGAATATTACTCAGCCATAAAGAAGAATGACTTTATTTTTCAGCAAATGAATGGCTCTAGAGACTATCATGCTAAGTGAAATAAGCCAGTCCCCAAAAGCCAAAGGTCAAATGTTTTCTCTGCTATGTAGAAGCTAACCCACAATAAGGGGAGGGGAGTTGAGGGGAAGAATAGAAGTTCAGTAGATTAGACGATGGGGAATGGAGAAAAGGGAGTGGAGAAGGAACAGAAAAAATGGTGGAATGAATCCGATATAATTTTCGTATATAAATATATGAAAACAACATATGTACATCCATAAGAATGGGGTCCTAATTAGAATAAGATATATTCCATGCTTGTATAATTATATCAAAATGGATTCTGCTGTCATATATAACTAAAAAAAACAAATGAATTTTTTTTATGGTTGTTCAAAACAAATGAATTTTAAATATAAAAAATCTAGTACAACCAATGAAAATTATCAATAATTTTTTTTTCAGAACTATGAAAATTAACCAAAAGCTTGTAAAAAGTTGAGTAGTAAACAAAAACAAAACCTGCTCAGCCTTAGTTTGTGGCACTGCAACTTGACCTACTCCATTATTGATTCTGGGCACTTAAAGCCATGCTGGATATGGTGGTACATGCCTGAAATCCCAGCTCGGGAGGCTGAGGCAGGACATTCGTGAGTTCAAAGCCAGCCTCAGGAATTTAGTGAGCCTTAAGCAACTCAGCAAGACTCTGTCTCTAAATAAAATATAAAAAGGGTCTAGGGATGTGGCTGGGTGGTTAAACACCTCCCTGGGTTCAATCCCTGGTTATTTATATATATATATATATCCAGGTCTGGTGGTACATGTCTCAATTCCAGTCATTTGGGAGGCAAGAAGAGCAAAGGTTCAAGTCTAAGCTATGCAACTTAGCAAGACTGGCTTTTGAAATAAAAAATTAAAAAGGGCTGGGGATGTTGCTCACTGGTAGAGTCCCCTCAGTTCAATCTCCAGTACCACCAAATCAAACCAAACCAACCAAACAAAAAACCCCAAACAAACAAAACACCTCCCTCCAACATACACACAGAAGAAGAAGGAGGAGGAGGAGGAGGGGTGGGGAAGAAAGTTGGAAAGTTAACAGATACATGAAAATGAAATGAGGCACTCCCAAATAGCCAACTGGGCACAAAGGAATCACAAGGGAAACCAGGAAATAATTTGAAATTAATAAAAATGAAAACGTAATGTACTACACTTATGGAATACAACCAGAAGGAATTTATATCTATAAATGCCTATATTTAAAAAAAGGTATTAAACCCATAACCTAACTTTCCACCCTAAGAAACTAGAAAAAGAAGAGAAAACTAAATTCAAGCAAGCAGAAACAAGAAAATAATAGAGACTAGAGTGGAAATAAGTGAAACAGAGAATAGAAACACAAGAACATATATTCAAAAACACTTAACTATATAGACCTTTGCCAAAAACTCATAAACACAACTTCAATATGGTCTTGACAACAAGCGCAAAGGTTTAACCAGTTTTAATTTCTTTTTTTTTTTTTTTTTAAAGAGAGAGTGAGAGAGAGAGAGAAAGAGAGAATTTTTTAATATTTTATTTTTTAGTTATCGGCGGACACAACATCTTTGTTTGTATGTGGTGCTGAGGATCGAACCCGGGCCGCACGCATGCCAGGCGAGCGTGCTACCACTTGAGCCACATCCCCAGCCCCAGTTTTAATTTCTTGAGGCTTTTCCCTCATTTTCCTTCTACAATAACAGCTACCACATTGGTATGAATAAATGACAATAGGGAGAAAAAAATTCATCTTGCTGAGCTTGTCAGTGATTAGAAATATTCCAACCTTGCATTTTAAAGTACTTAACAGAAATAAAATCAGTGATGACCTCCAGGTCTAGAGAACATGCCATGAAACTTGAAAGGAATAGTTTTGGAATAAATATATAGAAAAACCACCTTTTATATTGGGCAATAAATTTATAAAATTTATAAATTTATGAAATTGTTCCCCTGATGTAAAATACCAAATGTCTCAACAAATGGCTTAGGGATATATATATATATATATATATATATATATATATATATATATATATCTTATATATTTAATTCCTTTATTTTATTTATTTTTTATGTGATGCTAAGGATCAAACCCAGTGCCTCATACATGCCATGCAAGCAGCTCTACCACTGAGCCACAACCCCAGCCCTTGGGGAGATATTTGAGGAGATCAATATCCACTTTTCCAGCGAAACATTTGCTCTTCAATTCACTGATCTTCATCACCACTCTACCTCTTCCACTGATTAGCACGGAGTATTGCTGTATCTCTAAGAACTCAAACTTAAATTTCTCTCTCCAGTGGACTCTTTTCCTTCCATTCTCACACTCACTGAATATTCTCAGCCTTTCTGAAACTTCAGCTCCTTATCATTTCCCTATATGCACAGTCCTTCTGACCATTATGTTTTGTTTTGTTTTTTATATTTTTTAGTTGCCAATTGATTTTTTTCCTTTTTTTAGTTTATTTTATATATGGTGCTGAGGATTGAATCCAGGGCTAGGCAAGTGCTCTACCACTGAGCCCCAGCCCCTGTCTGACCACTTTGTTCAGTTTTTGTCATAAGGAAGAACTGCCAAGACAATGGTAAGAAACTGTCAGGTGAGGCCTGGAAATAAAGGAGACAGCAATTTCATAGAGTCAAGACTTGGAACCATAATTCAGGAACCTTCATCTCATGGACCTTCTGCCATTCCTACCATACCCTCCACCATCCTCTCTATCTCCAGCTTCCTGAAAAATATAATCAGCCATGCTGGTTAAGTCCATTGTTTGTGGCATGGGTAGCGTGTTTGGGAGGTATGTACGCAAGGTTAACAATATCTCAGAACAACTCAAAATGCACAAAATCAGATGTAAACATTGTGACATACAAACTACAATTTTATTTGTCCAATATTAATGTAAGATCAAGAAATTTTCAACGAAATAGAAAACAAGAACAAAGACATATTGTAAGCACCTTGTATATCTTACTGACATTGACATTTTAATTGGCACCATCTTTACTAGACTGTATCAGGCATGAGTTTATTAATTCATGTATTCACGTACCTCTAATGATATTTGGGAAATTTCTTTCCCCCTCTCTTTTATTCCTCCTTGCTTCCTTCATTAAGGCCTCAACAAGAAGAGCTTTTCTGTACCACATCGAGTCAAGTATGCCTCCAAAACACATTTGCCGCACTATGCCTGTGCTAGCTGGTGCTGCATTGTTGCTTGGCAACCTAAAACATTTATTTTTGTTTTCTTGATTTCCTATCAGTTTCCTCAATTAACTGCCAATGCTTTTCAGTCTCTTCAAACCTGTCTCCACTCACTTTTTTTTCTCAGTAAATAAATCACAGACTTTAACACATCAGGCAATAACTAAAAGGAGTGAAGAGACTTGCCTGGTACTAATTTGTGACAATTTTTAGGACTAGAAACCTCTAGTCAGACTCCAGTTTAAAAATTCCCACTACCTCAGGGCCATGTGAGTGGACTGAATTCATCTGTGACACGAGATTTTCTAATTTCTTTTTCGACAGTTCTGAGTGTCATGTATTTCCTCCTTCTTGTTTCAGAGGAAGCACTGTTCCTCTGAGTAAGTCCTGCCAGTGTTTCCCAGAAGGTGAGGCCAGCACCTCTGAAGGCGTGGCAGATGACCTAAGTGGCACACAGATCTGGTATTGAATGACGTTTAATACTCAGTGAGAACACTGCTTTATTCCATGCTCTTTCAGTGTCTGACAAGGACAAAGGCTTGTATCTGTGTTTAATGCCTCTCTACCAACAACCGTCTCCTTCTTCAACAAAGAGCAGTGGACATGCTGGGAAGCTTGGTGCAATCTTTTCTAGCCAGAATTTAATAGTATTGTTTCACTTACTTTCCTTTATGGCAAATAATGCTGATTTTCCAGTGTTACTTTTTTCTTTAAGTAAAATAATAAATTTTATTGAAAAATAAAATATTGCTAAATAACATAAGTGGGGAAAATAATCTAAATAGCAGTATATGAATGACAAGGAAAAAAACAGGAAGGTAGTGCTTGAATGATCAATCCTGGGCATTACCACATTGGCAAAATCCATTATAAATAGTTGTCTACTGCAATCTTGTTTCTTCTATACTACAAAGGACAACCTATGGTCTACCTCAGTCTTCTGTTTCAAATTAAAGAAGTTTTTTTTTTTCTCCTCTGCAAGTGGTTATAGCTTCTTTGGCTAATCTTTTGGGTTAAAGAACCCACATCATATTTTGATTTTCCCAAAGGGATCTTTGCCTTGTCAACTTTTCATTTCCTTTTCAAGCTGTTTAGGACAAGTTTCTTTAAGGCAGGGCAAAAGGACACTGGAATAAAGCTTCCCTTTACTGTATGCATAGCGATCTTCCACAACAGCTCATTTGGTATCAGAGGATAATGCTCACCTACCTATATAATGCTTTCTTGGGTGACTTAGTTTGTTTTCCGTTGCCATAACAAAATACCTGAGGTTGGGTAATTTTAAAACAAAAGAAGTTTATTTTGGCTTACAATCCTGCAGGCTGGGGAATCCAAGTGCACATCACCAGCATTCGTTCAGCTTCTGGTGAAGGCCTCATGCTATGTCAACTCATGGCAGAGAAATCAAAGGGGAAACAGGCAGGTAAAGAAGAGATGCACAGGTAAAGAAGAGTGTGTGTGGGGGGGTGCCAGGTTCACTTTATAACTACCTGCTCTAGTAATAATTACATATTCCTAAGGAAATGACAATAATCCCTTCATGAGGGTGGAGATCTTATGACCAAATTACATTTTAAAGGTCCCATAACCTCTCAACATTATGTTGGTACCAAACCTCAAGATGAATTTTAGTGGGGACAAACCATATTCAAATCACAGAGTATATATTCCTTCTTCTTGATAATCTTTCTTCTCTCATGCTCTGAGGATGGGATATTTCAGTATATCTGATCATCAGTCCCAGTGCACCTTGCCAATGAGACTCTGAGAATCCTTATGCAAATAGGGTTCTCCATGGCCTAACCTAAAGTTTCAAGTTAAATATAGTTTAAGTCCACAGTAGAACACTAGATAACTTTAGAAATTAAAAACAAAAGCAAAACCAAAAACCCAAAAAACAAAAAACAAGGAAAAGGGGTGTTGCAAAGGAAATCAACCACACAGTTTCTAAAAAGCAATAATTAGAAATTTAGTCTTGAGGTTTAAGACCATGAGTTAAAATTCTTTTTTTTTTTTTACCATATGATTTATTTTTATTTATTTTTTAGGCATACGTGACAGCAGAATGTATTTTGACATATAATACATACTTGGAATGTACATACATCAATCATATTATCTATTCTATTCTGCTGTCCTTCCTATCCTCCCTATTCCTCCCCTCCTCTCCCATCCTTTCTCTCTATCCAATCTAATGTGAAACACTTTTTTTTCTTTTTCTCATCACAACATCATATTTGTATTCTGTATAACAATGAGGTTCTTCTTCCATCTTCCGTGCAATGAGTTAAAATTCTTTATATTTCATGTTTTTTATATTTTTATTATAAATTTTTTTATTATAGGCTTCAGTGGAACTGGATACAGTTTTCTATGTCCAGATCAAATGGAAGCAAGTGAGCAAGTGTATTTTGAATATCTACATGTCTAACATATCCTAGGGCTCTGAGTCAGATTCAAGGAATGTTAATTTACAAATGTTTCAAATACTCTAACTCCTGAGGAAAGAAAATCACTCTTTTGATTCTTTTGGCAAAAGGCCCAGTATCTAATTTTTAATTTTTTATACCATCTCTGATTTAATGTTCTGACCACATTATAGAATGTGACTCAAACAAAGACCACATTTTTTACTATGCCATTTTCATAACAGTTGAGTCCATACTTATCTCTATGGTTACTTTTTTACAGTGTACACTGAAATTTAATATGCTCTCCTCTGGCTCTCCCCTCTAATACATTAAGTTGATAATGAGGCCATAACCCAGGAGTGAGAAGTAAGGAAGCAAAATTATGAAAACAATTGAAATAAACAGTGACCATGGATTTACTAACTCCCAACTGTTTGCCTAAGTTCTACTTTGGGTGTGGATTCTTTTATTACATCTTGCTTTCAGTATAGTGAAAGGTCACTACATTAAACTACTTATATGAGAAGACAAGCTTGTCAGATTATATTTTGAAAGACTATAATATTTTAAAATTTATAACTCTTGTCTCACATTTTCTATAGACTGTACTGTGTGATGCATGATAAAATGCCTCATGACCTCCAAGATACCTCCCATATTTTTAATCTTCTGTGAAAAAGTAATATTTTGTTGTTCCTGGAAATAAAAAGATATGTAATAAAAATAAGATAATAAAGATCTAATGAAATATTTTAGAGTGTGTATGTTGTATGCATAGAGAGATGGCAGAAGGAGGGCAATACAGAAATATACACAAATGTTTGTAAATGAAAATTGAAGGATACCAAAATACAAGTATATTCATCCATTAATTTCTTAAAGGCAAGGTCCTTGATTATTTCTGTATATTCACTTTTCATTTCCAGTGCTGAACACAATAACAGGCACACAGTAATAAGTTATTGTATACTTATTAAATGAATATATGCATGAATGAAATTTTATGGGAAAACAGAAAAGAAAACATTGGACATCCTGGAAATGATGGAAGTGGGTGGGTTGGTGGGAGAAGAGGTCAGGGAGTAAAGGTCTGTAGGAAATACTGCTAATTTCCCCCATTATCCATTCTTTATTCTATTTAATTTTTTTTTAGTAAAGTTCCTGAGAGTTAGCTGGATACATTTCCCAGCTTCCTTTGCAGCTAGTATGCCATGTAACTACATTCTGGCCAATGGTATGCAAGCAAAAGTAATGTGTGCACCTTTCAGGTTGTGCCATTGAAAGGCATGGACATGCCCTCTCGTACCCTTTCATCCCCCTTTACTCACTGGTTGAAAAGGGCTTGGGGATTCACCATTTTAGACTCAGCCAATAAGGGCAAATCCCTTAGAGGCAATCCCAAGGGGGACTTTGGGTCCCTGACAACTTTGTGGAGGAGTATCATCAGCCCATCAGGACTTCCTGTGAGAAACAAACTTCTGTTTTAAGCCCAAGATTATTTTAGATCTGTCTCAGCAGCTAAATTTATATCCTAACAAATGCAAGCTTCAGGAAAGGCTGCCACAGAAGCGGCGCTGGCGCTGAGTTCACCAGGTAGACCTAGCGGGGAGGGGTTTTAAGTCTGAAGGGCGTGTGTGCAGAGATGGAAGTTGGGGAGCTGGCTTAAGGGTGACAAGCAATGACGATGGAAAGCGAGGCAAGGCTCAGATACCAGAAGACCTGTCCTGCCTCTCTCAAAGGTTTCGATTTTACCCAGTGGGGAGTGTAGGAGGATGGAAGATTCAAATACAACTCACATGCAAAAAATCGGGTTTCTAGGAGAGGGAAAAGAAATTCACAGAGGCCAAAAGACTTTTCCAAGTTAGTGACAGAGGTGGAATAACCAGACGAGAGTTTTTCCGAACTGTGGTCTTGGAGCTGATTACATCAGAATCACCTGGGTTACCTGAGGAAAATGCAAATTCCCGGGTCCTTCCCCGGAACTACCGATTCTAACCACAAATCTCTGGGGATGGTTTCTAGCAATTTCCACTTTTAACGAGAACTTCAAGGGCTTGAGAGTTGACAACCACGGAACCACAGCAGACTACTTTGAAATAGCTCTTTTAAGTGTTCATAAATACGACTGAGCGTGAGCGCTCGGGCCACGTGTCATAGGCAGGGGGCGAGCAGGTGCCACTCGGCTCACAAGACTTACCCGGCGAGAGGCGCCACCCGGCCAAATCCCGCGGGAATAGCCCGAGCGCGGCGCCCGCCCATTCCCGTTGCCATGGAGACCGCCCTCAGGACCAGTCGACCGCAGGAGCGTGGGGAGGCCGAGTCCTCCGCTGCCTGCGCCCGCCGGTTCAGCCGTGCTCCGCTCGTCCCTCTCCGCCGCCGCGTCCGCGAAGGAGGCCTTACGAGGCCGGGCCAGGACCGGAGCCGCGCCCCCTTTCGAGGAGCCCGATCGCGCCCAGCGCTGGAGGCCGTGTCCCCCCTGCCCGAACCTGGACGGTGGGAGTGGCTGCATTTGAACCAAACGGCCTTCGCGGGCAGCTGCCGCTGCAGACGCCACCGCTTCAGCCCCGAGCTCCCGAGGGCCTGTTGCCGACCCCAGCCTCAGTGCCCAAAGTGCAGAGGCTGCCGCGTCTCTGTCCCCAAAGCTCTGGGAAACATCCGCCCTCGGGGTAAGGGCGGATTTGTGGGAGCCGGGGACCAGCGCCTGCGGGGCCGCAGTCGCGGTCACTGGGGCCCTCTGTCCCCACCCTGGCCACGGTAAACGTCGCTCGTCTCTTGGGAAGCGGCTCTCCATCTCTCCTCTCCTTTTTTGAGTGCTGGAAGTTTCTCTTGGGGCTCGTCTGACTCACAGTATGGGAAGCTTGGACCGGCCAGTGAATGCCACCTTGTAGTCTTTGACGCCACAACCAAGGGGCCGTCCAGAGAGGTGCTGCAGAAATAGTGATTGACCGAGATAACCTTTTCTTTCCACAGAGACGATGCTTAAGATACAAGGAAAAGCATTTCCCGGAACATCTTAATTGTCATTGAAGCTTGAGCTAACGACAGCCAAGGGGCAAACATGTTGAACTCCGCAAGTGAACTGGAGTTTTCGGACGAAAACAATGTCGAGGAGATCTCCCAATTGGCTTCCCTGGAGGTGTCAGGTGGCACAGTATCCACCCAAAGAAGTTCGATTATTGTACCCGAAAAAACGGGCTACCCGGACTCCGTGTACGTTTTGGCGGCGAACATTTTTCAGGGTATTCGAGTGGAAAAGTCGTCAGATAAAATCTTAATAAAGTACGGGAATGAACCCCTGCCGTCCTTGCCCGAGTTTGAGGATGAATCTGTACAGCGTTTGTCCTATGAGCTGGCTTTCAGTACCCTGAAGTGTGAGTAGTACCAGTCTTGAAGATCAGCCCTAGAATAAAACGATAAGGAGAGAATCTGTGAAATGCAGTTCCTCAAACGCATCAGATTTTTTTTTTTTTTTTTTTAAACCATGTGCACATCGTCGGTTAATTGCAAAGGTCAAGGAATTAAGGAAGCTGCAGTGGAACTAACTCCTTATTTTTCTCAGTACCTAACCAAGTGCCTTGTCCTTAGATGTACTGCACGGTTATTAAAATGAACTGGAGGCTGGGGTTGTGGCTCAGTGATAGAGCGCTTGCCTGGCATGTATGAGGCACTGGGTTTGATTCTTAGCAGTACATATAAATAAATAAAAAATAAAGGTCCATTGACAACTAAAAAAAATTAAAAATAAATAAATAAAAGGAACTGGAAAGGATTCTGTTAGTAGGGAGAACAAGAGCCTCCTTGAGTGTCTTTCCATTCCCTGTATGTACATCTTATATATTAGTTTATGAGCTTGCATAAACATAAAACCATTAAGAAAAACTTGGAAAAAACAGATGAAATAAAACGAAAAGGTGCAATATTTTAAAAATGAGTATCACCATTAACCCTAATTAAGATGATTCCACTTTTTAAAAATGTCTTTATTTTTATGTGGTGTTGGGGTTCAAACTCAGGGCGTTGCCCATGCTAGGCAAGCGCCCTACCTCTGAGCTACAACCCCAGCCTAGATGATTCCATTTTTAGCAGATAGCTTTAATTTTGGGAGCCCAACTTCAGTGTAATTTCCCTCTCTACCTCCAGGGTTCCAGTCCCAATGTTTCAGATTCTCTCCACTGTGGTTGTTAATTATCAACTTCTGAGTGTGGAGCTGACTCTAGGAAAATACCAGATATTGTTACTAAGAGGAAATCTGTCAAAAGGTCAGGAGTCTTTTCTTTGTGTACTAGTTGTAACCATAAATTTTATACTGGTTGGTAAATTGCATGTAGGTCCAAAAATAATTTCCTTAAATGTTTGGGAGTACTGGCAGCCTGACTAAACTGATGAGCATATGGCTTCCCAAAGAGACACCTTGAAGAGGTATGATATTTGTAAACTCACATTTGGCTTATATATTTTATGTTCAGAAAGTCATGATTTAAGAAAAACAAAACAGGATTTCATCCCTAAGGTCTTATAGGAACAATAAAGCTCTAGAAGTTATTGTATAAACTAGAGAGTCCCTTTCATTTATGAGTTTGTGAATGGGTGATTAGATCTCATTACCATCGGTTTTGGAGAAAGTAGGAGAAGGAAAAACCAAAATCTTTAAATTATACAAATATTAAGTGTATCCCTTTGGTTGTGTTTTATGCTTTTCAGTTGTATTGTTTGTGTCTTTGTGGGTGTCCTTTTTTTTTTTTTTTGCATAAACTCTTTCAAGCAATTAGAATTTTTATCTGATTAACCTTTTAGAGTTTTAAAGGCCTCATTATGATTTTTTTTTTAAAAATAAAAACTAGTTCTATTTTTACCAGATAACCACAAGGTCAGTTTTCTGCTAAACAAGGTAGAATTACTAATGAAGAGAAACCTGTTCCTATTATTTGACTTCTGTCAAAGTAGTAGAGTACTAGCAGCTAATTTGTTTATTTTTCAAAGAATCTCTGTATGCTTCAAGTAATAATAGATATTAAAAAGAAAAACTGGTGAAATGATTTCTTAAGAGATGTATGAACAACCAATAAAAGGAAATGAAGACAAAAACAACTTAAGGAGAGAGAGAGGGGCTGGGGATGTGGCTTAAGCGGTAGCGCGCTCACCTGGCATGCGTGCGGCCCGGGTTCGATCCTCAGCACCACATACAAACAAAGATGTTGTGCCCGCCGAAAACTAAAAACAAATAAATAAATAAATATTAAAAAAAAAAAAAAAAAAGGAGAGAGAGAGAGAGGTCCCTGAAATTGCTGATCTTTTCCCTGGCTAATCTTTCTTTGAGTTTTCTAGGTGTATGTAGTGATGGGTCAACTTTTACTCCTAGGAACCGAACTGTGATATTAATCTGATCATTTGGGAATCACATATTCTGTCATTTTGGGAAGTATATAAATTGAAAAACCTAGTAAATGCTTAACACATGGTTTGGTTCTAACTTTTGTGTATTAGTAATTGTAGCAGAGAGTTATCCAGGCTACCCTCAGGTTCAACAATTCCCTAACAGAATTCATAGAGCCTAGAAGAGCTTTTATACTCAAGGTTACAGTTTCTTACAGCAAAAGGACATGGATTAGAATCAGCAGCCAGGAAAGTATGTAGGACAGAGTCCAGGAGCAGATAGATGCAAGTGTCCTGTTGTCTTCTCTCAATGGAGTCTTATTGACAAGTGCTTAATTCTCCTGACAATGATATATGACAACAAGAATGCAGAATTGCCAACCTGGGAAGTTCACTGAGTCTTGCCGTGTAGGATTTTTATTAAGGATCAGTCTTATAGAGTGCCCGTGTTGCTGCCCTTAGTTACTCAACTAATAGTGTCTACTATGGGACTCAAAGCCCCAGATAAAGAAAGACACAAAGGCAAGAGATTTCAGAGACACAGAATTGGTTCACAAGTACTAGGATGTAAAACTATGAACTTCATTTTCCTTATAAATGAAATGGGAACATTACCTTGTACAATATATATCCATAATTGATGGCTAAAATATGGATAATGATTCACAAAAGATTTCCTTTGAAAATTGGAGGCTATATTCCCAAACTAGTTTCTTTCTAGTTTCCCCATCTCCCAAATAAAGGTTTAAATTCAGCTTACCTCACATGTAACAGGTTTTCCATAAATGTTGAACAAATTGAAGATGGCCTTGCTTTCTGTTCAGCTGACTAAAGCATCTTTCTCTTTCTCTCTCTCTCTCTCTCTCTCTCTCTCTCACACACACACACACACACAACACACAAATGAACTGCATATAATATGTAAGTATAGTTTAAGTAGTTATATCACAAAAGAACATTCATGTACTGTGGAAGTTTTAAAATATATCCATTTTTGTGCATGCCTGTAATCCCAGCAGTTCAGAAGGCTGAGGCAGGAGGATTCCAAGTTCAAGGCCAGCCTCAGGAAAGGTGATGCGCTAAGCAACTCAGTGAGAGCCTTTCTCTAAATAAAATACAAAATAGTACTGGGGATGTGGCTCAGTGGTCTAGTGCTCCTGAGTTCAATCCTTGGTACCAAAAAGGGGAAAAAAAAATCCCCTTTTTTCCATGTAGTACCTTTGCAATAATCATTCTATTCTCTCTACCTGGCCTACTGTCTGTCCAGCCCTGCCTCCCAGATCTTTACATGACAATTCCTTGTCACTTAGGTCTTAAATTAGATATCATATCATCGGTGTCTTCACTAGTGAGTTCTCCAAATATTTAAGTTGTAAATAATGCCATTCTAACCAAATTATTGGAGAGAATGGAGGATGAGGGAATGCCTCCCACTAATTTTCTAAGGCTAGTATAACCTTGAAACACTGTCAAGGATGTTACAAGGAAAGAAAATTTGAAACCTCATAATCATAAATATAGGACAAAAATTCTAAATAAAATATTAGCAAAAAATAGGAATACTTAAAAAGAATAAGAGAAGGGTTGTTTAACATTATTAATTGTATCTTTTTATGTCTTTCAAAAGACAAATTGCAAGGTTAAAATTCCTTTATGACTACTTTGATTATTCAGAGAGTGCTTCTTTGACTATGATTCTATGTGAAGCCTGGGCCATTAGGACCCAGGATTCATAAAGATTATAAGTATTTTATCATGTCATTTTAATTTAAGTCTTCATTAAGAATCCAAATACACTTTGGATATGAAAGTAAACTTACCTTATGGCATTATTTAAAGTGTATTTTGATTCCAAAGTTTTCATTTTTAGCCTTGGTATCTTTGGTAAACAAGCATTTCCCTTGTCTTGCAGATCAAGATATTTTGGAAACTATGTTAATTGACAGCTATATCTTCCCAAGTACCACAATAGTAAGTAGACACCTTTTAGAATCAGCTTATGTCATGATTATTCTTAATTATTAAAAAGCTTTCATATTTAAATAATAGCTAGTTTGCTTAATGCTGAGACCACTTCAAACTACAGATTCTTTCCTGTTTCTAGTTTGAACCCTTGTCCTTTTCATTTTAATGAAAGTACAAAAATTTTTTTTTTGAAATTTTTTCTACTGGATTTATTTTCTATTTTGAAGACCTTCCCTATTTTCAAGTCTAACCAGACTTTGTAAATATTGTCACATTCCTGCTGTTATGAAAAATAATGGATTGTAAAATGTTGCTATTAGATTTTGTTTGTATACTTTTCTTTTTGTGTGCTTCCTCTTGGTAGCCAGATCACTTGAGCAGTCTTATTATTGTGATGCTGTATGATTTTCAAGATAGAAAATTTCAAAATCGTGTTCTTTCTGATAATGAAGAGTCCATATTAGAAGTTCAAGAAGTAGAGAACCTTCTTAACAGGTAAGTTATAAGTAAAAATGGTTTAATATTTAAAATCAATATCATTGTTTTTACTGGCAAAACTATGCAGTATAGTGTGTGTGTATGTGTGTGTGTGTGTCTGAAAATTTTATGGAGATGAAATATACAAGTTTATAAATTTCTTAAGTTCCTTTATAAACAAATTTGAATAGATTATCCTGTTAAAAATCAAAATGTTTTGAAACCTTGAATTATAAGATTCAATGTATTAACATGTGAGAATCTTTAAAACTTCTTAATAGTTTTTGGCATGTATATAATTCAGACTTCATCTGAAGCGGCTATTACTTTTTTCCTTAGTTTTACTTTCATGTCTTGAGAGCTTGTTTGGAGGTTCTAGCAGGGGAGCTCAGCTAGTCTGTATACCCTTGACTGAAGACCACTCCTCCTCCTCAGGGAAGGTCATCCTCTTTGACCAAGCACACAGCTTTGCAGCTTCGGGTGGGATGCACATGGAGTGGTGAGGGAGCAAGGGGACTCCCACCATCATTAATAACCCCATGCCCCCTCCCTTCCCTCCAACCTTGTAACTCACTTTCTTTATATTAATTTATTCTTTGGTGTGTATTAATGTACTATGTCATTTTTTAAGTCGCCTGCTGTGACATTTAGACATAGGACTAGACAAGTCTATTTTATTTTAGCCTAAAAGGTTTAACGTTTGATGACCCTTCCTGTTCTCCCTAAGTGCCCCATGTTCTTTTTCTCATAATTACCCATGCATTCCCACATAAATACTTTTATGGGTGAGAAGTTCTCGTGCTGTTGAGATATATGAAGTTTAAATAAGGGAGAGTGCAGCCATAAGGAAAATAAAGTAGTATTTAACAGTTGGTGCTGAAATAAAACTGAGCACCTCACTTACTACCCTTGTCCTGCCTCCTAGTCTCTGAAGCAAATTAGCTGGACCTGACACCAATTCTTGACAATGTCCATTTCTTTCTGTACCACACATCAAGTTCATGACAACTGTGACATCTCTTCCTCATTTTTTCAAGGTTATAGTTGAGGTTTATTTTGGTTAGAGTCCTACCATGAAAGTGCTAGGAATATGTATTCTCATTTATGAAACATTTATTAGGTCTTCATGGTGATATTAACCAGTTCTTGTTTTTCTTTTCCATTATTTGGAATTTTGAGGCATGTGATATTCAGAACTGGACAGGATTCGATACAGATTCATAAAATTTCTTTACTCTTCTCAAGATTATATTATTGCCATCTATGATAATAACAACTAATCTCTAGTGAGTGCTTGCTATGGGCTAGGCACTGTGCTAAATATTTTGTACACTTGGTTGGTAATGACTATATTAATATTGAAGTAAGTTGACCATCCTTTCAGATGAGAAAACTAAGGCCAAAGAAGATTAGGTAATATTCCTGAATATCAGGTAACATTCCTGAGGTCACATAGCTATTAAGTGATAGAACCTGGATTTTAACTTCAGATTTGTCTGACTACATCCTTTTCACTAAATAATATTTGTTTTTCAACTAACAATAGATATAAATATTTGAGGAATGCTCAACTATACAGGGGCAACAGAAAAAGGAAAAAGATTATTGTATTTCTATTATCACACTTGACAAATTTTTATTTTAGGCTTTAACCATTTGAAGTGAAATTATAGATGAATTGGTTAAAGTTCTGAAAGTAATTTGTTAATATTTCTAATGGGGAATGGATAGTCTTGTCTCAGATGCAAAAATTGATTTTCTCTTTCTAGTTTTAAGACAAAATTGGCTGCAGCATTGGCAAGATGTCGAATCAAACATGATGCCCTTTCAATTTATCATATTCTGCCAGAAATAGTTAGGAAACAGGAACTAAGGGCCTCTACTCTGCCACTTTATGCTTGGATAAATACTTGTAAAATCAGGTAAGAGTTTTAATCAAATTCTTTATTCATACTTCAAGTCGCCATCCTTTTAAAAAAATGTGATAAGGGGCTGGGGTTGTAGCTCAATGGTAGAGCGCCTGCCTCGCGTGTTTGAGGCACTGGGTTCAATCCTCAGCACCACATAAAAATAAATAAAGATACTGTGTCCATCTACAACTAAAAAAATTTTTTTTTAATTGTGGTAAGAAATATTACCTTTTTAAAGGTGAAGGGGCACATCCAAGGGAATGATTAGAGAATCATAGTTTAATTCCAGAGCTTATCACCAAATTACCAAAGGTGATTATATAAATATGTTAACTTTTGTTTTCTAATTATCTTTTAGCTTATTATTGGTTAAAATTGTGAGTTTTACTAGATGCAATATATATAGTAATATTTTTCTTTGTTGCTGAAAAAAAGTATTAATGTTAAATATATCTTAATGTTGTATACTTATAGCCCTGAAGAAGTTTTTATTAATTTGAAGAAAAGAGGCTATAATGAAGTCAAATCTGTATGTCATATTGATGATAAAGTCTTTGCTGTGGACCAACATTGCTATGATGTCTTAATATTTCCATCTCATCTAAAAAAAGATCTTATAAATATAGATCTTTTCAAAGATTATAAACTTATTTTTCAGGTAAACTATTATTTACTTTCATTGTAATTTTCAACAATGCTACTTAGTCAAAGAATCTCTCTACCTAAAACTAATACCTCAATGTTTATATTTTTTATAGATTACCAGGGAGGTTATAAGGCCTAATTGTCACCTTGAATAAAATTAATAACTTCATAGTCAGTGTTCCTATTACGTTTGTCATCTTAGTCTCACATGAAGTTGTAAAGAACATATTCTCCTCTCAAGACTCATAAATGAGATTACTGACAACTGAAAGATGCACTTTTTTTTTTTCTTCTAAGATTTGAAAGAAGCTTTTTTCTTTTTTCTTCTAAGAAAAGATTTGAGAAAAGCTACAATGAGATCTTTTCTTTCTTTCAATTCTGGGCAAAATATTAGGCCATCCTGCATATAAAAAACAAATCATGTTGTGCTCTCTTTAATTTAGTGTCATAGATTTGATTTGTAAGAGGTACATAATTGATATGAATACAGGCAGAGAATGTGATGTATACTGTGGTTTCAATGAAATGAAATAATTAGGTGAAATTCATTTTTATATTCTTCGACTCCAATTCTTTTTTTTTTTCACACTTGGAAATTTTATCTATGTATGCCTTTCTGAAAGAAGAAATTGAAAGATATTTAACCCACTGCCCATATCCAGGAAAGGATAGGAGAGAGTGCTGGACACACACCCAAAGTGGTCCTCAGCATTGCATTTGGAGACAGTTACACAGCCACAAGGTGCTAAACCACCTTATTTAGTAATAAACTTCTAAAAAAAAAAAAAATTAGTGCTCTTGGTGTTCATATGCATATATTTGACATGTCCACCCCAAGACTCATATATTGATGTTTAATGTTTGTCTTTCCCTTAAATTACAATAGAAACTATTTGAAGAAAACTTATAAGCCTTAAAATAAAAGACCCAGCCCTTTTGTATTTGTGTTTTTGACACCAATATTCCATGAACTTTTGCAAGGTTGTTTTCTATTCCTATGTGCACTTCTTAAAAAATCTCCAAGGGCCTCCTTGGGAGCCTTCCATGAAGTTTCCTAGTGCAGAGGAGCCAGTGAGCTCCTGCCTGCTTGTCACACCCCACCTGCATCTGCAGTGGAATTGAGCATGCTTGGATGTCAAAGGCTGCAATACGTAATCATAAAGCCTGGGATGTGGTAGTCTATTTCCCAATGACAAGGAGAGTAGTTCAGAGAAGTACAACTGTTTAGCCACCTCATTCTGACTTAACACTTGTCAGGGTTCTCACTCAAGTTATCCTGAGAATCCTATAACCCAGAGACTTATCCCTGGGGTAGGCATTAGTAAGTCTGACCTCACTGCTCACAGGTATCTGCCACAATACTTGGTTTCCCATAATCTGTATAGAGAGGGTAATAGTCTTAAAGTGCATTGTGGTGGTAGATATCCTGATGCTGGTGAGAGACAAGCAGGTTAGGGCTACAGATGTCCTGTTCTGTGTGAACAGGTTGAGTGGAAGCTCAAGGGGGTCCCTCCCATTAGATGGTTTGGGCTGGTCACAGTTCTTAGGGCTGTGTGTCAGCTCCACTTGAAACAGACTTGAGGAAGCTGCACAGGCCAAAGAGAGGGATGCTTGTCACTCATTTTTTTCCTGCAGCAGAGGAAGGTGCCAGTCAGCAGGAGGGCTCTGCCTCAGGGCCCACACCAGGGTGTTCTTCTGTGCAGCCTGGACACGTGCCCGCTCACTCTCACAGAGGGATAGCTGGGCCTCGGTGCTATGGCGTTCCTCCCAGTCGCGACAACTGGTCAGGTCGCGCAGCCACTGGTCGCAGGTCGGGAGCTCCCCGTGGACATAGTAGTGATGCAGGAAGTTCCGGGCGCTGCGACAGAGCTTCCACTCAGCTTGGTAGGCCTCACAGGGTCATGGAGGCATCCAGTTGTTGCCTTCGGCCATGTTGAATCTACTGCCAAGCCCCCGACTCCAATTCTTGACTCAAATTAGACTTCTAAGGTGAATTCCTGGGCAGAATCTCCTTATCAAGAACTAAGGTCAAGGACTGGGGATTTAGCTCAGTTGGTAGAGCACTTGCCTCGCATGCATAAGGCCCTGGGTTACATTCCCCAGCACCACAAAAATGAACAAACAAAAAACCTCTGAAGTCAATAGCAGAAGCTAGTTCATTAAATCGTCTTTCATAATATTTTCAAACTTTATAATTTTAATCTCTGTGAGCTAGTAGTAGTTTAGGTGACAATGTAATAGGGAAGAAAAAATGGCAATAACCAGAGAATGTGTTTTCATGAAGTGGTGAGAATGGGAGCTAAAGACAAGACATTTCTAATCTATTAATTATATTTTAGAGATTTTAGCATTGTCTTTTATACAAAAAAATCAAATGATAGTCATTACTTAGGCTAAATGAAGTTAAGGTCTTTGTTATAAATATATTTATAAGATATATTTGTTAACTTTTTATTTAGACGTATATAATGATATTTTAATGTAAAAAGGACGAGGTAGCTCTTCAATATTCCTACCAAGTATTTTCTTTTATCTAAAACAAAAAGAAGTCAGCTTATATTTCAGTCATACTCTTTAAAATTCTCATCATACTATTATTTTGTAGGATAAATCTCGAAGTCTTGCTGTTCATTCTGTAAAGTCTTTAATAAATTTGGATGATGACGTCTTAATGGTCAACACAGGTTCATGGTACACAGTTGCCCATATGTCAGTCCTAACAAATGATAATAATTCAAAAATATTTGTTTGTGGAGTAAACTCACAAGAGAAGGATCCTGACTTAAACAACCTTTTCACAAAAATGGGATGTAAAAGTACGTACAAATATGTATTGTTTGGTGATTATTGTTCTACAGGATTTTAAAGACGTTAAAAATGTTCAAATTAATTTATTTTTTGTAATGTAAAATCTCCATAAACTATACTCTTAAAATTCTCACTCATATTGCATCAGCTGTTATTTTTAAATGTTTTTTAAAGGTATTTATTTTTTAGTTGTAGTTGGACACAATATCTTTATTTCACTTATTTATTTTTATGTGGTGCTGAGGATCGAACCCAGTTCTCGCATGTGCAAGGCAATCGCTCTACCACTGAGCCCCAGCCCCAACCCTATTTTTTAATGTTGATTTAACAATTGTAGGTTAAAGTAATTAATATCTTTGTACTTTGGAACAGTGTTTGATATTTAGTTGTGAACATAATTTGAGGCCCAAATATTTGGTTCAAGTAGATGGGGCTCATCATTTAATAAATCAGAATATAGTCACATAAGACTTAATTGACAAAGATAATATGAAGGCCTAAAAACCAAATCTTTTAGGATTCCTTTTTTTTTTAAGAAAATTTCCACTCAATTGTGTATACTAAAGATCACATTTTATTATAGGTTCAGTGAAACTGAAAAAGTGAGCAAAACTGTGATAAGAGTCACAAGGCCAGGAAGGCAAAAGGTAGAATTCAGGGCTTGACCAAAAGAAGTAACCTGATAAATACTGACGATTTTTCTTAGAGCACAGGATAATGATCATGGAGCCCAGATTCCAGTTATCTTAATTCCCAATTGGACAAGGTGATCTAGGACTGCAAGTGCCCAGGTTTAACTAGCCCATTCTTCGCCTGCCAAAAGCAAAAGTAAATTCTCTCTGGAAGAAAGTAACATCATCCTGAGTTTCCAATTAACTCCTAAATTTTTCCAAATGCAATGTCTGGTACTCAGTTGAATAAATAGATAAAAAAGAAGGAAAGTAATGACTCAAATATTAACCTAATAACAGATTCTACATTTGATCTTGCCAAAATACCAAGAAGTGATAGATATGATTCAAATAAATAGAAGATACTACAATAGAATCAGACCCACACAGGATCCACATACTGAGTATATCAGATGGGGACTTCAGAGTAATTTATGATTAATGTGTTGAAGGAATTGAATAGCAAGCTTTAGATTTCAACAGAGACATGGAAACTATAATAATAATAATAATAATAATAATAATAATAATAATAATAATTTTAAAAAATGGAACCAAGACAGATGTGGTGAACACACCTGTAATCCCAGGTACTTAGGACACTGAGGTAGGATTGCAAGTTCAAAGCCTAGAGAGATCCTGGTCTCAAAATAAAAATAAATAAATAAAAAGGGCTGGAGATATGACTCAGTGGTAAAGTGCCCCAGCGCTGCTCCTCCCACAAAGCCAAAGAAAATTCTAAAATGGAAAAATATGAAATTAAAAAATAAGTGGGATATAGCTCAGGGGTAGAGCATGTTTGACCTCCAGTACCAAATAAAAAGGGGGAAAAAGAGGAAGAAGAATGGATGGGCTTAACAGTAAATTAAAGCTAAAGAAAAAGAAGTAAACTGATGGCTAGAAATAAATATTCAGACTAAAGCACAGGGGCACAGAAGTTTGAATAATATGAAAGAGACTCAGGAGACTCAGTGATCCATTGATACTGTATGTGTTATAATTGGAATCTCAGGAAGAGAGAAGAGGAATTGGGAAGAAACAATTATTTGTTTTTCAGGTTGGGAATTTTCCAAAATGAATGAAAAACTTTAAGCCATAGATTCAAGAAGTCATGTGAACTCTAGTAAGAATATATGGCAAACATATGCTGTAGTTTATTTGTTTTCCCCCAAAATTTCACCTGTTAAAATTCAAACTCCCCAGGTGATAGCTTAGGAGATGGGGACTTTGAGAGGTGATGAGTCCTAGAGTGGGATTAGTGCCCTTATAGAGTATAATGAGACCCCATAGAGTTAAGTCAGCTCCCTGAAAAGCAGCTAACTCACTTAACAAGACCCTTGTTAATTCCTTCTGAGGGCAGCATCTTCAGTGATCTAATTACCTCTCACTAAGCCTCACCTCTCAAAGGTTCTACTGCCGCTTAATTACTAGAACACTGAGACTAGGCTTCTAATACATGAGTGCTTGGAGGACACATCACATCCAAAATATAGCACACTATTTTTGAAGCTTCAAACTACAAACAATCTAAATATCTACACAATAGAATTTTATACAGAATAAATTGTTACCACAAATGATGTCATGGGGGAATCTCATAATATTGATCTTCTAACCAGTAGAGAATTTTTTTTGGCGGGGGGGGCAGGTACCAGGGAATAAACTCAGGGGCACTTGGCCACTGAGCCACATCCCCAGCCCTATTTTGTATTTTATTTAGAGATAGAATATTACTGAGTTGCTTAGCGCCTCTCCATTGCTGAGGCTGGTTTTGAATTCAACTCCTCCTATCTCAGCCTCCCAAGCCTCTGGGATTAACAGGCATGTGCCACTGCGCTTGGCTAGGAATTTTTAAGACAGAATATTAATGGGATGAGGTAGAATAGTATTAATAAAAGGAAATGTATATCAATAAATTTTAATGATTTATTAATTTAACAAATGTTTATTGATGCATGTTATTAAGTATCAGGCACTAGTGTATTTTTGGGGATACAGCAAGAAACAAATTCGGCTTTTATATGAAGCTTACATTATAGTATGAGAAAGATTGGGGGGGAACCATGAAGAAACAATAGGTTAAGGGGATAGAGAGTGTTGTAAAGAGGTTATTCTTTTTCATTTTTTTTTTTTTTTTTACAGATGGTGATTAGGAAAGGCCTTTCTGATAAAGGGTATTTGACAGGAGACTTCAATGAACTGTTGGAGACCTGAGGAAATTGAGGGATATATGTGGGAAGAGCATTCAAAGCAGAGGAATAGTAAGAATAAAAGCCTTGAGGTTGTAGCATGTTTAGCATGTTCCAGGAACAGTAAGGAAGTGATAGGGATGGAGCAGACTTGAGTGAAGAGTATGATGAGGTGACAGGGTATATCTGGGAACAAAAATAGGGCATTCTATGCTGAAGGACTTGACCTTGAATGAGATGGGAATTCATTAGTGGATTTCAAGCAGAAGAGTGACATGCTTACCAGTATTTGGTTACTCTTTGAAAAATAGTTTAGGGTAAAGGGTATTAATGGAGAGATAAGTTAGGCAGTTTTTAAAAGTGCAGGTGTGAAAAGTTCAGAATTAGCAGATTTGGTGATAAGAGAATTTGAAATACGAATCTGCTGGCCTCCTAAACAAAGCTTATTTCTTTATTCTGCATTTCTGTTTTTCCTTCAAACCATGCATGTTGTTCATGTCTCAGCCCTCTCCATTGTTCATAGGCATGCATATAAGAGGGAAACATCTATTGCCAAGGTAATGAAAATTGTAGGTGGCCAGCACCTACTTAACATTGCTGTTTACACAACATGTGCTCAAATATCAGAAGAAGAAAAAAGGGGGCAGGTGTGTAAAGATATTGACTTCTACCTGGGTGATAATGCCAGAGGTTGTGAGAAATGACAGACTGAATTTATCTTGAAGTCACTTTATTAGGTTGGATATGGGATGTGAGAGAAGGGAAGAGTCAGGATCCACTAAGGCTTTCAGTCATGTTAGTTTTTTGTTGGCTTGTTTGCTTTTTGCAGTTCTGGGACTCCAATCCATGGCCTCACACATGCTGGGCAAGCACTTTCTACCACTGAGCTACATCCTCAGCCTCATGTTAGGCTTTAAGATGTCTGCTCAACATTAAGTGGAAATGTAAAGCAGGCTTTTAGGTACACCTTTTTGGAGTTTAGCAAAGTAGTCTGTGTTAGAGATATAAATTTAGAACTTGTCATTAGTGGATAATATTTAATGTCCTAACCACTATACTTTGTGTACTTAGAGTATAGCTGTAGTAAAGAAAAGAAACCCAAAGGCTAACTCCTAGACATGCCAATACTAAGAGATCAGGAAGTTAAATAAGAGGGATCCAGAAAGGGAGCCATGAGAGAAGAACCAAGAAAAAGTGTGTTCAGAAACTAGGCCAGTTACTTCTTCACCTCCTGAATTTTGTGATACTGGGACTGTACTCTGCATAATCCATTTCCCCATTGCCAGCTGCTTCAGCCATTAGCGGGTCCTAGAGACTACAAGGCTGAAGCTGAAGAGAGGAGGACTTTTCTTCTCCGGTGTTTGTCTATCCCTGTGGTTCTTGGCAGTGTTAATCAGAGCTTATTTCTTTGATAAACTTGCCCTCTTCTCAGGGGGTTGTTTTTCTGTTTTTGTTTTTTGGTACAGGGGATTGAACCCAGGGGTGCTTAACTACTAAGCCACATATCCAGTCCTTTTTATTTTTTGAGACAGGGTCTTGCTAAGTTGCTTAGGGCTTTGCTAAGTTGCCCAAGATGGCCTCAAACAGAAGGTTGATTTTAAAGCAGAGGTACACATGGTTGTCACCTAGAGAGACAGATGCTCGCAAACTACATACAAGGTCCCTAGAGGTATGGATGGTATTTCATGCCTGTTTCTGTAGGTTTAGCACCTCAGACTGTATCTTATAAATGTTCCTGACAGCCATTTCCCCCCAGGGATGACAGAATATAAAGGGTAAAAATGAAAAAGGGAAAATAGCCTATATTATTGACTATCCTTACTGTATATGAACTGTATATGAGACACCATACTAAGCTTACCAACTTTGTCTTGATGTTCACCATTTGCATAAAGAAACCATTGCAGTCCATAAATAAGGACATGGAGGCTTAGAGAGTTTAAGACACACAGCTGGGAGTCAAATTTGAGTCTGTTTCTAAAGCCTATTTCCCCTACTCTATCATGCTACTTTAGATTGAACCTGAAGTTCAGAATAAGAAATTTAATTTTACATTTGAAAATCATTCTCCGGTGGAAATAGCATCTATTAAGAAAATTCCTGTATTAGCTTTGGGAGATTATCAAAGAATACTCTGCCCTAATGCTATAAAATGAGTTTTTATGGGGTTAAGGGTTTTAAGATAAATTATATATATATTATATATACATAAAGCAGTACCACTATATTGCATTTAGATTTTTTAGCTAATTAAATTACATTAATTTTCTGTGTTTTCCCTCAGATATTGAAATACTTCCTGAGACGTTTACTGACATTGAATCAAAAGATCAGAGGTTACAGAAAGTTAAAGTGATTCTGCTGTTGCCTCGTTGTTCAGATCTGGGTGTTAGTAATCCAATAGAATTTATTTTAAATGAACACGAAGGTACTTGTTTTAATTTCTAAATTATTGAAATTAGTTGATGATAGCCCATCAATTTCTATTTTAGAAAATAAATTTTATTTTCTCTTTTCTGCATTAGCCTACAGATTGAATGAATTCTTTCTTCTGAATCTAAATGACTTATATAGCTACTTAGTTGATTCTCTCAAAGAAAACTTGGGAGAATCAATTAAGTAAAACAAAATGTTTTTAATATTCTTATTGAAAAATAGTACTAAGACTGAACATAATTATCTTAATTTTTAAAATTTTAAGCCAATATTTAATGTTATTTAGTTTTAGTAAGTATTTTCCATGAAAATTTTCATTAATAGTCAAAATGATTGAAAAATAGTATAATAACGTCAATATATGAAAAGTACCTAATAGTAATTTATTTTAAAGTATTTACTTGTTTTTAAAATTTAGATACAGATTTACTTAAAGATCTTTCTCAAGGAGGTACTTCAGAAGATAAACTTCAGGTTCTTGCTCAACATCAATATGAACAGCTAGCACATGCAATGAAATGTAAGTCTGTCATTAGAACAACATTGTTAAAATACAGTGTTAATCTTAGAAACCAAAACAAATTTTCTAGAACATACAGTCTTAGTGCCTTCAAGTAAGTTTATTTTTATAAACTTAACTTGCCTTTTAAATAAACGTACTTTAAACATAAGCTAGCATAATTTAATAATTTCTTAATATTAAGATGAAATAATTATGTACATTCATAATTGTTTATTTTCATCTTCCCTATTTCTGATCTTCAACTTCTTACTTGACATATTCTTCTGTTGTCATTTTACCTACACCTACCAACTCTTCTGCAGTCCATATTTTAATCCAAAGTTTATTTCTCTTAGTGCTGAATAGAGTCCAGAATTATAGAAAAAGCCCAGAATTCTTGATCTGAAATCTGAGTAACAAGGCTCTTTAAGTATTTATATCATTGCTTTAATTACTCTATTTGGGTTTTGAGTGCCACTGCTTTTCCACAGGTGAACAAAGAAATCTGGAAGTCTTTAAGAAACCAATAAACTTTTACTAGGTCAGTGTATATTTATCAAGTGCCTATTCTGGGTCAGGAATTGAACTGGATGTTAGGCTTATGAACATAAATAGATGTTTCTAAAATAAAGGCTCAAAGATGAGTCTGAGTATAGATAATTCAATATATAAAGATATTGACTTATACATGAAATATAAATAAGGGAAAGTAGCAGAGAGGAAGTCTGTTCTTTTGGTTAATGTTGCTAAAAACATTAATTTGAATGTGAAAATATATATATGAACTATGAAATAAGTTGGTTTAGAAAATCAGGAGATTGGTAAGTAAAAATTTTTACTAATGCACTTTCATCAAATTTTAATTGAATGTTTAAAGCTTTAAAAAGACTTCTGAAAGAATCATGAAAAGCAAAAGGATTTTAGTGACATACACTCTATTGTGATGCCAAAAAAACATATTATTTGGTAACCTTGAGATTAGGAAATCTGCATCACTGGAAGATAATCAGTAAATTAAGTTCTATAATTTTCCCATAAAACAATGTTAGGTAATGCCTTATCAGGGTTGGACTCCCAATTTTCATAGAAATTACTAAAAGTTTCCATTTGAAATTGACCATATAAAAGATAACTATGATCATTTCTCCTATTAGTTGTAAAAAATAATTAAAAAATTTTTGGGGGGCACTGGGGATTGAACCCAGGGGCATTTTACCATTAAGTTATATGCTCAGTGTTTTTCTTTTCTTTTTCTTTTTTTTTTTTTTGAGACAGCGTCTTGGTAAATTGCTCAGTCTAGCCTCAAACTTGTGCTTCAACTTCTCGTGCAGATGGGATTACAGGCATGTACCCAGCTACATTTTTATGTGCCCAGCTACATTTTAAAGTTTTGGACATTTATTGGTCAATCGTTTGCCAGGCACCCTGCTATTTACTTTTTATATTTTATTTAATCCTCACAAAATCGTCTCCCTTAGCTTCCATGCCTTCTCTGAACACAGTAACAAGGTGGCTAGGCTCCCCAAATTTCTTTGCTCTCTAAACTCAGTCTTGCCACTACTCTGTTTTCTAAAACCATGTCTGACACTTCTCACTATGTCCTTTATACTACCAAGGACTGTTAACTTGAGAAGCCCCTGACACCCAGGTCATTCCTCATCTGAATAAGATCTATAATATTCCCTTTTTTGTCTTCATCCACATCCCCTTGTCTGTCCTTGTCTCCTACTTTGTGCTTTCTAGAATAGTTGTCTTCAACAAAAATCCCTATATTTTAATACTTCTTTGAATGTTCTCTTTTTTCTCCTATAACTTGCCCTTCTCTTGAGAACAGTGTTTCTCTAAATCTCTCCTCTTGTTCTTTTCTGAGCCAATTATTATCACACTTACACTCTTGCCACCAACCTGAGATGGTCCTGTGAAGATCACCCGTGACCCCCTTCCCACATGCTGTTACATCAACTCACAGTCTTCATCTAACTTGATCTAGCTGTGATAGTTGACCTAATTGATCATATTCTCTTCCTTCCCACATTACTTCACTTGTCTTCTAAGACACACCACCTCAATTTATTTCCCATCTCCTTGGCTTGCTATCCTATAGCGAGTATCCTCCTTATAGGATACTCTCTTTAGCCTCAGAGTATGTCACAGTTCATGTCTAGGATTCTTTTTTCTCTGTTTATACTTACTTCCTTGATGATCTTATTCAGTCTCATGAATTTAAACACCTCTGCGTGACTCCCAAATTTCTTCCCCAAACTCTTAAGTCTGTATCTTCAATTGCCTTCTTGCCATTTCCAGCTAGTGACTAATAGGCCTTTCAAAGCTGATAGATCCAAAATGAAAGTCCTGTTCTTCCTGCAGAACTGCCATTTCAGTTAATGACGATATCAGTCTTCCATTTGTTCAGGTGAAAAAGCTTTGCATTGTCCCTGACTCTTATTCACATCCTCAGCCAGCCTGTCAGAAAACAAAGGAACTTCTACATTTAATATATATTTAGAATCCAGTCACCTCCACCACTACCACCACATCCATACCATCACCTCACTCTTGGTTTACTGCAATGATCTTCTATTTTGTCTACCAGCTTCCACCACTGCCGTCTACAGTTTATTTTCAACACAGCATTTGGAATGATCTTGTTAAAACAAATGGCTTCCTATCATCAAACTGAAAACCATCATCCAGTGGCCTGCACATCCTTACTATTTGGTGCTCAGACCCACATTTAAATACTTCATTGCCCGCTACTCTGTCCTCATTCCCTCTGCTCTGATCAGACTGGCCACCTTCACTTTCCTTGAACATTCCTTTAAACTTGCTGTTCCCTTACCTTAAAATATCCTTCCCTAGTTATCTCTGTGTCTGGCTCTCTAATCTTTTGAGTCTACCCACAGTCCTTCATCTCAGTGATGCTAGCTCTAACTAGCCTACTTAAAATTATAGCATTCCCCTGAAACTCTTTCCCACCCCTGCTTTGCTTTATCACCTAAATAGTTTTTCTGTTTCTTTGTCTTACTGTATTTATCCTCTGCTAGAAAGGAAGCTCCCTAGGGGCAGGGATTTTCATTTTTGTTGTTCACTGATGTATACCAAAGCCTAAGTGCCTGGAATGTGGTAGGTGCTCAATTGGTATGAATACATTAGTGAATTGCAGATCATATATTACCTAATTTTACAGATGAAAAATCTGGAACTTTGAGTAATTTTCCCAGGTTCATGCCACAGCAAGGACAGAATTGGGATTCAGACTGACTTCTATACGTTTCTGGAGTTTTCTGAACCAATTATGTGATAAAGCTTATGAAGGAATGACTGGAAGTATTGAGCTCATGGGAATCTGCAGCATTTATTTCTTTGTATTTGCAACTAGATTGGTCATATTGATTCAGTTTTCAACTTTCATACAATCCATCTGGATTTCTATTACTTACTGGCCATAGACCACATTGCTAGTATAAGCTTCTGCTTTAAAAGAAGCTGTTCAAGCATCTCTGGAAATCATTCCCATTAGAACTCTGTGGTGTTTGTACCAAATACATGTCTGGAAACATAAATTGCATTGGATCATTTATGGGGTCATTATATTAATTAAATCTTCTTTAAATATAGTTGTTAAAGCTCAAGCAGTGGTTTACTGCACATGCTCAGTTTATCCAGAAGAAAATGAAGCTGTTGTGAAGAAAGCATTGGAATTTCAAAACCAAGGGGCTAAAATACAACCTTATAGGTAAGAAAGGAAGGCATTCTTCTGAACAACTCAAATAATTTTTTAAATGACAAATATAATGTTCTAAGTTACATAAGATATTCTGCTTTTTATTAGACTTTACTATGATCATTACCCTAACTTCTTATAACTTTAAAGTAGGTTTTTTGTAAAGCCTTTACAACAGTATGGCACAAACATTTTCTTGCATATTAAAAGATTCTTTTGTTTTTGTTATTATTGTTAAAGCTAAAAGCATTTTGGACTTGACTTGATTGGTTTCTGGGTAAACTGGGTCCAAATTTTATGTTCCTGATTTAGATACATGTATACCTCCATAGAATACAAATTAATATAAAAAATATTCTTAGAAAATAGACAGAAACTCATATCTGAAAATAGACATTTCTTAAGCCCTTGCAATCTTTGGTATCCATCAGAATTGAGGTAAAAATAACTGAGTTATCTATGGAAAAATGTTGCAATAAGGTAGGGATAGAGAGAAAGAGCATTAACATTACACTCTGAACTGTGGACTTTAAGAAAAATTGCCTAGTGAAATATAGCAGATGGTCTGTAAGAATCATTTCTTAATAGCCTAAAGTTGTAGAACTTAAGAGTTGAATAAGGGGCTGGGGATGTGGCTCAAGTGGTAGCGTGCTCGCCTGGCATGCGTGCGGCCAGGGTTCGATCCTCAGCACCACATACAAAGATGTATCCACCGAAAACTAAAAAAATAAATAAATATTTTAAAAATTCTCTCTCTCTCTCTCTCTCTCTCTCTCTCTCTCTCTCTCTCTCTCTCTTTAAAAAAAAAGAGTTGAATAAGTATTGCATGTTTGATATTGCATGATTAAATAACATTAGGTGTTATCTACTCTGATCACCCATCCACCTGTTGCTTCTATTTCCTTTCACTCTCCTAGAAATATGCAACTCATTCTGGACTTTAGTCATCCTAGTATTAAGCCCAATGCATCCTACTTCCATCCTCTATTGTAAAAATTTCACCTTACAAAATACTAATCTATAAGAATTTTCCAAATTCCACCCTCTTGAATATAACTGTTTTTAACAGTTTGACTTATAGACTTCTAGATTTTTTCCAGCACCAATGAATATGCATATTTTAAGCTTTAGTTGCTATTGTTAAATGACCCACCAAAATAGTCACTCTTATAAATCTGTTTCCCTGCAGCTTCATAAATGTTGAATTTCATCAGACTTTTAAATCTTCACCCATCTGAGGGATGAAAAGATAAGATCTCACTGTTGATCAACTTTATTTTTCTGTTAGTGAGGCTGAGCATGTTTCAGTTTACTGACTGGGTAGTGTAGTGGGGAGTGGTCTTCAAACATATTTTCTCAACTCCCTAAAATTTTTTTGAATAACTATGTGTCTTCTATGTTTTAAAATTGATGTTTAACATTTTTCATAAGTTTAAAAGTTGTGAAATAATAGTTTTTAAGAATATTACATTACTTATATTTGAAATATATTTCTATCAAATCTGTGGACCTGCAGATTCATCTATTTAATTTAAGGAAAAATGATGCATTTGTTACTTACTTTATAAGACTAGTTCTCATTGTCAAAACCAGATTTACCTTTAAAAAAAAAAAGTCTGATTTTAGGGGCTGGGGATATAGCTCAAGCTAGTGTACTTTCCTACGATGCTCAAGGTCCCTGGTTCAATCCCCAGTACCCCCCCCCCAAAAAAAAAATCTGACTTTATTTTTTAATTCAAAGAAATAAGTTAATGTGATTTACCTCTAAGTTTTAATTTTAACATAGATACATAGATATAAAGAAGTGAAAGGAGGGAAGAGGAGGGAGAAAGGCAAGGAATAGAGGAAGGAGAGGGAAGGGAAGGGTGGAAGGGAGGGGAAGGGAGAGGAGAAGAAAGAAGAAAGAAGAAAGAAGCAAGCTAGTTCAAGAACAGAGCTTTGGGGGTGGAGGTGGGGATGCATCTCAGTGGTGAGCACTTGCCAGAGTTTCACACCCAATTAAAGATTTCTTACCATGGGAGAAGACAGTTGCATTCTTGGGTTGTTCCTTTGTTTAGCCTCTTGTAGATCGTAATTAACATTCCAGGACAGTGTACTAAAACAAGGTAGGTAACAGGTGTAAGTGGGAGAAGGGTATTGAGAATGGAGAGGAGGGAAAGGATGATGTAAAACAGAGTTAATGAGAGCAGGGGATGTGGCTCAGTGGTAGAGAGTTTGTCTAGCATATGGGTAGGATCCCCAGCATGGCAAAAAATTAAAACATTAAAATTAGATTAAATATGATTGATTACATTATCTACCTCAGTAGGTCTTTGTGGAGGTTAAATATATGAACACATGAACAGTACCTGGCACATACTAAATGTTCAGTAGTTTTTAATTGTCATACTTGTTATTAATTTGTAAATTTTATGTTCATATACTTTGCCACTTCTTCAACTGAATTATTCATTTTCTTTTTTTAATCTTATTGTATATTAGTGCTTTCAGCTATTTTCATATAAACTACACATTTTATTTACTTACTTATTTTTGGTAGTACTGGGGATCAACCCAGAGCCTGTGCATGCTAGGCAGGCACTCTATCCCTGAGCTATGCACTAACCCCTATAAATGCTTTTGCCAGTTTTAATACTTTAAAATTTTTCTCTTTTATAGTTAATAATTGACTAAAGTGTTGATCGAGCTTTAGTTTTTCTGAAAATACTCCTTCCCCATCCCCTCAAAATGGCTTTTTTTTTTTCGGTATCAGGAATAGAACCCAGGGGTACTTATCCACTGAGCCACATCCCCAGCCCTTTTTATTGTTTATTTAGAGACAGGGTCTCACCAAATTGAACTTGTGATCCTCCTGCCTCAGTCTTTTGAGCAGCTGGGATCACAGGCGTGTGCCACCATGCCCAGCTTAAAATGGCATCTTTCTTTTTTTTTTTTTTTTTAAATATTTACTTTTTAGTTTTAGGTGGACACAATATCTTTATGTGGTGCTGAGAATCAAACCCAGTGCCTCACACATGCTAGGCGAGCGCACTACCACTTGAGCCACATCCCCAGCCCCCAAAATGGCATCTTTCACTTAGCATGATGTTTCTGAGGTTCATCCATGTTGTAGAAGTCTGAGAACTTCATTGTTTTTGAAGGCTGAGTAACACTCCATTGTATGGATATGTCACATTTTATCCATTCATCAGTTGATGAGCATTTAGATTGTTTCCATCTTTAGGATGCTAAGAATAATGTTGTTGTAATATTTTTGTACATATGTTTGTGCAGATGTAAGTTTGCATTTCTCCTGGATATATACCTAGGGGTAAAATTACTGGGTAAAATGGTAACTCTTCAATCATTTGAGGAACTGTTGCACTTTCTAAAGTGCTTGTATCATTTGACATTCTCACCAAGGCTTGTTTATTTTCTTTTCTCTCTCTCTCCCTCTCTATCTCTTTTTTCCCCTGGTGAGCCTCAAGAGTGTGAAATAATGTCCCATTGTGGTTTTGATTTGCATTTCTCTGAGGACAAATGATGCTGAGTAGGGCTGGGGTTGTGGCTCAGTAGTAGAGTGCCCGCCTAGTGCGGGTGAGGCACTGGGTTCCATCCTCAGCACCACATAAAAATAAATGAATAATTTTAAAAAATGATGCCGAGTGTCTTTTCATGTGCTTATTAGTCATTTACATATCTTCGTAGGACACATGTCTATTGACAGTTTTATTTTGCAGTGCTGGGAATTGAACCCAAACCATGTATATGCTAGGCTGACTTTGAACTTGCAATCCTCCTGCCTTGGCAAAAGTTGCTGGGATAATAAGTGTGTACCATCCCACCTGGCTTTGTTCCCAGTTTTTAAATTTAGGTTAGTTTAAATTGTTGAGTTAAAAGAATCTCTTGTATAACAGACCCTTACACATAATAATTTGCATTTTTTTTCCATTCTATCGGTTACTTTTTGGATTCCTTATAGTGTTCTTTGATGCATACGTCTTAAAAATTTCAGTGAAGTATAGCTTATTTTTTTTGTTTGCCTATGTCTAAAACTTTATGCCTTAGTTTTTAGTCTAATTCTTAAATTTAGATCTATGATCCATTTTTATTAATTTTGATTAATTGTTTCATATAGTATAAATCGGGGGTCTGACTACTCTTTTGCATGTTGCTGTGCAGTTGTATCTGCACCATTTGTTGAAAACAGTGTTCTTTCCCTGATTGAATGGTCTTGGCCTCCTTGTTGAAAAATTATCAGTGTATGAGCTTCTTTCTGGATTCTCATTCTGTTCCATTGATCTGTGTGTCTATAATTAAGCCAGTACCACGATGAGATTTTTAAACTCCTAATGGATACCTAGTTTCATCAAATGCCTTTGCAGCATTTAATTGATCAGATCAAATGCTTGTTCTCATCTGTCATTTTAACATGGTGGGGAGCTAAGTATTTTCTAATACTGACCAGTCCTTGAGCTTGAGGGCTAGGTTATGTTCTCTATTCAGATATTCTGTTACCTAGTTAAGGTGGAAGCTAAGGAAGGTGAGCATTGCTTGAGAGGAATTGGATTGCTACTACTCCTTGGTACTTATTATGATAATCAGTAGTGTCCACACTTGGCTATTGATGGCAACCTATTACCCCAAACTTGGGGGCTTTTCTGGTCTTTCTTGTGTCAGAATGCTTGTGTCCTCATTGTTGTCAGTGAGCCCAGTTCTGTCACAGCATTTCACCTACAGAAGAGCTTCTCAGTGCTGTTATGTAGTGCTCCTCTCACCAGCATTTCCCTGTTGCTCCCATAAAGGGTATTATCTGGAGGGTTTTCCTGTCTATTTAATAGGAAAATAGGATATCCACTATAGCAGACTCATGTCTTTGAGTCTAATACTTCTTCTACTGTTTACTATGGCCATCTGGCATCCTGCCTTATTCAATGTGAGCTATTGTGTATTAGTTTTCTATTTCTGCTTAAGAAATTACTACAAACTAGCCAGGTGTGGTGGTGCACAGCTGTAATCCCAGTGACTCAGGAGGTTGAGGTAGGAGGATCACAAGTTCAAAGCCAGCCTCAGCAACTTAGCCAGGCCCTAAACAACTTAGTGGGTCCTTGTCTCAAAACAAGAAATAAAAAGGGCTGGGGATGTGGCTCAGTGGTTAAGTACCCTTAGGTTCAATCCTGGTACCAAAATAATAATAATATATATATATATATATATATATTTATATATATTAGTAATAATAATTATTATTATGATTACCACAAACTTAGTGGCTAAAAGCAGTTATTAATTAGCTCATGGTCCTGGAGGCCAGATGATTGGCATGTCATAACTGAGTTCTCTGGTCAGAATATCAGCCAGGCTGAAGTCTCTGGAGAACAGTCCATTCAAAGTCCATTCTGGTTGTGGGACTAAGGTTCTCACCTCCCTGCTGGCTGTCAGCCCAAGACTGCTCTCAACTCCAAGGCTGCCTTCACTCCCTGCCATGAAGATCCCTCCATCTTCATGTCAGCACAGGTGTTTCCTATCAATCTTGGGTTTTGAATCTTTAGGATATTCCATCTGACCTCTAGATTGGCTTTCAGTGGCTCATATGATTAGATCAGGTCCTCCCTAGATAATATTCATATCTTAGAGACCTTAATTACATCTGCAAAATCCATTTTGTCATATGTATTAATTTCCTAGGTTTTGAAATCCATTATCCCAAACTTGGGGGCTTATAACAACAGAAATTTATTCTTGCACAGTTCTGAAGACCAGAAGTCCTACATGAAGGTGTCGATAGGGTTAGTTCCTTGTGGGGCCTCTGATGGAGGATGTTCCATTCACACTCCTAGCTTCCAGGGTTGCTGGCACTCCTTTGCATTCCTTACCTTGTAGCTGTCCCACTCTACTGTCTGCCTCCATCTCCACATGTCCTTCGTTCCCTGGGTGTTTCTGTGAACTCTCCTTATAGGAATTCTAGTATCAGATTCAGGATTTATCCAACCCCAGTGTGATCTCCACTAATTATATCTACAAAGACCTATTCCTAAATAAGGTCACATTCTGAGACTTTGAGTGCACATGAATTTTTTTTTGGCGGGGGGACACTATTCAACCCACAACAGCTTACTCTCTGGCCTCCCAACATTGATATTTGTTTCATACAAAATATACTCACCCCACCTCAACATCTCCAAAACCCACCTCAACTTCTCCAAAACCCACTTCAACTTCTCCAAAAGTCTATATCCATTCCAGGATCAACTATAAATCCAAATTTTCATCTAAATATCATCAACTCAAAAAAAATCCAAAATGCCACCATCTAAATCAGGGATGACTGAGATTCTGGGTATGATCTAATTTTTTTTATTCAAAGAAATAGGCTGTAAGCTAGAATTTGGAAACTATTTTGTAGGAGCAGTTTCTGGAAGATAAGTTGATCAATCTTAACTATGGACTATTATTAAGAAAGACAGCATATATGTAGATAAATAATATGTTTTATTAAGAAAATATTTATTGAATACCTAGTATGTACCAGGCATTCTTCTAGGTACTAGTAATGTTATCAGTGAACTAAAATTAACAAAAATCTAAACCTTCATATTTACATTTTGGAGCTAAGTAGGTTGATAAGAAATAATTATTTTCATTGATTATTCTTAACCTATGAGTGAATCAACTTTTAAAAATAATTTCTACTGTGTAGAGAACAAGCACATAGAGGTTGAGTGTCCTTATCCAAAATGCTTAGGACCAGAAGTACTTCAGATTTTAGGTCTTTTGGGATTTGAGGATATTTGCATATACAAAGTGAGATATGTTGGTGATGGGCCCAAGTCTAAACACAAAATTCATTTGTTTCATGGGCACCTTATACACATGGCCTGAAGGTAATTTTATGCAGTATTTTTAGTGTGCCTTGTTCACATTAGGTCAGGTATAGAATTTTTTTTTTTTTTTTTTTTTTAACCTGTGGCATCATGTTGCACTCAAAAAACTTCAGATTTTGAAGCATACTGGATTTTAGACTTTCAGATCAGGGATACTCAGCCTGTATGAATAGTCTCAGAAACTGCTGGCTGGTTACGAGGTTGGTGAGAAACAGCTGGCTCTCTCACTTTCAGAACCCCTAGTTCTTTGATTTCAAATAAGTTCCACTACCATTTGCCCTCATTTGTTTATTTAGCACCATCCGTTGTCAGACTCTTTAGCATGTCATCTGAGGTCATGTGTGTCTGCCCCTTGCTAAGCAACCTCTCTCTCATCACTCACCTTATGATGCAGATCCATGGAAATACTTGGTGTGCCTGCGCGTGCATTCTCATAGCGCATGTGCTTTCTGTCTAGAATCACCTTCTTCACATTACCGGGAACCTACGTTTTTCTTCGAGACACAACTTCAGTATCACTTCCTCTGCAAAGGCTTCACATTTGCCCTCTGCCTGGGCCAGGAAGAACTGGCCTTACTCTCTTCTGTATCTTGTCTCTGTTGGCCCAGCATCCACAGATGGTCTCTTTCAGATTACTGTAAATGGATTTGTTTCCTCAACTAATCTGTAAACTCTTTGAATTAAGGTTTTATTCATGCACTTTTTACCTAATAGGCAAATAATAAATATAAATTTAAAACTGGCTTTAAGTGTCAGGATAGACAAAATTATTGATAAAAAAGTTTCCTGATATTTGAATTCATGTGGATTAAGCGTTAAAATGCTTTGACACAGTAAATACATTTTAATCCTAAAAGCATGGAATTAGAAGAATCACCTTTTCATGAACTTACTATTAAGTGAGAAATTAAATATAAAAACCAAAATTTTATTTTAAATTAGGTTTTTCTGACATAAAATCTTTTGTTATGTACTTTCTTGAACACTCTATAACTAATCCATTAATACCCACGAAGATATTGGAAGAATAATGTAGTTAAAATGATAGACTACATTATTATAATTGTGCAAAAAGTAACTGAAAGAAGGAAGTCCTATATTTCATATTTTGACAATGTAGAAATATAGGAAGTTTGGAGTTCTATTTTTGTGACTCCTATACATATTTACCTGTTTTGATAACATATTAGTTGAGGGGTGAAAGAAGTTTTGAGTTAAAAGTTTGTCATTGGCATAGTTGTTTAAGGATGCAGAACTTGGGAAGTATAATGAGTTCTAAGCTAATATGAAATAGTAGAGCTTTTTCCTTATGTGTTATTTTGGGAAAAGCTGCTTCAGCACTTTTTCTTATTTGGAAGTTTTACTTGTATCACTGGTAAAACATAATGCAAGAAATTTATTTGCAAAATACTTTTTCCCTCTCTTTGAAAGAAGCCATTCCAGCTGTTTCAAGCTTGTTCATTTCCGTTGCAGGCTCAGTCCTCCTGTTCTTCCTCTATGCTCCTTAAAAGAAATACACTTGGCTAAGGATAAGTTTTTCAGAATGGAACAATCTGAAACTACCAATGGTTGTTTTCTCTCTATTTTAACAAGAGAGGTAAGGAGACAAAAACAATCCCAGTCCATGTCATACTTTGGAATTGGGAATGGCAGAGCCTCACAAGAGGAACATAGGAACCTGTGAACATTTTGAAATGCTGTGCTTATATTTCATAAATAACTAAAGGGCAAGAAAAAGCTTTATGGCAAGTAATCCCGATACCTTATGTTCTGTGTTTCTTTTTGCCTGCCCTCTATGCCCACCTCTGTAAGCAGTTTGTTAACACATTGGGCATCTTCTCTGACATAAGAAATTAGCTGTGTAATTCTATCAAGTTTATAAATGGGAGAATTGAAGTTAAAAAGAAGTCATTTGCTGAGGTTTATGGCATGTATTAGGCCTAAAATCCATTTATTTTAATATTATATTCTATTTATTTTCACTGAAAACATTGACAAATATTTGCCATATGCACAATAGTTACCTTCCACAGTAATAAATGCTTCTTTAATTGTAGCGGGACCCATCTGAGACAGTGTCTGTGAAAGATGTTTTGGCCCGAGCTGCAGCAAAAGGGCTACTGGACGGGATTGAGTTGGGGAAATCATCAAAACGGGAGAAGAGGAGGAAAAAATCAAAAACATCATTGTCCAAACCGTCTGCCAATGATAATAATGGCATCCAAATGAAAATTGCCGAGTTCCTGAATCGAGAAACCAAAACGAGTACTAACAGATCAGAGGCATTAATAACAAAAGCACTTAATCCACAGAAAAATGCATCTCAAGTAGGTGCCACCACACAGACCAGGAAACCCAGCAAGCCTATCATCAATCCTTTGACACCCACCTTAACGAAGAACACTTGTCACTGCAAGCCGTGTGAACGGCACACCAACTTCACACGACCTCGACCAGAAGACAAAATGATTGCTTTGAAACCCATTGAGATTGTTTTGCCTCCAGTAATGTTGCCATTTCAGAGTCCTCAAGGCATCAGATCTCAGGTCCCAAATCAGCATTTTTACTATCGCTGGGTTAGGCCCAAGACTGGTGTGCCTGGCTACCTTCCCACACCATCAGCGTCCAGAAGAGGGGAGAAACCTAAAGAAAACTTACCTTCCTCCCTAGTTAGGCGTCCTCGACCATGGCTTTGACTGCCCCATGTTTTTGACAGGGCCAGAAACAGGCGTTTTGTTTTTTTTTTTTTCTTCCCAAAGTCTGGTATTTCTCAGAAGGTGAGATATAGCTACACAAGATACTCATCCTTTTGTCACTTAGTATCTTCTAATTGTGATATTACCTTCAGAGAATCAAAACAGGAGAGAGACAATAATGTAGAGAGGGTAAGCAAGCAGAATTCAGATTGCAGCAGCTCAGTGCTGATCTGTTGGACCCCGCTGTCAGAACTGGCTCACTCCTGTTGATTTCCAGTCTGGGCTAAAGCTCAGCAATTTCTCCTGAAGGGAAACATGGTCTCTCTGGAGCAGGCTGCTCTTCACTCACTTTTGAGGGCGGTCAGTTGAAAGCAGGGCCCTCCCACCAGCTCTGGAACACCCTGCCAGTGTCTAAGCAGTCCTAGCTGAACTTTTCCAATCACAATCAAGATTGATTTTTTTTTTCTTAAGTACTTGTCTGTTCCTGAAACAGGGCATAACATGAGTTTTGGTAACATGACTGAGCCTGAGTACTAGTAGGAAGCCCAGGAAGTTCCAGAACGCCATGTGTGCATTGCTTAGGTGTCGATTCAGAGGGTCTCTCGTAGGAAGAGCATCCAGGACCCTGAGTGGACTGAGTGAGCACAATCACCCCTTCCTTCTGCCTGTTTATGCCAAACACGGTTGAAAAAAAGATTGAGCAAATTTCCATCAAAACATTCATAATTCTGAGGACAAAACTGTTAAATACAAGTGATATCTATTGTCAAAGAATACAAGTGATATCTATTATTGAAGAAACCTATAAAGACTTCTGATTCTATTCAAAGATCAGGTGATACAGCAAAATGTTCAAATTGTTTCAAATGGCACACAGTAATCAAACTTTGGTAAATCATTTCTGATGCACAATTAAAATATATTGTAGCACTGTTATATTAAATGTCAATTCATCTTAAATGTATTATCAATTGCCTGCCAAAATTGATATGATTATCGTTTCTGGGTCTACTGATTATTTTTCATCATAGTAACAAAATGTTTAACGTTAAATAGGTTTAAACTATAAATCTTGTTTAAAGTTCATAGACATGTTGATGACGTTTGAATTTAAAGTTTTATTTCCAGAATCAGTTGTGTTTAAGTGTAAGTAATTCTGGAATGCTCAATTCAGGTGATACTTCAGTAGAATATTTAGGTCTGTTTCAACTATGTTATTCTTTTCTCACTTGAAGTGAGGAGAAAAGCAAAATGGTGAATTTCATTTTAGTAGTACTAATTGATTTTTCCTTTAGCTGAAGATTACATTTCATTACAAACTGTAAGTGAAGAAAAGACTTTAAAAATTTTTTCGCAGTTGCAGATGGACAGATGCCTTTACTTTGTTTATTTTATGCAGTGCTAAGGATCAAACCCAGTGCCTCACATGTGCTAGGCAAGTGCTCTGCTTGAGCTACAGCCCCAGCTCAAAGAAAAGACTTCTTTTACTTGAGCCAGACTTATTAGGGGGTGTTTCATTATCTTACGCCCACCCAAATCTAGCTTAGGGGACCCCATGCCTCTAGGAGGACAGGGCAGCCTAATTTTACATTGTTCAGTGAAGAGCTGATATTTTATCCCAGAGATTTTTAAAAATATATATATTTAGTTGTAGTTGGACATAATACCTTTATTTATTTACGTGGTGCTGAGATCGAACCCAGTGCCTTACATGTGCTAAGTGAGTGCTCTATTGCTGAGCCATACCCCCAGCCCCTCCCAGGGATCTTTTATCCTTTTCCTGCTTCACTCCAACTCTAGGCTGCAAATGATTCCATTGTCCAGAAGCACAGGGTCTGAAATTTTTATTTTCAAGTGTATTTTCTGGGTTAACTCTCACTGTTATGAAACAGCTCAGGATATTTTATAACCTCTGCATGTGATTCATGTCACAACTTTGAAGCCACTTATTTTCAGTAGTTCCTAACATGCCTCTTGGTACTAAATTATTTTTCTCTTTAGAAATTTATGGAGATTCTAAATTAAACCATTCATTAATTAAGCTTGCATTTTAGTCTGAGAATATTCTAAGCAGGACAGGATCACTTATTTAAATACTTTGGTAAACAGGATCACTTATTTAAATACAGGGAAAGAACTTAGGATAAAAGCTACATGAGAGAATTGTAGTGAAGAATATGGATCACACTAACATTTTTTGTTTGGTATTTTACTTGCTTGAACGTAAAAGTCTTGCAAAACACTAAGCAAATTATTGGTGTTTAGATATCTCAATAGGAAATGTTGAGTTTTACCTGAAACTATTTACTATCATAAAAACCCTGAAACCAAAATGAAAGTTTGTTGAGTTACTGCCCTTGGGAGGCGATGAGGTGGAGAGAGAACACTCTGGGGGGCATGCAAGACCAACAGTAGTGCCTACTTTACCTTTTCCTTGTCCTCTTCTGTGTGTCTGAAAGTTGAACTAGACCAGATTCAGTCGGTTTTTCTAGCTACCTTTTGGATTTTAGCGCCAATACACCTCTTTTGTTCATTCTCTGAGGTTAAGTTCTTCAAGAAAATGAGACAGACTTTGTGCTGAAATACTTTAACCCTAGAACGACTGCTTGCAGAAGACTCGATAGGCTTGTGTATCCAGAATGGCAGCTGCCTGTCCACCAAACAAGGTCAGGGTAATGACTCAAATTTAGTTACCTTCTCATTCTCCCAGGTGGAAAGATGCAATCACCAAAGCAGAATCTTACCTTACTAATATAATTTCTTAAAAGTTTAATTTGAGGTAATATAAAAATAACATGACTAGTTCAGACACACTAAATTCTAATTTTTGTATATATAACTGAGTTGTCAGATAAATGAGCCAAACATTTTATGCAGCTAAGTTTATTCTCAATACATATTACATTTAAATGTGTAAAAGTGGTCAACAGTAAAAGGGGTAAAAGGAAAAACAAGACATCCTTTCAGGATGAACAGCTGGCGCTGGCTGCCAGGGACTGTTCTTATTGATGGTGGCAGGGAGGATCTTTTCCCTGAAACCGAAATAACTTAAACTTCGATTTACTGGCTGCAAACCCCATGTTAGATGTGTATTAGGGTAAGCCTGGCCAACCAACAGCGCCAGTAGTTTTATTAAATTGTGCTAAAATCAGGTAGGGAAACATTTTACACGTTGTTCATGAAGTCTTGTGTGAAATGAGTGCGCCATTCAAGAAAAGGAAGCATGGCGGCCCCTAGCACATGGTCCATCTTCCAAGTGTCCATCTTAAACTCACAATATGAATTTTTTTTTTTTTAAAAAGTAGCAGTGCCAACAGTTTATCACCAAGAACTTGTTTTAATGGAAATGAGTCTAATGTTCCTTCATGCAGTAAGACAGACAAAAAACAATGGTCCTAATTAGCTATTGGTGACCTTATAGACAGGTGGAAACAAAAGGTGTGTGGACATATGTATATATCTTTAGATGAAATCACACATGTTGTGAAGGTTATAAAAATGAAGCACCATACGGTGCTTTAGTTTACAAAGTCAAGTTCTTAGTCATAGGCCTGTTGGCTCTTCCCCTTGATGCTGCCAAGGAGCACGCAGAGGAGGTGGCAAGACTGCATCTAGCTAGCTGCTTTTAAAAAATAAAAGGAACTTTAAGCATTTTGCCTTCTACATATTCCAATAGAAATGTGACTACAAATCATTACAAAACCAACTTTTAGGCAATGTGTAGTTCACTGAGATTACTTAGACCTGAATACATTGTGACATAATATCCAGTAAAGATAATATATTAACACAACAATGCAGTATATTTCAGTAAAAATAGAATAAATAAAATAAAAATATTTTAAGCTGTATTTAACAGGTTAATTAAAAAAAGATACGACATACAAGGCATAGTGAACATGGCGGCCTGTTTACCGAATCACAGATATAAAGAATGCATAGATAACTGAAGTCTCACTAAGATATCAGGTAAAACACTGGCATACTTTCACAGACAAATACACACATACTTTCATATATACTTTTTGGCCATGGCAGAAAGTGTCTGAACATACCGTTTAACATAATTAATTTTACAAAATTAATCTGCATTTAATATGCAAAGCTACTCTCAAAACAAAATATCTGTAGTAAAGTTTGTACAGGCTATCATTCACCTTATTATAGCCTATAATTGCATATATAAATCAGTTTGCTACTTAAAGCTAGCTCAATATTCTTGATCCTGAAAATAAACGAACATACGCCTTAAAAAATGAACAGGGGCTTGTGGTAGAGATTTCCTGTAGAAAAGTGGATTACTTGGTTAGTGTTTTGAGGTTTATGACACTAAAATGTTTCACTGTGGAGATGGAGATGTAAGATCATCGTAACTGAATTTGAAAAAGCTTTTCACAGGGCACAGTAAGGTTTACTTAATGCAATGATTTCTCATGATGGCTCCGGTTACTTTGGATAGGACAGTATGCAAGTTGGCGAGAAGCTTAATGCATTTCTAAAGTAGCATAGTTTCTGTCATAACATTAGGGTGCCAGCAAACAACTCCAGTCCCTGTGCACCCCCCTCCATGAATTCTGTGAGGAAACAGCAGGCAGAAGGCCTTCTATTCATCCCATCATGTTTCCTGGTGGCTAAGGGTCTGAGTGAGGAGCAGCTCTACCACAGTAACATCTCTGGAAAGTCTCATCAATTTGAAGAGGCTGCAATGAGTGAAGACACCTGTCCTCTACAGCACATTGAGGCACACGGCAGCGAACAGTCCTGGACTGACAGAGGACAGTCGTTTTATGATTAATTTAATGCCACTAAATAATTCGGACACACATTTCTTTACTTACGGAGAGAATTCTGAGATTGCCTGACAATTTCCCTATCTGCTCTTTGTTTGTGCCACAGTCATCTGGAAAGGGTCCTCCTGACTGACTGTGCAGAGGGGCACAGCACAGCAGGAGCTGGGAGCTGGGAGGTATGGGTCCTGGATCTGGCTCTTATGCACTTTGGCGAGGTCTTAGGCCAGTTGGTTCAGCCTTTTGGTACTTTGTGTTCTTACTTCTCCAATGTGTTCAGTACCTTTTTTACTTTATAAGGCTCAAATGTGATAAGAATGTGGAAACCATTCTGACAAGAACAAAGCAGTGTAGTGTATAAACATAAAGCATTACTTTTGAAACTGGATGTTGTCAAAATGTTAATTTTGACACTAGAAGGTAAACAAGACTAATATTGAGATTCATCTTAGCAAAATAAACAATGTCAACAAGAGTTTAAATTGGTATATCTTTATAGCTAAGTTTCTAATCTACATAAAAAAAGCAAGAAAATGTTGTTTTGGGGAAACTGTTAAATAGTCCCATTATTCCTATGTATATTTTGCTCTGATATGAAATTTTTTAAATCTTAAAAGTAAAATGGAAAAAAATATAAATTTTAAAATATATCTAGTTGAGTTCAATAAATTCTAACATTAAATACATAAATTCAAGAAAAGTCCAACTTATGTAGTTTGTTGCCATGGACAATATATGATGGACAGACAGCTTTCTGGACAAAAAGCACTAGAATAAGACTGAGCTAGCTGCGGAATTCTAGCACAACATTTACCTCTAAGATGTGAACTAACAAAACTAAAGTGGTGGAGGAGACCTCAAATCATACTGTATGACAGAGATATAAATGGCATTTCCTCAACTCCAAGTTGCATATTGGCTGATCATCAAACTAAGGATGAGAGGTTCATGAGGAGTATTTCATCTTAGCATTGTGTAGAGAATGGCCATAGTGAACTATAATTCTCTAGCTGCATTGTACAATGTAAGGCAGAAGTTTGAAATATGTCCCACCCAAAATGCATTATGATTTTGTTAATCTCTTTTTGAAAATAATCAGTTTGAAAACCATCTGAAAAGAAAGGCTATTTTTTTTGTTCGATTTTAATTCCTCAAATTTAGTTTTTCATCCATTTTAAAGTTCCACTGTTTTCCAACATCCCACCATCAGCTGGAGACATGACATGGCGTCCATGTGTCACACAGCTCGTTAAGGAAAGCCAACTGGCAGCTTTCCTTAACCAACAGGTCCAACTTTATGAAAAACTAAACCCCAACTCGTCATCCTATCTTTACAGCAATTCAATGGTATCTGCTATGCAGTGTCTCCATGTTTCCAATGTTGAAAACAGGGCAAAGTGCTGCAGGACTTGAAGGTTGCTTGTGACAGATCCAGTTGAGAGGACAGTGAGAGAATGCAGGCATCATTCACTCCAAGGACATAGCATTGTTCACTAGGAGGGGCGGGGGTCACATTCTTCTCTGCATGTGCGAAGTCATAATGTTCACAATATTTACAGTAAGAAAAAGATCTTCCACTGCTCAGGATGTAACTTACTGACAGGAAAAAAAAAAAAAAAGATTCATGCTTCTTTTCATAGCACAAGATGGTGGCAAGACGAGAGAACATGCCTGTCTAACACTGCTCAGGTACAGATGAATTCTCTGAAGACAAAGCATCAGCAACGGAATGGAAGGCCGAGATCAGTTCTTTTTTTTTTTTTTTTTTTTAAGCTACTCCATCTTCAGGTAAAGATGACAGTCCTTTAACATATGCAACTAGGGTGTTTCTGTGACAGGACGTTTCTGTTTCAAAGTGTCAATGAGGGATAAGACTCCTCGTTTTACATTGGTTGTGACTCTTCTGGTCATTGAGTCTGCAGGCGGAGGAGGTGGTCGAACTTTCTGTGAAGGTGGCCGGGCTACCAAGCACTTCTGATATCGTAACTGAATAAAACAAAAAAAAATTTTAAGGGAACTAATAATGTATTCTTTCTTCTTGTTTAATATGATTTTCATTTAACACCAATATGTTGACTCCTGAAAGGCAAAGAGGTAGGTCCTAAACATAAGTTCAAGAGTTTGTTTTATTCTTAATATGGACGTTTCAAATTCTCCTAAAAGATGAGATTCAACGAAGATATTTTGCCATCCTCTCCTTCCATCTGTTTCCACCTTCTACTTCCTGTCTCTGTTAGTAGCTGGCAATTAATATGCCTCATAGTCAGCAAGCCAATGAAAGCAGAAAGGTCTGGGTCAGAGTGTCAACTAGAGCTTCCATCAGAGACAGCATGGGAGAGAGGGCACCATCAGTTGTGAGTGCCCCGGCAGTTACTAATTCTCTCTTGGCTTGTTTCTTCAACTGTAAAGTGGCTGAAGAGTGGGAACCTTTACAGAGGGGACAATGATCGAATAAGACATATTTATAGGATCTCTAAAAAAGTAATGAATGTTTGTTCCTGTTCCAATTTCCTATCCTAATAATAATAGAAAAGAATGATGTAATAAGATTTCAGATGGCCAGGAGTGGTGGCATATGCCAGTAATCCCAGTGACTCAGGAGGCTGAGGCAGGAGGATCACAAGTTCAAAGCCAGCCTCAATAACTTAGTGATGCCTTAACTCAAAATGAAAAATAAATGGGCTGGGGATGTGGCTCAGTAGTTAACCCTGCTCCAGACCCCTCTTCAGGTCAAAGGTATGTTTTAAGATAGAGGTCAGTCTGCTCTGGTTTCAATCCCTAGTTAAAAAAAAAAGATTGCAGACTTCAGGATACATTTTATATTCCAGTTTAACTCCCAAAGGATTAGGGGTTTTTTTTTTAATCCAATAGCATTGGCACCATGAATGATTTCTATTTTTCAAAAATGGAACAACAAAGTCCCTTGCTTTTGCAGTAATGGAAAAAATAATTCATTTTTCAAAATTAGATGAAAAGGTTAAATTTATCAAATGTTTTTTGAGATTCCATAGCTGATTTTGAAAATCAACTTAAATATTAGGATCCTTGGTAGAGTTGGGGAATACACTGATGTGCCTCTCTAAGATGCATAAAATATCTTCAGCAGGACTCAGGAAGGAGAGGTCATAATGTCCTATCATACCACAGGCCACAGAACTGGTCCCTTTCAACTCAAGCTGATGAACGAGGATGGTTTACTATATATTTACTCTGTGTAACGCACCTTGCTACACATGAATCACAATTCAAGCCACATCTAGAGCATGAGTTTATAGGTGGGCAGGATACACCAACATTGGATCCTGGATTTGGAATTTCAAACAGTAGTTTTGTATATACAATGTGAATAAAAACTGCACCTAACTGATGAATTTCATAAAGGATCCCTCTCTCCTATTCCAAATTTCACTTCAATAGCTTCAGTTGAGCCTTCATGACATAGCTATAAAATGTGCCTAAAAATTAAGAAAGAAGAATGTGTTGGAATTGTATTTTGGGTAGTATAAATTTATACATAGATATTTCAAATGGAGGATCATGTACGTCTGAACCAAGAAAACGACTACATCAGTAAAGCTGGACTTGGAGAGGGGCAAGGGAGCTCTGGGTTCACCCCTGTGCCTTGCACTGACTGGCTGAGCTGCTCCAACTGGCCGAACTCATACACTCAGAATAGGAAGCACAGAGTAAAGTTGTTTCCAACAGCGAAGATGAGTTTGGGAATCAGAGAACAAACTGTAGCCAGTGATGAAGCTAATCATTTAACTGTTGTTAGCATTTAGAATGTATAATTAAGGCTGAAAGCCATTCAGTTTATGACCAAAACCATCTGTTAGGATCCATTTCAATTTCATAAAATATCGAACAGTCATCTACTTTTGCTTGAAATCTATTTGCTGTATGTGACCCCTTGACCCCATCCTAATTCCCGATGCCTGGATCATATTTTCTTTCACCTTGACTCTGCAGCTCCCCTTGCTCCCCTTGATCGTAGCCCTGCTCCTTCATACCCAGGTGTGTCAGTTAACATCCTGGCCCCAGAGGGAAAATATCCCTCCAGCACCAGGCCTCTCCTCCCTTCCACCGGCCCCCCTCCAGGTCAAAGGTATGTTTTAAGATCAAAGTCAGTCTGCTCTCTTCCTAGTCGCCACCTTTGCCGCTGGCCCTCCTGCCTCACCCTTTTCCTGGTTCTTAATTAGCATGAAGCAGTGTACAGCAGGTCAGAAAACAACAAGCAAACTTTTTTTCTTTCCTCAACTCCACCTATGTCTCAAAGTAAAAGGTCTCTAACCAACTAGGAGGCTAAGTGCCTCCTCTAGGTCTTCATCTACCACCATTTTCTGTGAGATCATGTGTTACCTAATGACGGGGGACATATTCTGAGAAACTCGCTGTTGGGCCATTTCATCCTTGTGCAAACATCACAGTGCACCAACGCAAACCCAGGTGCATGGCCCACTCACACTCGGACTGAATGGCACAGCCTGGTGCTCCCTAGGCTGCAAACCTGTACGGCATGTTACTATACTGAGAGTACTGAAGGCCACTGTCACACAATGGTATTTGTATATATATAACGCAGGGTACAGTAAAAATGTGGTATAAAAGATAGAAAATGGAACCTGCAGGACTAAGCACTGCTCTGGGTGTCACCGGGTGAGTAGCAAGTGAACGTGAAGGCCACCGACACTACTATGCACACTGTAGACTGGACCAACACTCTATACTTAGGCTACACTAAATTTATTAAGCACTTTTTTCTTCAATCATAAATTAATCTTAGTTTGCTTTAGCTCATTTGCTTTAGCATTGGCACCATGAATAATTTCTACTTTTCAAAAATGGAACAACATTTTTGTTTTTATTTTTTAAAAACTTTTTGAACCTTCTGTAATAACACTTAGCTTAAAACACAAACACACTGGAGATGATAAGAATTTTTCAGTTCCCTTATGACCTTAGGGGACCACACAGTGTATGTGCATGACCCCACTTCAGTCCAGCTTCACTGGCTCACAGCCCTTAGACTGCGAGAAGTGTGCAGGTCGCCCCATCCTAAAATCAAATAACAACCAGCCAGTAAACCCGTCAAGTTCACCCTCTGAACTAGCCTGAAGCCATCTGCTTCCAGGGCCTCCCCCTCCTGCTACCCCCGGCCCCCCCCCCCGCCCTTCATTCTCAAACCAGTGCAGCCTCATATTTTATTTACAGCTCTTTCCACACTATAACATGATTTTGGTCTGTGCATCTCCTGTACCACATCTGAGCTCCATGATGCAGGGGTCACACAGTCAGGCCAGCCCAGGAACACTTAAATGCAGTACAGGGGCCTCCAGCCCAGCCTCCCTCACCTGGGCCAGCAGTATCCACCATGTCTCTCAGGTCACTGGCCCCTGTGCCCTCCCATTGCTACTCTCTGGCTCAGACCCTGCTCACCTCTTGTGTGGACTGGTGGACGGCCTCCGAGCTGATCACTCCTCTCAGCCTCTCCCTTCTACCCAGCTCCTCCACTATTGCCTGACACCACAGGCAACCTTGTGCCACGGACCTGCCTCCTCCTCTGGGTCCCAGCACCCAAACTGCCACTGCTGTACTGCAGCAGGCTTCAGGGCCTGCGTTATGCATCTCCATCACTTTACTACAACCTTTTGAGAGTCTTCCATAATGCTCCAAGGATATTTGTTCAGTGAGCAATGAGGTATTTTTGTTTGTTTCAAATATAATATGTGGTGACAAGCGCCCTGGCTATGTCACCTGGCAGTGCAGGGCTGACCCTAGGCTGGGCCTAGAGCCTCATTCTAGCTTCTCTGAGCCAATAACTACCTGACAGGGTTGTTGCAGATACATAAGAACAATGCACTTAAACCAACTATTTTAAATTAAAAGTAAAGCGTGTCAAGTTGAATGTAGAAAGTAACAACTCCCCTGGGGGTGGTGCACTGCTGGGAGCCATCAGCCAAGTAGGTATGACAATTTCCTTGCCAGCGTACCCCCATGTTGCTTAGTGGAAGGTGACCTTGCTCAAGGACCAGGGCAGATCCTTGTTTAGGGCGTTCCAGGTTTAGGAAGGTTATTCCTGCTGGGAATAGGGCGTATTCTGCTGCTTGAGTTCCCCTTGAGTTCTCACGGGATTCAGACAGTATTTTGGGGAGACAGAAGCCCAGTGGAGGTGTGGATTTGGGCAGAGAACGTGGATTTCCCCAGAACGTGTTTGTAGAAGGCTGGTGTGAGATCGGGAATAAAGAATTGCTGTTTGAATCTACAAAGCTGTGAGTGGCTGCGGCACTGCGGCAGTGCACACCTGAAATCCCAATAGCTCTGGAGGCGAAGGCAGGAGGATCAAGAGTTCAAAGCCAGCCTCAGCAACTTAACAAGGAGCTAAGTAACTCAGACCCTGTCTCTAAATAAAAAATACAAAAAAAAAGGGCTGGGGATGTGGCTTATTGGTTAAGTGCTCCTGAGTTTAATCCCTGGTACCAAAACAACAACAACAACAACAACAACAACAACAAAAACAACTCATATTTGACTAGGGTTTCCTGATCACATACTGAAATTAACTGGGGACATTTAGCCTCAAATGTTCTCAAATCTGCAGTTGGGAAGATCATCCTTCTCAGCTTTACTGGATCCCCTTGAGATGCAACCTGCTTGTCTTAATTGACCCTGCCCACAGGAACAAGAGTGACACAAAGCAAGGCAGGGCTTTGACAATTTGATTTCTTTTCTTTTACATGGGTGATTCTGCTCAAATCTATTGCATAGAAAACAAAAGCAGAGGCAGGACTGAACGACCCTCTGGGCCAGGGTCACTCACCATGCAGGCGGCCTGGACCGCCTCCGACACGTTACCAGCATTGGGCTCGCACCAGAACACGTGGCACTCAAAGCGCTGGTTCCCAGTGTCCATGATGAAGGCAAACGTGTGGACATCCTTCCCGACACCCATGAAGGACAGGAATCGCACCCGGCACTCCACCAAGGTCTCCTCTTCATTCTGTGAGAGACACTGGTTAGCATCAAACCCTCTCTGCAAACCAGGCAGCAGTCACCCAAATTTTTATATCTTCAGCAGATCAGAGAAGCCAGCACACTGAATTCAGAAAGGCCAGACTGAATTCAGAAAGGACTTGCATCTTTCTAGAAAAAAGGGGTCTGGACAGGACTTCAGTGCTGTGGGCATCTCTTTCTGGCAGTTCAGCATGATCTGAACTACACTGATATCGTGGAAATGTCCATTCGCTACCCACTAGACCCTCTGTCTATGAGTTCACCTGGGGAGGAACAAAGTCACATGCACTTCTTGTGCACTGCCCAACAGGGACACCAGGGGCTTACAGCCTGCTCCCCCAAGTGAACCCCAGGGCACCAGGACAAAATGATTTGCTGCATTCCTCTCCATATGGTCCCTCTCCCCTAGCAAAACAGCACACTGCACCACACTGCTACCTAAAACCAGGGAAAACAAAAGTTGTCAAGTCAACTAATTTGTCATATCATTTTCCCCCTTTCCACAAACTGGTCTCCATATGAAACAGCATAAAGAGAGGCCTGGAATTTATTCTTGCAGTCATAAGGGCCAATCTTTTGCAACAATCGCATGCAATTTTTGAGTTGGTGAACACATCTGGAATGGATGGCACCTTTCAGATCACAACATCTTGGCTCATTATGCTGACTTCTTTGAAGACAGCCTCAGATGTAGCAGCCTGGTGGGGAAGGAGCCACCAGGAGGCAGCCCCATCCTAGGAGGTGACTGTTGGGTTGGGCTCAAAGGGTGAGCAGCCAGCCATGGGGGGAGCTGGTGGGAAGGTCTGAGGGAAGGACCAGGAGCAAGAGGCCAGTGGTCTGGGCTGGGGTAGAAGAGGCAGGTGGGGACGAGATCGTACAGGGCTGGAAGGTGACCTGCTGGTGGACAGAGGAGCAGGGTGGTGACCTGAGGGCTTCTCCTGACATGTGTTTCATAAGCAGAATCAAAAATTAGCAAAGGGCCTGGAGCCAGACTGCCTGGTTCTGTACTTCCAACAGTGCGAGGACGGGCAAGTTTCTTTACCTCCCTGTACTTCAGTTTCCGCAATAAGAGTGGGGTAATTTGGGCTGAAGCTAATGCTGGCCTCTGTGAAGATGATCAATGACCCCTTTTCCTGCTGCCATGACAGACCACCAGGCCTTCCCTCAAAGAAGCATCCTCTGTGTCCCACCTCAGACAGCATGGTCCAGTCAACCCTGGAGTCCAGAGAGGGCCTCTCCAGAAAACCGGGTGAGCTATAGCTAGTGTCACTCAATCACCTCAAGCAAATGACTCCAATCTCCTGGGCAAATGAGGAAAACAGAACCAGGAGCACCAGGACAAAGGTTTCCAGGTCTAGAGGAAAGTGGAGGAAGGCACGGATTTAGACCAAGACAAAGGCCAAAACCTTTCACAAATGCAGGCCATTTTAATCCCGAGCAGGCACAGGTCCTGAGAGGTCAAGCCTCGGCTCTCTTTCTGGGTTTCATGGAGACTGCTCTATCCAAAGCCTCCTGTGGCCCATGGAGGCCAAATGTCCATTAGGACTCCTCACCTTTTCACTGATGACCGTCACGGTGGCATCGGCCACGTTCATGTTCACTGATGGCCAATCCTCCTTGTTAGATGAGGTCATCAGACTCTCTATGGCACTGTTCAGGGTGTCCATTCCTGTGGATGGAAAAGGTCATTGAAAAATCCTTCAAGTTATTTATCACTTTCCAGTGTGGGCCCAATGGCCCAGTAAGAGCTGTACCGCGATCGATCATTTCTTTGTGGTTCAGGACACTTCATCACTTTATCCTCACGACTGTTCAAAATAAAACAACAGCTTTTCCAACAGGAAGAAGGGTCATGAGCCCCTCCAGAAATCTAGCATGGGGTGTCCTGTCTAAAGAGACGATGGCACTCCCATCTCTCTCTCCAGTTTCTCCAGTTCAGGGTGGAAACAATACTCAGTAATCCCGTCTCTGTCCAAGCAGGGCCTTGGGAGAGGACCTGGAAGAAGCCAGCACTGGCCAGAGTCCCTGAGCTTCTTTCATGTCACTTGGCATTTAACCAAGGTCAAGACTCACGCTCCCTAGACCACGCATAGTGCAGGTTAGTGGGCAGGGTCCTTTGCTGGGTGTTCCCACAGGATGTTGGAGGCCTGGGAGCAGGAGTAAGAACATTATGTGATCTCACACAGAATGCACTCACTGAAAGTGTGTAACCCAATGGTTTTCACTATATTACAGAGTACAACCATTATCACAATCCATTGTGGAACAATTTTGTCATCCCTGAAAGAACCCTGTTCCTTTTAGGAGCCACTTACTAGCTCTCTGTCTCTAGAGATTTCCCTATTCTGCACATTTTGTATAAATGGAATCACACGGTAGGTGGTGTTCTGTGACTGGCTTCTTCCACTTAGCTAATGATTTCAAGGTTCACTCATGTCCATGTTTCAGCACTTGCTTCCTCTTTATTGCCAAATAACATTTCATTATATGGAAGGATCCTGTCCATGTCAGCTGGTGGGCATTTGGATTGTTTCTATTTTTATATTATTGTTTTCATAGTATGGTGAATAATGTGGCTGTAAATTTTGGGTTGCAAATTTTTCTGTAGACATGTTTCCACTTCTCTTGGGTGTTTGTGCAGGAGCAGAGCCTCTGGGTCAAAGGTAATTGTTTAAGCTTTTGAAGAACTGCCCAGCTGTTTTCCCAAGGAGCCACATCATGTCACACCGGCCCCAGCAGTGCAGGAGGCTCCGATTTCTCTGCATCAGCCAGGCAAAAGGCTGCGTCTCCCAGCCTGTCTCCAGCTTGGAAGGGCAACTTATCCTGCCGCTAGGATGTGAGCCGAATGCTGTGGTTGCCATTTCTGGGGTCACAGTGGAAAAGGAGGACGTGAGGGCTCCCTCAATCCTTTCTCCCTGTCCCTGGAGACGGAAGCCCTACTGCAGGAAAGCACAGCACCTCCACCGCCCTGTGCTGCACATCTCTATAGACTGCAGGGTAAATAAGAAATGCATGTCTGCTTTGCTCAAGTATTCTGGGATTGTAGTCAGACCAGCTTAGCCTGTCTTCATGTGGCTCATACTGTTTTTTTTTTTTGGGGGGGGGTGGAGTGGGGGGTGGGGGACATGGGTTTGTATACCAAGGATTGAACTCAGAGGCACTCAACCACTAAGATAAAGCCCAGCCTATTCTTGTATTTTTTTATTTAGAGACAGCGTCTCAATGAGTTGCTTAGTGCCTCACCATTGATGAGGCTGGCTTTGAACTCTCGATCCTTCTGCCTCAGCCTCATCCTCATCCTCATCCTCCTGAGCCGCTGGGATTATAGGCATGTGCCACCGCGCCCAGCTCCACATGGCTCATTTGATCAGAACTGTTCATGGGCCATGGCTGGTGATGGAAAGAGGGCTTGATTCAAGACAAGGCAGGGGAGTAACTGTGTACCTCACCCTCTCGGGGGAGTGAGTACCTCCCACAAGCTCCTGAACACCTTCAAAGGGGAAGGACAATAAAGGCCGTACATACCGACCGGTCTGTCGACAGGTAACATGCCCAAGTACTGCACGTGGAACTTCTGGACCAGTTCAGTCTTTGGCGTTGGGAAATCTACTGTAGGGAACAAAAGCAGCCCATCCTTCTCAGTGGTTGCCACACATAAGAAAAAAGAGTCACCACCTGGGATCTGAAATCCCCAGAACACCACCTGTGCCTTTATGTCTTGTTCCTGAACAAAATCAAAATAGCACTAACCCTAGACACTGGGGAAATCGGGCGAGAGACTAAAAGCTCATTTACCTTGGAAGTAAAACCACCTTTGGAAGTTTGGAAGTTGGTTTCACTTCCAAGTTAAATGAGCTTTATTTAGTCTTTCGCCCGATTTCCCAATCCTTTATCTCTGTCAGTCAAAATCCCATTAAACTTTCATTTAAAGGTGGGAAAGAGTTTGAAGCCAGGAGCTGAGGGGCCAAACTGTCTCTCTGATGTGTGCTAAGGAAAACATAACCAAGAGTCCCCCAAAAGAACATACATTTTTAAAAATTAGTCCCTACCCCATACTTTACATGAGTTATGAAAACAATATTCTTTAAGTTTGCAATAGCAACACAGCCACCCCACCTTTGTACTAATCCTACTGACACAAAACCAAGTCTAAGCCCCTGTAGGCCCAAGGTGCACACTCCACTCATGTTTTTTGAGTTGAATATGCTTTTTTTTTAGGAAACTCAAGACAATGGAGAACCACCTGAGCCCTCTTGTTTCTTGCCGTGAGGGACATGCCAGGATGAGGGGGAGATGCCACTGGCCTACCTTGCAAAGGGACTTCGGGATTCACACTGGTCCTCTCCTGCGAGGAGCTGCAGGCCAGGGCTTTGGCATTCTTCCGTTCAGCCATAATCTAAAGATTAAGTGCAAACACAGCTCTGGTTGGTGGGCGCAGGCCCCACACCTCCAGCGAGTCCAGCTGTAATGTGTCGGAGTGGATTTCACTTCCAAGTTAAAATAGCTTTGATTTTTCCACCTGATTTCCTGGCCCCTTCCTCAGGGCTATGTTTTTCATTTGAGAATTTTGCTCATTTTCTCTAGGGATAACAGGTAAGCTGGTCCTCAGAGTAACGGTCTCCTGATTGTTTGGAATCTACTTCTTCCATTCACCAGGCTTCCAGCTTTGCTGAAAGTCACCCAACATCCATGGTCTGGCCTGGCCATGCTGGCCCACAGTGGTTAGTGGAATATGGCATGGTGGGGCTTCCCTGGCTCTTCTAGATGCCCACTTTCAGATACTTTTTTTCAGGGTTCTGGAGACAGAATATGTCGGTTCAAATCTCACCTCTGCCACTTACTGTGTGGCATTGGATAAGTCACCTGCCCTCCTATATCTCATCTCCTCGACTAAGCATAGGGATGACTACAGTGTTTATGTCACAGAGCAGTTTCGAGGACTGAAGGAGCCAGTGTGTCAAACGCTCAGTGGCCTCAGAAATGTTGGCTGCTATCTCAGACTGTCTCTCTGTTGGGGGCAGGATGACTGCTGTGCTCAAGTGTCATTGTTTTCCAAACCTTCCCTCACCAGCTTCACAGAGTCATGGGCTTAGGTACCAAATCCTCATTTTGGAGACAGGACCACTTGGAGCAACACCTGGCCTATAGATTTCAGGCAGCCCTCCCTCTGTGAGAGTTCTGAGTCTGGATTCTAGCGACCAGGGGTTAAAGACGTTATGGTGGTGCCAAAGTGTGTATGTAGGTAAGCCTGCAACAGCTGCATCGGTATTGAACTGAATAACAACAGTCAAACAACTGTTTACAAAGCCTTTATACTATATTTGGTATGATAGGGAATCTGGAAATACTTTGAAGTACAGGGGGAAAATGTACATAGAATACACGCTAACACTTCACCACCTTATATAAAGGACTTGGCATCCGAGGACTTTGGTATCTGCTGAGGTACTGTTACTGATCCCCTGTGGATTTTGAAGGACCGCCGTTCCTTACTGGGATGAGCTGAACAATCTGCCCACTTCTTCCTTGAGTCAGATTTCCAGGTGCCCTCTCCTGCCCTTCCACATCCCTTCATCTGCTCAAGGGGTGAGGAGAGACAGGTGCACTGCTCTTTCCTGACCCACCTTACCTTGGAACAAATTTCGTGGAGACTTGTGGCAATGGCTTTTGCTGGTGTGTCACATCGAAATACATGACATTTCAAAATTCTGGTATCTTTATCTCTTGCTACGTAAGCAAAATCCCTATGCAAAAAAAAAAAAAAAAAGTATCAGTACATTAAATAAAGGAAACTTTTACCAACCCATATGCTAGTTATGAATGTTAAAGGAGCTGGCAGCAAGCATGTCAGTGGTAAACAATGTATGAAATGATTTAAAAAAAAACAACCAAACAAACCCAAATTTTAACAGCTACAGAAAACTGAAGCACGGTTTGGCAGATATTAGGAATTCATTTCTAAGTAACATAACTACAGCGTCCTCCACACCCAGGCTCTTGAACTCCTGGAACAGCTAACAACGCTGGGCCAATGCCGAGTTTCACAGAGCCCTTCTGTGTAGCATGATAACAAATATTACAACAACACAACCCAGGCTTGGAAGAGCCCGAATTGCATGAATGGTGTCAGGACAGACGTGGTTTGTGCAGCAGAAGCAGAACAACAGGCTCTGATGTGGAAACACGAGCACAGAGAACCGCCCGACCCACAGCTGCTGGAGAAAGCTGATGGGCAATCAGAGGGCGCTGGAACATGGACACGGCGGACTGAGAGTCTGCCAAAGGCACCGCAGGCCACTACCCACTCCTTGAACCCTGGCTCTGGGCAGCATCCCACGATATTGCTGTTAGGAAGCGTGAGCTCAGATGCTGTCGAGAGCAAGCAGCGGCTGCTGGATTTTAGCATTTGTTTTACTGTTGAAAAGATGTTGGCTGTGACACAACTCGGCTTCAAAAGGGCTACAGGACACGTCTATGTTCCTCTCTGTTATTACTGGAGGATGCTGGTTTTCAAAGTTGAAAGTGTTTATGAAAAATAAATGTCCCGCTTTACCCCTGCGGTCATGGATCATAGTGATTGATCTGCATGTGATGCTAAGCCAAGATCCCGGTAATTGAAAATTTCTCTCTAGTGATGGAAGAACTGGCAGTCTTTTCACAGACCAGGACAGTCTATCCCCAGGATAGCCGAGGTGTCCTTGGGAAGACATGAGGATCTACCACCGGAGGCAAATGACCACCGTGAGACAGGCCAGAAAAAAGGTGGGGTTCAGGGAGGGAGGGCTGGTTGAGACAGGTGGTCTGGCCAGAGAAGTGTCCCATTGTCTTGCTGGGCGGGGTAGCCCTGCAGTGGAGCTTCCTGACCCTGGGCTCCAGGTCAGGACATCTTGACCTGACTGTCATGCAGACACTTTAACTGTCCACGCCCGACCTCAACATCTGCGTCAACCTTCTCCTGCTTCCTCATGAGTGGCCTCAGTCAGTGTCCTCCACCCAACCCTGTGGGGCCTAGGGTACAACCTGGAGGCCTGGCGCTCCTGCCTCCCAGCCCCACAGCGCTCAGCTCAGGGTTCAGAGCACGTCCCCTGCCTCTGCTCTCCACCCCGCTGCCCCTGTGGAGGGCTCAGCTGATGCTGAGAGCACCCCCCGTCTTCTCCTCGGCCCCGGTACACACTGCGCTCACCCTGGGCACCAAGTGTATCTGGTGTGTCTTCCTCACAACTCCTTGAAGCTTCATGAAGATGAATTGTGCCTTATTCATCCCCAATACCTGTAATACCTGGTGATGCCAGGTAGCAGAACTGTCTGTGATAGAGGCTCCACTCCCCGCCTCCCCCCAGGCACAGCGCCTGCTCCTCTTGGTCCTACTTCCCAAGGGGAAGCTAGACTGAGCCAGAGGTATGAATAGGTTCCCTGACAGCAGGTGGAGGGGTGCGTGTGGGCCAGGAGTGCCTCCCATCCTCAGCTAGCCCTCCACTGAAGCAACACATTACATAACAAGATACGCCTTACTCTGGAGGCTGTGCTCCAGGGAAGCCTGGTTTTGGGTTCTCTTCCCTCTTGCTGCTCTTGTTCCCTAGATGCGTCATGAAGTAGCACACGCCAGATCTCAACACCTTGCTCTTTAAACTTTCACGTGCAGCTGCCATTTGCCTGAAGCCAAATCTCTCTGAAGCTCCCTGTGGTCACCCACAGAAAGTCCAAAACCCTTTGGATTTTAAGAGTTGCAAAATCTGCCCTACCGACTCTCCAGCACTGTTCTCCTGACCCAGGAGCTCTCCCTCTGCTCCAGAAAAGGTGGGTCTCCTGGTCCGCTCACCGTGGTAACATCTCTTGCTTGGGGACCACTGACCCTCCCTATGCTGTCCAGAGCATACCTGTCAGGATGGCCCACCTCTGAGGTCTGCCAGGCCCTCTAGCCCCCAGGGCCCTGTTTGAGTCTAAATGCTCACAGTAAGTAATTCTGCACCACAAAGGACAAGTACTGTTATGTCCTCTCTCGTAGTGACTGCACAGGTCTCAACCTAAGAGACAGCAAAGAACAGCCAGAAGGTCAGTAGCTTGATTCTGGCAACTCGACCTCCAGTCTCATTCCTGGTTCCCCTCAGTTACACGGGTTGAGCACCCCCAATCAGAAAATCCAAACTCCAAATCCCAACTGCCACGATGCCACAAGAGGGAGATTCCATAGCACAAACTCTGCTTCATGTAGAACATTATTAAAAACATTGTATGAAGTCACCTTCAGGCTATGTGTGTCGGGGGTATGTGAAACAAACAAATTTCATTTTTGGACATGGGTCCCATCCCCAAATTGTCTCATAGTGCATATGCAAATATTCCAAAATCAGGGGAAACCCCCAAATTGTAAACACCTCCATTTCCAAGCATCCTGGGTATGGATAGGACATCTGCACAACTCGGGACACAGGGAGAAAAACTCGATTCCTAAGGTCTCTCCCTGGCACTGCCATTCTCTGATGTCAGCTTCCAAGGTCCAGTACTCTCTCTCTTGAGCTGGCAGGGTGACGATCCCAAGGCAAATGGAACAGGTCCTGGTTGATAGCCACACATCATTCCTATCCGAGGTCGGCTTTGCGCCCTCTGTTCTTTCATATGTAACCTCTCAGGCGTAATTTTTAAAATTACCATTATTGATCTTCATTTCCTTTTGGCTAGGGGAAGGTGATGAAGGCTTTAAGGGTGACCATGAGGAGCCCACATTTTCCTAAAGGAGAAACTCAGCAGCCTCAGGCTTGCTTTGGAGGAATTCTCGCATGTTTTTTCATAGCCTCATCTCTTCCTGTTTGCTCTCAGGTGCCAGACTGACAGAGGAAGGAGGCAGGAGTCTGTGGTCCACCACAGTGGGTGAGATTAGAAACTCACTCTCTGGAGGCTGCATCTGCTTCTCGGGGGGGGGGGGGGGGAGAACTTTCTCTGCAAGATGTTTGCACATCTCCCATTTTATTCCCATGCAACATAACTTGAGTCACCCTCAAATAGTGGCAGCCCCAAACATGGAGGTCTGTAGAGGCAGCGAGGCCTTCTTTTGGACCTGGAGCTTGGACACACTGAGCCACTTCCTCTGTGCACAGTGGAACACCCAGTGATAGAATCTGTGATTGAGAGTCAAGTCCAGATGCCACTTCACTGGTTGCTCTAAGAGTCCTAAGTTGTCCTGGGTAGCCTTGAACTTGAGATCTTCTTGACTCAGCTTCCTGAGTAGCTGTGATTACAGCTGTGATTACACCTGGCCTTACAGATTTATATTCTCTAAAAAATATTCAATTTATCTCCACAATTACCTTCTAAGACTCTACTAGGTCCCAGTCACCAGTGATGCAAATGCCAGTGGACAAGGCTGCAGGCTAGGAAGCCACTGCCTGGCGTTACTGACAGTGACATGTGAGCTGGTGTCTTTAGGTAGGCCTTGCCAGGGTAAGAAGGACAAGGTAAGAAGGATGGTTCAAAGAAAATCTAAGTGAGCATGAGCAGAGCCACAGGGAAAAAGAGCCAGGAGTGTTTGGAAGAACTCGCACTGTCCTCTGCTCACACCTGTGGCACCGTGAGGCGGCCTCACAGAGAGGCTGCACGCAGTTGTCCTGGGCTCCACAATTAGTTTGCGCAGCGCTTTTTGCCCTGCCGGGTTTCTGGCCCTTACTCTGAGCCTGATGGAGAATGATATTTAAAGGCCTCATTGTGCTGGGTGCTGGGATTATGCTGTAATCCTAGCAGCTCAGAAGGCTGAGGCAGGAGGATGGCAAGTTCAAAGCTCAGCCTCAGCAACTTAGCACGGCCCTAAGCAATTCAGCAAGACCCTGTCTCAAAAACCAGGAAGTAAAAAGTCTGTAGCTGGAGCTGGAGCTTCTGTCTCCTCCTTCAATTCTAACAGAAGCGAGTACCAGGAAGCAGCTCCATTGGCCTTGTGATGACTGAGCCCTTGTATTTCCAGCTCTCCTTGCTCTTGTTCTTCCTAGTAACAATTCCCCCCCGAGGACCAGCTTTGGATTCTGCTGGAGAAAAATGTCAGCGCTAAGACGTTTTTGACAGCCTCAAATTTCTTAATGGCCAAGAAAAAGGACCAAGGATTGCTTTTATTATTCTCTGCTGTACAGCATCCTCATCGCCCTCCAGGAGCTTGATCCATCTTTATGGAATGAGTGAATCAACAATTCATTATTCAAATGGCTCCTATTAAAAACCAGCCAAGACTGAATCATTTACCCTTTCCCCAAATCTCTCCCCTGCAACTCTCTCAGGGTAAGTAGAATCTGCTTATGTGTTTACCTCTCCAAGAAAATTTAAGAGGCATCTCAGATCCTTTAGCTGTTAGACAGACTCACTTTTCAAAGCCCCTTCTACAGCAGCCCTGACAGGCAGTACCTGGAATAGCTCAGGGACATGAAATCTCATTTCCTTAATGAATCAGCCTGTCCTGTTGTTGGAAAGCTCCCAGTGAACCAAAATGTGTTTTTTTGCTAAATGAGACACTGAAACCTGCCTCCCTGTAGCTTCTGCTAGTTGGAGCCAGTTTTGCTTTGTGGAGAGGCCTGGAACAAGCTGCCCCGTCAGTCATCACATGCCAGCCCATGCAACTGGCAGTGACCCCCTCCCCCACCCCCGCCCTGTCCCCTGTTGGCACTCCTCACCACGTCTCCAACACTCAAGAGCATCTTTTATTTAATTCATATCTGCTCAGGTCAAATACACATTTTGATGTAGGGAATCTGTGAAGTCTGGCACATGGCAGGCACTGGCTACATGGTGGGGACTACCAGAAACAAGGGGGAAAGAAGTCAAAGAAAAAAAGCCCACTTTGAAATATTGACTCCTTATCCAGAAAGGATGTTTTAATAAACGTCCGCAACCATCTGAATTATGTTGACTTCCTAAGATGTATCCAATGACTCCTTCCTCCTGTCTTCTCTTTGTTAAGCTACAAGCCACCAAAGTTCTTACCAGGGCAGACACAAGGTCCCTCCTACAAATAAGGACAAAATGGCAGCAAAGGGACTTAATCCAAACACTGTCCCAGATGTGGAACGCCTATATCAAACTTAGAGCATATAATATGGGGCAGATCATTATATAATGGTAATTCTAATAATATACATTTATTCTAGATGGTGATTTCCAGCCTATTTCAGTGTTCCTCTGTCAATTTTGTTCAAATATCTGTAGGACTGAAAACTTGGGACTTGCTGGGCTAAATTTTGAGCCTTTTTAGATGAAGGGATTTCTGACTTTTTTGCTTCACCTGCACAGTGCCCAGGAAATTCAAGAAATTCAAAAGGTGGGCTCCCTTGAGAAAACAGCATAATTACAGGGCTCCTGGGCTGTCCCTACATGTGGTCACTAAGATATACAAGGCCTGGGGGAAAGTGAATCCTCTCTCTAAGACTGTGTACATTTAATCTCTGATTATATTTTGAAAATTTTGTTTTGGGGGTGGGAAGAACAGGAAAGAAGAAAGTGCCTGAGAAATTTCATCTTAGACGGCCAGCCCAGAACGTTTGTCTTTGGGGTCATTTTTCTTAGATATTTTACCCAACACCACAAGCACCATACACGGGTATCACTGATCACAAAGCTCAGGCTCCAGTGTGGTGAGGCTCGGCCTCCTTTCTCTTTCTTTGCAAGCTTTAGAAGATGCTAAGCTCTGACAATCTGCCAGAGGCCCCCAGCCATTCCTCTCCAGGCGCTTCCACAAAGCGCGCAGATGGTGTGAACAGCAGATGCGAAATTCTACCACCTGCAACATCAAGGTGGGCTGGGCGAACGAATGTGCAGCCCTCTCTTGTACAGAGTCTTGCTGATACTGTTCAGAATAATGGATTCCCTTGGAGGGGGCTGAATCAACAGTGAGCGAAGGAATCAGCAAACATCTGAGAATAGCCTTTCCACTCACTGGGGTGGGTCTTGCCATTACTTCAGGTGAGGAGCACACAGCCACCCTCCCAGGCCAGGGCCTCCCCCGAAAAGTGACAAATTCTCCTACCCACACCCTTGGAAGGTCTGACCCTGGAAGTGTGACCTATTATTCATTCTATATCAGCTCCCTCTCCCTCCCTACCTCCGAGCAATGGAAGCAGCTCACGGCCTGGCCCGGGAAAGGAATGGCCACCAGTGGGGCAGTAGCACCACCATCAGATACAGGCCACTGGTTGCAGTAGACACAGAGGACTTGTCTGCATCTGCTGGTTCCCAACCAGCCAGGGAGCTTCCCTGAGACCAACTCCAATGCAAAGAGGAAACCACCCAGGCTCCTTCAAGGTAGAAATTCTCCAACATCTTTCTTCCAGCAAAAATGGAGGTTTTCTTGAAGTGACAGAGCTACTGAAGGTGGAGCCGAAGACTTCCAAACACTCCTTCTATTTTGGCTAATAATCGATACTAAAATTAGAGCCACAGCTTACCAATGAAACTCCAGAGAATGTGTAATGTGAGTTCTAAGAGCAATTCTTCAAGAAGCATGAAAGTCCTCCTTCATAACACGGTACACCACCAGGACACTGACTCCCTAGCCAGCTGATTAGGGCTGTCAGGTGTTAGTGGGAGGGACCAGGTTGCTGCTGCATCATTGGCCCATCACCTTCCCCAAACAGGGTTACACATAGCAGCAGATTAGGGACCCAGACGGACCCCCCGACACACACCCATTTTAAATGATGGTGATCAAAGGTTAAACAAAACAAAACAAGGCTCTGCCTATCCAAGGCAGGGCCTGAGGGTGGCGATGTGCATGGAGACAAGCCAGTGAGCTTTGCCAGACAGAGACACCATGAAGGGAGAAGGGGAATGGCGTTACCTCTCTCTGAGTCCAGGCAGGCATGAGGGAAGAGAGAGAAACAACACGTTAGCATTCACCCCGCGGCCGGGAAGTCACAGCAGCTCTGCGCACCCACCTCCCATCTTATTTCCCAACTTTGCAGCAATTAATAGCCTTTCGGTGCTTATTTTAGCTCAACTCTTTCACCCACAAGAGTGTATTTTGAGCCACGTTACGAGGAAGCCAAGAGATGCCAGCTGAATTTACAGAGGCAACATATCAAGTGGGGGAGGTAATCAAGCTTAAAATATCACGGCAAACACAGGAAACCGTGCACAGTCAATACTGGCACAGGACTCATCTTCGTTTTCCAGCTCCACCTGCTCCCCCCAAAAAAACACACAGACACAGAGCCGCGGACAGAGCCTTACCTTTTCACCACGCTCTGGACATTCTATTAGCACAGCCACAACCCTGCAACCCAGGTACTTTTCTTAGAGGCAACAGGGAGGGAGACAGAGCAGAAGGTCGAGGGCAGAGGTGGGAAGGGGAGAGCCAGTCGATGAAGGCTCCGGGGTGAGGGCAGGAGAAGTGGCAGGGAGAGAGAAGTGGAATGCAGAGCAGTCCTAGGTTGGGGGCAGCCGGCTTGGAGTCCCGCCCTGAGCTGCCCGGGATCCCCAGTGGAGGCCCGGAGCCCAACACGCTCCCTTCTAGTCTCTACACAGCCAATTTGGGAGGCCCAAGGGCACGGAGGCATTATGCATGGGCAACTGGCTAGAGAGGCCGGACACCAGAGGGACAAGGGGGAGGAAAGGAGACCTACTCTCTTCTGTGGCCTGTGGCCAGGGTCAGGGAGCGGTCAGTGGGACCTTGCAGGGCTAAGAGCTGAAACAACGGTGTGATACAGAGCAATGACCTTGACACACTGTTAGATGGGGTGGGGGGAGGGGGGCGGGGCAGGCTAACAAACCAAAGCTGCAGTTACATGGTCTCAAACGAAAAAACCTCAAAAAAGGTCGGAGCCTGTATTTTCATATACACAGAGTTTAAAAAATCTAAAACAACATAACATCCAAATTGTCACTGGAGTGGGAATTATGAGGATTTAAGATATTTGTTTGAATATTATATAAGCACATATGAATTTTTTAAATAAAACATGTACGTATCCATCTCAGTATTAAAGGGAAATCGCTGTGGTACTCGTACTCTCCGGCACAGGTAACAACACCAAAACTTATGGTAACAATAAGACATCTAGCAACTACCCTTTATTGAGCTCCGACTCTGGGTGGCTCCTAATAGCAACCTGACAAAGCCAATGTTACTCTTCTCTCTGATGTCTAAGGACACAAGGTCAGAGAGTTTGGGCAACTTGGCCAAAGTCACACAGCCTATATGTGGTGAAGACAGGGTCTGATCTTCCTAGATGGGTAACCCACTCTCCACAGTCCTACAGTTCCCTCTAATGGTTTGTCTTCCAAATGGAAGCCCCAGCAGGTCCATAAGCACAATGTTCAAGGCAGGGCCTATGGGTCTGGAAAGAACCTGGGATTTTAGAGCAATTTTAAAGAACCCTCCTGCCGTTTGGTGAACGTCTGTTGGGGAGAGGTAGCTAGGAATTCCCAGGAGGAGCTCTTTAGGCTGAGGCAGTAGACGAGCCATGTTCCTCTGGGTACAGAACTTACCTTTTCTCTGTTCATTCAGTGTGGATTTTCTGGGTTCCCTCTTAGGCACGCTATGTGAGAAATGACACCCCGTGGGCCCAGGTTCTTCATGAAGAAAAAGGGGACACAGACACGTGGCTCTAAGCCACAATGAGCCATGGAGTTAGATGATGTGCCAGGTCTGCATCGGGAGCTATGACCACAAGACCATCTGATGGGTCCATGTCTCAGCTGGGCTATAGGCATCTGAGATGGACCGTCTCCAACCATGAAGGGACAGTCACCCTGGGAAGGAGTTGTGGCCCTCTCTCCCACTTCCTGGATACCATCTCCCACAGGATGACAGAGTCCCCTCCAGCTCACGTCCCTCCAAACCACCTTGGTCCCACCTGTCAAAGCCAATCTCTGGAGCCAACTTAGCTTAGCAGCAAAGGACCCAAAGGCCTTGATTCTGTTTCCAGTCTGAACAAATGGCTGTGCAACCTCGTACAAGGAGTTGACCCCTTCTGAGCTTTGGGTTTCCCACCTCAGATGAGAGGCTCTGGCTGCTTCCTAGTGCTCAGATTTTTATCAGAAAAGGATGTAAGTGCTTTGACTCTTACAGCAGGGAACAACAGGCAATGTTCTTTGAATACCTTTTGACTTACGCCAAAGCCAAAAGCTTTTAATTTCCTACTCAACAAAATGCCTATGTCAAGTATAGAATCCCCTGACCAGGAGTCAGTGCTCTGCCTCAAAGACCCGAGGACACAGCCTCTTTCTTGTGTGTATAATTATTGCCGCCTTGGATATTTCAAGTCCGACTCAACTGCTAGTGAGTTGCTTAAGGAACTCAGAGCCACCGTGTTTCCCCTGAAGGCAGAACTTGGAAAAACGATACTACAAACTTTGATCAGTTACTTCTTTGGGGGTTAACAGACACTGCTTGATTTTAGGGTGAACTGAAAATCAGCCACAAATAGAGACTTGAAAGGATCTTTGAAATGTCATTCAAAAATCCAGAAGAGTCACAGACAGTGGCAGCTGCTCCACCAATTCAGCACCTTATAAATTTGCTGGGAGTGGGAACCCATCAGCTCAAAGTTGGGCTTCTGCACAAGACCAGCCGTTCTGAGAGCACAGAGGCTAAATTTAGAGTCAGGCCCAAGTGTCCGCCCTCCTCCCTGTACAAGATGCCAGGGAAAAGAATCAAACCCTGAGAGGAATGCCACAGGAGCCTCACACCCCGAGGCTGCTGGGTCAGCTTGCCCTTGGGGGCTGCTCCTTAGGTAAAGGAATTCGGCAGTAACTGGCAGTGTTCTCCTCATAGAAGTTAGAAGTAAAAGAAGGTCTTGGAGGGTGTCACTGGGTGTCCAAAAGAATAGGAAATACCTAAAAAATCTCTACCATGATGACACACCAGGATGGCACTACTGCAGCTTTCAGGAAGTAACATGCCATCCCTCCTGTTCCCCGGTATGGTCACCCCGTCTTAGGCCACGCACGATGGTCCACTTTCCACAACTGAGCAGGCGAGGGCAGGGCTCGCCAGTGCCCCAGCCTGCTCCACTCCTGAAGGAGTGCTTTTGGATGCTGTTGCTTGCTATCAGGGGGCCTTCTGAGCCACGATCACGGTTATTCATTTATATAACAATGAAGGGCAAACTGTAAAACTTTAGGCCATGACTCAAGTCTGTTTTCCTTCCCCAGTTTCGCTTCCCACCCCCCACTTTGTGATTGACATTTATTAGCTGTCTGTCCCTGGCCGACCCTTGGCCTCTTTTTTCTTCAGTTTCTTCATCTGTAAAATGGACACACTAGTGGTCTTCCCATCCTGAGTGAGTGTGAGGAGTAAATATGAGTTAATCCACAGGGAACACGAATGTTCCTAACTTCCTAATGTTTTTTTGAATCGTGGAACCTTTTGGTGATCCACTCCAGATAAAAATGTGTGAGAACTGACAATTTTATGTATCATCTTGAAGCAGGTAGAGGGAGAAAGGTTTGTTAATTCCTGGCACTCATTCTGAGACCCCTGTAGACTCTGTACCCTGCAGGTGAAGGACCTCAGCATTGAAATGAATACCAAATTTATGCAAATTTCCCATCTGGTTCCTGGTGAGATTCAGAGGATTCAGCTTGGATAAAGGGTCTATCCTTCCAAGGACCAACGGGTGATAGAACACCTGCCCCAGACCAAGGGGCCTCCCTTCCCAAGCAGGCCTCCTCCCACCTGCTCCTGTCCACCCACCAGCACCAAGCGGCTATTAATGCAGGAGCAGGGAGCCTGGGAGTTCCATCCTGCTAAGTGTGATGCTGAGGTTTCAAATGGTGCAGGGTTATTGAAATTCAAGGCACATTCTTCTAAACAAAGGACCTTCTCAAGCCACTGGAGAGAAGACAATGGTTACCTGTCAGCTTACTGATGAGGGGAAAAAAGAATATTTAAAGCAACCAAGAAATGAATCTTTTTTTTTTTTTTTTTAAAGCTCATCTTTGAAGAGATCAAGAATTAGCGAGCCTCAGCTTTCATCTGTGCTGTTACAGTTTAAAACAAAACAGAAAAAAATCTTGCTCCACCGACGGAGAGAAAGGACGTGCACAACTTACGCTGAGTGAGTGTCACTGTTGCAAGGCAGAAGCTTAGGGTACTGTCAAATCATAAAGTTCCATAGATGACACCTGGATCGGGAAGCCACAGGCTGGCTGCCTGCCTGAGGGCAGAGACCAACACAAAAGCCCTCCCACCAGAAGGCCCATCTGACACACAGACCGAGTGGACGCCGCAAGACTCGGGTAGAGAACAGGGAGGATCGCAGCTTTCCCAAGAGGAACGCAGATTTCCGTGCAAGAAGTAGGGCAGGAGCCACTAGCAGGTCACTGAGAGGACACCTAGGTAATCCCAGGACGGCTGAGGGTGCGTCTCTGGGGGCCGTCTCCGGATCAGCTGGCTGGGCTCAGGATCCCTGCAGAGGTGGTCCCAGATCTCCCCTTCTCTCTCTGTCCCTTTGGACTTCGGTTCCACTATTGCTGTCACTTTTGACAACAATGACATGCTGTGCTTGGTCTAAATTCCCTTCCCTATATCCTGTTACTCTCAGGCTACAGTTGCCCTCAAACTTCCTGCCTCCCCCCACGCCATCCACACAGGGCCCTTGAACACACAAGCCTCCCCCTACCCTGGGGCCTCTTTGCTTGCTGTCACCACTGCCTGGGCTGCTGGTCACCCCAAGTCCCTGTGTGGCAGATTCCTCCTGATCATTATTGTCTCCAAAGACCCCTCGGGGACCCTAACTTGGCCAATTCTCACGGCCACCTCCAACGGCCCTGCTTATTTGTTCATTATCTCTCCTTTTCTCGCCTCTCAATAAAAGGACAGTCTATGTGAGTGAGAGTGTTTCTGCCTTGGTCATGCACCTGGCACAAGCTGACATCAAGGGGCATTTTTGAAAGAATGAGCACATTATCTGAACAGGATGAGGTTGGGCAGAACCTCAGGAATGATGCCGAGGCAGCTGGCTGGATCCCTCTTCCTCCTACTGTTGTTTATGACAGGACAACATTTAAAAAATGACTTTAGTTCACATTCCATTTTCATGTCATCTGAAACAATGCTAATAAAACATATATTTCATCGGAACGGGCAGGAGGCAAGTTCTGGGAAGACCATTAATCTCTTGTGACTCTACTTGAAAGCAAAGCAAATCTGTTCTCTGATCACCTCCAGCAGAAATGACAATGATGTTTCCAGGGCCCCAAACCAGATTCCTTCTTTGGGACATTTGTCTAAATGAAAAACAGCTTCTCTGCTCCTAGAAATCAATATATGAATTTCCCTTGTATATTGATTTCTATGAAGATTTACCGACTCTTCAGATACTTTTTATTTGTATTGTAGGAAAAAGAAACCTTTGCTTATCACTTAGGGAAAAGACCCCAAACAACATCCCACACACGCTGGGGCAGCAGACTGACTGAAGGCCACACAGAGCACCATCCCCTAAAGGGGCCTGGAACCCCCCAAGGAGCCATTACCTTCTTGATATGGCACAAGAGAACATAACATTTATTTTTTCCTAATGAGGTTCTTTTTATAGTCTCTTATTCCAGCATCATTTGTTTTCAATCTAATATGATCAAAAAAATCTTAAGAAAACCTATAATGCTACCGCCATTCCACCCTGTTTACTAACTGGGTTTGCCTTCCTGCTGCTACTGTCCATATTCATTCACAACTAGAATAAGTGAAGCCCTGTAAAGAAGAGGCTCATGTGTGGGTTAAACAGACTGACCTTCGGCAGGAATTCCCTTTGGGGACTGGTTTATAGCACACCACAGAGCTGGCCAAAGGTGACTGAGGCTTCTTATTTACAAAAGACAAGAAGTCCCTAATTTAACTGTGTGTTTCACTCAGTTCTTTTGGATCAGGGATTGGCAAACTATGACCAGCCAAATCTGCCCCTCTGTACTGTGATGAGGTAACACTGGTACCCATACTTATCTGCTTGGGCATAGGCTAGGGATGCTCACGGGCTATAACCACAGAGCTGAGTAGCTGTAACAGAGACCATATGGCCCATGGCACCTTACAAAATTACTATTTGGCCTTTACAGAAAAAGTTTGTGACCCCTGCTGTAGGTGATGATCTGATTCAAGTGTGCATCATATAATGTAGAGAAGCACTGGTTAAATAGCTTGTAGAGCCCAGTAGAAAATTGAAATGCAAAACTCCCTGTTAAAATATTATTAAAAATTTTAAGATGGTAATAGCAGAACAGAAACCAAGTAGACTTTGTGATTGGCTACGGTTGTGGAGTAAGTCCTGACAATGATGACAAATTCCAGGACTGGCTAGAAACTATTCCACTCATGTGTTAGTCTGCTTTGTGTTGCTGTAACATAATACCTAAGGCTGGGTACTTTATACAGGAAAGACATTTGTTTAGCTCACAGTTTGGAGGTCCAAGAGCATGGCACCAGCATCTGTTCAGCTTTGGTGAGGGCCTTGTGGCTACATCAAAATATGGTGGATAGCATCATGGTGGGATTGAACCAGCGAGTGCTTTCATCTCACATTCCCCCCAGGGAATGCACATTTATGTCTTCTTTCCTAAATTACTATTTGGGAAATACCACTTGGCAAGACAGGAAGTGAGATATAGGAGAGGGGCCAGGCTCACTTATAAAAACCCACTCTCTTGGGCTGGGGATGTGGCTCAAGCGGTAGTGTGCTCGCCTGGCATGCGTGTGGCCCGGGTTTGATCCTCAGCACCACATACAAACAAAGATGTTGTGTCTGCAGAAAACTAAAAAATAAATATTAAAAAATTCTCTCTTTCTCTCTTAAAAACAACAACAACAACAACAACAACAAAAACCCACTCTCAAGGGACTTCCCTTGAGACCAACATTAATCTCTTCAAGAGTTTTGAACCCACGACCTAATTTCAGGGCCTACCTCCTGAAGGTTCCACCACTTCCATGTCACCATACCAGCGACCAAGCTCATGCACCTTTGGGGACCCCTCAAACTACATCCTAACCAAGGTGCAGAAATAAGATCTTTTCCAATCTGCAAATTCCTTAAAACCAAAAAAAATCAGGTGGGTGTGCAGCTTAGCGGTAGAACTCTGGCTTAGCACTCATGAGGCCCTGGTTTCAATCTCCTTTATTACAAAAACCAAAACAAAGCAAAACAAAAAACCTTTTGCTCGGCTGAAATCTTACATGAATGGCCAACATGGGAAACAGCATCCATGTGGATCTTTGCCCAGCTATGTTATTTCACAAAGGTCACAAGCGGGCTGTGACTCTTAGAAAGTTTCAAGGGGGAGAAAAATGAAAAACAAAACCCACCAGAATCCTCGAAAACAGCATTTTCAGGTACTTTGGCAAACAGATGCATGCTTTAACGTGACAGAATCAGGCCAACGCAGCCCCAATTGTCAACTGTGCTCACGGCAGCTGCTTTTCCCTATCATAATTATTTCAACTGTCATAATTTATTCATCCCCAGACAAGCCTACATGTTGTAGGGTAACCAGTCCAGGCTTCCAGAACAGGAAAGGCTGGCAGCCCCCATCACTCCTGCCCCTTCCCATCTGTTCAGAATACCAACTACAGACGGAATATTTTCTGCATCAATATATATTTTTTTTATTCTTTTGCAAAACCAAATGAAAGTTGTTTTCAAAATCAAAGTCCCCCAGCGAAGATGCTATCAGCTTTCAAGTTCATAACTCGAACCAAAAGGAGGTGGGCAGAAAATCCCTTCAGAAACTCAGTACAGATGGTCTTCTACTTACAATGCTACCACTTGATGATTTTTCATCTTTACAATAGTGTGGAAGTGATACATGTTCTGTAGAAACTGTGCTTCCAATTTTGATCTTTTCCCAGGCTAGCAATATGCAGTACCATACTCTGTTATGATCGGGGCAGAGGCAGCAAGCCACAGCTCCCAGACAGCCACATGGTCACAAGGGGCGACAACGGACACACTACGATATACTGTGTTGCTAGGCCAGGAAGGATGGTCAGTAGGCTAGGTAGACTGACTGCATTTTCTACTTTCGATATTTTCAATTTACCATATGTTTATCGGAATGGTAAGTTGAGGCGCATCACATTTTGTTTTTCTATTTTTCACATAAAAGGAAATGACCTGGGCTGGGGATGTGGCTCAAGCAGTAGCTTGCTGGCCTGGCATGCGCGGAGCACTGGGTTCGATCCTCAGCACCACATAAAAATAAAATAAAGATATGTGTCCACCGAAAACTAAAAAATAAATATAAAAAAAAAAGGAAATGACTTTTCTGGCCCTTAAAGATACTAAGGACTCAGCTCTCTTTGATTTGCAATACCCCTAAAACAAGTTTCATATATGAGCGAATATCAATGGTTAGAGCTACAGAGCGTGTGGAATGTGAAATAAATAACTTCAAATGCAGTTATCAATGGTTTCTTATAAAACTGGGAGCAGAGGTAGAATAATTTCATATAGATTAAGGCTTAAACCTGTCCTCTTTTCTTATCTTGATCCTTTATTGTTATGCCAAGGGACAGTGCTAAAAGGTCTAATAACCAGTTGAGAAGGACAGCAGGGCAGCGAAGGGTAAAAATGTCTTGGAGAATTGGCAAAAGGCACAAGACTCCCCAGGGTATGTCTGATCATCCATGTTGCAGAATAAAACAAAATTAAGACAAGGTCTTGACACAACATAAATTTAAAGTGAGTTCCTGTATTACTTAATAACTCTGTCCTTGAACAATCATTATTTCTATGAATATGTATTTCCAACGGAAATAACCAATGAGTAGCTCTAGATCACTCACCCTCCTGCATCATCTATAGTCAACTCTGTTAGTTCAACCTCCAGTATTTTCTGACCCACCTGCCTCCCTTCACACCCTGTACCATGGTGCCGTCCCTGACCAGTGCGGGCGGCTGAACCAAAGTCACTTGTGTGAATTTGGGGTAATGCAAAATAAAACACAGACATGAAATACCTTCACACAAGCTTTAGGATGGCTTTCCCTGGCTCCCAGCCTCAAGCTCCCCCCAAAAGAAAGCAAGGGAATGTCATGAGAGGCTGGGGGAGGGAGGGGGAGAGGGAGGGAGGGAGGGAGGGAGGGAGGGAGAGAGAGAGAGAGAGAGAGAGAGAGAGGGAGGAGGAGGAGGAAGGGGAGGGAGCAAGAGAGAGGGAGAGGAAGAGAGGGAGGAAGGGAGGGAGGGGCAGGCAGGCAAGCATGTTCTTGGAAGTGGGCTTTTATTTGGGGTGACACTGTTTCTCAGAACATTCTAACCAAAAAAGGCAGAAGGGGTAGGATTACAAGGAAACAGGTGAGTGTGACTCAACCCCAGCGGTACAGGTACACCTGGAGCCACGCCCAAGTCACTATGAAATGCAGTGATTGGTCAGAGCCCCCTGTGTCAGGACTTGAAGGTGTGTTCATTCAGGGGGACTTCCCACACCATGGCATTGCCCTCACCCGGACCAGGTCTGGCTAACTGACCTCCTACTTCCACAATATCCCTTCCCCTTAACAGCACTACCCATTTCTGTATGAAATCAATCAGATCATGGCATCTCCCTGGGTATGACTCTTTAAGGGCTTCCTGTGGCCATCCAAATAAACCCCAGATCTTCAACTACAGTCCCACACGATCTGTCCCCTGCCTTTTCTACCCCAGCACAGACCCTGGCCTCCTTGCTCCTGGCCCTTCCCTCAGACCTTCCCACCTGCTCCTGCCATGGCTGGCTTCTCACCCTTCAAGGCCAGCTCCACAGTCACCTCCTAGGACGGGCTGCCTCCTGGTGCTCCTTCCCCACCAGGCTAGTCTCTGTTGCACCATGTGGCTGTCTTCCAGGAAGTCAGCATGATCCATTCTGCTTCCTAAATTGTTTTTCTGACTTATCTTCTGTGTCTGTGACTAGAAACCTTGTCTATCTCACTTCTTTACAAACTTCTCAAGATGTCTGGCACATAGTAGATGCTCTGTGTCTGCCGAGCAGCTTAAACCATAGATTACAAATGCCAAGATGGTCATAATTAAACCCTAAACACAGACAAGGAAGCATTTTCATCTTCCTTCCTTCATCTGCCCATTTAACAATTCAATTACTTATGGAGAGATCCTAGGAGATCCTACCATGCTAGGACTTGAGGCATTCAAAGGCCTAAGAACTTCACAAAACTGCCATATTCTGATTAACAGAGACACGGGGTGGGGGGGGGGGTTACACTACTATTTAGCATGTGGTCCTAGGAATTTGTGGAAAAGTCTGAAAATCCAGATGCATAAGAAGTTATATGTCATCAATTCACTCCTTAAAACTCAAGAAGGGTATATAGAGAATGAAGAGGCATTTTTCAACTGTGTTCCAGGCCGCTTAACCTGGGAGTCATCTCTTAACTTTAGGGAGACAGTGGGCAGATGTAGAACTTTGCTCAGGCAGTGGTACAGAATGAGGTTCATCTTCTTGGGCATTGCTCAAGTTGTTCAAGGTGAAAGCTCGTTGAAGTGAAAGCAAGAGACTGTGTAAACAATGCCATTGTTCAAACTCTCAGCTCTGGCCTTCAGTGCTGCCTTCTCTGAGAGGTATGATCAAGGGAAGGAAGTTCAAGACTGACTCCTGTGCAAAACAACACTCTGGTAGGATTACTACTTCTGCCCTAGGAGTGGAGATGACCTGGGTTCCACCTGTTTGCACCTACAGCTCTGGGCTCAGCTGCCCTCCAGGGCAGCAGCCAGCAGCAACATCAGTGTTATTCATTCTGCTCCCCAGGCATGCTCTGGTTCAGAGGACCTGAAATGTGCTCTATGAGAGCGTGATCCACAAAAAGCTAGACGTTACCTGCTGTGTTTACCACTTAATTGCCATCGCCAATGCCCAGCGCACAGCAGACGTTCAGTAAACGCCTGTTAAATAAATGATCTCCACTACTGAAAACGCAGGACAGTCTTCCAAAGCTAGGAAAACTAAAAAAATGTGCCAACTATTAGAAAAGTGGGGTTCTCACCACTGAGCCAAGAATCATCGGCACCTTCTTTTGTGCCGTGGCTGATGCTTTGTGGAAAGTCTTTCCCCTGTTAAATGTTTAATTCACATTCCATTTTGGAGAATGTGGCTATGAACAACTTTTACAAAACTGCAGCTAAAATTCACAAACACAGATGTAGGGCTAGTTTTCCTCACAATATGTTGTGCTTCTAATTTCTTGGGAAGCCCACAGGACACACAATTCCTTTCCAAAAGCAAATAACTAAAAGGCAATAAGCAGCAAAGATTTGAACAGTAGGCACCAAACTCTCAAGCAGCTTTTCTGTCAGAGCAAGGGTGGAGGAGGGACAGACTGCTCCAAGGTCTAAGAAAACCCAAAAGGAACAGGCAAACCCCTCATTCATGATCCAAGTCAAAGCCAGGCTGCAGCTGCAAGAGTTATAAAAAGAGGGGAAAAGACTAATGGGATTGCCTCCTCCTTCCGCCTTCCACAGAAAACAGTAATGAAGATTCACAGTTACACATTAATTAGGGGATCAATAGACGTGCTTGGTTACAATATTAGTATAGGGAAACAGATAATAGCTAGAAAAGACACAGATTTCTTGAGAATCTAATCAAGTGTTGTAAGCAATATTTAAATCATCATGTTTTTTCTTTTCAAAAACACTACTTTTTCAATGCCAAGAGCAGGCATGAGACAAGTTGGCTGCTTTTCTACATTCTGGGAATTCGAGACATTTTCTCACATGGAAGTAACACCAATATTCTAAATCATGTAACTAAAATTATTTGCAAATGTAATCTTCCTACATCAAAGGATAGTGCTTTTAATCCAAATATTGCATTAACAAGACCCTGCAATATTTTTCACTCCTAATTTAGGAAAGAAGACATAAATGTGCATTCCCTGGGGGGGAATGTGAGATGAAAGCACTCGCTGGTTCAATCAGACAACACAGGGTGTAACAGAAATGTCCAGCGCAGACCATCAATAGTCCACTATGGAACCGCTCCCTGCCGCGCTGATAAATGGGGATCAAAGGACGTCTCCCCCTCGTTTCACATCCCTCAGTCTTCCTCCTGCGAGGCAGAAAGACATCTTCCAGTAGCCCACGACCAGCAAGCTCGCGACAAGCTGACTCAGGGAAGGAGGGCACAGCCTTTGTCCCGCAGGTCTCCGGGCCGCCTTGCCGACTCAGACCCTCGACCCTCTCGGAACTCACCTGCAGACAAAGGCGCACCGCCCCTCCCAAGTTCCTCACCTTTGTCTCCGGGTTGGCCCCGGGGCAGGGCGGGGATGCTGTCTCCAGAGGGCGCTAGGAAGAGGCTAGGACAGGACAGGGCCCAGGTGCTAGCACCTGCAAGCTGAGTGCTGCCCCTCAAACCAGCAGCGGGCGCGTTCTTCTTCTCAAGTTCAAGTGAGCGGCTTCCGCGCCTCCGCGGGCCCGCCCCGCCCGTGCAGCCCGCCTCCCCAGCAGCCGGGCCGCTCATTGGCTGCTGGGCTGCGGGGCCGCTGCCCGCCCGCTGCGCTCCAGCCAGGTGCTGAGCCAGATGCTCATGGCAGGTGCTCCCAGCTGTGGGTCGCCCCACACAGAGCGAGCGAAGAGGGGGCAGAACCCCCCTTCCTACCGCAACTCACACCACTTGCTCCCTTTCTGGGCCGACCACTCCCTTTTTGGATTCTCAGCACTGGGAAAGTTCATGCTAACCCTGCTGGCGGGGGCGGGGTTACTGCAATCGACAGCCAGAAAGCCTTTAGGATGGCACAAAAGCAGAAAGGACCTGAAGTCTGATAGGCAGCAATTTGTGAACTGAGCTGGAAGTATTTTACAGATTGCCTGCCAATTTATACAAAACACTTAATAGTAGGCTACCTCCACACCACTTCGTGATCCCTGCTTCTCTTAAGTCATCTTTAGTTTTACAGCTGCCTTGAAGCCAAGATCACACTGGCACCCTGAAACGGTCATCTCTAGCTAAGAAACCCCCCCCCACACACACACACACGGAGCAGAAAAGTGTCCACTTGGCTAAGTGACAGCATTTTAAATATGAGTACAGGCCAAGCCATGAGCCAAAGTAAGAGTTTGAAAGATAAATTTAAGATCTTTTGCTGACAATATTCTGTGTGCATTGAAAGCACTTCCCTTTTCTAATTGTTTCTGGGCGAGATTAAGTTATTTAAGTGATCAATTAAAGTAAAATTGGCAGAGAATATCAGTCACGTCCTTCTACAAAGTCCCATGCACTTCTTTTACAGAGAAAGGTACAGAAAATAGGAAATCCACATGGAAAGTCAATGGAGTGTATAATTAGGAGATTTTTTTTCTGGATTTGATAAAACAATCCACAGGTGTTGGGGACATCTAATTTTTTTTTTTTTTTTTTGGTACCAGAGACTGAACCCAGAGGTCCTTAACCACAAGCCATAATCCCACCCCTTTATTATATTTTGAGACAGGATCTCACCAAGTTGCTGAGGCTGGTTTTTAACCTGCAATCCTCCTGCCTCAGCCTCCCAAACTGCTGGGATTACAGGTGTGCCCCACAGAACCCATTGGAAACTTTTTTTTTTTTTTGTACCAGGGATTGAACACAGGGGCACTTAACCACCAAGCCTCATCCCCATCCCTTTTTTATATTTTATTAGAGACAAGGTCTCTCTGAGATGTTCAGGGCCTTGGTAAATTGCTGAGGCTGGATTTGAACTCATTATCCTGCTGCCTCAGTCTCCCAAATAGCTGGGATAACAGGAGTGCACCACTGCACCTAGTTGGAAACTCTTTTTAATGTTGGTGTTTTAAAACAGAATATCAGACATCTACTCATTTGTTCAACATTTATGAAGTGCCAGGCTCTGTGCTGACCATTTTAAATTAGGCTTTCTGGTTAACAATCGTCTATCCAGGGAGGGCATTGAATACATGGAATATCTGAATCTATGACCACTAATACTTCTGCTATTTAGAAGAGTTATTTAAATGAATGGCTCTGGCAACCCCAAGTGTTTGGAGCACAGTCCAGACTGGAAGTGGGGCTGGGGTTGGATTTGAGGCTTGAGGTTCCGCAGCCAGAGCAGGCATCGCCAAGCCTGGAGATGAACACCAATTTCATGAGATTGCACCTGTCACCCCTTCACGGCTTCAAGGCACTTCCTTCCTCACAATGCTAATGAGTCTGGTTATCTGATTCTCTTCCTGTACCAAGGTGGACACAATGAATCAGATGGGCCTGCCAGATGCCCATCGAATGACAGGACAATGTGACAGCTGAGGGTCTGCTGGCAGGAAAGTCAAGCTTGATAACTTATGCCAACTTCCGGCTGCTCCCTCAACTCGACTCCTCTCTCCAAATCCACGCCACCACCCTAGTCCCAGTTGCAGTAATTTTGGAAACAGTCTCCTTCTTCCCTTCCTGTCCCCAGTGGGTCATTCTCACAGCATCTATAGATGTGTCCCTTTAAAAAAGAAAATGAGCATCTGTGCTTCTGCTTTAAAACTCTGCTGGGGACTCCCATGGCATTAGAGATGATATCCACAATTTAGAGTCTCTGAGGCCACCAGAGTCTGGCACTGCTTCTTTTTCTAGCCATTGCTATAACCACATTAGCTCCTCTCTGCTCCAGCCTCATCTTCTTAACTAGTTCCTGGACCATGCCGAGCTACTTCTCAGCCCAGAGCCTTTGCACTAACTGCTCCCTGCACTGCTTGCTTGGCTAATTCACAGCCTTTAAATCTCATTCCTTTGAAAAAATTCTCCAACTGGCAGCATACTCCCTCATAGCATCGCTCGCTTTTCTTTCATGGTCCTTGTTGCAGTTTGGTATTATAGTAAAAATTTGGATAATCATCCATTTTTCACCACTTTGACTTTGTGGTGGGTTTATAAACTTATAGTAGGCTTTTTTTTTTTTTTTTTTTGGTTGGTTGGTTTTGTATAGTTTAGAATTTAATGTTGGCCAAACAGAGGTCTGGCTTTTGGCCTTCTGGGAGTCAATCTCTAAGACCCTGGAAGATTGTGTCTGATAGGAGGGTTGTTGTCTGCCTGGGGGTCTTGGGTCCTGCAGTGTCTGTCCATCTCTGCAGGTGCCAGAGACTGAGAGTGGACCCTGGACCAGTTAACCATGCCTATGTGATGTGTCCAGCAAAAATCTGGACACTGAGGCTCAGCTGAGCTTCCCTAGTTGATAATACTCTGGGTTTCTATTATATAAAAAAACCAGGCAAGTTATGTTGACCACAATCTCGAGGAAGAGGAAGGTATGGGCTCTGTGTTGGGACTTGCCTGGACTCTGCCCTGTGTGCGTCCTCCTGTGGCTGATTTTAATCTGAATCCTTTTGCCATAAGGAACCACAACTGTGTGTATAATAGCATTCAGTGAGTACTGGGAGTCTTCCTGGCAAATCATGAGACCCGAGGGTGGTCTCGGAGACTGTTCCTTTACATTTTCAGCAGCCAGGACATTTCTTGATGTACAATAAGCACTTAACACATTCACTAATGATTCAGTTTAAAAAGGTAACACTTTCTCTATTTTTTAAATGGCCATGTGTTCAGCATAAAATGCTTTTACATTTTAAAAAATAATTTCCATTTTGCAAAAACCTACTTCAGAGTCAAGGTCCAGATCAAATGTCACCTTTTCCATGAGGCTGTTTTCTATTCTTCATTTGCCTTTGTGCTGTCTGGCCCACAGCTCTGCTTTGGTAGCAGTTGGGGGTACTGAAACATTAGTTTGGGTAAAGGACCTGTTAGATCAACTATGAGTCTGTGGCATTGGTGCAGTATCTGTAAAATGTAGGCACACAAAAGATATTTGCAGGATCAAAGTAATTAAAAAAAAAAAAGGCCTAGTTCATAGAAAATACATTTGATTATATGTGAAATTCTGGTATCTATTCTAGCTCATTCCCTGATAAATAAGGTAGAGGTGACTGTAGTAACTGAGCGATATAAGGGTGTTCTCTATTACTTTTCTTCCTTACTAAAAATAAAAACGTTCCTCAAAATTATTATCCACTTTAAAAACCTGACATGCTTTACAAACATATGGAAGCAGATCACCAAATTTTTAAGTCATCTCACTTCCTAATTAGAATGAAATATTATGGTTTATTTGCATAAGATATTAAGGAAAAACCCCCAGCCACTTATCTTTCTCTTCTCTATCCAAAGCTAATTGAAAATTCCACCAGCATACCAATAACCTATGATGTTCCCCCAAGTAGCATAGAAAAAAATCAATTTTATTTCTTTCAGACCTGCATTTAAACTGGATAATAACTGCTATAATGTGCAACAGACATAATCCAATTTCAATTTGTTTGATTAGATGAGTATAAACATTAAACAAGAAAGTCATGGGATTGTCATAACAATGTTCACGCTCTTACCTCATTACAGAACAAAGCATTATAATTTGCTCCTGGAAAACATGCTACTAGAAAATATGTAAATATAAATTTCAACTATCCTTAAATGCTATCCACAGAGATCCTTATATTGCCTCAGCGGAAGATTAAAGCAGCTTTGAACTAGAAGATGCTTTGAATTCTCCCTGAATTAGAAGGAAATCCCTGAATGGTTCCTTCAACACTCTGAGACAATTTAAATGTCCCTTCACATCACACTGCATAATCAGGGCCACGCCCAGGTCAGTGGCTCTCATAATGTGCATTGTTAAAATGTAAGTGCTAAGATCTCACCCCAAGTGTGTGACAGAGCAGGTCTGGAGCAGACTTCCCTGTTTTTCACATAAGCAGCCCCCTGCTGACCCATACAAAGGCTTTGGAGGCAGAGTCCTGAAATCTGTTTCCAGAAAAGGGGATTGGTGCAGTGTGTGTGTGTGTGTGTGTGTGTGTGTGTGTGTGTGTGTTAAGTCCATAGACAAGGGTGTATTGCTGCTTTCTTTATCCCAAACTACACTTGAAGCTATTTGAAAGAGGCAACCATACATTTTTTTTTTTTTTTTTTTTTTTTTTGTCTTTGGCACCCAGGTCAATCCTGAGGCCTTATGTTCACTTATGGCAGAGTGGCATGCACCCCTGCTCACATCTACAAGGACATCAGAAACACCCACGAGGGATACATTTCTGAGGGTCACATATGACCCTTATCTTCATGTACAAGTGCACTGACTGGTTAAAATGCAGCTTTTGGGGGGCTGGAAGTATAGAAAGTGGTAGAGTTTTTGTCTAGCATGCATGAGGCCCTGGGTTCCATACAGGGGTGATTATGGGGGAGAAGAAGCAGATTCTGATTCATTTGGCCTGTGGGTAGGGCCTACATTTCTGCAAAGCTCCCAGGTGATATGGATGGTCATTCTCAAATGTGAGACTCCACTTTGAGTAGCAAGAACCCAGATGCAAATCATACAATGATCACAATGACAAACCGTAAAAAAGAATTCAGGTGTACAATGAACCTGGACCATGAAAGGCAGGGAGCTGTGGACCAAGAGTAATATTCCCAATGTCTCTGACAGGACTGCCGTTGCTCACAGGGGACTCTGTAATGTGTATTTGTATAAGAAACCCTCTGCTCCCCCATAAAACTTGTCAGACACACAGAAGCTTGGCTTGCATTCACATCAGGATGTGACCTTTATGTAAAAAGACCTCCGGCCTTCACTACCGTATCTTTTAAACTCAGCTCTCACAGAAAATTTGAAAAAAAAAAAAAAAAAAAGAAAAGACAGTCTCCTGCCCAATGGGCTGGAGTTCTTCTGTTCTGCCCTATAAAACACAAAGGCTATGTATAATAAATGTGTACAACAAAAATCTTTGTACGTGGAAAACTTCCAAGCCGTAGGCAGGCAGCATAGCTCATTTTCTTTATGCAATATTCAGCAGACCAAACCTCCCTCTAGACCAAAGACCCTGGGCAATTCCCTGGCATTCACCAGACTATAAAGAGATCTGACTTCTCCTCCTCCACCCAACAGTTCCCAGGCTCCCAACTGCCAGGTGGTGGGGGAGGGGTGAGCAAAATCAATACCCTCCATGATTCAAAATTGAGACAGAACCAACACAGCTCAGTTCCCAAAATGCTCGACCAGCTCCCTGCTCTGCCCGCTGTTTGAGCTTCCTGGGAAGCCAATTGTAAGGCCAGCGAGGGCATTGCAAGTCCAAGGAGCAAGACACCAGCATTATCTTCATGCTCACCCAGAAATGAAAAGGAAAGGCCAAAGGAGAAACGGGGTGCTAGCAACTTCCATGACTGCAACTAGAGAGCAATCACACTTGTGATTCTGTACCAGAAGCTCAAGCTTAAATTGACATTTTATCAAATCCATAGCTGGGAAGGTGGGGCAGCGGTAAGAGCAGAGGGACTCAGAGGTAAAGCCAAGGGAAAGTTTCTGTCCCTATAATTACACCTTTTCCAGAATGCCATACAAATGGAATCACATAGTATGGCCTCAGTTCTTTCACCCAGCCTAACAATTGATGTTGGGCGTTCGTTTCTTATTGCTGAGAATTCCATAATATGGATACAATACAGTTTATCCCATCAACTAGTGGGTGGATATTTGCATTGTTCCAAGTTTTGTGCAATTATAAGTGAAACCATTAATAAGAAAACGAATAAACCAATTTCTAAAAAGTTTGAATGAATACTTCACCAAAAAAAGACAGAAGGTTTTCACAAGCACATTAAAGATGTTCAGAATCATTAGTGGTTAGGAAAATGCTGATTAAAACCCAAGGAGCTACCACTTCACAAGGTTTGGAAAGCTAAATATATCAACAGCAAAAATCCTCAAACGGTGCCAATTCCAAGTGAACTCCTATTTTGCCGGTAAAAATGCAACATGGTACAGCTACTTGAAGAGCAGTTTGGCAGTTTCTTAAAGTTAAGCATACTGTCACTTACAACCCATCAATCCCACTCTAGGCATTTACTCAAGAGAAGTAAAAACTTAGGTTCACACAAAAACCTGAACATGAATATTTAACAGCCACATTCGTGGTTCATAATTAAACTTCCCTTTTAATATGTATGGGAAACTGTCATTTTTGTTCTGTTCTGATACCGGGGATTGAACTCAAGGGCACTTTCCATTGCGTTACATTCATAATCCTTTTTATTTTATTTTTGAGAGCCTCCCTAAGTTGCTATCCTTGAACTTGATATTCTCCTGTCTCAGCCTCCCGAGTTGCTGGGATGCTGTACTGGGCTGTGAACTGTCTTTTAATTGGTTTCCTAAACTTTTTTGGCTAAGCTTAACATTCATAAGCCTGGACACACGAATAATCTTTTAAAAAATTGCCAGGCATGGTGGTGTACACCTATAATCCCAGTGATTCTGGAGGCTGAGGCCCTAAGCAACTTAGTGAGACCTTGTCTCAAAATAAAAAATAATAGGGACTGGAGATGGGCTCAGTGGTTAAGCGCCTCTGGGTTCAATCCCCCTCCCAATAATAGTAGTAGTTAATAATAATAATAGGAATATAATAACAATGATGATTACTTTAATTTCTTGGTGGTCCCAAAACTTCATTCTAGGAGCCTGCCAAGGCCTGAGTCCCAAAGGGGCATTTACACAGGACCTGATCCAATTATGGCCGCTTTTAGTGCAAAGAAGCATGAAAAGAAACAAGCTGGAGTTTTGAACCAGAACTGTTCTTAGCCTTGTCCCTCTCTTCTCTCTACTTTCCATTCCCTCATCCATCTATGTGCCCCAAGAGGTACTAGCTACATCAGAGGACAAGAGCAATTAAAGCAGATACACTTTACCAGTATTTTGATTCTTTAGTGTTGAGTTTAAATACAAATACAATTTATAACTGCTAGTATTTGTTTTATGTTCACATTCAGCAGGAAGTTTCTGATCATGAAGGGCAGTACCATTTCAGATCAATTTTGGTCCATCATCACACAGTGCCTGTGTTTTAGGTAAAGCATTATTGGAACACAACTGGGCACCTTCATTTATATTTCATTTATGAATGCATTTGACAAAGTTGAGTAGTTAAGTCAGACAGAATGACCCACGAAGCCTGAAATACTCACTGTCTGACTTTTCGCAAGAAAAATCTGTTAACCCCTGACCTAGCAGAATGGCCTTTTAGTCATCCTATTAATACGAACTACCAGTGTAATAGAGCTACTGAACACTAACATTTACGTAGCCTTTCGTATCTTCAGAGAAATTGTTATAACTCTCACACTATTACAGCAGCCCATTAGTCATGAAGTTAGCTGTTCTTATTAGGGGCATCTTCTTTTTATAGACAAAAAAGCTTGGAGGAATAAATGAGCTGAACTATATGAATTCTATAAATTATATAAATGAAGAGAATTTGAATCTGTCTCATTCTCCAAATTATCTGCTTTTGTCAAAAATAAACTGAGGATACAGACACCCGGACATGCACGCACGCACGAAGCTGATCATTTAGCAGGCAAGCTAAGATCAACTTGAATTTTTATCTGCCTAAATGCTGAATTGAGTTCATTCAAAGATTCACACAAAGTTCACATAAGAGGCTTATATCTTCTGAGTTGATGTACCCATTTGCCATTATTCCTGATTGTTTAACCTACAAAAACTTCTTTGTTATTACCTATATTCCTTCGTATATATTAATTAATTAATTATATTTATAATTGACAGGGGGGCTATTCTAGGTTTTGTGGGAAGTAAAGCTTGGACAAGTCCTAGAACTCTCTTTAAAAAAAACATCAAAACATTTTCCTTTTGTAAATTTTTTTTAAAAAATATTTTTCATTGTAGATGGACATAATACCTTTATATTTATTTATTTTTTATGTGGTGCTGAGGCTGGAACCCAGTGCCTCACATGTGCTAGGCAAGCATTCTACCATTGAGCCATAATTCCAGCCCCACCTTTTGCAAATTTTATAAAAACCATGCAAACTTATTTCTAGGTCTCCTCCCAAGAGCCTTAAAAGGAACTCTACATTTTAAATTTCATTATTGTAATGGTAAATCCTCCTTTGTGTATTATCTTTTGGCCTCAAATAAAGGAAACTCACATATTCTGAATTGAGATCCTAGCAAAGAGTGACATCCGTGGCTGAACAGACTGGTTATTTAAATCTGCCAGCCCATTCACCTCCTCTCAAAGGTGTAAGACTGTAAGCATCCATGTCTCATCTCAGTAAAGCCTAGAACAGTGGCTTTCAAATTGCAGTCCACAGAGAGAATTAGCCTCTGTTGGGAACTTTTTAGAAATGTAGGTTTTGAGGCCCCAACCCAGACCCATAGGATCAGAAACTGGGAGGGCGGGGCACAGCTGGCTGCATTTTATAAAGACCTCAGCTGATTCTGGTGTGTGCCTGGTTGAGCATCACTGGTCTAGCAGACAAAGATTGTACCTTTTCCATTCCTATGGAACATTTTTTGAAAAAAAAAAAAAAGAGTGGAAACTGCATCACTGAGGCAACCTTTATAATTTCTTTCTAGGAACACAACAATCCAATGGCCAATTTTTCAACGAGCAAATTCCAATTTTAACATTTTAGAAAAATATGACACATACAACGTGTCAGAATTCACCCAAAGGACAGAAGTAAATGCTCACAGGACAGAGTCTACTTTAATGACTTCTGACTGCACTGATGATAAATTAAAAGAACTCATGACTTATTAATCAAATGGAAATGTATATTTAAAGACTCTTGATATATTCAGAAGGCTAAATCAGTGATTCCAAACTCTGAATCATCTTAGAAGTTGAAGGAACTTCCCACAAGAGAGCTAAATTACTAACCTCAAGCAAAATTTCTTATTCTTAAAGGGTAGTGGTTGGACCAAATTGGTCCTTTTAGCCACCCAGGAGTTATTTGATTATTTTAGCCACCGATGACTTCTAATTTTAACATTTACTTCTTATACATATAAGTTACCTTGATTTGTCCCCACACTGTTTTCTGTTAACAAAGCTGCAGTTAGCCACTAATCACGATTCCTAACCAGTATTAACCAACTCTGAGTTGACATATTTTAATTCCCACTAGAAGCAAAGATCTGTAACATTTTCATGGACCTGTGTGGCCTTATGTGGCACAGTGTGTCATTTTCCCTTTGGCCTTTTCTCGTCTATAAATGCAAATAATGAAACTGGCCTCCTAGGGTTGTTGTGAAGGCTGAAATTAAAAACAGAACGAACAATAACAAAAGCAAATTTAACTAGCACAGTGACCAGCAAAGGGTAGGCAGCTGATAGTCTAGGATTATTAGTCAGGCCGCCTGAAATCACCTCTATAATGAACACTTCTTGTCTTGTCCATGCTGAAGCCCTTTTCTGAGAAAGACCACCCCATCCTAACCTATGTGGCTACAGTGGACCTCATAGGTTGACTAGACCAGGGCGGGCACCTGGCCCATGCTGGGTTACAGTGGCTTTCTCTCAGGAATTTGATGAGAGATTGCACTCTCATGCTGCCTGGAAAGGAGATGTACCTTTTCTGTTATATGAACCATGAATTTGAGAAAAGAATGAGGCCAAGAAGAAAGGTAGGAGGCAGAAGTGAATGTTGACACTGTGTCAGCCCCTGGTCTGCTCTCAAGGCTGGGCTGCCCCTCTGCCTCAGGGTTCCAGAAGACCATCAAGTTGTCTCTCACTTAAGAGCCCTGCAATCGTTTCCTGTTCTTTGTAATCAATGATCTTTGTATTAATCAAGTTTCCGTCACTTCTATAACAAAATGCCGGAGATAGTCAACTTACATGTAAGGAGAAAGGGTTTATTTGGGGTCACACTTGTAGAGGTTCTAGTCTATGATCAGTCAATTCCATTGCTTTGAGCTTGGGGAAGATAGCGTCTGGGCAGGAATGTGCGGCAGATCAAAATGGCTTACCTAATGGTCAGGAGGCAAGAGCCAGGGAGGAAGGGGCCAGGGTCCTATAATCCCCTTCGAGGGCATAACAGACATAAACACCTTCCACTGCTCCCCGTGGCATCTCTTTGAAAGAACAAGACTGAAAGCATCCATGCCTTGTCTCAGCAAATCTCTCTTCAGTTTTTAACACATGGACCTTTGAGGGACATTTCAGATGCAAACCATAGCAATCTTGAACACCCTCAACCTCCATGGTGGTAGAGTCCCATGAGTCAGAGGTTGAACCTGACTTAAATAATACCTGACTCCGAAAACATACGCTGGCAGTTGGGATGGCTTTCTCCTCAGCTGACCTTCTGAAATGTGAGGGGTCCCAAAAGGAAGAAGGTCTTCAGACAATTAAGATGTAAATTCAAATCAGCTGGAGTTGAAGACTCCTACCCAGACAAAGGCTGGTAGGAGAGATTTAGTGAAAAGGCCTTGATGCTGGGATCTGTCCCCCAATAGCTGTGGAATTCGGGCTGATTCACTTCACCTCCTGAGCCTCAGATTCCTCTGAAGTATATGGGACAAAGACAGCAACAGCAACAACAATAATGACAGTAAATGTGTGCATGTCTATCGGTCAGGACACAACCAAGAGAACAAAAACTGCTCTCAATAGCAGAAGCAGAGGAACTTGATGGAACTGGTGACTTGGGTGTGGAAAGCAAACAGGGGACAGTGGGGCCCTCAGGATTAGCAACATCAGGAAGCTCTTCCCATTCCCACTGAAGGGGCCAAAGGAAAGAAGAGCTGGCAGAACCTGAGCCCAGGGGCCAGGGCTACCCAGGGATGCTGTGCAGAGATGGGTGGCCCTGGGAGGAGACCCAGCTGCTGTGGGCGACATCATCCAGAGCAGGCCCTGGCACCTGGTTTCTCTAATGCTTCCTACTGGCTGAACCCAGGCGGAGCTTGCAAACAAAGCCTGTAGAGATCAGAGGCCAGCCATGAGGACAAGAATAGGCCTGGGGGCCAAAGGACCAGCGTACCAATTATGTATGTACCATACGATGTCCTCAACGCTTGACAAGAATCGCCCATTGCTGCTAGGAGCATGGCAATGTTATTATTTGATGAGCGGAGGTACAAAGAGGATTAAGTAACCTGCCCAGGAACGTGTAAATAGTGGCAGAGCTGGAATTGAAATCTTAACAATCCAGTGGTGCGGCAAACAAAAGGCCATATTGTTGTTGCAGGCACTGTGTGTCTGTTGTCAGGCAGTACAAGTGCTTTAAAGATTTAATGTGCAGACTGTATATTTAGGCTGTTTACTCACAAAGGAACGTACAGGGTGTTCTTCGTCATTCTGAACGCAGCCTCCAACTCTGTGCCTGCCCTAGGAGCTATAAGCTCAGGGCCCTTCTGATTCATGATCGGTTCTTAAAAGTGAACTTTCCTTTGTAATCATGGTCATGGGTTTCTAGGAAATTAATTCTCTGCTTCTTCTCTTCCTTCAGTAGATAATCATCAAAAAATTCCTAAATATCAGATATGATGGAAGGAATGACGGTATTCAAGAACCCACCCCTCCCTTACCTTTCCTCTGTACTGTTAACCAATAATGCCGGGGCAATCTCACAGTGTGAGGGCCTAAATGAAGTGCATTCCACGGATTACCTGTTCAACAGACACTATCACGCCTATGCTGCCCTTCTCCAAAACCACGGCAGACATGACTAACAGAGAGCAGAACACATCTGGTTTTGGTCTCACAGTTCTTCACATTACAAGTTCCTATGTCATTAGATCAGAAATGGCAAGTAACCCATACTTACTAGACTGGCATTAGTATTAAAATGTCCTGAAAATAAGGTCAATGCCTTTAGAGACTGCTTTATAAATAAACTAGGCCAGAATATTAGATTCTGAAGGCAGACAATGAATATATTGTGAAACCAAAAAGACTTCCAAGGGGAAAAATAAGTTTTAGTATTTCTTGGTTTGTACCTTTATGTTAGTTTCCTTGCCAGTTACAAATTATTCATTTTCTTCATTGGCTTATTAACTATAAAGACTACCTATCTATAGTTTAATTACAAAATACCTAGTATTTAGTATACATTAAAATTTATTGGAATTCATGAGCACTAACATTTCAGGTTCTAATAACTAGTTTAGAAATGGAAAAATAAGAGGCCAGAGAGTGAGCAGCCCTACTATGTGTGTATCTCCTGAGATGAACAAACATGTACTGCATTCCTCTAGCTTCTAATTTAAATGGCAGTGAGAAAAAATATTCAAGTGTCTAAAAACTTAAAGAGACCACATTATATTGTACATCATTTTGGGGGAAAGATATAGTTCTCTGGCAACAAACGATACACCCATGAAATGAAATACAAATGATTTCATAAACATTATATATTTTTTAACATCACTGAGAAAGATAGACAGGAGGACGTCCTGTAGGAACCCTGATGGGCAGCATCTTCTGTCCCCAGCCCACACCCCAACACTGCAGTACAGATGAGGTAGCGCCTGAATGTGGAACTTGTCAGGGGAGGGACAAGCTCTCCTTCGCAGCTTGGTGTCTGTGCCAGGTTCCTTCTGCTTCTTATCTCACAACACAGCCGTAGGTTCTAACACTGTCACCTCTACCTAGAGGGCACGGAGGTGCAGGAGGCACTAACTGCCCAGAGTCACAAGGCCAGAGAGAGGAAGATCCCAGAATCCACCAGGGTTGAATCTGGCTCCAAATACCATATAATCTGTACCACCCAGAGGGACAGCGAGGTAGGTGCAGAGGATGAGGAGTGGAGGAGGCAAGAAATGAGCTGAGGGAGCAAAAGGGGTCCCTACCATCCTAACTGATGAATAATGATCCCCCTGCCCAAAGATTAGCTTCGAGCCCCTGGAACCTGCAAAAATAATTTTAAAGGAAAAAAAGGGTCTTGGTAGAGGTGATTAGGTTAAGGCTTCTTATGTGGAGACATTATCTTGGATTATCCAAGTAGGCCCTAAATCCAGCCATAAGTGTCTAAGAGAGACACAGAGAGATTAGATGCTGCAAGAGCAGAAGGGGATGTGAAGATTAGCCTGAGAAGGCTAGAGCCAGCAGAAGCTGGAAGGGACCAGGAGTGTACTCTTCCCTGGAGCCTCCAGAGGCAGAGCAGCCCTGTGAATCCTGGACACAGCCCAGCCAGAGGAAGGTTGAACTTCTGGCCACCAGAGTATGAGTGCATAAATTCCTGTTGTTTCAAGCTGGTAAATTTGTGGTAATTTGTTACAGTAGCTATAGGAAATGACCATACTGGCCTGCTGAATAGCAGCTGGAAGTTGTTACTGGCAAATCTCAGTTTTTCCAGGCCCCAAATACCAGGAGCCATACCCTGGTCCTAGCCAGGGACTCCGGACTCCTTTTTTAAAGTTTTCTTTTCCTTTCTCCTATGTGATCCTCAGTGCAACAAAACTGGGCATCCACATTAGCACTAAAACGAGTAGGCCAAGCTGGTCCAGTAGTCAGAGCTCGAGGTTTCAGACACAGCTCAACCTCTTTTGTTCGATTCTGAGCAAGTCATGTAAAAGTTCTAATCTTGGTTTTCTCATCTAATACTATGTGCTAAGTCCCTAAAAGGACTGAAGGAGATGTGCACAGACCCTTAGTAAACTAAAAAGCATGTCACAGCAGGTACAGTTCTGATCATTCTCCTTTCACTATATCTTCCCAAGTATTTTAAAACATCTAATGTAAGGATAGGATCATGTTTAGTCACATGTAAGGAAATACAAGACAGGGTGCTGACCATCAAGGAAATCACAGTCTAAACAGGGAGACGTGCACACCTGTTAAGTGACCATACAAGGTTGAAAAGTTCAACTGCCATCAAGATCTACATGACTGTACAGATGTAAGAGCTCTCAGGTCACGGTGTGTTGTGAATACTCCCAGGGGAATAATAGACTTTCTCGTCCTTAAAGTCAGGTTTGATCAGATGTCTTACTCTGGCCAATGAAATGTGAGTATAAGTGATATGCATCATTCCTAGGTGGGAATTTTAAGTATAGTTGGCAATACTCTGGGTAGTGACTGTATCATTTGCTTTGGATACACAATGAGGACAACTACTATAAGAAGTAGTGCCTCCAGTGAGCCTACGATGGATATTTAGCAGAGGGGAGTTGTTTAAGTTGCTGAGTTTTTTTTTTTTATTGTTACTGCAGCACAAGCTAGCCTGTGCCGACTGATACAAATAGCAATAGGCTATTAGAAGAAGACTTAACCATAAGAACAGTGATGCCATATTAACGCTTGTATAGAGCTTGATAGTTATGTGACAAAGTGCTTCAAGGGACTCAAGGACCCACGTAATTACTCACCTATTTCAGTTAGTACATCCTGTGAGGGCAGGGATTGTAAAGTCCTTATTTATGCCTAGACTTCTGGTCCCAAGCATAGTGGCTACCACATGTTAGGAACTTAACTAACTAGATATCTAATAAACCTTCAGAGAGGTAGATGGGATCATAATAGAGGAAGAAGGGGGGGATTCCACAGCTTGACACCTCAAGTTAGATGAGGAGGATATGGCCTGGAGCATGAAGAAAGCCAACTCTACACATCACTTATCAATATGCAGGAACAAACATACTTACATTACAGTTTCAATTAAAAAAAAAATATATAGTGCCCCTTCAGGATAATGACAGCCACTTCCGTTTTCTACCTGCTCAGATCAGGTGTAATCTCTAATGGATGGGGTTCCAAGGCCATATTGATTAGCAAAGATACGATTAAAGGTAATCCAAGTTTTGAGGACTTAAGATACATACCGTCTTCTCTTTCTTGATTTTAAAGAAGCACCCTAATTTGCACAGTATAGACACATGTTTACCTGTTCATTTATTTAGTGTGGTACTGGGGATTGAACCCTGGGGTGCTCTACCACTAATCTACCACTAAGCTACATCCCGGTCCTTTTTTTTTTTTTTTTTTTTTTTGAGACAGGGTCTTGCTAAGTTGCTGAGACTGGCCTTGAACTTATGATCTTTCTGCCTCAGCCTCCTGGGTCACTGGGACTGGCTTATCTTTTATTTTTTTTAAAAAAATCTTCTCTTTTACTTTCAACCTTTGACTTTCTGAATTTAATGAATAGTATTAGGCTTTATCTTTCTTAATAAATATCTTCTACAGCTTCTCTTATGTCAATAAAAAAGACAAAGCAACTCTTAAGCTAGAAGCTAGGGAGAGATAAATCAGAACATTTCCTTTAGGCAAGAAAAGGGCACAGACGATTACTCCAGGCCCCTGAATTTGTAGGGGAAATATATTAAGAAATTTCACACTATCCGTTAGCTATAATGCTTTCAGTAATCGCTGCTTATCTTTGTAATGGGATTCCTGGTGGTGGAGAAAACTAGTTTGGCAAGCAAGTACCTTTAGGGTAGAGGTGGTTTCTGTGACACTATCTTTCTCTAATTCATATAGAAAGCCAAAAATGTCATTTGGTTTGGTTGATAAATATTAATTGGCTGTAGAGACACATTTTTAACTTTGCTGTTCCTTTAACCACTCAGGGATTTCACAGCAAAGAAAAATCACCTCAAAATACTCCTGTTTCCAAATGCATAGCTTTTCCCAAGCACTGAACAATAGAATAGTCAGAGAAAACCTGGATTTGAAACACCCTGTTGGTTAATGGAGTGTTACAACAGGAACTCTCTGTTTATTAAAATTTATATCCCATTTGCTTTCCCAAAACCATTAAATGGCTTATTGTTGTTGCAAAACAACAAAAGGCACACATTCTATCAGGTTCTTAAATTAAAAACAAATAGAAAGAAGTGGAAGTAATTCTAAAAATCAGCTGGGCTAAACGTTAGTTGGAACAACATACTACTATTTCTCTTTTTTTAATTTTTCTTTTTAGTTTTAGATAGATACAATACCTTTATTTTATTTATTCTTATGTGGTGCTGAGGATCGAATCCAGTGCCTCACACATGCTAGGCAAGTGCTCTACCACTGAGCCACAATTACAGCCCCCACATACAACTATTTCTAATCCATGTCACAAGGCCCCATCTAAAATAATTAATGTAATTGAAAAATTAACTTGAAATTTCCTAACAAAAAGAAAAAATTATAAGCCACACAACTTTTTTACTGCTAACCAAATTCCTGTATGCAAATTCTTTAAGAGAAAATGTTTTCTAAATATTAAAATCCAAAAGAAAGTTGCAGGTCATTTTTCTATATAAGGGCAATTTAACAATATAAAAGGGCATCTTCAATGCTATTTTGCCAAAAAAGTAGAAATTTTATTGGCAGAGTCATCACAACTGCACGAAAGCTGTGTTTATAAGACCACAACATGGTTCAGTGAAGGCAGGAAGGGCACAGTGTTAAGAAAGCAAAATTCTCAAAATATAGCTTTGCCACAGCATAAGCTGATATAGAGTTATCATCTAGAATCCCAAGAATAGTGTTCTCCAGTGTTTTCAAACTTGGTGGGTTCCAGAAATGCAGATCCTCTCAAGGTTCACCAGTATAAAGCAAAGAAAATATGTTTCATGCTTGCTGAGTAGCATGTGGGGACAGCTTGGAGCTGTCATATGGATGAGGTTCTCCCTCTGAGGGCAGGATCTATGTATAGTGGTACCTAAAATTATTTGAACATGGAATCCTTTTTTTCTTTAAACACCAGTATTAAAAAAGTAGAATGCTGAGTTCAAACCTTTTGGCGAAAGTTGACACGATCAGTGTTCTTCCAACTATAAAAAAATCAGTGGTGACCAACAGCACTTAAAAAGTTAAATAGAAGAGCCAGGAAAAAAAAGAATCAAAGACAGAGCACACTGCAAAGGTAGGTACTGCTGTGTGAAATTTTTGCTACTTACAAATGGTAAGTGAGTGACTGAGAGATCGAGAGAGAGAGAGAGAGAGAGAGAGAGAGATCGAGAGAGAGAGAGAGAGAGAGAGAGAGAGAGAGAGAGGGAGGGAGGGAGGGAGGGAGAGAAAGATTGAAGATCAGGTCACGTCATTAACGATATTTCTTACCAAATACAACAAAACGTTTTAAAAGCTAATGATACAAAAATAAATGATTATAAAGAACAGTTAAAAAAAATCTAATAACCATCCTTGTAAAATCTGTCTGCACATGAGAAGAGTCACACACAAACAGCCAGCCAAGTAGGCTTCCTTGGGAGGGGCAGGTGTGGAAGTTTCCAGAGGAGGAATTGGCCATTTCAATTCGAAGAAACAAAGGTTTCAGAGAGGAGGCTTTAAGAAGAGTACAGGCAGAACAGGGCACCATAGGGCACCACAGGGCAGCTGGATAAGAGCACTCTGCCTGGCCTGACTGGTGAGAGTCTGGCCTACCAGGGGTGAGGCCGACTGGTCAGACCCTGGGTCTGCAGGCAGCAGGAACCACATGGCTTCACCTGTCCGAGCAGTTACCTGGGCTGCAGTGTGGCAGGTTGTTGAGAATGTAGAAAGACAGATGGTGGTAAGGATTAAGGACTGATATAAAGGGTTAAAAAAGTTGGCCAACGTTTGGATATAAAGTAAAAGGAGGACTGTGTGCCTTTTATATTGGAGCAATATTTCACTGATTCTCCCAAGGATTATTTGCCAGTCCAGTGCTGTCTAATAGAAAATGTAATGCCAGACGCATGGATAATTTAAAATTTCCTAGTAGTCACATTAAACAAGAAGAAAAAGGAGCAAGTGAAATTAATTCTAATATTTTAATTGAATCTGTCCAAAAGGTTTTCAAAATGTAATATAATATTGTTATGAGATATTTTACATTCTTTTTAAAGACAGGATCTTTGGATTCAGGGATTTCACAGCAAAGAAGAATCACCTTAAAATACTCCTGTTTCTGGGGCTGGGATTTTGGCTCAGTGGTGGAGCGCTCGCCTGGTGTATGCAAGGCCCTGGGTTCAATTTTCAGCACCACATAAAAATAAATAAATAAAAATAAAGTCAGTGTATATAACTAAAAGAAATAAATATTTTTTAAAATACTCCTGTTTCCAAATGCATAGCTTTTTATTTTATTTTATATTTCCTTTATAGCTCGATTCAGACGAGCCACATTTCAAGTGCTCAGGCATCACCTATGACTCATGTCTACTGAACTGACCAGCCTGCTTTTGGGAAATGGATCTGGTTATCTAACTTTTTTGCTAATGGTGAGGTCTCAGAATCTGTCAAGTTTGCTGTTAACATGCAGAACATTAATAAGTTTAATAAACTGCAAGTAATCTCTGCAATTTTCTGTCAAAACAACAATTCCCCCAAAGATGAGGATTTTGTTGCCAGTAGAACATTAGCCAGTTTTTTAAAATGTAACCTAGCTGTTTACTTTAGTGCCTTCTCTTTTGCTCTGGCTTTGGGATTTCTGTTAAGCTTCTGGTTTCCACCATTTATTGGGATACGCCCAGGGAGGCCTGTGTGTGTGAATTCATCCTGCTTGAGAGTCTTTGTGATTCTTAAAAGCACAAGTGCCTCCTGGTGGCTTAGTGACCTGAGAGATCCTCAGCCTTTCTTGTACTCCTTTGAAAGGGGCATTGGTATCCTGCTGATTCCTTCATTCATGAGGTAAAGAAAACATCTGTCATGTACTGAACACATATTTTTAATTGTATTTTAAACAGCCTAACTGATAATATGTTTAAAATCTATATTCTGATAAGTTTTGGTGTATGTATATACCTTGACAATAACTCCTAAAGATTCCTTTTTCTACATTATAATCCCTACACTATAGATTAGCTTATTTTGCATTTTTGCTACCTGCTGAATGGACATACCACAACTTATCTACTGACCTTTGGTTATTCCTGCATATTGGAGAGCAAGACAGGGTCGGTGACTAGGGGTAAACATGCAACCAGAAGCACAAGACCCTGCCTGCAAAGAGCACAGTATCCATGCCTGGCTGGCTTTCTACACACAGCCACTGTCCTTCCCCTTTTTCTTCTTTCGGTTTCTAAGGAGCACTCCCCCAGGGTACTCTCTGGAGACTAGCCAGGAAGAACAGAATGCCTATTTGGAGAAATAACAAAGAAACATGGAAGCAGCTTATGCCCAAAAGTTGTGTGAGTTGCTACGAGAAAGTGCTGGCAACATGACGCTCTTGTCCTCCTGTCCAAGGAAAGAAATCAGTGAGCAGAATAGGAACATGAGCCCCAGAATAGGAGGCACAGCCTCCCACTGACTTGTGCAGCATGATGGTGGCAGCAGGAAGCCCTGGTACCCAAGTGACTAGCTAGAAACTCATTACAGGATAATTTTCATAAATTCTCACTTTTTTTTTTCTATTAAAAAAGAACCCCTCCAAACACAATTCATCCCGGGGCTTTAATTCACAGCTCTGATGCCTGAACACCCAGTGTGGCTTAATAAGAGAAATGCCAAGCCATTTGGGTGGACTCTGAATAACATTCGCTTTTGAAGTGACAGCACCAAATAGCTCTAGAGAGCTCCAGGAAGGATCTCCAACTCCTTGGCCACAAGTCACAGAGAACGAGTAAGTCATGACTTTTAGGCAATGTCAAGGATAGAATGAGGCTAACCTTCCATGACTGTTGACCCTAATATATTGCATAATATGTTAGACAATGTTTCGAAGGAATCACTGTTAATAAAGGTAGTACCAGTGGGAGCAATGCGTGGTACTTCTCTGAAAGCACCTTCATATTTCCACTGCTCCAGTGATGACCCCTCACTCAGATGGGGAGACTGGGACACTGAGGAAGTGACCCCTACCCTCAGTACAAGGAAAGAACCATGACTAAGTAGCAACTGAGGGACTCCCCATCTGGTATACCTTCTCTAGATTCCAGAACTTGACAGAATTGTACTTGGTAAGATCCTTGAGATCAACTCCATGTTTTCTTTCAATTTTTTCTTCTCTAGTGACAACTGTGCTACATTAGGTTCTTAGTCACCGGACTCACAGGGAAGTTAGAAAACTTCATTGTGCGTTTGAGTTAAAAAGGTTCCAGGTGACAATATGTATATGCTCTTTCATTTGCCAAAAAGGTGAGGCTGCAGCAAGTCTTCAAGCACCTGATCATGGAGCGCCTGGGACGTGCCAGTAGCTGAGTGCAGCTCTGATTATAATGGTTCCAACTTTCTCTGCTCCTAAGCACTCATTTGGATTTGATTTGGCTCTTTCCCCACTACGAATGCTCTTCCTTCTTTTCTTGGGATGCTCCAAGTAGCCCAAGAAGATGATGGTAAAGAGAATCACTAGAGCCAAGCACGGTCCACTTCCCTCCCACTGCTTCCACTCTTCTCCTGGCTCAGGGCTCAGGAAGTGCAAGATGGAATTTCTTCAGGGATCCTCAGAATTGTCTGCTCCATTGAGACACAGCAGCCTCAAGCCCCTGTGCTCCCATGGTCGGCGCTGAAACATGTGGTTGAAAAACTATGGATGATGAGCGGAGCCAATTACCAAAATGGATGGTGTGCTTCTCAGAAGAGACTTCTTCACAGATTCACCAATAGTGACAATATCCACCATGATGGATTTGTTTGAAAATGCCCTCCCATGTGCCTTGGAGGGGAACTTTTCTTGGCCGATCATTTACAATGTCTTTCCTTAAAGGTTATTCTATGCCCAAGTACAGCAAACACCCTGGTGTGATTAATAGGATCAAGGAAGCCACTTTTAAAGAGATAAAATATAACTACGGTGTAAGTCAGCAGAACAGTCAAGTAAATCCTGATGGCTCTGCTTATCATGGGGCTGTATTAAAAAGAAATTAGCTCTAGAGGTCAAGATAATAGTGCAGCGTGGGGAGAGAATTATTGCTCTCTCCCTGAAGACTTTGCTCCCCGAGGCAAGACAGCACACACCCTAGATTAAACTTTTATCAGCAGACCTTGGACTCCCATCAATCTTTCATTACTGTCTGGCTCAGAGAATCTGCTACTAGACGTCATTAGGAAACTCATCTTCTATACAGAGACCCCACCAGATTACACCTAGGAAAAGTAACAATGGCCAAGCAAAACTAGAGAGAATTTTCAGATCAGCTCAAAAAAACAAGAGGCCCATTATTTCTAAATTGCTGTCATCTCCACTAGAAATGCCCTTTATCACTGACAATGTCTACCAATTTAGGAAGGAAATCTCCTTGGTACAAATGCTGCTCTGTCATCCTCGGTGTGTAAAGCTAAACAAAAGAACAGCTTGCATGCTCCTTGAAAAAGCTTTCCTGAATCCCCTCTGCTACACTTTGGATCTGAAAGGTTCCCAAAAGCTCCATATGTAGCTTCTTGGTTACCAGACTGCCCTGTAATGTTCCTGGGAGGTCGTGGGACCTTTCAGAGGTAGGGCCTAGTGGACGGAAGTTAGGTTATGGGCAGATCCAATTTAAGGGATAGGGGACCCTGACCTCCTCTCATCTCTTTCTTGGCTTCCTGGCCACCATGATGTGAACAGAACTTCGCGACCAAGTGCTCCCACCATGACATACTGTGCCACCAGAGACCAAAAGCGACAGGGCCAACCATGTGCTAAAACCTTTGAAACTGTGAGCCCAAATAAACTTTTCTTCTCTTTTAAGTTGATTATCTGACATACTTTGTCACAGTGATGGAAAGCTGACGAACACTTCTTCCACATGGCAGCATGTCCTCGGCACTGTGCAAGTGGCTGCCTCCTGTAGTTTGCTAATTCAATCATAAAAGTCAACAAGGGAGGAACTGGGCTGGACCAGCCAGGAGGCAGAAACCACACCAGTTATATGAATAGAGAGAACATCACAGAAAGAATTATAACTTCGGGCTGGGGTTGTGGCTCGGCGGTAGAGAGCTCGCCTAACATGAGTGAGGCCCTGGATTTGATCTTCAGCACCACATAAAAGTAAATGAATACAGGTATTACGTCCAACTACAACTAAAAAAAAAAAAAGAATTATAACTTGTAAACTCAAAAGGCAAAAAGGGAACATGGAGAGCTTATCATGGGGGCAGCAATTGCAGGAGCAGGGTATGACCTGCAGGGTTGAGGGCCAAAGGAAAGAGGCTGGAATTATTAAACTTAGAAGCTCAGAGGGGGAGCTCCGTGGAGAAACCTCTGGTCCTTGAGGAGGAGGCGCCGTTGGATTGCTACTTTTGTCTCTAGTCTGAAAGGAGGGACTACAAGGACCGGAGACTCACACCTTTAAAGAGACTATGCCTGTAGCTTATGTCTGTGTCTTGAAGGAAGGATGTGAGAAAACTGATTCTGCATTTCTGGGAAGTGCTGGAAAAAATGCAAAATGGGTTCAGAATAGATGCACTGGGACAAAGACGCATTTCTAGGATGACGCTCATAGAGACAGGAGGCAAAGGAAGTCCCAAGTCACCTCTGTGTCTTCCAGCCTGACAGTCTCCTTCTAGTGCTGAATAGTCACCAGAGTCTAACAGGTAGCTAACTAGGGGGACAGAAACATGCTTTTGTAGAGTCTCAGCTCCAGTATTTCACAAAGGAAATCAGGGAAGGGTAGGTTCGGGGATGAGAGAGAAGCTTAATAAAACTGGCACCGGGAGCAACAGGCCATGAGGTGATTCATTTCAGCCTATGTCAGAACACCAGTCATTTCACCTCTTCTTCTTTGCTAGTACTTCCAACCTGGCTACTGTCTGCCCAGTTAAGGACTCCATTTCCCAGAGTCCCTTGCAGCTGAGTCTGGCCCATGGGATGTAAACCAAATGTGACCCTGAGTGAGGTATGCAAATTCCAGGTTGTCTTCAACTTGGAGATAAGTAATGTGGTCTGGTCAGACTGGATGACATTTGAGGAGTGACAGAGCATCCACTTGGAAGGGGCCTGAGACCCTGAGTGGCACTGAGCGGCCCAGCCGGATGGTACAGCTCACTGTAGACTACTACCTGAGAACTGAGCTCCAGTGTTTGACCTGTGGACTTCTGAGCAGAGGGCAGCTGCCTGGCCTGGACCCTGTTTACTACACAAAGGTTTAGCTCCAAGGAACAGTCACAGGGCTGAGCAAGACTTACAGGCTTCCCGAGAGCTGCTGGTGGGACTAACCCAGCTAGAAAAGGAAAGAGAGTCCAAAAAGACATCACATGTATGGTTACTCTAATGTTCTTTCTGTAAAATCTGGGCCACACTGGGTCTCCCCTGTCTGGGTAACAATATTTTTTTCTTTTTAAAGAATAACCCTTTAAAAATATAAAACCCATTCCTTGCTCGTGGGCCATACAAAACTAGGCCTCAGGAACAGTATGTCAATCTCCACTTTCAATTCACTCATGTGGCCTCACGTCCTCAGTAAAGAAGCCAGATCCTTCAGGGCAGGCTCCATGCCATATCCCTCCCCTGTCTCTTGCTACCCACTCTAGCATGGCATTCAGTACACATCAGATCTGCACCTCCCCACCCTGCTGAGCTCAGTTTAGGGAGAACATCCATCACCTCTTGTCGGGATTAATGAGCTTCCTATTGGGACAGGTGAAAATAGCTGCAGTCTAGTCTTTGGTCTGCCACAGATTAGAAGGATCATATCAGGTAAATCACACTCTTCTGTCCCAGTTTTCTAATCTAAAAATAAGAGACTGAACAACATTGATTAACAAACTGCCTTTTAAAGATAAAAGCCTATCAATTGAAGTTTTATATATTCGAACTGAATAACCCCATCATTACTTGCAAGCCTTGCCCTCAAAAAAAGCCAGGTAAAAATGTAAGTAATTAAAGTAAGTCAAAAGTAAAAACAAGATATCAAAACACCATGCAAGAAAATAAGAACACGAAACTACGTGTGGCAAAGCCTTTTATAATACCTTGAGTTAAATCTTTTATTAAACCCACTGGGAATGTCCTAGGAGAAGAGAATTCAAGACAATGGAGACTAACTACATTTTAAATATAAACGTTCCTAAGATCATAAGATAAAACTGTAAGATAAAACTATCAAGATAAAACTATCAAGTCAAAGCTAACTCATGGGCCAGGTGAGGTGCCTGTAATTTAGTGGCCCAGGAGGCTGAGGCATGAGGATTGCAAGGTCAAACCAGCCTCAGCATCAGTGAGGCACTAAGCAACTCAGTGAGACTCTGTCTCTAAATAAAATACAAAACAGGCCTGGGGATGTGGCTCAGAGGTCAAGTGCTTCAGAGTTCAATCCCCCGTACCTCTCCTCAGCCCCCCAAAAAGCTAATCCATTTGGAAATTTATGAATAATCTATTATACAGAAAGATCTAATTAAAACTTGTTCATGAAAACCAGAAGAGAGATGTATGAAATACCTTCTAGGAAGAGGAGTTTTGCTCTACAAACTAAACACACAAACAATACCACAGGGTAAACATTCAAACAGGAAAGTACTTATTAAAAAGCACTTCTGCACGATGGCTGCTGATGGCTGCTGTTAATTATGAAGGAGTTTTATCTTCATTATAGCGGGCCCAATGGGGTCTCCACTTATAATAGTTATTTATTAAAGCAAATCAAATTTTTCTTAATAAACAAAAACAGCAATTTAGTTTTGCCACTAATTTAAATTAATGAGCTGACTTACTAGAGCAGCATTTTCCAAAGTATATTTCATACATTGCCTTATCACATAGCGCCTATACTCACTCAAAGATCCATGTCTTAAAGGCTGTGTCTCCAGCCCACGGTACTCCTGGGAGGCAGTGGAACCCAGTGAGAAGTCTTCTAGTCACACGGGGCCTGCCCTTGAAGGGGATATTGGACCCATGGCCCCTCTTCATTCTCCCTTTTGTTTCCCAGGCATCAAAAGGTGCTCCTGCCAAGAGGTGCTAACTTGTCATAGGTTCAAAAGCAATGGCAACAAAACCTCCAAAACTGTTAGCCAAAATAAACTTCTTTTTAAGTTAATCATCTCAGATAGTTTGTTATAGTAACACACAACTGACTAACACAGAAAGGATTCTAGTCAAGTCAGGACAGCGGCTTGGAAGTGTGCACAGGAAAGCCTCTGAGAGGGAGGTCCCAGAGTACAAGGACCTGCCATACGGAGTTTAACCCAGTCTCCCATGTGACCCTAGAGACCTTTTTGATTTTTTTTCTTCAAGGAAAATCTATCAAAATCGGATCTGGTTAATCCTCATGGTACCCTGATAGGGAAGCCCCACGGGAAAATCCCAGTAACAATCCCACCCACCCACACTCTATTACCTGTTGGTCAATGGATACATGGATCTTGGTGCCTGTTCTGCCTCAAGGGAAAGGGGAATCTGTTCAAAGTCCCCTAGGCTCAGAGATTACACCTGCTTGCTTTCAATACTTCTAAAAAGGAATAAGGAGAAAGCTGCTCTCCAAGGTCTGAGTAAGAGAGCTGAGGCTGGAAGTCAGGATGGGCCCTTGAAAGAGGGAGGTGATGTCCTCCTGCCCACACTTGGGATGCTGGCCTGGCAGGCCCATAGAGACAAGGTGAGAGATGGCACTCTGGTCATCTGCCCCAGTGGCCAAGGCAAAGTGCCAGCTGTTAAAAGGAGGAAGTCCTTCTTCCCATAGCAGAGGGAGCAGAGGGCACCCCTCAGTTGCTTCTGGAAATACAAGGCTACAAAAGCCCTTTGCCAGCCGCCATCTCTAGAAGCCCTGACCCTTGTCTCATTGCCATCAAAAGGAACCAACGTATGGTGTGGCCCAGGTGAGAGGAGGCAGCCCTAATTCACCAGGCAATAAAGCTGCGGGATCCAAGAACCCCCATAATGGAAACAGGCAAGACTCCAGGAAAGGACAAACTTCAGCCAGACCCAAACCCCCAGGGACCAGCGTCAGCCGTGACCACAACTCCCTGCACCACGTGTTTGTAATAAAAGGTTTCTCCAATTTGATCTGGGGGCACAGTAGGGCCACACCCCCATCGGATCTCCTCCTTATCCTGAGTAAACTTCTTCATGAGGAATTTTTTCAAAGCACATCAGAACCCGTTGAAAGTCTTAAGAAAAAAAATGCTAGGGGCTGGGGTTGTGGCTCAGTGGTAAAGCGCTTGCCTCGCACATGTGAGGCCCTGAGTTCGATTCTCAGCACCACATTAAAATAAATAAAGGTACTGTGACGATCTACAACTAAAAAGATTTTTTTTTTTTTAAGAAAAAGATGCTAAACCAAAATATTTTCAGAAATTCTGAAATTGCATGGCTCCATGAAGTATGCTGGATTTTCAGGAAGGTTTTGTGCCCTTCTTGAGTCTGGGATACAGACTTTTCTTATTCATTTTAACCACATCAAGAAATCCCCTAAGAGATTCCATTTTCTCAGCGAGGAAAGTTACAAAAGAGAATGCGAAATGGGCTCGTTTTCTCAAGCAAAATGAAACACTTTTATGTTTTATTCATGCAAAGTGAAAGCCCCTGTCCTTTGCAGCATTACAAATTGAATTTGCTCTTGTAAATTGCTGTTAAAAAAAAAAAAGATTCAAAAGCAAAGGAAAGTTAAAAAAAAAAAAAAAAGAAGAAGAAGAAGCAGGCATACAAAGGCCCTACTTCTAGGGAATGAAAACTCAGGGATCCATGGGGAGAAACAGAAGCTTTCACTGGCAAACATGCTTTTTTATTTACTGCTTCATAAGCAATCCTGCCCAAGGGTCCCCACAACCACAGGAGCTTGCTGAGGTTCTGGCAACCTTTGGAGAGGCCCAAGTGTACTACTAAAGCATGCTCATCTGCTAACCCTGAGGAGGAGGGGCTAAAAACAGTGATCTAGCCCACATTTGAAAAATGAAACCAAGACAATGTTGCCTAATTTACTCCAATTTCTTTGGGGCAAGTGACTCTTCCCATATTGTAGGACAACCGCACTCATCAGTGTCTGCAAAGCCTCTCACCCTCTATCTCAAATCATCCACTGTCCTTGAAGCCTCCACAGTGTCTGATTCCTCCTCTACTCCCGGTGTCTCAGAAAGAAGTCATGTAATTAGCTGCATCTGCTAAGTGTATGTTGCTTTAAAAAACCAAGAGCAAACATTCATTAAGCATTTGCTGTGTTTCTATCACAGTGCCAATTATCACATACACACACTAGCACACACAAACATGGTTGTGGTCCCTGTTAGGATCCTCATCTCTCAGATGAGAGAAAATGAGGCTCAGAGAGCTTGAATAATTTGGTCAACTTGAATTTGAATCATTCCCCCCCACTTAGGTGTGGAGCATCTGGACTCATTTTAAACAGTTTGGGATGGGCTGGAAACGTCATCAATAAAAGCCACACATAATGTAACCTTAAGAATCGACACGCAGGCTGTGGGTGTAGCTCAGTGTCAGAGCATTTACCTGGCACGCTGGAGGCCTTGGTTCAAGCCCCAGCATAACAAGACGAGGACAAAAACCAAACAAATAAAAAAACCAAACATACAGCCACACCTGGTTGTTTATATAATGATCTCTACCTTAAGAAGAAAATTGGAGGCGGGGGGGGGGGGGGTAGAACCAGGAAAGGTTCAAGCATTTTCCATCCAGAGCCTTCTACCAAGGCTAACTGTTTTTGATGATGACCAAATGCCACCAGATAGGTTCCTTGTAAAATGAATCAACTGATGTCAAGGCACCAACTCCAGTGCTACATTTCTGCCAAGGAAGTGAAGGGCAGGTGCAGGTGCGTCATCCATGCTGAAGCACCTGCCCCAGATGTCGGCACTCACACTGACAAAAAGCTCCAAGATGCATTCAGCCCCCGGGAAGGCTGACCCAATCAGCAGTCGGAGAGCGACTTCAGTCCTCTCCTTGGTAGGCCATTCCTCACATCTGGTTCCAGCATAAACGCTCATTCTTTAACTGATGAATATTTAGTCATAATACTTCCTTTCTGGTTGAGGACTTGGAACTGGATCAGAGGATCATCAAACCCGCTAATGCCCAGCATTCATAGAGAAAGTACGTGATAAGACTTGGCAGACCTGCCCCCTTAGAGAACCAGATGACCTGATAAAAAGCCAGAATGCTCAGGAACGAAACCATCAGCCCAGGAGAGCCATCTCTGTCATCTGGGATTCCCACCCACTTTTGCAATGCTGTCAAACATTTTCAACAAAGCAACGATTTCAACAATACCTAATCATCCATGCTTGTCCTGGACATGAGGAGATCCTCCATTACTTTGGAAACTGGCAACCATTGAATTATTTAAGAACTAAGGGCATTTAACGTCGCCCAATTACTTAACAGTGGTCTCCAAGTATGATGTCTATAATTCCACTTAAATCAGAATGCCCTTGTTTCTAGTCATCTTGAAGAACAGAAAATTCATGGCACAGCTAAGAAGCACTAAGTGTAAATAACCCACTTCCAGCAGAGTGTCACAAAAAGGACCCATGCAATGCAATTTTGATACAACCAGACAGTTCAAGTGTTAAAGAAGTTTGGACAACCCCAAGACCAAGCCATTCCTAACAATCATGATTCAATGATCAAAGGTTTGTGATCAAGCAAGCATTCCATGAAGGAGAAGCCAGTAGGAGTGCTTTGAAATGAAGACTCAAGTGAATGGAATGGAGTTGATTAGAGAACAATATAGAGAAGAGAAAAATTAAGAGATTCAGATCACAGGTTGAGTTGGAAACTTAGGAGGAGGAAGAGGAGGAAGAGGAGGAGGAGGAGTTGGAGAAGGGTGGTGGTTTTGGGGAGAAACATGCAGAACTTGAAGGCAGGAGCCAGAGCTGATAAAAGGCTGAAGTACAGAAACCAGGAAGGGGAGAGGCTTGGAGGGTTTATGGGGCAGGGAAAAAGAGATGCGATGTCATTTGTCACATTTATAAATAGAGTTTACAGGCAGTTTCATATTCGGTGAAGTGTTTCGAGACCTTACTTCAGGGTTAAGCTAAAACAATTGGAAAGGGGACAGGGATGTGCCAGAACAGGGACTCACCGGCCATTGTCGCGGCCCACGCCCCACACACGGATGCTCACGATGGGCTGTGAGTGCAGCACTGTGCGGTCCATGGGGTCGACCAGGCTGAGCATGTCGTTCTCCAGTATCAGGTACATGTCTTTGCCCTGGGATTCAATGAGAAAATGCCTGTCATCCTCATGGGGGCTCTGCTCTCCCATCATGTTCCTGGTGATCAAGGGCCACTTTCAAAAGAAGCCCTTGGGTCTAGAATTTGTTTTCTGAAGAGGGAAACGGTTTTCCCAGACTGAACTATTCATAAGTCCTTCCCAATCCCCCTTACATCCCCAATTTCTCTCTCCTTCCCCAAGTCCTGTGACATGTGTCCCCAGCTTGATTTCCAGTTGGCTTTTATTTTTAATTATTTCACTTGTGAATCTTTAAGAACATGGGCTAATGTGATGTCCTGGAGAATCTTCTTTTTTGAACTCTATGCCCATCAGACTCTAATAAACCCGCTCTCTCCATTTTTCTGGCCACACCCTCACAGGCATCCATCCGCTTGAAGACTCTCCCTGATCCACAACCACGTCTGTCTGTCTACCACTTTCACACTATGTCATGTCCATGTGATGTGCTGGCAAGCAGCAGGCATGGTCTGTGACACTTCTCAGTGCTGACAATAACTTCATGTCTATACGCCCATTGCCTGCGTCTAGGATACTGTGCTGGGTGCTTGAGATGCACTGGATCATGAACTCTCTAAATTGCCCCGTGAAGGCTGGTTTACTATCTCCAACTAGCACTTGAGAAAACTAAGGCATACAGCCACCTGCTGGAGGTGATGCAGAACCTGAGACAGGTACACGCCGAGATTGAGGGAGCACCTAGGTTTCTTATCATAGTCACTCAGGTCAGTAAGCTTTGGTGTCATCTCCCCACACGTTGGCTCTTATAGGACAGGAACACTAGACTATTCAATTTCCGGCTCTCAGGTGTAAGATTAGGAACCATTAACCATCTGGTATGCAGCTAAAGACTGTCTCTCTGAAGGATGCCCAGATTCCACAGCGCTGGAACTAGGGAGGCCTCTCTGGGCAGGCAGGGAGGCTTCTTAGTGGGTCTTCAAATCCCAGAGTGAGATGGGTCAATTGCTCTTTGACAACATTTTTGACAATGATGTTTTTGATTCCTATCAAAAGTTTTCAAAGTGCATTCTGCTCTGATGACCAGGGTGGCAGGAAGGTGTGTATCAATGCCTCTGCCAGTCAGTTAAGCTATGGCCAGTGTCTACAGCTGAGAGTCAGAATGATCTAAATTCTTCCTCAAAGAGCAGTGACCCCATTTACAGATGAAATCAGAAAATACAATTGGTGAGACTGATGAGGCTGAAGAAACGCTACAGAGCCTGGAACAGGTTCATCCTGTTTCAGACCCAGGGTACCTCCATGTTAGTCACTCCATGTCGGTATAAATCACAACAACCTTCCTTCTACATCCCACCTAAGAACTGTTCTTTTGGAGGGAGCAAATTTTGACTGAAGGAGAGAGAGGAGCAAGGTGGACCATTTAGGCCTGGTTATTTGGATGGTGAGTAGAAGAAAAAACAACGAGAAGATGTGAAAGTTAAGCACTGAAATGTATACAGGGTTTTTCCTGGATAGAGGAAAATTCTTTCTCTTCTCCTCCTCCTGCCGGGGAGGAGGCCCATTTAAAGTGCAGGCCCATTTAAAGGCAGACAGACTCCACCAAAGGAAGCCTTGGGAACTCACCTTCCTCCTGCTAGGAGGAAGTGTGAGTGGAGCTGCAGACGGCCCAACCTGAAAGCAAACTGGCCACCATTGTTCCTTGGACGTGGACTGAGCAGGGTACTGTCATGCAGCAAGGCTATCCTAGGGTACTTCTGCAATGCTGGTTCTGCAGCTCTCAGAACCACGGCAGGAATGAGGCTTTTTCCTGTTTTCATATGATTTTTATACAAATTTGATGTTTTTACTTATTCCTTTCCTTTCTGAAATTTTCTCAACATACATTTTGAGATGGAATGACTTTGTTCAAAGTGAGGAAGAATATACAGGTCACAATTCCACAACTCAGGCAAGATGTGGATCTTCATACCGTAAATAAAGAAGACGATGCTATCAAAGGACATGCAGTCTAATTTCACAGTGGGGGCATCAACCTTCTTGTACCTATAGGTGGGGGTCACATCCCCCCTTAGATATTTTGAGAAAGCCCTGGGTCTTTTCTCCAGAAAACTGTTCTTAATAGACTAGCACACTCATTTCATATGCAAAATCTAGAAGGTTTCTGGGCCCCCAGAGTTCATCCATGGATCTTTGAGGATTTAATGATTTCCAGGGGGATTCTATCATTTAGCCACTGAGAAATGCTCTCTCCCAGGGCCCTAGTCTTACTGGGACATAGTATTGCTAACATTAAGCCACGTGGGTATACCATGCCAACTGCACCCACCTTCAAGGGGAAACAACCCTGACCAACACCTCAGAGCCACTCAATATCATACTCACAGATCCCTGGGCTTCGTGAATGTTATTCTCAGGTGCTGCTTACCTCTCCCCAAATGCCGACTGTATCTCGGATGTCATTTTTGCAGTAAGAGAGCTGCCTGATGCAGTTGTTGACAGCAACGCTGCTTTTACCAGGGGCGAGGTCCTCCTCTGCCATCTCTACCCATCCCAGAGAACGCACAGCGAAACACTGGAAGACAAAATCGGAGGGCAGGAAATGACTCACTCGTCCTGCTCAATCTGTATCAATTTATACTATAATCCTTGGGCTACTACAAGGTGTGCTTAATGACTTTTAATTACCTCATTATATTCAATCATCTAGTTCACTTAGCAAATCCTTTACTGGGATAAAATTAAACTGTGGCTGTTTTTTACTACTTTAAAATGTAGGGATGATCTTGCCTAACTTGCATAGTGTGTTCAGATATTTATCCTTAGAATAGATTATTAAAAATACAATTTTAGGGCTAATGGATACAAAAATTTCCAAGATGGTCTGATCTATTTAAGACAGATTTTTTGTTGTTGTTGTTTAACAGTAAGAAATGCACCCCCGTGAGATCTGTTATTGCTAAGCACATAGGAAAAGAAGAGAGAATGAATTAAATACTCGTGAGGCACTCATTTCTAATAATGAAGCACAATGTTTAATGCTCAGGAAGGAAAATGGGGAAAAATGTACTTTCTTGGAAATAGGTCGTCTGAGGTCTGACAGCATTTATTATTAGCACCAAACCCAGAAATGCTTGAAGGGCACATGCTGTTGTGAGACGGCACAAATCTTGTACACACTTACAATCCTGTACAATTAGGCACAAATCCTGTACACTCTTCCAGTGGTATTTTATTTTGAGATCACATCCCTGTCTTCCTTCTTAAAGTTCTAGTATGCATTTTTTCCCTTTTAAGTTAAAAGGCATTATGTGCTTATTTTTTTATTTTTTTAAAAATGTTTAGTTATACATGGACACAATACCTTCATTTTGCTTATTTATTTTTATGTGTTGCTGAGGATTGAACCCAATACCTTACACATGCTAAGTAAGCTCTTTACCCCTGAACTACAGGCCTAGCCCAGACATTATATGCTTATTTTAACAAACAAACATTCCAATGAAAATTCACAGGATATTTGAGGGTGATCTGGCTGCGGTATTTGCTGTGCTTTGGGTCACCCAAGGTTGTTGTCCTGCTGGATGGTCTGAGCTGTGGTCCCTCATCCCTACGTAATCCCAAGATCCCTCTGAGCTGCGCGTCAGTTGAAGAGCACCTTCCCAGGACAGAAGGGGCAGAGACGCAGCCACATGCTTCCTTGGGAGCCAACAGACTGGCTCCTGAAGAGCAGCTTGGAAAGTTTCCAAAGTGAACTTCAAAACAAAATGAAGAAATGCAGCCCTCTGTCCTAACCTGACAACACTGCGTCCAGTTCAGCCTTCTCCATCCCAGCCACCTTAACCAGACGGGGCACCTCCTTCCGGAGCTGCTAGTCACACTTTCTCTGCAGGAGAAGTCCACCAAAAGGCCAAAGACAAATCTCAATGGCACAAAGAGGCTCAGAAACAGTCAATGGGCACACGTGGCTCAAGAATAGAGACAGCCTGGAGTTGTCTCAGCTTTTTTTTAAAGATACTGAGAACTTTTACTCAACTAAATACCAACTTACTCACTAAATACCAGTTTTTTTTTTTAAATATATTTGTAAAAATGGGAATACTTATAATAATAGATCCTTCACAAGATTTTTGTGAAGAGAAAACAATATAGAGAACTTAGCACAAAGAAAACACTCAATGATCACTTGTTCAATGAATGAGCAAATAAATACAGTGTCATATAAATCTTACCTGGAGTCATCTAAGGTGAAAAATGAAAGGGGCAGAATATCTGTAATCAAGGTGACCATCTCACAGTTCCCCATGATAGATAGTTCTGATTTATGCTTGTTATTTCTACAAAATTAAGAGTATCCCCCCCCCCCTTTTTTTATTGTAAAAGCATTCTAGGTTGGACAAAAAACTAACAAATTAATGTTCAATTTTGTCAAAATTATAGATTAGACTCTGGGGTGGACATGAGACTTGGCATGAGGCCTGGATAGGAGCACAGTGATTCACTCAAGAAATGGGGTTCAAGATTGACTGAAGATGCTCTTAGCAGACATCATAGTGATCCTGCCAGGGGTCTCTAAGACACCAGAATTACTGTGGGGTGCTCACAAATCCTCAGAGCCAGATGCCAGGAACACATTTTTCCATGTAGCTGCCTCTTACACAACCTCCAACCTGTAGATACTCAAAAGAATTAACAATAAAGAAGGTAAAAGAATACTGGCTGCCCTTTGCCCCTTGGGTGGAAGAGCCATGGATTTCAACCTAAACAACCTCAGTAAAACCCAAGAGTGTCTTTCGTGGTTAAGAAACACGAATTACCCAACCCACCACAGAAAGTTCCAGAATAAAGTTTGTCAGGCTGATAAAAAGGAAACCAAAGCCCCAACTAAACAACTGTTATAATGAATTTATTTAAAATCACTTCCTTTGAACAATCCTGCAGTTGTTTGAATTTAGTTTCTCAACTGAAAAGTGTCACCACTATTCCACGTGGCCAAAGAGAAGGAAACTGGTGCACAGGGAATACTGAGCTCCTCCAGGGAAGCCAGCATGGCTTCCTCCCTAAGAGCAGAGTGGCTAAGGGCTGCTGGCACTGTTCAGTGCTGCCCCCGAGTGGACAGGAAGGTTTATAACCACCAACACCTTCCCTTCAACTGAGGAGATAAGTGACACTTTGGGTAATCATCTGTAGGAACAAACACCCATTTTAGGGTATGGAAAGAGCGGAAAATACTTAATCAAATGAAGTCACCCGTCTTCCAAAATACTTTTTTTAGTTTTTTGATAACAAAAAAATCTTCATATGCACTTTGTTTGTTCAATTCCTCAACAGCTCTTAACCAGAAAGATACTAGTTATTATTCATGTTTAAGGGATCAGAGTCATGGTTGAATTTGCAGGGGCACCGCTGTTGGCCTGAGCTTCCTTCTTTCCCCTTGTTCTTTCTTCTCCCCACTGCAATCAAGTTGTCATATTTTATCTGGAACATTCATCCATTTTGCAACTTCTGTCTCTGCAAGTCCTATGTTAAGAGAGAAATGCCCAGAGAGAGTCTCTCCCTAATACACATGAAATGCAGTAGAACACAGTGCAAAGCCTTGGTTTCTACAGCCACACAGTCCTGGGTTTGAATTCCTCTATTTCAATCAGGGGAAGTTCAGCTACCAAGACTCTAGGTTTACTTAGAGATGCCAGAAGATTCCAAGGAAATGAAGATGGTGAAGTAGCTGGCAAATTGTGGGAACTCAAGCAGCGTTCACTTTCTTCTCTTCTCGTTGGGTCAAGAAGACTATCACTTCAACCTTAGTTTTCCCTAGAATTTTTCATTTCTCCTTAATCTGGCTGAACTTCTAGGTCTCTAGCCTTTTCTTTCCCTTGATCTTTGACAGAGATAAGCAAGATGACAGCAATGGTGGTAGAAAACTGGGGACCTCGCTCATGGAGCTAGAGAAGATTGGGCATGGGCCTTGCCTCTAGTCAGGGGATCTGCATTCATGCCCAGAACCAAAGAAGATGGTGGCTAATGTCTATTAATGTGGCACATTTGGTGCCCAGAGCACAGTCAGTGCTCTGTAACTGTAGAGGGAGATTGACACAGAGGTAAATGGCACCTGAATTGGAAGCAAATTATAGATACTTAAAAAAAAAAAGTTCACCCAGAAAAGCTAAAATGTGGTCTAACACTATAAATGCAATCCTAGTTACACTCGTTTATAGGAATTACCATTTAAGCCTAATTATGGAGTGGCACAGTAACAACTATGTATTGAAGTCAGTGGACATTATTAAATACCTATTATTTCTCAGAGACCTGCAGAGAGGAGCAAGACGAAGTCCCCAACTCTTGAGAAACTTGTGAAAGGGTACCCACATAGTGGAAATCTGCCCCCATGGGATAAGAGGACACCGTGGCACAAGCTTATGTTGGGAGCTCATGGAAGAAGTTTTTGGGTTCAGAGAGAGGGTTATGCAGGTTTCTGAAGGAGATGATATTGAGCTCAGTCTTGTAAAATGAATGGATCCATTCATTCACAAGCATTTAGGATACTGACTATATACCTAGCAATGGAGACTCGTCAGTGAACCGAACAAACCAAATACTCTGTTCTGAGCTGTATTTTAAAAATCTGCAAGGACATATTCATTTGACTGCCACACCAAAGGTTCCACAGCTCCACCACCGTGGATTAGATATATGAGGTATGACCATATGGGGGGAGGCGGGGAGGAACAGTGAGCACTGTGTGTCAGGGCTCAGGTTTCTAAGCCACTGACCTTGGGATCAAATTTCAGGTCAGCCAGTTATTAGAACTTATCAAACAAGTTACTTGGTTTTGGCAAGCCTCAGTTTCCTCATCTGTTAAAATGAGGGTAACAGTATGGACCTCCATGGGGACTGGTGTGATGGAATGGGATGACTTCTGTTAAGCAGTGTGCCCAGGGCCTGGCCCAAGGAGAGGGGCTGAGAAAAGGAGGCTGTTATTTTCTCAAAGTATTGAAATCAGTGTTGTGTCAAAGTATTGTAATTTTCTCAGAGAATTGTGTCAGGGTTGGAGAACACTGCCGAAGGCCAGCTGCACCAATCCTGTTTCACTAAGGACACACCTTCGATGGGAAGGGGAAGGGGAGACCCTGGGCCTGGTGAAAAGGTGGGGTGCGCTGTCCTCTGAAGGGCAGGCTCCATCTCATCAACTGAATTCAGGGGTTTTTAAATCATGGGAGTTTCATGGATGGGTTTCAGGAAGTTCTAAATCCCTGAAAATATATCCAGAATTGTGTGTGCGCACATGTTATGGAAAGAGGGTCCAAAGCTTTCACCAGTTTTCCAAAGGCTACAAGACTATGAAGTACTTTAAAAGAATTCCAAAGAGGTTCAATGCAGAGTGCTCCCTGACCAAGATGTCAGCCGAAGCACGTGTATTGGGAGAAGAAAAAGTTCACTAGCTGGCATCAGGGTTCTTTCTGGCACATGGATGAGGAAAATGGTTAAATGGCTCTGTGTAAGAAGTGACCAGGAATTTAGGGGTCAACAGAAGAAATGGGCACAGGGAGGTAGAGAGGGACCAAGGATGAGTCACACAACCTCTGGGGGAGCCAGAGCTTGAGCTGCAGGTGAGCCTGATAGGGAAAGACGAGGCAAGTCCAACACCCAGATTTACTACAATTAACAGCCTTGGATATAAAACTCGCTTGATGTTGCAGCCAAAGCTTGTCCCAAGGATATGGGGGACACCAGGGGAGTTCAAGGGGAAGGCCATCCCCCATCCCTCTCCAGATGATAGGGGACAGACAGATGTGAGTGGTGGGAACATGAGGTTAAGGGACTAATTATGGGCCCACTCTGCTGACCCCCACATGATTTCTTTTCCAAGCCACGTACCTGAAGCCCTGCCTGGCTTAAATGGACAGGATATGTCACGTTCCTTGGCAAACTACACCTGATATCTGCAGGAGAAATGCAGCCCTGAAATAATGTCAATAAGAGGAACCCAAGTTACCCTGAAGGGGGAGAAGTTTGTGTGTCTTTTCAGAGTAACATTTCTGAAATCTTTCTGACTTGATCGTAAGAATCAGGTGTGTGTGTGTGTGTGTGTGTGTGTGTGTGTGTGTGTGGTGTCTTCATGCTGTTTCAGTTTCCTGGGAGACTCCAGCCCTGTAACATGGGGAGGTGCTTTGTCCCAGGAACTGCAGAGCTCTGGGGAGGATCTCTGGACTTCCACAGAACATGGGCCTGGGATCCAGGCCTGTCTCACTCCATCCCAAGAGCATGGTGATCCCAGTTACTGTCCTGGTAACACAGAGTTGCTTTATGAAGGCCTCCTACGTCTGAAGGTTTGTGTCAAAAACCAAGAACTCATGCTAAATGTGACTATACAGAATGACTTTTTAAATAACCACCTGGCCCACGCATGATTTATTTCATTTAGGGCTAGAATGATGCCTGTCTTGGGCACATTCATTCCATTCGCTCTCCCATGTTCTGTGATGTTTCCCTAAGAGTGAAGAACGGCTCTCTTTTCTCCTTCCCCATCAGGACTGCAAGCATTAAGGACTGTAACATGTCTGATTTCTGGCCCCAGGCCAGAGTCCTCTGATCATCTAGGTTTGCTGAGAAATAAGCAGTAGTAAGCAAATGGCCGTGAGTTTAAACAACTTTTAGAGTAGCCTCAAAAATGTGCAGGCATTTGAGAGTTCAAAACATCCTTGGTGGCCACTGCCTGGCCTTTAAGAAATTGGTGTTTGTGGTCATTATATGCAGGAATGTAGGTCGCTGTCATTACTTTTAAATAAAGGCAGGCTTTGTTATTGCTTTTCTTTGAAATACTGAAATGCTTTCCAACTCCAGGATGCAGAGAATTCTGCAGGGATGGGTGTCTGGGGAAGGGAGTCTGACCCAGTTCTCCACCCAGAAGATGTGAAGAATCAGCCTGATGAATTTTTCAGCACAGCAATGGCCTTGATGGCCGGGGAGAACCCAGAAAAGATTTCCTGCACTGGCCCCCTGATTGTGTCAGCCATCCCTGCTGCCTCCTGACTGTCTGAAACACAGTGAGCATTTGGGCAGAAAACAAGATGCGTGGTCCTTAGAGGACCTGGGCCCACTAGTGCCTTTACTTGAAGTTTCCTCTTCCCATTTTTTTTTCAGAGTAAGACAGTCCTATTGGAAAAGTTCACACTATGCTAATAACTGTCAGGCCCTTCCACAAAGTGATAATAATACCCAACACCCAGGGAGCATTTACAATGTGTCAGGCACTGAGGGTTGACTGGCAGTTGAAATGTTACCCACAATATCCACCTTCTTTCTTGCCTGCTCACTCACTACTGGTGGGGACATTATTGGAGGCTGGTTCCTGGCCTGGGTCACCTGTGCCTATAAACAATTTTACAATGTCTGGTCCATGGTGACTCTTGTTAATCTGCAGAATCGGTGGAAGCATTATCATCTTATGAGCAAATTATACAAATTTAAAAATAAAAACCAGAATGTTAATTTACTGATTTACACAGAAGAATGCCATATCAGTCTGACCTGGCTGATGGGAGGATCTCTGGAGGAAATCTCCTACAGGTTTCATCACCAGCCCCTCACATGCTGATGGATAAAGATACAGGCAGAGGAGCCTGAACCAGCACCTTAATATCCAGGACCCCAGAGATTCTTTGCTCATGCTAGAGACAGGCCTTCGGGTTGTGATTTAGTATAGACATAGTTAATTGTATTAGTCATTTCCTGCTCAGGAACCAGGCTGGCATTATGAGGCCTATTTTTATCAATGGAAAATTTGAGCAGAGGTGGATTTAACTAACAGATGTAGCCCCCTGTTTCCAGAATGTCATGGAACAAATTATGTGTATGGATGTATTTAAACATGCATATGTGAACAGCAGGCTTGCTGTGTTAGGCATATGTAATCTGGTGATCATGTATGATGATCAACTTCATACTGGTTGAGGGTTTTTTTAGGCTGAGGATTTTATACACTGAGTTCAGAATCTGGCAGTAGGCACTGCCGTTTACAAATCACTTCCTAAGTGCTACAGGTAGGACATGATCTCAAAACAACCCTACAGAGGAGGTGCCATATTTCTTATTTTATAGATAAGAAGCTAAGATTCAGAGAGCTTAGCTGAATTGCCTAAGATTACATAGCAAATAATGGTGGAGGTTTAATTTCAGGGTGGATGACAATGTGGATTTCACAGAAAAGAGCAGCCTGAAGAACAGAGGCAGCCCAGCTCCATGTTCAATTACAACCTTCTTTGCTTTCCTTTAGCTGCTCTAGAAACACAACCCTCAACCCAAAAAGGTTCCTCAAGACTAGGCCCCTTCTGCAGAACTCTAAAGGGTCACCGCCCAAAAGAGGGCCCAGCACATGTGACATGCTCAGTAAATATGCTCAGTAAATATTTGTGAAATGAAGTTATCAGCACTTGAGACAGATGGAAGCATCATGGCAAGGATGGACCGGATCTGGGGCGGGGAATCCTGGACTTCAGACAGCGAATCATCCTGTTTCCTCTTGTGCATCACTGGAGTGAAGGAATCTACCCTTGCAGGTGTGGATGAGGATTCAAGAGGCTGGGTACAGCAGAGACTTGGTACAGTCCTTGGGAAGTACCCATTTTCATGTTGACAATGGCAATGATGTATACAGCCTCAACACTGAAGCCAGAGTACCCAGGCCTGAATCCTAGCTCCCTGAGTGACAGAGGGCTGGTTACTGGGCTTCTCTGTGCCACACTTTTTTAACCTGGAGACATGAGTAGTATTTATGTTCTGAAGAATGCTGGGAGCAATAAATGATATTGTATGTATCCAGGGCTTACAATGGTACCTGGTAAGCAGGCACTGCTCTACCTTTTATTTTGATTAGCTCTATATTATTAACAAATCCCAATCTAAGCCATGCCTAGTCCTAGAAAAATCATGTCAAAATATTCATTTGGTCAGTAATGGTGCTGGGTCTTGTGTTTAACCAAATGCCTATGTTGTAGACCAGAGGGCCAGTTCTTCCAGCAGGCATATCCCTGTCTAGTACTCAATCTAGTCCTTACCTGGCTTATCAGGCGCTCCAACTACAATAGCTTTAGGGGCTCTCAAAGTAGCCTGAGGCCAGGAGCCCACATTCAAGTATCCTGAGCTCTTGTTCTATTTGTGGTCCTAAAAACTGGGAAGCCAGCTGATTCCTGATCTCTACTGTGGGCACCCAGCTGTACCCAGAGTCCTGTCCTGGAGCTGAGTGCCCAAGAAGACTTTGTGCTAATTTCTTTCCTAGGTACTAGCAAGATCTAGATAATTGTCATGATGTCACCTCCTTTGCCCCTCGGTCCCAACACTGACTTTAAGCTTCAAAACAGGGACCCATACATTAGATGAGATCCTCTAGACACTGGGTAGACCCATGGAATCTTTGGGGAGTATGATTTGGACTATTCCTGCATGTACCTAAGTGATAGGAGCCAAGTATAGAACTCAATATTTTGTTAAACTGTTCAACAATTCAAGTTTCTGCAAAAGACTATTTGTAATACAATATGAAATCATGGCTCTCTTGACAGAGTAGGGTGGGGTGTATGAAAGGAAGATTTCACAGTGGCCGGGAGACTGCACCCAAGGCCTTATGCCTGTCAAGCACAAGGTCTATCACTGAGCTATACCACTGTCCCTGGAGAAACTTCTTGAGCCCCACACCTGGCAACCTGATTTAGGGCATTTGTCAAGTCCCCTGACCAAAGTCCCTGTCCCAGCTCCTCCCAGACAGACCCAACCGACTGCAGCCCAAGGCCCAGAAGGATAGTTCTAAGTTACCATGAAGCATCTCCAAAAGCCATGTTCTAAAAATGAGCCCGGAAATTCTTCTGGTGGGACAGTGAACATGTTACATGAAAGGGAATTTTTGCAAATCTGCTGCTGGAGACACTTGAACACCAGCCAAAGCCAAGTTTGTGGCAGTAAACATCAGATTCACATCCCACCATCTCAGAGCTTGAGCAAGAGCCCGTGGAAGTGGAGGCCAAGAAGTGAGGCTGGCAGAATCCTGCTTCTATTCCTGATGAGAAGCAGCAGATGTCATGCTCCTAGGAAACCATTCTGACTCCCTGAAAGTGTGAATAGAATTTTAGTTTTTCTCTGCAGGAGTTTTGGAAAAGATTGAGAGGCAAGTTCTCAGGTCCACAGGGTTGATTTACACTACAGATCAGGTTTCTGCTGCTGCAAAGCTGAGAAGCATTATTTGCAGAGTCAGCGTAGAGAAAAATTACACATGTATCTGAACTTGGCACACAAAGTGGAACGTTCTATTCTGTTAGGAAAAGCAAAAGGCCACGTTAATCCAGGGGAGATGCTGATCCAGAGAAGGAGCAGAGAGAACCTGCAATCAGAAGACAGGCTGCACCTTCCTGCCCAAGGAAGCAAGGAACTGTCAGACTTGGGACAAGGCGGGCAGGCAGGGAAGGTAGCCAGTTCAACCTCGAACAGTGACTATTTGCAAGATGGAAAAGTACAATACAAACAAGATTTATCATTTTTAAAACCGTTCGCGTAAGCAAGCTCACTGGGCAGTATCGGAGGTGAAGAGAACTCACTGGATCCTCCAGAATGTGTCCTAGCAGATGACTCCACTATCAGTGAGGCTACTTGGGTCTTGAATGCAGAATGTTCCTTTCTCTGAACAGCTCGAGTGCAAATATCGCCAATATTCTTACGTGCACATTCCATGCCTACAAGTTCACTTATTTGCTAAAACCTATTTGTAACCCCCAAATCACGGTGTGTAGAACTTCTGAGGTCACTCATGGGGACGAAGAGAGGCAAAAAATGTGAGTGGCCCAATGTACATTTTCCTAGCGAAGGTGGAGCTCTGCTCTCTTGGTTGAGCCTTCATCCTTTAAACAAGGGTCTCCTTCACAGTCCACGTAATGCCATGGTTTTCACATTTTTGTGCCTGTTGGTGACAATTTTACCATTTAAAACGGCCTCCAGGAATAGCACGAAAGCACTCTTTAGAATAAGAGGCTATGTCATGCCTTACGAAGAAAAACATGTTAGAGAAGTCACTCAGGCACCAGTTATGGTGCCGATAGCCAGCATCCAATGTTCATCAATCAACCACGTGTAATAAACAAGGCGAAACACGTAAAACAAGGTTATATACTGGTCAGTTCACGAAAGTGCTGTGACCAGAGGATTGCAGGAACCTGACCCTGGACTTCCTCTAGGAGAAGGCTTCCACAGCCACTAATTCAGTGTCGGGAGCAACTTTACAGAACATAACTTCCCAGAATGACCAAAGCAACAGCATCTGTCCTTCTCTGCAAGGCAAGGATTGGAGGCTGTGGGGGGAGGGCACAGGACTTAATTACTCTTAAGCATTCTGGACCTTTGTGTAGTAGGGAGTAGGCAAGACTGGGAACCGAGACCCCCGGGTTCTTGTCCAGATGCTGCTATTAACTGGTAACCTGTAGGATGTGCTCCTGTTTACCAAGGCCTTATTTTCATCTGACAAAGCGGGAGGAAAGGTGCAGTTGAGTAGGGAAAAGGGAGAGAACAAAAAGATCTTTCAGGATGTTTCCAACTGCAAAGTACCACTCAAACATTTGCCCTATTCCTGTCCACACAGGTCACTCATCCTGCCCCAAGGCTGATCCCTCACCCCCAGGCACACACAAGCTTCCCTGTCTCCTACTCAATGTCCCCTTCTTGGGAGGACTTCACTGAGTATTGAAAGCTGCAGCCCCTCCTAGCACCCCTAGGGCTCTTCTCTGCTCTTCTCCACAGCAAGCATGGGGGACCGTATTGTACTTGTTTTATATATTTTTTAATATTGCACTTGTGTGTGTTGCTGCTGATTTGTCTCCTCATACTGGAATGTGAATTGCAGGGAGGCAGGGATTTGGCCTGCAGCATGCCCGACCCTGAGGGATCCAACTTGACCCACAAAAGGGCTAAATGAGCTCCTGCGTGCAAAGCCAGGCCTTCCGCCACCCTCACCACTTGGTAAAGTTAGCTATAATTATCACGAGCACCAGGACTCATTTTAATTTTTATTGTTGGTTTAGAAGAAAGGTTTTTATTGCACTACTCACCAAGAAATGAAAAATCTGCAACTTTTTACCAAGTGTCTGAAACGAATCCAATAAGTTCATAATGTGTGAAGACCCACAAAGACCTCAATTAAAGGCATGGCTGTTAGCAGCCCTAAAGAGCGTTTCCGATGTTGGAGTTCTCAGAGCTGACTCTTCAGAATTAGTTGTTTTTTTTCCTTCTTACCCAGGAAAAGCATTTAACCACAGCATAGAGGCCTGAACACAGGGCTCTGGGGACCCCAGAATCCAACTACCTCATTTCACAGATGAGTAAACCCAAGTCCCAAGTGCATTACCCAGAACTGCCGCTAACAGGAGCAAGGATCTGCCTTGAGTGAGCGTGGTGGTCACGTGTGGGTGGCAGACTGTCTTGAAAGGGCTCCCTTGGTTACTACCACACCAATGCTCACCACCATGGTCCTCAGCCAGTGCACCCCAAAGACAAGGCAGACGCACATGAGTGCCCGGGCCGCATACCGGTGCCCCCTCAACAAAAGGAATTTTAAGAAATTGTTATACAGAATTAGCTTTATATTCCATAATCAGGGAAGGAATATCTGTATCTAGAGGTGAGATGTTAAAAAGGAGCCCATTTTCACCATGAGACTAGGGTCAAGACTGAAGCCTAATTCCAGAGATGAGAAGGTGTCCGAGGAATTGACATCTCAGGCTTGACCTGAAGAGAGACAGATAGACAGACAGACGAAGCAACTCCTTGGGGCTTCTTCTCACAAGAAGGCGCCCAGCAGATGCTGCCACTGGCAAGCCTGCTTGAGGTTCCCAGGATAGTCGCTTCCCACTCTGCTTTTCACATGGAGACTGGCTGCTCTCACCCTGTGCTGGATGAGCTGTGGTTTTCAAAATCCAAGATGTAGTTCTATTTGAATGAACTGCTTTGGCTGTTGGGGACTCGTAGTTGGTTTTCATTCCCAGTAGGTGCTATGCCTGAGGATAACCACACTTTACCCAGTGTATATGTGGTATGTCCGCGTACGCGTGGACACTGGGAGAGAGAGGCAGACAGGGGAGAGGGTCCCTTAAAAAAGCCTAGTCATTACAGAAACTCTTCTGTGTTAGCCAGCTTTTGGTCACTGTGACCAAAATACCTGGCAAGGATAACTTAGAGGAGGAGAGGTTTCAGAGGTTCAGTCCACGGTGGGCCAACTCCATTGCTCTGGGCCCGAGGTGAGGCAGAACATCGTGGTGGAAGGGGGTGCAGAGAAGTCTGCTCTGTTCATGGAGACCAAGGAGCAGAGAGCGGGGAAGGGGCTGCAGGGCAGATGGTTACAGCTTTTATAAACGAATCATTTCACCCCTGAAATATTCCTGCATAAATATTGATTTATGGGGGCAGTCCATGGAGGAGAGGCGACTTGCCTGAGGCCTCACAGAGGATGTGCTGCAGCCGTGAGTCAGCAGCAGGGCCCACTGATTAGCAGCCCAGTTCTCCTTTCACCACTCCCTACGGTCGGTCTTCTGACAACTGCTTGGGGGTCAAGGTCCCTCACTGTAGTTTTTTCCAAATCCCACCCAGGCAAATGCCAAGCAGATAACCAGCAGTTGGTATCAACTAATTTTTCTTCCAATGAGAAGATTCAGAGCATCCAGAGAAAAAGCACCAAAAATAATCGAAGCAACCTGAGTTCTGGGTTTTATGAGAAAGCGGGAGAGAGTCACGGTCAACTTCCCTGAAGAGAAGCAGGGCCTAAGACTATCTGAGAGAAGAATGGAAAGGGGGATCTTCAAGGGTTGGAAGGAGCATAGGGAAAATGCCAGCTCAATGTCCCTCCACACAGGGTCTCCGGCAGGAGGTAGAGACTCTGGAGTGGCAAGTGGCACCTAGAGAGCAGTGGCTGAGCACTCAGGAAAGGAGACAGTAAAAAACGGGGTCATGGGCTCTTGGTCCTGGGACAAAGGTTTAAACACAGGATGACAGGTTAGCTGCCCGGTGAACCTTCTTCCTGTTTCAACAGACACTGGACCAGAGAGTCACTAGGTCGATTCTGAATCTAGGTTATGATTCCGTCAGCGAAATGTAACCTCTGGAAACTTCTCAGAGCTTTGCCAGTCTTCTTTTCAGATCCCTTTGAGAAGAGTCTTTCCATCTCGAAGGAAAGGACAGAAGCGCACACTGAAGTATGTAATGAGGACACAAACGAGTGATTTCTGTCTTCAGATCTCTTCACTTATTAGCACGGCAATGGGCCCAGTGCAGGCCAAACACTGGCCAAGCCCTACACAGCTTAGCACCTGGCTACCGGGGTCCCGAGAGCCGGCTGCACTCATCTCTGGGGACTCACAGCTTTTGCAGAGAGGTCTACAGGAACATCCAGGGCATTGTGACAGTGCTTCACGTGGAGTGCCATGCCACTCATCTTATGAGTTCGTGTGCCTGCCTTCCACGTCAGTTTTCCCTTGATGGTAACTTTGTATTAAATTAAAAAAAAATATTTTTTTGGGGGGGGCAAATGTCTTATAGGTTCTACGTTACTTATCAGCAGACTCCAATAGAGTGTTTTAACGCTGTTAATGGCAGTGGGCCAGATTCTGCTGCGATCCCTCATTTTGGGCAGTCCTTGTCACCCTGCAAATTAGAGCAAATGCGGAGGGTGGAGAGGTGGCAGAGCAAGGAGCATGTGAACAACCTACATTCTCCTGGAAAACAGGGCAACTGTAATTTCAATTAACATTTATATAGAACCTTGGAGTGAGTCTTTTTTTTTTTTTTTTTCCCATAAACTAGTGACTAAAGTCCAGATCTTTTCAACAGGGATTCTGGGAGTGAAAAGCAGGCTAGACTTTATCCAGGGGTATGAGGAAAGGAAGGCTTGTGCTATTGAACTTGGGCGCCTCTTTTCCACTCCAGCTGAAACACTAACAGCCTGAAGTGATGGCGGTTTGACATGAATGTGCTGTAACAGAGGGAAAAGGGGAGAGGTATTTGTTTTATGTAAAGTGAAAAATCACACTCAGTAAGCGCAACCAGTCAATAAACTGGTTTCTAGCCAAGTTTCAAGGCTTGCTGTGACCATGAGTCAGCAAACACCGAATCCCATTAACACACAGGGAATTCTTGAGGCCATCGCCGTCTCCATGTGGAAATTGATAGAGATGGCACAGACCTGGGACTGGGCTAACCTCACACCACCTCCTGGGACTTCATCCATACAGCAGCCAAAACAGCTAACTCCCCATGAATGACAGGACTTCCAGGAACCACCACATCAGAATATTTTAAAGAAGATTCTCAGAAGACAAGAACCACATTTTTTTTTTTTAAGAGAGAGAGAGAATTTTTTAATATTTATTTTTTAGTTTTCGGCAGACACAACATCTTTGTATGTATGTGGTGCTCAGGATCGAATCGGGCTGCACGCATGCCAGGCGAGCGCGCCACCGCTTGAGCCACATCCCAGCCCCACAAGAACCACATTTTATGTTTCGATACAGTGGTGAAGCTCTCGAGGTGTCTCTCGGCACATATCATTTGGCCCTCACAATAACACAGAGGTTCCCAGATGAGGCATTAGCATCGTTGCATTTTATGGATGGGAAAGATGAAATTCAGAGAGCTTAAGTGACTTCTTTGGTCACACAGCTCATCTCTGAGAGAACTGGTGCGAGAGCCCAGGTATCCCAGCTCCTCCTGTGCATTCTTTCCACTTGGATGCTGCCCGGCATGGACTCTGGCTATTTTTCCTCTCTTGCTAATGGTTAGCTGTTTGGGTACGCCACCAAGAGAACAAATGCAAAACACACACACGAGGAAACCTTTTATCTTTATGTCCTCAGGTAGACCTGGGCTAAAGTGGAGCCTGGAACCAGAGTACCAAACCAGATACATGCATTAAGGGCCACGGAAAGCCTGCCCCGTGCAGAGGAACTGAAGTCAGGGCTCAGCCATCAGACCCTGGGTTCAAATCTCAGCTCTGCCATTGACCTGTGTGGAAGCAGAAGCGGCCTCCTAACATTGAGGGCCTCAGCTCCCTGAGGACTCTTGAGAGAAGAGAAGAGTGTGAGGCTGGCTGGTGGCCCTGTGAGAGCCGGCCACTATCACTGACAGAGGTGGGAGACAAAACCAAGAGGCGGAACACCTAGCTCTTGGATGATGGCCCCGAGCGCCCCCACGTGTTCAGTGAACATGAGCTACCAGCATTTTATAACTAGGAAGAATTTGGGTTTTAGAGTCTGCTGCCTGGGGTCAAATTCCAGTTTGCCCATGTAACAGATTTGTAAGTGTAGGAAAGTGACCTACGTTCTCTGAGGCCATCCCAGTGTCCTCACTGGTACAATGCAGGGCATTCTGGGAATCACACAGATGACCCACTGTACATGCAGTGCCCAGCAAAGGGTTGAGGGTGGAGACAGCTTAGTGTCCTCCTCCACCTGCCCTCTATGGGGCCCACTGGCCATTCCTGCATTCCAGTGCTTCTAGATGTCTACCAAAACACGGCAACAGGGCCTAAGACTATGTGGAGCAGGGCAGATGAGCTGGATACAGCATTCTGCTTTGTTTACTAAGCAGCACGAGCCTTTCACATCAGAGGAGAGAGAAAAGAACTAAGCCCTTTCTACCAACAGCTCTCGTCCGAATTCTCACCTCTGAAAAAGCCACAGCTCTCAGAAGAAGGGCCCAGGGACTTACGGCTTGACTCCAGGTTCCCTGTGCCATTTACATGAGCCAACTTCCCAGCTTTCCTACAAACAGGACAAACTGACCACTGATGATGTGGCCCCAGGCAGGCACCTGAGCAACTTCTCCACTAAAAAAAATAAATAAAATGAAAATGAGGGACTGTAGTGGAATCTGGAGGGACACACTTCTGATCCATGCTAACAACAGAGGTGAACTAAGCAACGTCTGAGTAAAGATCGGGGTTAGGAACGTATGGGTTAAACACAGTTCTCATGAAGTGGTCTTTTGTCTGAGGGTCTCTCAAAGCCAAATGAAATTGTGTCTTACTGCTCAGTGAACTGATCTCAAAAGTCACCTTGAACAGGAAGCAACCAAAATTCCATGTAGACTTGCAAGTTCTCTCTTCCTTCTTTAATGACAGTCACACCATAACTGTTATTCTGAAGTGACATTCCAATTTCTCTGCTGTGTTATCTTGTCCCCCCACCCCTGTCTGATCACTCTCTTCCCACCGTGCATGTAACAGCTGTCAAAGAAACGTCTGCTGTGTGACCGGATGAACCTGCTGCAGGCAACTGTTGAGGGCTCTCACTCTTGGTGTCAATTTGGAGACTGAAAACATAGAAGCCTGGCTACAAATATGATTTCCCCTTAAGAGCCACAGCCAGAGGCAGAGGAAGAACTTAGACCCTGATATTTGTGGTCCATAGGGCTTCACACTTTGATGAAAATGTAAATAGGACTGAGGGAGTGTCATGGCAGAAAGAAACGGCTTAGGCAGAAATGGCCTGGCGATGGGATGATTCTAATGGTCCTGTAAGAGGAATCATCATTTCTCTATCAGTTTCTCTACCACTGTAAATAAGAAAGAAATATTTTCATAACTAACTGGTGTTAAAATTCCTAGGCAAAAGGCCCAAGAGTACAAGACCTGAGATGTACTGTGTTGGCTCTTTCTCAGGAAGCCTTGGAAAGCCAGCTGTAGGACCCCAGGCCTTGAACAGCTGGCCCTACTAGAGGACCCAGACCTGCCGGATGAACATACGGCTGCCTGAGGCTGCCCAGTTTGAGACTATTCATGGCCCAGAATTCTCTGCCAGGATCCCGTGGGGCCAGGTTTATGCACACGCTGCCCTGGCACTGTCAGGATGCCCACGGTGGCCATGGCTGCCCATCACCTTACCTGCTTCCTGCCGAGTTCCTTCAGGGGGAAGGGAGGTCTGCCTTTCCTTAATTAGCCTTTCCAGGCATCTGCCCACCACCAGACACAGCTGCCAACAGTAGGATAATAATGCATCTTGTTCCAACAGTGCCCTCAGAACTCGGAGCTCACACACGGCTGCCAATTCCTCGACCGCTCATTCAGGCAAGCGCAGTGACCAGAAGTTAATAAAGGAAAGGAAGCAGGGGTTCTGCTAGACACACAGCATTATGCTTGGCCATGTTGGCAAATAAAGGGAAGAAAATAGTTTTAGAAACCCCAAAGCTGTCCTCTGGGCGAAGAGGCAAAATGAGCATCCAAGGCCATTGGCGGTGAGGGTCAGCCCTGCTCGGTGGGAAGCGGTGCTGGGCTGGGTGGGGCAGCCTGGCTTGGAGTGCTGCTGTCCCCCCTGGAATGCATGCAAGGGCAGACCCGTGTGCTCCCTCTGTTCCTCCACATCTCCCCAAGACTGAAAGAGAGGACTCTTAATTTTCCCCTTGTGAATGCCAACACAAAACCACGTAAGAGAGGATGAGTCTCATCCTGTCAGGACTTGGTATGTTTGTCACTGGCTCTAGGCTCTGGTTCTTGATGGAACCATGTTGATATTCATTGTCCTTCACTAAGACCACCTACTATTTTTTTAATTATTTTAATTTGATCTTTGTAGTTATATCTGACAGTGGAATGTATTTTGACATATACACACACGGAGTACAATGCCCCAGTCTCGTGGCTGTACTCGATGTGGAGTTACACTGATCGTGGATTCACGTATGAACACAGGAAGTTCTGTCCAACTCATAGGGCATCTACTTTGAATGACCAACTAACACGTGGGAATGACTTGTCACAGACAGTGCCTCACAGGATGGCTGCAATGAAGCTCCCCATCCTACATGTTCCTGTACTAAGACCCTGCCAGTCCACTTCTCTGTAAAGTCCATTTCTCCACCTCTTGGATCTGGGCTGTGACTATTTTTTACCAACAAAATACAGCAGGAATGATGTGGTACCATTTTCAAGCACAGCTTTTTCTCACTTGATGGTCTCAGCTTCCTGTTTCTTGCTACCCAGAGATCACCAATGCCAGAAGCCCAAGTCACAGTAGAGGCCCTGGAGGATGGGGTACCATGTGAAGAGGAGCACTAGGCCACCCAGCACCCCAGTGAGCAGACATCTCGGAAGTAGATCCTCCAGGCCCAGCTGCCCCCGTGTGGATCAGAGAGGAACTGCATCACTGAATCCTCCCCAAATTCCCAGACTCAGAAAATCATGAGCAAAATAAAAGAGTTTTGCAGTATTTTACAATGATACATACAAACAGATAATAGAAACAAGGTAATCCACAGTATTGGACAAATATAGATGCACCTTATCCTAACAGATCTGTTCCTGGGCTAGTATGCACAAGGCCCTGATTTGATGCCCAGCAACACAAAAGAGGAGGAAAAGAGATTTGTACCAAGAGTGTTTTCTGAAAATAAACACAAATGTATATATAAAATCATTTTCAAAGAGCTGAACTTAAATTTATTTAAAAGAATGGGGGCAGTGGATGGAGAATCACGAAATCCTCTCATAATTCAAGTATACTCATTAGGTTAGGTACCACCTACTTTGGGGAAACTGAGGCTGGAGTTTCAGGAGGTCAAGATGGTAGAGATCAAGGTGGCAGAGGATAAGATGGCAGAGGCAGGGTCTAAGAAAAAAGCCAGCTGAAGTCATGTCCCTATTTACAATAGGTCCTGTTACTATGACAACACCCACCAGGGTAGCAACTCCCACCACAAGTTCTGTATTCTAATTAGGCAAAAATAAAGTAACCAATGGGAATAAGTGGGGCAAGATCTTCAGTCAGGTCCCTGCAGAAGGGACCCGGGCACAGCTCAGCTCAGAAGACTCGCCAGAGGCTGGGGGCGGAGCCACTCTGCCATTGAGTGCTGTGCTCTATTTTATGGAGCGTTACTTTCACTTTCATTTTCAATACATCTAAGCTCTGCCTGTTGCTTCTGTATATCTTACTCCACTCTGTGTTCAGGAAGCCAAGAACCTGAACCCCAAGTGGAGACCACCCCACCTCATGTTAAAAGCACATGCACATGAGCCACCCCTTCCACCTGCCTGGGTAGATCCCCAGCACAGTCTCGGCAAATGACACAACAGCTCAGCTCTTAGCACTGTGCCAATATCTGCCTGTTTGTTGTCTGTTCCTTGGAAACAGGGGCCATATCTATTCCTCTTCATAGTAGAAACAATAACAATGCATAAATAATGCTTATTATGCTAGGGACTGTTCCAAGGACCTGGAATATGTCTTACATTTATAATACATCAACTCAATGCTCACTATAGCCATGTGACGTAGATGCAATTATTATCTTCATTCTATAGGTGAGGAAACTGAGGCACAGAGTAAGTAGCTTACTCAAGACCGCTCAGCTAATAAGCAGCAAAGGCTTACTGAACCCAGGTGATTGGGTCCAGAGCCCTCGCTCTTAACCATTACACTATGCATGAAGCAGTCACTACGTGTTTTTGACTCAATGAACCAGCAATGCAAATCAAATCCAAATTTCTCTCACCAATGATCAGAATTTCTGCAAGAAAAAAATCTAAACCACAGGAATCAAATTAACTATAAGAAGTATGAGCCACTATGCATAAATGCTAAGTAATGATAATGAATTTACAACACAGACCAGAAATAAATCTGAATGAGAAAAGGCACTCCCTACCACTTCCTGTTTATCTATTAGTGCTAATCTAGTCAGTAGCCTGCAAATATAATTACTTCATGAAAATCTATGCTAATAAGAACCAAAGGAGAGCTCAGATAAATAAGCTCACAGATGAAAAGTAGAATCTTATGTTCATTCATTCATTTCAGTAAATTCCTCTGTCAAACCTCCTAAAGAATTGATTGGTATCTCCTTCCCTATTCTCTGCATCTGGGGCAGTTTGTAACAAGAGTAAGGAGACAAGCAAACTTTTCATAAAATCCACTGTCTGGATTTAAAACAAAAATCCCTGTGCAGTTGAGCACTGGCTGCAAATGGCCATAAGAGAACTGGAAGGTACTGAGGAGAAAGACTATGCCAATTGCCCTGCAGAATCTGCCTTGTTTTGGTCAGTTCTCCAACTGTACAGTTCACTCTTCGGTGTTTTCTGTAGGCTTGCAGCATCACCATTTCCTGAGAGCTCAGCAGAAACGCAATCCGTTGTCCCACCCCAGAACAATTTTAATAAAAATTTGCCAAGTACTGTAAAGTTTGGAAAATGCTGGAAAGGTTTGAACCAGCAGAGTCAAGACAAAGATGAGAAGGAATCTATCCCCAAGCAATGACATTCCAGTTATCTTACCGATGCCACCTCCCACAATTCTGCTATCTCAACCCCAAACACCCAGGCAGCCACAGTGACCTGAAGCCTAGGGAAGCAGCCACTCAGAACAGGTGGGCACAACTTGGGTTTGGGAATCATATATAGGTGAGTTCAAGTCTGGGTGCCAGTTCCACCTGTTACCGTTTATTCCACTGTGGAATTAAACAAATTATTTAACCTGCTCAAAGCACAAGTTTATTTTCATATACATGGGAAAGTAGCTATGATGCTTTGTGTTTGCAGGAAAATTACATATAAGTGCCTGACCCTGAGCACAGGGTGTCCACGGCGTGGGTTCAGAAAGGAGAAGCCAGCCCCTCCTCTGCAGCCCTAGCCTCAGGCGATCTTTCTTTCCTTGTCCAGACCTGAATATAGATCAGACAAACTATGTCATCTCCAGATGCCATAGATCAGGACTGCTACATGTCATTGAAAATCTTAGAACATTTCAGAACGAAAGTGACTTTTAACACGATGGCATGTTCATTTTACAAATGAGGAAGCTGAAACCCAGAACCTTTAGAACTTGGAACAGTATAATCCTCCTTACCCATTTCCTTTAATACATATTTTAAAGATTAATGTTCTAAAAAAAATTCCTCAAAAATATCATAAAAATGACTTGATATACCCTGAGACAAAGACAGTAGAATGGGTGGGCAGAGGCTCAGGAGACCCACCTGCAATGCCATCTCCACCACTAACAAGACTGTGCAACCCTGGAGCCCACTGTTTTCATCTGTACTGTCACATCTAGCTACACGAAATTCTAAGATTGCAAAGGAAATGTAGCCAGTGCCTCTACAGATGTAATTTTCAATATGGTCCGCCAGGTGGCAGAACATCTCCTTTACAGAAGTCTGAGCAGAGTTACACAAAGGATAGGAAGAACTAACTGGTGCATGTTTTTCAACGCATTAACTTTTCTGCAATTTGATTTTATGTTAGTGTTAATCATGCACTTGAACTGCAATGTATATTCCAGTTTTCTTACCAATGCCACTTCCCACAATTCTGCTATCTCAACCCCAAATACCCAGGCAGCCACAGTGATCTGAAGCCTAGGGAAGCAGAGACTTCCCTAGCAATGTACGCTGTGCCATGCGAAAAAGGACTAAATTCAGATTCTAAACTCTTTCAGAGGGATCAGTAAAGAGAACAGATTGTAAAATAATGGAAATTTTAAAGTGCCAGCTACCTGGCCAGATGAATATGGTAAGGAGCTGTCTTCTTGACAAATGCAGTATGAGTGGCGTGATCTAAAAGAGGTATGAATATACGGAAATATTTAAAACATTGCCCTTGGAAAAATGATACAAAACAGACAAAAAAAATGACTAGAAAAAAATTTTTGAGGTTACAGTAGCAGATGGTTTTAAATTTAAAGATTCACAGGGACTAAACGCAATGTGATCTCCTAGATTAGATCCTGGAACAGAAAAAGGACAGCATAACAAAAACTGGAAAAATGAGAATAAAGTCTTCCATTAATAGTTATGTATCAATGTTAATTTCTTACTTTTCACCAGTGTTTTTTGGTTCTGTAAGATAGGGGGTCACTTGGTACCCTATATATTTTTACAATTATAAATGACCAATTTACAATAAAAAAAAAAATCAGAGGAAAGTGGGTGAAGAGGACATGGGAACTGGTACTATCTTGGCAACTTTTATAGAAATCTAAAAATTTTCCAAGATAAAAATCTTAGTTACAAAACATATAGTAGAGGGCTGGGTTTGTGGCTCAGCAGTACAGCGCTCGCCTAACACATGTGAGGCCCTGGGTTCGATCCTCAGTACCATGTAAAAATAAATAAATAAAACAAATGTATTGTGCCCAACTACAACTAAAAATAGATATTTTAAAAAAATATAAAAAAGGAAACAGCCAAGAATAGACAGAAACACAGTTTCATAAGAAATGTCCTGTTCAATGATTTGATAATTTTTTTGTAAGGGGGCGGGTACTGGGGATTGAACCCAGGAGCACTTACCCACTCAGCCACATCCCCATCCCTTTTTAAAAATATTTTATTTAGAGACAGGGTATTGCTGAGTTGCTTAGGGCCTTGTTAAGTTGCTGAGGCTGGCTGTGAACGCGTGATCCTCCTGCCTCAGCCTCCTGAGCTGATGGGATTACAGGCGTGTTCCACTACACCTAGCTTCAATGATAATTTTAAGAAGAGGAAATTTTAGGGCTGGGTGTGCAGTTCAGTTGGAGAGTGTGTGTCTAGCTTGTGTGAAGCTCTGGGTTCAATCCCAGTACTGGAAAAAAAAAAAGAAGTAGAAGAAGAGGAGGAAACTCATACTAGGAGTTAGTTAGCGCACATGCAATAAAACTAAAAATGAACATTAAAAAAAATAAAAATGACAAAGCCTAGTGTGAACTGGGTTGTGGACAAAGAGGTAAAATCTAGGATATTACTGATGAGATTATATGTGACCACAGGCTTTCTGGAAAGCAATTTTGCAATAAGTGACAGAACTGATAGCCTTTGACCTGGTAATATCACTTTAAGCAACCTCTACTAAAGCAATCATTTAAAAGAAAAAAAAAAAAGAACTATTTTTTTTTTTTTTTTTTAATGAAGTTGTGGCTCTGCTCTGTGTTACTGGCAACTGCTCCCAGGCCTTTGGAGGCCTAGATGGATTACGGTCCTCTTAACTAAATGATGAAACTAAGAATGACAACTCTGAGAATTCTGGAAACAAACATGTGAAGTAATTTTTAAAGAGCTCACTACATGCAATGTAGAGTCCTCAACTGTGTCCGAAACAGAAAAAGGGTATTAGTGGGAAAAAAATCTATAGTTATTATAGTAATTATACCATGATTATGAAGGTGTTAATAATAGGGAGAACAAGGGGGAGGACATATGGGAACCCACTCTTTGCGACTCTTTTATGAATCCATAATTATCTCAAAGTGAAAAATAAATGAAGAGCTTAGAATGACACACAAACCTATGCTCATATGGCCATCAGCTACAGAACATGATCACTGTATCCAAAAGTTAGGCCGACTCAAGAAACAGTTCCAGAGTTATAAAATACTCTGCTCTTGGGGAATGTACACACACCTTTATGGTTATTATATGTTGCCATTGGCACTTAGAGTTTTCACTTAGAGTTTTTCATAAACAACTCATGATCAAGATGCCACAATGGGTAGGGTTTAGAAGTATCCACATTCTTTTTTTTTTTTTTTTTTAATATCTTTATTTTGTTTATTTATATGTGGTGCTGAGGATCGAACCCAGGGCCTCACACATGGTAGACAAGCGCTCTACCTCTGAGCCCCAACCCCAGCCCTAGAAGTATCCACATTCTGATAGTCTAAAAATTATTTGTATTTTTTGGCATGTAAGTTTTTTCTTTTTCTTTTGTGGTACTGGATTGAACCCAGAGCCTCCACATGCTAGGAAAGTGCTCCACTACTGAGCTACATTCCCAGTCACCCCCTCCTTTTTTTTTTTAATTTTCAGAAAGGGTCTTGATAAGTTCCTAGGCTGGCCTTGAACTTGTGATCCCCATGCCTCAGGCTCCAGAGTGGTAGAAGTTATAGGCCTATTCCAGCTAGCATGTAAATTTTGTCTAGGAAATAAGGAGGAAATTTTCTATAAAAACCTTTTTAGTAATCATTTCTCAGACTATATTTAGAATTCCTTTCTCTAGAGAATTAAATACCATTTTTTAAAGAGAGAGAGAGAAAAAGAAATTTTTAATATTTATTTTTTAATTTTCGGAGGACACAACATCTTTATTTTATTTTATTTTTTTATGTGGTGCTGAGGATTGAACCCAGTACCCCATGCATGACAGGTGAGTACGTTACCGCTTGAGCCACATCCCCAGCCCTTAAATACCATTTTTTAAGAAAGGATATTTTCTGCTTATCTGGGGGGTATTCAATCCACACACAGTCCATCCTGGTCTCAAGCCAGAACAGAGCGCTGGTCCACGCTATCACAGTCCTCTACTGATTTACTTCAGATGAGTTGTGCCTGGTTGTTTGCTTCCAATACGAAATGCTATAAAGCTGGCAAAATTCTAATTTCTGTGCAATGTTCTTGAGAACACTGACCACATGATGGTCCTTAAATAAAGTTTTGTGTGGGAAAAAAAAATATTTTTTTTATTTCTTAAGTTAGTCTAGTGATCATAGGCTCTGGAGCCAAGTAGCTTGGATTTAAATCTTGGCTCGATGACTTACTATCTATTTACTTTCCCAGGCCTCAGTTTCCCCATCTGCAATATGGAGATGATGCTACATAGCCTTCTGTAATTTAAGGGAGCACAAGTCAACAGAATGAAAGGCTTTAGGAATATGCCTAGCAAAGAGTTAGTACTCAATAAATACTCATTTTTCAGTTATTTTATAATGAAGCACAAGAAAAACCTTCACTAAGGAATTGGAAGGTTCTGCCTAATACACAGCGCGATTCATACAAAGCAGAAACTCCTTCTCCCTCCTGGCGTGCCTTCAGTCCTCAATGCTGGTGGAGACTTTCTATAACAAGGGGACCTCCAGAACACAGGGTGGTAGGGTGGTAGTTAGAAGCACGTGGAGGTTTGCAAAAGTCCTTTCAAGATTCTGATTTTCCCTTTTAGGCGTTCATGCCATTCACCCTAAGAGTGAATTTTACCTCGGTGCAAATACTGATGTTCCTTGACGTACAGTGGGGTTATGTCCTTATGAGTCCCTTGTAAATTGAAAATACTGTGAAGTTGAAATGGCACTGAATACACCTAACCTACCCCACACTGGAGCTCAGCAGCATGAGGCACTGCAGAGTATGGGTTTGTGCCCTGGTGATCTCATGGCTGACTGGGAGCTGTGGCTTGTTGACCCTATCCCCAGCCTTGGGAAAGACCAAAGTTCAAAATTCCAAGTATATTTTCTATTGAATATACTTTGCTTTTGTACCATCATAAAGCAGAACAATAGTAAGCTGGGACTATCTGTGATCACCAGGACACCCCCCACCCCCACCCCAAACCACCAGCAGCTGATCAATTTTAGTAATTGTGCAAATCCTGTGACCTGAAAAGCTTGGTATTATTTTTTCTTTTTTCTCTCTGTTTTTTTTCCTTTCTGGTCAATATTGTTCCAACCCTCATGATGCACTGTTTATTCCTTTATATTTTCTATAGTTTTTAAAAAAGCATTTGTCCTTATAAGTCTTCTCAGATATTTTACGAATCCAAGTAAGTAATACAATACACTTTTTTTCTTTTGTGGTTTAAAATTAAGCACAGCTTCAGTAACTTATGACAAAGCTGAGCCTCCTTATTAACATGAACAAGTTTATGGACAGACACTGACAGCAGGAGGCGGGCAGATAAAGAATTCAGTAAGTAATACAACTAGAGGAAGAAAAAGAGACCCAACCCACCCACTTAAGTATAATTTAACCAGCCTTCCTATTCCCGTCACCAATTCTGTCTCCAGTCTGTGAATTACCCTCCCGCCCACTCTTGTCAATTTCAGGGCTTCAGAGACAGCACTGCCCCATTCAAGGTGCCGGTGGTGGATCTGCGCTTCCTGCCCCTCCCCCTCCCCCCTCCCTTCAGCCTCTGCTGATAGCCCTTGTAAAACACCTGATAGCAAAGCAAATTATTCACAGCCCACGTTTCTGTCTTATTGCATCCCTTCCTTGTCTTAAAATTTATCTTTAAAAGCCAGCCTGTTAGCAGCAGCCCAAGGACTTGTTTGGAATGTTACTTGCTTCTGAGCAGCTCATCCTATGGTGATGTGCTTAGCAGGAAGCTGAGTGAACTCAGAGCAGCAGATTCCACTGGGAGCCCTGAGATCCTAATAGAACCAGGTGACAAGATGACAATTTCTGGCAAAGAAGTCAAGGTTTTGAACCTGCAAGGTATACTCCTTTTAACTACTACTAAGGAAGCCCATTTGCAATTGTATTAACAGACATAGATCTACTTCGAGATTTAGAACAAACAGAAAAAAGTCTGGAGGGATCCTTTCCTCTCCATGGCCCAGGGGACGGAGGAGAAAGTGATGACGAAGAACACACGGGAACATTCCACAGCGGGTAGCACTGAGCACCCGCTGTACAGTGTGGAAATGAAACATGAAAAATGAAAATGCAGAGGCTCCCCTGTTCAAAACGCAGAAAAAGAAATGATATAGAAAGTGCTCAACATAAAGCTCTTTCCCTTCTCCTGCACCCTCTCTTCTCTTGCTATTGTATTTCTGCATTGTATTTAGTGCTGCCCTCCCTCAGTCATAGGGGCATGTGCAGAGGGTGTGCCAACCCCCAACAGGTGCCCAAGGCTCTGCCTGTGTCTTGGTGCACACGCACAGGCCATCAGCTTCGGGGTTCCATCACCAGCTGTTACACAGAGGCACCATCTGCTGTCCATCAGTGAGGAAACCAGTCAGGAATCTCCTTTTCCCATGGCCCATCACCCTGATCCATGACAGACAGGAGCCCTACAACATCACGCCCGGACACACTAGGTACGTGGATGGGGAGGGGGCAGGCAAGAGGCTCACTCCAGAGCTGCCTGCTGGATACACTACATGCTCCATCCTGAGATGCCAAGAGTATGGGACACTGCCTCCAATCCACCCCATGCTCATGGCCAAACCCGAAGGAGGAAGGCAGTAGGAGTGTCTGAGTGGAGCCAGAGATCAGGAGGCTGAGCAGGGCCTGGGGTGTCAAGGGGGGCAGGCAGCTGAGCAAGAACTGCCTGGGTAGTCAGCCAGGGAGGCCAGAGTGCGCACAGCCTAGGCGCTAACCCCGTATGCATGCTGCAATATCGCACAGGGCTTCAGTTATAAAATAAAAATTCAAAACAAGTGATTATTTCAAGACAGCAACCATGCAACATTAGAAACCGTGCAAGGGGTCCTCTCAGCATGAGGCCCGGTGAAATTGCATTGGCCACAAGGCCATAAGGATCTCACTGGGACCCCACCAGAAATTCCAAAGCAAAATGGAGACCAGGTTGCCCTCACTTTTCAACATAAAGCAGTATCTCCAGCTAGTGTTCACGATAGCGATGGCAAAGTCGTTCCACCTGCAGAGGTGCGGGTTGCCCTGGCAGAGGTGGGTCTCACATCCTGCCTGTTCAACCTCCTCTCCCTCTACAGGGCAGCACTAGAAGTATCTTTAAAAGCTTCTGGAGCCCTCATCTGAGCAGTTGTTATCTTAGCTTATTATATTCTTCAAAGGACTGATGCAGTGACATTCAGGCAGTCTTAATATTTAGACATACCCCAAACCTAACTTGGCCTATGGATTTTCTTAGAGTGATTAATCCAGATGATTAAAAAAATAGAGATGATCAAGGGATAATTACTTATTAAGTGGCTCTGGACTGATGGTTTGTAAAAAGAAGGCCATTGTCCAGAGTCCTTATTTTGATGCAAGAATATATTTTTCTTACAAACCTTGGCTTCTGGGTCACTGTTGATACTACAAGAATCGTCATCATCAGCATGAGGGACATTTCTAGAAAGAAAACCAGAAAACTGGTCTTAGAATTCCATTGCGCACACTCGCTGCAAAGGTTGCACGTTTCGATCACAGACCTCACCCACATCCTTCCTACCTGAGTTTCAAAGATGCATAACGTAGCGTTGCTCCTTCGAACTCTTTTAAACTGGGGTCTGGGTTAACTGTGGCCGCGTGCAAATCCTAGAGGAAAAAAGATCCTTGTTAATGTACGACTGGGTGTGTGTGGGGGGTTGTTACATTGCCTCCAGCATTAAAGGGGAGCGAAGGTCCCGCAGAGGCAGAGAGTGGTGTGAGCTTAGGCAGAGCAAGGCATGCAAGGGCTGCTGGAGGCTTGACTTGGTGCACAGGCGCCTGTTCTCAACAGGGAACCTGGGGCCATCAGCTTGGAGTCATTCACAACAGGAGACATCAAAAAAGGCAACAAGAGTGTGAACTGCACGCCCCTCGCCAGAAGCCCCTTCGCTTCCTCCCTGCAGAATGCAGGATATTTACAAAGAAGAAAATCATACAGCCGCAGCCATGCAGAAAGGAAAACGTATGGAACGATCTAAAATCTGACAATATACTTGCCTTCCAAATGTCACTATTAATCTTTCCCCCATTCAGAACAGCAAAATCACTCCATGGCTGTTTCTAGACATGTAATTATTCACACAGGAAAAAAGCACATTGATTTAAAGAAAAAAGAAAAGAAAAAGAAAAAGAAAAAAAAAAAAACACAAGACACTGTTGTTAGCATTGATATTCACAGGATGGGTTAGGGAACAAATTAACTCTAACAGCAACTTGTTAGTTCACTCTAAGACTAGCTTATCACCTGTAGACTAGGGCAGGGGGAGACAAGGGCATTTTAATTACTTACCAAAACAAATGACTGAATGTTATCAGAACCAGACAGTGATTTTTTAAATGTAGTTTTCAAAGCAAACCATATGCCTAAATTCCATAGGAACACCACCCCCCACCTTAACCAGACAGAACTGTTTTACAGGGGTAGCGGGTAGGGATGACAACATGTTAGTTTGTCAACTGGGGATGCCCATGGCCAAGGACACAAAAATCTGGGGATCAAGTTATTGTCACTTACAGAAAGAGGAGACAGGGTTAGTAAGGAGCACAGACTGACAGCAATATCTTGCTGAAATTTGTTTTACTGAATAAAAAATCATTCTAAACAATCCCTCTAGCTCATAAAATGCTCTCCTTCCTTGCCACACAAACCTCCTGAGAGATTAATACGTAGGAACTAAATGATTTCCTAAGCAGAATCACAGCACAAAGCAAGGTGCCTCTCCTCAGAGGGAAACTCCTGCAACAGGTCTCTGCCTCTCAACTACTCCTCTGTCTACCTCCGACAATGAGGAATGTCTTTTCTTTTTTCTATGCCAAGGGAATATTTAAATATTTTTCACTTAAGATTTGCAGAAATAAATGAAACTAATAAAATGCAAGGACAGTCCTGTGAGTCTCTGTTCACTAAATGGTTAGGCAAATCTCTTGCCCTGGGTAATAAATGAACAACAACAACAAAACTTTTCAAGGAAGTAACTTCTCAACTTTGTTCTTTGGAAATGAGAAATGAGCATTGACCCGTCACCTTAAACTCATGTTAATTCAGTTTTTAAAACCACTAAGGGAAGACAAATTTAAATTCAGATGATCCAAAGATGCATTTTTTTTTTTTTTTTTTAAACTCTGTAGGTCTTAATAAAGGCAAAGGCACTGCAAATGAGATCCATTTTCTCAACTCCACAGTAGCTGTGTTTATTTTCTGGGACTGGGCACCTGAACTGCAGGGTTCAAAATACGGAAGATCACCATACTTATTATTTCGAAAAATCACTTTTAATGAATAAGAGGGCAGGAACCCAGCCCTTACCTCTCTCCTTACTCTATCAGTGTTCAACCTCCACTGAGGAGAAAATTCACTTAGGAGAATCTTAGACTCTTAACTTAGTGGAGATGGAAAGGCAAACCCTGAGATGTGTGTGGGACTCAATGCACTGGTGTTCTCCTGTGGCCAAGATGCCCAACTTGCTCATGCTTTTCTCTTTCTTTTTTGCAGTACTGGGGATTGAATCCAGGGGCGCTCTATGATATTTCCCTAGCCCTTTTTATCTTTTGAGACAGGGTCTTACTAAATTACTCCGCTGTCCTTCAACTTGCATCCTGCTGCCTCGGCTTCCTGAGTTGCTGAGATTACAGGCAGTCACAGCTGTGCCTGGCTGCTCATATTTTCGGAGGGGTCAGTGACCAAAGGTTTAGCGTCGACATTATAGAGGATGTAATAAGGACCCATGATAAGGACCTGAGATCAAGTACAAACTAAAATTTCAAGTTAGATTTTTATGTTTAACAATGAAAACAAGCACCAGACCTGGTGGCACACACCTGTAATTCTAGCAATTTGGAAGGCTGAGTCAGGAGGATGGCAAATTCAAGGCCAGGCACAGCAAATGAACAAGACCCTGTCTCAAAAAGGACTGGGCATGTGGCTCACTGGTAGGGTGCCCCTGAGTTCAACCTCCAGGACCCCATCTCCCCAAGAAAAGAACATGTGGTTTCAAGTTTCATCTTTGTTGATGGGTCTGTTTTTCACTTAAGTTAAACTTTGAAAAAGAATGTCAGATGATGAATTAAAGGAAATTGAGATGACTGTGTCCTCGTAGAAAAATTTAGGAATTAAAAAAATAAATAAATAAAAGGAGGGGTGTCTGAAAAAAGAAATCTGAAATCAGAATTTACCCCAGAGGTGCTATGTGTTAGCAAAAGAAGAGTATTTTCTAAAGCAAGTATTCAGAAAAGTTCCAGCACTTAATAAAAACAGGTCTCTGTGTGCATATGTGCTTTTTTTTTTTTTTTTAAATGTTTTTTATGTATTTACTCAATGGACATAGGAGTCTCTGTAAAGTGAAAGCTGATTACAGTTCTAGGCCTATGTGAATCCACTTCTCCAGCTGAACCGCAGGTCAGCTGGCAATCTTCCAACAGTCACCTTTTAGAGATTTAAATAAACAAAGGCCCTATACACTGATTTTTCCAAAATCTTACAATAACATGGGCTCTCCTGAAGAGACTCTTCAGTTTAAAACTCAAGTAAGGAAAAATGGAAACTGGTGCTATTCAGTTAGGAATGGGCCAAAGATCTTTTTTCCCTCCTATATTTAAAAACATCCATTTACGTCAAAGATGAGAAACTTTCTCCCCAGTATAAGTGTCCATAATTTTTTCTTTTTTTAAAAAGGAAGGTCAATGAAGTACAAAGACTTTTTCTTAAATTTGAAGAAGTACACAGTCATCTAAATATTTTTAATTCATAAGAGAGAATGTTTTCTACATTTAGCTAATAATTTTAGTTAATAAAAATTTTCCAAAAACAACCAATGAGAGATTCTGTGGTTCAACAGAAATTCTCTGGCCACCGGGGTTGGTAGTCTGGGTGGTGGGGGTGGGAGGGATAAAGGAAGAGACAAAAAGAAAAAGCAATGAAAGAGGGAAAGCAGGCGAAGCCATATGCTCAGGTGAGACTGGCGGGAGGAACGGGGAGTGTTGGAAAGCTGCACTAATCTGCAACAACCTCCCACCTGGTAACCTTCCAGGCAATTCAGCTAAAGCCTCGCACAGCCAAGCGATGTTCTGCTATCGAAATGCAAACCTGAGAGGGAGAGTAGAGGGCTGGGGACATGCTCTCCTGGTGCTTGTCCTGAACTTGCCCAGCCTGCAACATCCCATACTCTAAATATGATGATCGTGTGCAGTTCTGGGTCCTCAGAGACTGTGTGTACGGGAAGACTGACCCCCGTCTGGAACACAGCACCCTTCGTGACCCATCAGCACCAAGCAAAAACTGTGCAGGGGTGGGTCTACTAAGGGAAGCCAGCTTGCTTCTTCCATATTTCTCTCCTGGGGTCTTGGAAAGCAATTCCACAAGTCAAAAAAAAAAAAAAAAGAAAGAAAGAAAAAAATGAAGCACTATCCTTTTGCTGGAAAAGGGCCAATATTAGAATTGATCCTTTGACAATGTCAACAGGATATTCCTGAGGATGGAGTCTCATAGGGCTGGGAAAGTCCCCACGAGGGAACCTTCCTCAGCGTGCACTATAGCTCAATTCTTCCTCCAAAACGCATGTGCTGGAGAGCACCCCCAGTGCAGCAGTATTGGGAGGTGGGGCCCGATGGGAGGAGGTTGAACCGAGTCTCCGCCCCCTTAAATGGATGAAAGCCAATTATAAAAGATCATAAGTTTGCAAGTTCTTTTGCTTGTTCTCTCTTGTGCTGTGTGTTCACAAGAGGGCCCTTGCCGGAGGCAGCCCTGGATCTTGGATTTTCTGGCCTTCAGAACTGTGTGCCAATAAATTTCTATTCATTATAAGTCACCCAGTGTCTGTGGAACTGTTACTGGAACACAAAACCAACTAAGCCAGGGTACCCAGAAGGTTTCTGGGAAGTGGTATCAAAACGCAAACCAGGGGGAATGGAGAGCTAAACCTGCTGAGGACCAAGTGAGGACGAGAGCACTTAAACATTTGGCAATGGCTCTGGCAGAAGATGCCATGTCATCTGTGTGTCACTTCCAAAGCTCTGAAGCTAGTCCAGCTGTGGGAAAGTTGGGGTCCAAGTCCTAACTCTGCTTTCATTTGCTCTGTGGCCTGGGTTCTACCATATATCAAACAGGGCTAAGAACACCTTGTATCAGAGTGAAGACAACCTGTGATAAGAATGTTGGCTCTTCGCTCAGGGGCTGGCTACCAACAGGTGCCCTAGAAATGACAGTTCCCTCATCCTCTACTCTCTCTCTTCCTGCATGACAGAGAGTTTGATGACTATGAAGTGTCTGAATTACACTTTTCAATCTGTTTTGACAAGACTTGAGGCTCGCACTGGTTGTGGTTTGTGCATGCCTATAATCCCAGCAATGCAGGAGGATCTCAAGTTTGAGGCCAGACTCAGGAACTCACTGAGGTCCTAAACAACTTAATGAGACCTGGTTTCAAGATAAAACATAAAAAGGGGCTGGGGATGTGACTCAGTGGTTAAGTGCCCTTGGGTTCAATCCCAGTACACTGCCCCGCCCCCCGCCCTCCAAAAAAAAAGGACTTTAGACTAACAAGTGTGGCCTTGATGGAAATGGTGGAAAACCTGCAATACTGGAATTCCAGAATTCCAAGGAATCAGCCAGGCAGTATTAAATGAGCATTCTGTACATTTGTGTGTGCAAATTTCCCTTTATTTTCAAATACTCTCTGTGGTTTGGGTGGATGCAATGCTGTAAGAAGAGTTCAGTACTTTCCCCTTCTCCACAGTTTTGCTGTCTGCAGTTTCAGTTATCAGCTATCAACCAGGGTCCAAAAATATTAAATGGGAAAACACAGAAATAAAGTTTCTAAGTTTTAAACTGTACATCATTCTGAGTATCATGATGAATTTCCATGCCATCCTCCTCCTCACTCCTGGGAAACGAACCCTCAGTTTGTCCACACACCTGTGCTGTATATACCTGTGCTGGAACTTAGTAGCTGTCCTGGCTGTCAGACTGACTGCTGCAGTACTGCAGTCCATCTAGGGGTTGGTACAGATAGATTTTAGCAGCTACTAAGGGATTTCAGAATGTGTCCCCTGTGGATAAGGGAAGACAACTGTATAGCATATGTTTTATTATATAAACACAATTCATAAAAGTAAAAAAAAAAAAATAGTAAGACCGAGGCTGGGGTGGTGGTTCAGTGGCAGAGCATTTGCCTCCTATGTGTGAGGTACTGGGTTCAATCCTCAGCACCACATAAAAATACATAAATAAAGATACTGTGTCCATCTTCAAATAAAAAATATTTTTTAAAAACTAGTAAGACTGACAGAGTTTTGTGCAATTAGATCTCTGAGCAGCAGCATCATGTAGACACTCTACTCTGGATGGTTCTAACGCTGGCTCTGCCATTAGAGCAAACCAGTCAAAGCTCCCTCTCTCTGAGGCTGGGTTTCGCCTTCATTCAGCAAACATCTCATGAACTTTATCACTACCACGAACTGTGCCAGGTCTGGGGACATAAGACAAGGACACCAGGTCCCGACTCTCACAGTTTTCTGGAGGGAGATTAACATGCTCCAGGTCATGACACTTTGAAAAAATGAGATGGAATAAGGAGCTTTCAAAGCAGATGATGGAGAGCAGCAGTCCCCGAGAGACACTGGGGTGAGGCCAAAGAATTTAAGAGCAAGTGACACACAAAAATAAGAGACCTGGTTCCCTACAGGGCTGGTTCCCTACATAGCACTTAGCACTGAGTCCCCCGGAAGCTTATGAAAAAGCAGATTTCTGGGGCTGGGGATGTGGCTCAAGCGGTAGCGCCTCGCCTGGCATGCGTGCAGCCCGGGTTCGATCCTCAGCACCACATACAAACAAAGATGTGGTGTCCGCCGAAAACTAAAAAAAAATAAATGTTAAAATTCTCTCTCTCTCTGTCTGTCTTTGGAAAAAAAAAAAAAGCAGATTTCCAGGTCCCACACATTTTACAAGTCCCCAGAAATCTTCCTGGTTGCTGTTCTAGCTCATAGGCTGAGAAAGACTGTCGCAGTATCTCCAGGGTTCTTTCCAGGTCTAAAAAGTCTTGATTTGTCAAGAAGTTCAGTAAAATGATGCCAAAATGGCCCTTGATGTTATCATCTTATTTCCAAGTCTACATGGAAATACTCTGGTTCTAAAGGAATATACTTTGCCCCTCCTGGGCACTAACTGCTCAGAGCACCCAGAGAGGCCATGCAGAGGGCTTCAACAGGAACAGAGCTTTCACGACCAAGGTGAGGTTATAGTTCTGAGGAACGATTCACCTGCCACCTTCTCCATCCTCTATTCTGGAGGAACCAGATGGTCTCTCACTCAAAAAGATTTGTAAGTAAGATTTGACTGTGGGCCAGTTATTCATAAAAACATTCTGTGTGGTTCTCATCTAAAATTCAACACCCAAATAATTTGAGAGGTAATTTTGAACAAATAAATGGCTTTGGGTGGGGAAGAGCACCACATGCCAATTTTGGTGGCAAATGTTTCCTGGTCCGTTTGTAAACTTTGAAAAAACACGGCCGACACGTGTGGTGGAAACATTATCCATGGTGCTTCACACTTCCCGAGTGAACTTTGGAATGTGAAACGTGGAATTTTCAAACTGTAAGGACGCCTTCAGTCCTAAACTTTTGTGAAGTCAACAGATTTGGCACTTATTTGATTCATTTTTTTCCCCCAACTGTGCTCAGGATAAAGCTGAATAAAAATATGCATTTCTAACATGACACAAGTGTTCTTCTCTCCTTTAACATTTTGCCTTTGCTCATGTTTCAAGATTAGTTGAAATAGATTCTATTTAGGGATCAAAGAAATGGTGTTAGCGAAACATTCATTTCTCTTCCGCTGTCATTAGCACCTGAAGTGGTGCTATTAAGAGAAGCCATTTTCTAGAAGGCTCCGCGTGTGACAGCGCTGTTCCTCGGGATGAGAAAGAGACTTGAGTCTGCAGGCTTCCTGATGCGTTCTGGGAACTTGGAGTGAGGCTGGGGTCAGCAGACCTGAAGTCGGGTGGACTCTACCATGGAGCAGCTCTGATAGCTTGTGTAAGCCCTTGGCATCTCTGGGTTTCAGGGTTGTCAAATGTAAAACGGGAGTGACAACTAGAGTCCCAGGTGCCTGTTTCATGGAGAGGAAAGCGACAGACACTGCCTGGAGCTGGAAATCTCTGTGGTTTACCATCACCACCAGGGTTCCCACATCCCGGTGTGTGGCAGCTGTGTCTTTTTCCAACTCTCTCATTCCTCCCCTCTCTCCCTGCTCATCCCTTTGCTTCTCTGATTTTTAAATTTAGTCCCTCTTACATCTGCTTGGTTCTTTGACTCCATGGATGGCCTCAGGTACAGAGGGGAGAATGAGCAGGATGGAAACCATCGAAAGGCGAATCAGAAGAATTCCTGTCCCATCAGTCTATGAAAGGATTGGATACGAGTCCCTGTTTCTAAAACTTCTAAAAATAGTCATCAATTATCAAAGATTTGTGGAGGGATAAGACTTTGCTAGTATAATGGCATGGTCAGCAGCAGAAGAGAGGAGTGGCAACAGCCTAAGGTGGAAATTCACATAGTGGGGGGGGGGGCGCAAAGCACAGGGCTGAATTGGGACAGAATGTCTCCCCACTCTAATACCAGCTACATGGCTACTCAACCCTCAGACTCTATTTTCTTACATATGGAACATAATAGCTGTCTTTCCTGCCATAGGAACATCATTCAGTCAAAAGAAATAATATTTATAAAAATATCCTGAAATTTTTTTTTTTTTTTTTGCAGTGCAGGGGATGCCGTCCAGGGCCTTGTGTACGACAGGCAGACACTTTACCACTCTACTGCTGAGCTACACTGTAGACCCAACAAACCCCTAAAAGCAACGATGAGGCTGAATTATGGGGATATATTGAACACCAAGATTGAACTCCAAGAGGGAAGGAAAATGGGGTGTGTCCCTTCTGAGCCTGGAAAGAGGCACTGAGCAATGCATGGGATGTGGGTAGGAAGCAGACATAGAGGGGGAAGAACAGACAAGAGTGGGCACCAGGAGGCTCAGGGATTAGAGAGGAACTCTGACACCTGAAAGTTTCACCCAGGCCAGCTGCCTTGGGTGAGTGTTTTGCAGTCAATATGGAAACAAAGTCTACCATAGGAAGCAAAGAAATAAAAATCCAAGGTATGTAACTTCGGATGACCCTCCATGGACTCCACCACACCCACGCCTTGGCCTTGGCTGGCTAAAGAAAGACTTATTTCTTCTAATTACAGAGGACATGAGACTCCTGGGTTAGGAATTGTGCCTCAAAGTTAGTCCGATTTCCACACCTCAGAGTCAATGGGGAGAGGAAGTAGACTGAAACTCCAAAGCCAGGGGTGCTGAGTGACGAGAACTCTGGCTGAGGATAAAGGAGAATTCAGGAACTCTTGAGTGTCAGACCCAGCATTGCTGCAGGTCATTGTCCTCTCTACACCCCAGTTTTCCCATCTGTAACACACGGATGCTGCTACCAGATGACCTCTTCCCACCCTGGCGTTCTAAGACTGTAGGTTATTCTGTCGGTGAACACGATTAAAGGGTCGGGATAGAAGAATGAAGCCCTGGAATGGAGAAAGATCCTAACAGAGATGCCAAGAGAAATTCTGTACAGCTAAGGAGGAGGGCACATCTGCCGTTAGTGAGGGCAGATGCAAGTCCTGCCCGGCTCTGATCTTGGAAGGTCCCTGTTGGTACCAAGAAGAAGCCCTGGATGCATCCAGGTTAGAACGGGAGAAGAACTTCTCTCTATGTCAAGTTCCTTCAGGACTGGGGCTAATTTGATTCTCCTTTATTCCCTAGAACACCTAACCCACGCTGAATATATCACTAAACGGAAAATGTTCAGGGAATGGAAATGTCATGCTGCAATAAAAAGCTGTCAAAATAATAATAATCTAGTGATAAGAAAAAAAAAAGAATCTTTTGTGGTTCATTGGACTGAAGCATGTACCTGAAGATCAGGACAAAGAACCAACCAACCTCGTTGACCAGTCAGGGTCCAGCTCACTCCACCCTATCACTTTAGAGATGAAGAACTGGGGTCCAGGCTAGGCAAGTGAGATGCTGAAGCCTTGTATCGGCCTTATTGCCTCCCAGAACAAGAAGTAAATAATCAACAGGAATAAGATACTGTTTTCAAAGACAGGAAAAGTGATAACAGTTGAAAATGAAAGAAAAGCTCCGCAGGTAAGAGATGAAGTGTCCTCAAAGTGAAAGATAATGGGCTTGTTTGAAGAACAAAAGAGGGAGAAAGGCCGGGTATCATGGATCAAACCACTTTTCTCAAAAAAAAAAGAAAACAAAATCATCCCTTCATTGTGACCTTTCCCAGTTATAATTCTCTTGAATGTTCTGTTATCAGGATTTGCAAAGGTTCACTGCAGGAACTTCACATTAATAAATATCACAATGGAATTTTTAATGCCTCGATTCTTTGTTTAAACATCCAGATTTCGTCCTCAGGGATAGGAAAAAATTTATGCTGCTAATTATTTCTAAAATTATGTCACTTCTGCTAAATAAACAGATCCTTTTCAAAATAGAAATTAAACATTTAAGGGCTCTCAAGGGTTATTCTTGCAGACATCCTTACCATGCTAGGAAAGGAACCCAAGGCTAATAAGATGCACGGTAATTATCACATGCCTGGCCAAGAGATGTTCTTCTGCGTGTAAATATTTTATCGAGGCAGCACCATGCAATGGTACCTGCAGAGTAAATTACTGCCTCCATGGGCCCTAGGGAATCTTAACCACTCCTCATTAATCAGCCCCTCTTGCTTTCTGTACTGGAAGGGTGTTTCAAGAGACCAAAAGCCATTAAAAATGAAAACACCCTCAAAAGATGGATATTAACACTATTTACTAAGAGGAAGCATTCCTGAGATTTCAAATGCAACATGCATGATAATCAAAAGGCTTACCTCGGTGACCTGTTGGGGGTGGAAACCACTAGTCTAAAGAGAAACCATAAGTTTACATCCACTCTACTAAGGCGGTAAAAAGACACTTCCATTTTACCTCATTCTCTGGGGTGGGAGATGGCGTTACAGAGCTAAGTGACCCTTTCCTAGAACCCTGGATATCTGCGGGGATGGAGACAGGCCGTTCCCACTGAGTTGTTCCTGTTGGGATGTGCCAGTAATAGGTCCCAGCGATGTCATTGATTCTTTTCCAGCCAGGCGGCAAATCCGGATCTGTCTGAAATGACTGATCACTCCAGATATCTGCTGGGAAATGGAAAAAAAGAAAGGGCTTTATTAAAAGAGGAAAAGAGCCTTCCAATGTCAGTACCAAGAGCCAGGCGAACTGTACAGGCAGATGTGTCCACAGTCCAAATGAGAACCACCAAAACCATCCTGTGGATATAAAGTGTGGTAAAAGGGGTGATAGGGAAGAAACAAGGAAAGAGCTGGAAAAGCAGGTTGGCATTTGAGAATATTGACATATTCTCAATATATTCTCAAATATTAGATCCTACTATAGCTCTAAGAACCCTGTGACCAAGCTAAAGCACCATGAACCAGGATCAGCTACCCAAGCAAAATTCACATGGCTACACACCAAATCTATAGGATCCTTCTGTTAATTACTGGCTGGGACCACATATCATTCTCAGCTACGAGCATAAATCTATTTTTCTATAATCATTTTCAATACATGAGTATTGTCTTTATATCTTTCATGCACTTTAACAACCCCTCCCATTCAACTGTAAACACCCACAAAGTAGCAATGTCCTTTTTAATACTCTAGAATTCTAAATTGTTCAGAGAACATTCCCGGGAGAGTGAACTAGAAAGGCCTTAGAATTCAGCAAAGAACCAGACTGGCTTTAAAAACAGGCCAGTAATGTAAACACCTGGAGGAGGACAGGTGTGAGAGACAAGAAGGAACTGTGGGGACTGTGGCAAATGGGTGAGCATTGACAAAGTCCAAAGGCATTCAAATAAAAAAAAATAATAATAGTTTTTTTTTTTAAGCACTGTGGATGCAAATAACATACATTCACTTGAGCCAAATGTGTTTCAGCTACTTGCTTCATATTAATATGATGTCAGTTTCCAGAATAATTATTTGCTTTAAAAAAGTCTCAGTCTTGGAGCCAGCCATGGTGGCACACACCTGTAATCCTAGCCACTCAGGACACTGAGGCGGGAGGATCACAAGTTGAGGCCAGCCTTGGCAACTTGGTGAGACCCTGCCTCAAAACGAAAAATAAAAGGGACCGGGGATGTCGATCAGTGGTAAAGCACCTCTGGATTCAATCTCCAGCACCACACCAAACCAAGCACCCTTATTCTTAGCCAGAGTTAAACATGAAATGGATACAAAAACTAAAGAGGAGAGGAAGTAGGATCAGAAATTCACAGAGATGGCGGGGTCATGAACGAATCCCACGCAGCTCCATCAATGCAGGCAGGAAAACAAACTTGAGTTCTCCACCCAAGCAACACTAGAAGGGTTAGGGCCTTTCCTCTGTGGCCACATAAAAGAGGCCAGGGCACGTTATAGAGCTTTAAATCAGAACAAACATGTAGGCTTTGATCTGGATGAACGTCACTGCACCCCATGTGGGCAGGCTTGACTGAGGCTGTTGCAACCACAAGAAGAAAAGGAGAAACCCAACAAAGAGGCTGATTAAGACTCTGGGCACAGATGTGCATTCATGCAGCTGTCTGGCATTCCAGAATTTTTTTTTTTTTTTTCATTTAAATCTGCCAGAGGCAAAACTGCCACCAGTGTCAAATTATGATGCAAATTTCCCCCTTCCTGAGAGAAAAATTAAGCATGATTTCATAATTTCAACTTAACCACATTTTGTAGAAACCACTTGAGCCAAATGTGTTTATATATTCCTTTTTCTTGTCCCTCCTTTAGGGGGTAATGGGGTCATTTTGATTGTTACTTTGTTTTCAGTCTCTTAACTGGGACAGGAAAGGTAAAATACATGGTAAAATACACCTTTAGGGATTAAATTGGAGAAAACTCTTGCAAGTGATTCCTTGTCCCAATTTAGTGACTCAGAGGAGCTCTGGGGCAAAGCAGAAGGGGTATAACAGAGACTGCCAGTGACCATTTCTATGGGTTTATGAGGTCTAAGGGCCTGAATTTCCACATTTATCCTAGGTGTCTTTACTGCAGGGGCATTAGCGAGTATGAGGAATAGCTACACACAGTATCAGCACAAGAAGTCATGTCAGACCCTGGGCCCAGATCAAAAGCATTGGATTCTGAGTTTGGCTGCCTGAGGAGGTAACTGGGGGTGGAAGGAGCCAGGGCTGTAGCATGACTGTGTGCTGAGTGGCAGGAATTGGGCTGTTTTGATCTGAACCAAAACTACCCTACTTTTACCTGATTTATAGTCCAAGTTTATGCTGAGAGTTTGCTGGAACAAATTTAAAAGGAGGCTTATTTTGTTGCATATTTACAACATTAACAGTCCCAGCATCACCTACAGAATCCCCTCGTTATTGCACATTGACACAGAGGGCGCAAGGGCAGGCGGACAATATGCCTGTCTCACTAATCGTTGTCTATCCAACATACAGTATGGCAGCAATTCAGTAATAAATGGTGGATGGATGGATGGATGGATGGATGGATGGATAGATGGAAAGAAGGAGACAGAAAAGAATAAAAAAGGAAGGAGGGAGAAATGAGTGAATGAATTAGATCTTCCAATGAACTTGGCACTTAGCAGAAGAGGTAGCCTAAAGCAATCTGTTCTATGCAATTTCTTTTTTCTTTCTTTTTCTTTTTTTTTGAGAGAGAGAGAGAGAGAGAGAGAGAGAGAGAGAGAGAGAGAGAATTTCAATATTTATTTCTCAGTTTTCGGCGGACACAACATCTTTGTTTGTATGTGGTGCTGAGGATTGAACCCGGGCTACACGCACGCCAGGCGAGCGCGCTACCGTTTGAGCCACATCCCCAGCCCTGTTCTATGCAATTTCATAAAACAGAGCAACTCCATGACCCCCAGCACTGCTAACAATGTCCTCCTGGATAAAACAGAAATGCAGCTGGTCCACCTTATCCACATCCATGGATTAAACCAAGAGAATCAACAGAATTAAAAAAGTAATGATAACAACAACAACAAAAAAAATCGATATCTGAACTGAACATGTATGGACTTTTTTCTTGTTTTTATTCTCTAGACAACACAGCATAACAACTATCTACCTACATTTACATTATATTAGGCATTATAAGTCCAGAGATGATTTAAAGTATAAGGGAGGATACACATGGTTTATGATGTAAATACTATGCCATTTTATAAAAGGCACTTGAGTTTGGGATCTGTGAGGGGTCCTGCAAACAATCCCCTGCAGACACCAACAGACACAGTATAACATGATAAACCAGAGTTCTGGGCTGGAGGCCAAGGGGTCTTGAGTGGGATTGTGTACCTTTTTTGTACTGACAGGTTCCACAAGGAAAGTAGGCACTATCCCTTCTGAGGCCTCTCAAGCCCCTTGCATTTTATCTTGTTTAATCTGCACAGTCTCGTGATGTTTCCTACATAAAGCTATGTATACATTTAGATAAGTGCTCTGGACTTTATTAATGGCCCAATAGTTTTCAATTAGTAGAAAATGAGGGGAGGAAATTAGTTGAGCAGGCAGGTAGAATTCCTGGCCCTTCTAGAACTTTCCAACCACAACAGCAACATTTTTCTCTGTTACATATTTGCCCTGTAGGTATGATTTTCCATGAAAATCAAATCAGTTGTTCTTCAAAATTTCTGCTTTTATAAAATGAACTTCGACACCATAGTTAGAGCAAGAGTCCTGTGGAGCTCAGACTCTGGAATATCAAGAAGCTGCTTCTGCCCTAAAGTTGTTCCAAATATCATGAAGCAGCTTTAGACAGCTGTCCTGGGACAGTTACCACCAGGGAAAAGGCAGGAGGGAGGGTGTGCAGACCAACCAACCAGGCATATCTGAAACAACAGGTGGCTAGGAGAGAAAGCGTCAGTCCCTCTCAGCTCTCCTTACTGAGTGAAGCTGTGCTGAAGACCGTGCAAGAAGCTCAGCATGGAAAGGCAATGGTGCTGGACGGTCTCACTGCACTCCTGATTTTCAGCAGGCTGCGTAAACTGAGTGTCTGTCATGCACCTGTTGTTGACCAATTTGCTGAGGGTTTTGAAGTCACAATGTGGTATTCTTAGTTTCCAGTGGGAATATCCTGGGAGACCTCCATATTAGAGAACATGTTTTCTCACTTTGGGTGAATCTTTGTGCCACAGTAATCTTGAGAAGTTAGAATCAGTATCAGCACAAAGCACACTGCAGGATCCCATCTCAGTTCCCCATCTGCAGAACTAGAACTCAGGCCAACTATGGGGTTGCTCAAGGAAAGATTTATAAGAGTTTACTGGTGAAATCTATAGAAAGCCTCAGAAGTATTTAAAAAAGCTCCTGAATTTATAACACAATAGATATCCACCAGCTTGATGTAAACTAAAAAGTGTTATAATACCAATTGCTGATAGGCATGTAAAACAACGGGAACTGGTATACATTCCCAGGAGAAGGGTAACTGGATATAATCACTTTGGAAAAAAGAATAGTATTAATTATAAAGTTGACAGTATCTCTACTTTATAACCTAGCAATTCTACACCTAGTGCACATCCTAGTGGACCCACGTGTTTGCAGTATGTAACATATTCACAGCAGAAGCATTAAGACAGAAAAAAGCCTCAAAACATCCTAGACAGCCATTTAAGGCAGAATGAGTAAATACATTGCAACACAATGAAGAAATGAGTGAATGCAATGAATGAAGTACAGCTGTACACTAGAATATGGATAAACTCCACAAACACACTACTAATGAAAATAAGGAAGCCAAAAGAGAATGCATTCATTAAATTTCCATTCAAATAAAGTTCAAGAACTAGATTACGATATTTAGGGATACAGACATAGATGGTAAAAGAAGTAGAAAACTATAAAGAAATACAAGGATATAGCTATCACTCACACACACACACACACACACACACACACACACACACACAACAGGTTAATGGATACCTGAAAGTGTGGCTACAATTAGAGAAAGCATATCCAGGACTTCTGTAGTATAAGAAATGTTTTATAGCTGGCTGTGCTAGTGCATGCCTGTAATCCCAGAGATTCAGGAGGCTGAGGCAGGAGGTTTGCCAGACCAAGGCCAGCCTCAGCAACTTAGTGAGACCCTGTCTCAAAATAAAGGAACAAAAGGCTGAGGATGTAGCTCGGTGGTAGAACACCCCGGGTTCACTCTCTAGTACCAAAAAAAGAGAAGTATTTTACCTCTTGACGTGGCAGGTGGTAATGTGGACACTCCCTCTATAATTATGTGTTGAACTGCATGTTTGTGTTTATGGCTATTTCTGAGTGTATATTGTTTTTCACAAATTAAAAAATACGCTGGTAGAATCTTGAGACCCAAGGGTTCAACTGTTGTTTAAAAAGACCTGCACCAGAAGAGAAAGCTGGGCAAAGCAGAATATTTTTCAATACCTAGGAAGATAATCCAAGCAAAAAGAAGGGACTCATTCAAGACTCTTGGTGGCTCCAGTGAGTCTAGAAACGAGAGAAGAATCAGAAAGAAGTCTAGTGATGGCACTATATGGCCTATAATGGGGACTGAAAATGGAATACCAGAGAGGACCTTCTTATCTTGCTCAGCCATTCACTGCTTGAATGACCTTGAACAAAAGTACCTGACCTCTACAGGCTTCAGACCTTATCCATAGAACAAGGATCATAATAGCACCTGCCTCACTGGGTAGTGTATGAAGCACTCAGAACGAAGGTGGCAGGTAACAGGCTTAGTCACTACCTGAACACCCACTCTCCTTTATTACAGATTACAGGTCTCCAAAGCCAGCAATAAATATATTGACATATGCAGCTTACTAAAGTCAGAGCAAGAATTTTTTCATATATCCAAAAGAAAATGCTTGCTACAGAATCTAAGAGGTTAAATGGTCACCATGGTTCAAAGAATGAGGCTCAAAGAAGATAATCTAATGGCAATTCTTTCCATGGAGAAGAAGGTATGAAAGCTCCCTGGCATGGACAGATTTAGAGGCAGCTCTAGACTCTAACCCACTTGCCTTGCTGGGCTTCTACCTCCTCATGCACTGTTATGGTTTGGATGTGAGGTGTCCCCCAAAAGCTCATGCGTGACACAATGCAAAAAGGTTCAGAGGAGAAATGATTGGATTATGAGAGTCTTAACCCAACCAGGGAATTGATCCCCTGATGGGATTAACTGGGTGGTGACTGAAGGTGAGTGGTTGTGGCTGGACGAGGTGGGTCCCTGGGGGTGCGCCTTTGGAGTACACATTTTGTATCTGGCCAGTGGAGTATCTCTCTCTCTGCTTTCTGATCATCATGTGAGCCGCTTTCCTCCTCCACACTCTTCCATGATGTGCTGGGAGCCATCAGCCAAGTAGGTATGACAAATTCCTTGCCAGCTTACTCCCATGCTGTCTAGTGGAAGGACTTCTGAAAGGTGACCTTGCTCAAGGACCAGGGCAGGATCCGTGTTTAGGGTGTTCCCCCTTTAGAATAGGGCGGTTTAGCATAATAGGAGATTAGGGTGTTCCCCCTTTAGAATAGGGCGGTTTAGCATAATAGGAGATTAGGGTGTTCCCCCTTTAGAATAGGGTGTATCCTGCTGCTGAGTTCCTCTTGAGTGCTTAGGGTCAGACAGTATATTTTGGGAGACAGAAGCCCATGCGGAGTGGATTTGGGCAGAGAACGTGGATTCCCCCAGAGCGTGTTTGTAGACGGCCGGTGTGAGTTCGGGAATAAAGAATTGCTGTTTGAATCTACAAGCTGTGTGGAGGCTCGTGATTTGTGCCCAGCCAGAGACTGCGGCAATGATGTTCTTCCTCACTTTGAACCTTGAGGAATGGAGCCAGCCTCCTATGGACTGAGACCTCTGAAACCGTGAGCTCTCAAATAAACTTTTCTTCCTCTACAATTTTTCTGATCGGGTCTTTCAGTCACAGCAGTGAAAAAGCTGACTAAAACACACACCATTTGCGCTCTGGCCAGCTGTGCCTCTGCCACCACAAGACACCTTCTCTTTTTTTTCCAAATGCCCCGTCTTCCTCTCTCAATGAATGTCTAAGTGGAAAATATTTCATAATTTTAAAAATAAAGGTGTATGTCCTCTGTTCTCCATCTTAAAGCAGATTTGCTAAATTCTTCCTAGGTTTCTCTCAAACACATTCCACCCCAGATGAATAAAGTTGCTTTGCATCAGTATATGATTTTTGAGTCCCCCCCACCCCCCACCCCCACCCTGCTGTGGGGCTGGGGCTTTCATTAGAAAAAAGTTCTCCACCCATAAAGTAAAGTGCATCTTATATTTTTACAGTAAGGCTCGCACCAGTCCCAGCCAGAGGGCAAGACTGGATCCAGAGGGCTGCTATGGGTAATGACAAGGACCCTGAGGCTGAACCGGGTATGTATCATGCACCCTTTGTTGCTTAGGGTTTATTAATCATGGCTGCTCCATGAAAGACGCACTATGCTCAACCTATTTCTGAGTGGAAAACAAACAGGTTTAAAGTCAAGGAGGTAAATTTTTACTTTTTCACAGAGGTGAAAAAAATCCAATATGGTCAGCATGAGGAATTTAGAAAAAGTGTGAAAATGAAATAAAGCAAAACAATGCTATAAGGCTGAGATTATAAGGCCAGCAGGCGACCTGACCAAGTGTCAAGCAGCTATGAAGTGACGGTACCAAGCTTCATCTCGGGGCCTGGACTTGGGCTCCAAGCCACCCTGGAGTTCCAGGTGTGTCGTGGTGAGTACACTTCCAATGCAGGCCTTTCCACATGGACCTCCTTTATGGGCCTCCCTCCCTGACTCTGCTCCAGGACAGTGTCCCCTGGGTCACAAGGCCTTCCCCTTAGAAGCCTGGAGACCGGATCCCACCCTCAGACACACTGCAGAGGCTGATCTCCGTGTTCCTCCTCCTTCCCTCCAACAAGCTTTTGCACCAAGGGACTTTCCCCGCTTTTGGTTTCCCATCTCCTGTCACCACCATAAGTCACCACAGGCACTTTCACACGCTGGCAGGGAATGGGTCAGTGGTGGAAGCTGAGAGCCACAGGTGTCCTTTCAAAATGGCTCTGTAGTCCTTCTTGTTTGTATTTTTTGTTCTTTTTTGAAGAAATAGGAAGCAGGGACTGGAAGGGAGTAAAAATAGCAAGGCTGAGAGCCCCACAAAGTCTCTCTTGTGCTGGGAGCCTCTTGGGCCAAAAGCAACACTTGGCGTGGGAACAAGGGGCCCATCTGTGAGCAGCCAGGACCCGCCTGCTCCAGCCACCTCAGGCGCCAGTGCTAAGGGCCTGGCTACACCCTGGCTTCCTCGTAGGACCCACTAATCTTGGCAGGGGCTGGTGTGAGAAGCAAACCCACCTCTAATCACCTTCTCCCTGGGCTCTCTTTCAGAAACCCAGGATCAAATAAAGATGAATTAGCAACTAGCAGGAGCTGGAAATTTCCTCTCCTGCTGAGGAGGGCAGAGGAAGGAGGAATGGGAGAGCTGGGAGTCTATATTTAGCAAGGTCTGTGCTGCAGAGCACAAAAGATTTCCTGCAGGTCCTCAGAATGGCATTCACTCCCTTCCTGGGCGTGTGTGTGTGCCCAGCTCCAGAGCGCAGGGCACAGGGTGGGAAGAGGGAAGATGGATGAATGCATCCAGCAAGCACTTCCTGTCCACCCTGGGTCAGGCTTTGTTTCCGAGCTGTGGGTGAGAGATGATGATGATGATGGACAGGGAGCTGCCCTAAGGGTGGAGAGCAGGGGTTCTCAAGCAACTAAGTCACCTGGCAGGCTGGGGTCACCCCCTGAGCTTTGGGAGTGACCAAAAAACCCATCTGCTAATGGTTTCCTAACACTATACTTTTAAGAATCAAAGTGGAGACCTGGGTCACAGAAAAGTCAGCCATTATTCTCCAAACTCCACCAAACAACTGGCTACAGAATAAAACACATGAAATGTTCTTCAATCATTTATTTAACCACTTATTCATTCTTTGATAGTAAGCCCTTCTGTCAACATCAAGTATCATCCAGAGGCTGTGAAAACAGCAGTGACTAGAAGAGGTAAACTGGGTAACAGACTCAACCAGGAGGGGACCAGGAGGGCTATCTAAAATAGTCCAGAGCCAGGCCTCCAGGTCTAGATAGTGAATTATAGATTTGCTGAGACTTCCAAGCAGCAAACAGAGACTACTTAGAATTTATCCTTTACCAAAGGGGCTGGGAGAAACTCGGACCATGGCAACGAGGGAATGAGCCCCAAATGTGCTGAATCCATGAGCTCCCAGGATCCTCACCTGCTGGCCACCAGAGGGGATGAAAGTCCCCCCAAACAGTCTCAAAGCCCATGTATTTCTTGCTATATTCAATTGCAAGACATAATTTATATCCTGTTACGTCTATCATAGCCTTAAAAAAATTTCACTTTGTATTCAATTGAGCTTTCATGTGGCAGCATTATTTTAACAGTTGTCATAAACTCTATAACAGTTTGGGGAGTGTTAATGCCCTAACACTTCTCTTCATATTTTCCTTTAAAAATTCAACATTAAGATTTTTGAGTGTCCTTGAAATAGGGAGTTATTTGTAGCTGAGGATTTTTCTGTTGAAACTGAGTAAATATTCCAAGAACTCAGTATTCAGATAGTCCTTAAATCTGGGTCTTTCAACACTAAACATATTATATGTTTTTATTAAGCATTTTGGCATAAGAACACCAGGAAATTCCCTAGTTTAGACTCACTGGAGACATGGTCTGTGCTTACTTGACCTAACTTTTCTCAGAGCCGTGTTAATGCCAGGAACAGGGACTGTGGTATCAGATCAACAGCATAGATTTGAATCTAGCTTAAATAAGTGGCTTAATTTCTAATGGTCTGTCACAATGGCTCACTGTCACACCGTGAGCTCATAGCTCATAGGTTTGATGGGGAACAAAGAACCCAACACAAAGTTGGGCACATAGTAATCACTCAGTAAATGATGTTTATTATTATCAGTCAACAATTGCTTCATTCAAATATGTTTTTGGACAAAAACATTCTGTAATATAAAACTTTTTTGTGGGGGGGGATGTTGCGGATAGAATACAGGACCTGTGCATTCTAGGCACATTCTCTACCATGGAGCCACACTCTCGGCCCCTATAAACTTTCTGAACTGGCATCTACCACAAAGCATTTCTTCCTTAAAATAAATGAGATTTTTGAGAATTTATAACAACTAAAGTGTTCAACTAAAAACGTAATTTTTACGTAGCTCGAGAAAACTAGATAACACCAGCTACAAAGGATGAATCATGTAAGAACATACTTGTTTTGTATATAGCACCTCTTTAATCAGCAGGTGACCGTTTTATGTCATGTAGTTGAGTCCTTAAAGCAGCAGAAATGAGCATGCTTTATCCTGAAGACATTCCTCTTTTGAGATTGCTCTGACTCTATCTCACATTCTTGGAGAGAAGGTGAACAGAAAGTGATCTGACGCTGGGGGCAGACTGGAAGTGATGTCTTTCTATTCTCAGATTGTTAACAAAACTTTACTCACCAATACAATCCAGGTAACTTCATGGACAAACTTAAAAATTAAAAAGTATGAAATGTAAACAGCTAAATGTACCTGAAAGGAAAAATTCCAAGTATCTGCTCACCTATCCAAACATATATACATATATGAATACATAGAAGAAAGGTTAAGTATGAGTTACCAAAAAAAAAAAATATATATCATTTTTTTTTGTACCAGGGATTGAACCCAGGGGTGTTAACCACTGAGCCACATCCCCAGCCCTTTTAGAAAATATTTTATCTAGAGACAAGGTCTCTCTGTGCTGCTCAGTACCTTGCTAAATTGCTAAAGCTGGCTGTGAACTCACAATCCTCCTGCCTCAGCCTCCTAAACCACTGGGATTACATGTGGCTTGTAGAACATTTTAATTTCATCAGAAAGTCTAATTCTAAATACCTACACATTCAACACATGTATATTTTCCTATTAATTATGAAAGGAGCTAGGTATAGTGGCATACGCCTGAAATCCCAGCATCTCAGAAGGCTGAGGCAGGAGGATCATGAGCTCAAAGCCAGGCTCAGCAATTTAGTAGGGACCTGAGCAACTAAGAAAGCCTCTGTCTCTAAATTAAAAAAAAAAAAAAAAAAAAAAATATATATATATATATATATAGATAGATAGATAGATAGTTAGATATGGCTATAGATATAGATATAATATGGGCTGAGGATGTGGCTCAGTGGTTAAGCGCCCCCGAGTTGAATCCGTAGTACCCCAAACAAAAGACTGAAAGCAGCTGTTATGATTTTGAAATGATATGAAATATCACCTGTGAACACTATTTTCATTTGTAGTATGTACAATGTACAACACAGCATAAATTACAACCACTACTAAGACTCCTCTGACTTCCCCCTCCCCAAACAGAAACACTTAAAAATATTTACTTAAGTGGGCCACGGTGGACAGACACCTGTAATCCCAGAGACTTGGGAGGCTGAGGCAGGAGGATCACAGCATCAAGGCTAAGCCCAGCAACTCAGTGAGGACCTAAGCAACTTACTGAGACCCTGTCTCAAAATAAAAATGAAAAAGGCTGGGGACTTAACTTGGTGGTGAAGCGCCTCTGAGTTCAATCCTCAGCACCAAAACAAACACAACACCTTAAAATGTGAGTGAATACTCATATTTTACTGCTGAGAAGTGTTGGGGGGGGGGGAACTACATTGAAACTAACATCCATCCAAAATCCAAAAATCTAAGCATAAAAATGAAAGAATGAGTATAGCTGAGCATGGTCTTGAAATCAGTAATTTTTGGGTACCTTTTAGACCGTAGAGATCACAACATATTTACATGAAAATCACCAGGTCGTTTGTATTACGTTTTCTGCCAGTTGCTGGCCTCTACCCCTCACCTAGGATCTGGCAGTAATGTACCCTGTTCAAACTGGGCAGGATGATTTAGGTTTGGCACCAAGAGCAACAAATCAGGCATTCGATTCTTTGGTTTCAAGTTTGGATATTTCAATATCTAACCCTAACCACAGCATTAAAGGAAGAGCTACTATTATGTGGAAATTAGGCAAAGGTAACTGCCAACTTCATTCAGAGAACATGTCCAGTTCTCACATTCTCCATCAACGCCATCTTGCAACTTCATTTTATTATTATTTTAGAGTGAGCAGCTGAAGAGGAGGCAGAATATGACCATGATAAGAACCTTTGTTTGTCCTCCATACAATTAAACCGATGGAATTACTATGTGCACCACTCTTTTTCAAGGTCGACAGGTCTGAAGGTCTATTTAATGGAGTTAATTTCTTCTCCATTATTTCGGCAGGATTTCAATGTGTTTTTCTCCTAGATTTGTGGTCCTCAGGCTGGTATACAAGGGCAGTGGTCCTAAGAAGGAAGCTACTCCAGGGGCTGCCAAAGTCATTATGATCCTAAACAGTGGCATGCCAGGACTTGACTTCCATCTATGTTTAGCAATACAATACAAAATGGTTTTGAGAATCAAGAACTAGCACAGCAATTCCATGACAAGTTGGCTTTTTGTTGGCACACTAAAAAAAAAAAAAAAAAAAAAAAAAAAGCTAAAGAGGGTATCTTTAAAATCAAAATCTATGTGTGGGAACATTATACCCCAGCACTCCCAAAGATTAAAATGCATATTTTATGCTTCTGATGTAAGAACTATGCATGTCCTTCTAGAGCGTTGTAGCACTTTCAAAGTGCTGTAACAAGAACAATCTCATTTGATCCCACAAAATTCTGCAAAAGAGATAGAGGACGTACTACTCCCATTATATAGGTAAAGAAATGGATTCTGGCAATGTTAAATAACTTGATGAAGGTTAGAAAACTAGTCTGTTCTTCCGACTGTGGAAAAACCTCAGTGTATTTCTGTAAGGGAAGCATTCTACTTGCTAAGTGCATTTTAAAGGTTAAATGCCTTTTGAAGAAATCAGCAGAACTACAGTAAATTGTTCAGGGTGCCAGGGTGGTTAATGGATAAGCCTTAATATTTGATGTAAAACAGGACTTTAGACTACAGATGGAGAGGAGGAATACAGAGGAAAAAGTGTTTTTCTGAGATTAAGTTTTAAAAACACATTTAAAGTAATCAGAGTGAGAGCATTTCTGTTTCTGATACCTCTGAGATATTTACTCTCCACCTAAATAAAAGAATTTGTAGCAGTTTATGTAAAAGACAGATATATTTCAACCAATAAAATGGCAGAATACAGCCATGGGGTTGAGAAAAAAATTTAATGTCTTGCTCAAAAAATTTACAAAATCTTCGTTGTTTAATAAAAGAAGTTCATTAGAAAGCAAGCAAGCAAGCAAGAAACCTTTTCCTCAGCACCAAGTCTAAGAGGAGTTTAATAAGTGGGAAACAGCTGTGGAAGTAGAAAGACAGTAATTAATAATGAAGGTTACACTTTACATCTGGGTGATTTTCTTTTCTAAATCTTATTCTAAATGGCAATCATGCTATGCAGGAGAAAACTACGTGTGAGCAATTATTTAAAACAACAAAGTTAACTGGGTAAACCATTCTGTACTTTTTCTTTTTTCCACAAGAAGCCTAGTGTTTGGAGTCTCATAAACAAGGTACCTGTACTGGACATTGTAAGGTGCTCACCCACATCTAATCTCTTCTTTTATAGTGATATAAACTTCTGATTGCACATATGGATACTCAGAATAAAGATGAAATGTCTGGGGCTGGGGATACAGCTCAATTGGTAGAGTGCTTGCCTGGCATGCACAAGGGCCTGGGTTTGATCCCCAGCACCACAAAACAACAAGAACAAAGACGAATTTTCCCAGCCTCCTTTGCAGCTAGATGTGTCCAGGCAGGGAATATTCTAAGCTCAAGACTGTATAGAAATTTCCAAGCATTTGCTAAAAACAAAAACAAACAAACAAAAACAACAACAAACAAACCAACAAACCAACGTGGCAAGCACACATTTTCTTGCTGCCTGGGAAAAGAAATGTTCTTCTGGACCATGAGGGACAAAGCTATAACCTAGAGATGGTGGAGTAGTGAGGCAGAGGGAATTTGGTTCCTGAGGCTTTGTGGAACAGAGCCATTCATCAGTGGACTGCTACTGCCAGACTGCTATGTGAAAAGGAAATACATTCCTACTGTAATAAGTCACTGTTATTTTAGATTTTATATATGGATAGATGATTGTAACTTTTCATCTAATAGCAAGAAACTAAGTCCAGTCCAGGATCTAGAAAGAAACAGCTTCTAACTGTTTCACTTTGCAATCTCACATTCCAACTCTAAACCTCTAGGCATCTAAATGATCAAGCTGGTTTAAGCAGCTCAGGTTCCTGATTCCCAATATGTCTAATTCTCTTTCTAAAATATCATACTGCTAAAACATAACTTTATCAGTTATGATTCATTCATTTTCCACCACCTACCAATCTAAACATCACAACCTCACTTCCAAACATTGTCAAACACAGCAGGTGCAGACACTATGCTGGGCCTAATTTTTCACAAACCTTAGTCTTCAGTATTTCACTAAACACAGGCAACATCTAATCGTTCATTGGGTTGAAGGCTTTGAATTCTTTGATCTCTACTATCTTCTTCTCTCAGCCCCTACAATTTTAGATCAAAAGAGAGAAGCAAAGATTCTTCTGGGGAAAACCAATTAGCTGTCACACACCTGTGAACAGCTTGGTTTTTCTTTTCCAGTAATGACAGAGTGACATGCAGAGCTCTGAGTTTCTCAAAGACACTGAGGCCAGGCTCCGTGGCACAAACCTGTAATCCCAGTAACCAGCAAGGCGGAGGTGGGGGGATCACGTGTTCCAGGACAACTTGGGCAACTTAGTGAAATCCTGCCTCAAAAACAGAGAATGAAGAAGCTGGAGCTTTCTGTGAAAAAGAGGCAAAAGTATTTGTAGATTCCATCTGCCAGAGATGCAAGTGTAGAAAGTGTCATTTTTTTTTTTTTTTACTCAAAATAGATTCCAGCATAATATAATATTAGGTAATAGAGCCAAAATTTCAGAAAAGAACAAGTAACTATGCTAACTAGTCTCAAAACTCTCCAACAATAAATCGGTGCTTCTTTCCTGCAAAGATTAGAATATGGAACGATTTGGTTTTTAACTTGTGAATCCCCCAAAGCAAAAAGTTCCAAAAGGTCTCACATGGGTGCTATTAATCACAAATTAAGCAGATTTAAATTCCATAGAGCAAAGAGCAGATTCCACCCCCCCCTCCCCCGCCCCTTATTAAAATAAATGTAATCAACCGAGGTCCTACAACATGACACAGGTACACAATGTGGATTTTCTGAATGTTAAGTGAATGTAGCTGGGAGTGGCCCCCTTTTTCATATTTTATTCTCAAAAATTATAGATGCTGCCTAAATAACACCGATGTGAATGAGAGCTATGGGAAGGAGAACAGAGAAGAAATAGAAGGAAGGAAGAAAATGGGAAAAGGAGCAGGAGAGGCATTTGTCACTAAGTAGTCTGCCTGCTAAATCTGAATCCTGCTTTGCTGCCATCCAAAAAGGGTCCAGAATTTTGCTGTTTGCTATTTTTTATTCCCCCACAAATGCTCTAGTTAACCCACTAGGATTTGAACTCCAGTCAACGTGCTAAAATTATCTTCCTACAAGAAAACTGCTCTTGAAGCATTAGCAATTTCTTATCTGCAGGTCTCCAGGAAGGATTCCAAATTTATTATACTATAGAAATAGTTGGAGATATTTTTTGTTTTGTTTTTCTCATCTGAAAATCTTAGCCTTTCACTTGTAAAAACTCCAATTTATAACAAGTTTTTGTCCTGGGTTTAGTTCTATTTCCTTCTTTCTAGATCTATGGGTAGTTAATGTCTCTCTGTAAAAGATGGTTTATCTGCTCTTGAACTCTGGTATGTTCTAAGTGTCTTCCCCAACATTCTCCCTTACTTTCTGCAGGAAAGAAATTACTATAAATTAAAGGCACTTGAGAGATGACTGCTCATCACACACAAATCATTAAGATCATTAGGTCTCAAAAGTGGGCACAGAGGAACATTCTTTGGAAGCCAATGAATCAGATGCTGTATCAAAGTCTTCCTTGTTGTACATTAAATAGGCAGACACCGGTGGAGACAGAGTATATGGCTGTGTGGGAACTCTGTCCTAGATAACTGTTTGTGCTTCCTTCCTCAGAGGAACAAACTGTGCATCTTGCTGTGTTACAGATGTGCTTTGATGAATGAACTGAGAGCATTTTTACCCCTCCCTTTAGAAAATATTACAGTGGGAAGTCCCCAAACCATGCAGCCAGGAACAGAAAGGAACTGAGAGAAAGAAAACACACACACACAAAATTTTTTTTTTATTAATTCCCTTTGAAGAAACAAACTTTATAAACTGCTTTAAAAAGCAGGAGTACATTTTTGGAGGCCCAGATTTCACCATCACCCTGGGAAACCTTGACCTCTTTCATGGCCACTGGGTCTAAGAAACATATGTATGAGAATTAAATTGATAAACAACCCCTAAATAAGTAAGCTGCAACTTGATTCACCTGTCCATGAAAAGAATCTGATTCAACCATTTCAGTGCTGCATCTTTCACTGAAAAAAACTACATAAATTTATACTCATATATCTATAAATAAATCTTTTTCCCACTCCAAAACAAACAAATAATATAATCCTGTGAACCAGCAATATCAAGTATACACCACATTCATTATAGGATATGTATGAGGATGTTACATGCATGGTTATTTGTGCTCCTGGGGAAACTGAGGCAAGCTAGAAGCCAATCACTCTATAAGGGGAAAATAAATTGTCCTACAATCACACTGTGAAGTACCATGAAGCAGTTAAAACAGTGCATTGGATGTACACACAGTGTAGGGATAGGTTTGTAAAATGCAGTACATGGGGAAAAGTATCCCTTAAGTAAATTTAGCACCTCCCCCAAATAATAATGCACACTGTAAGTATACGTTTGAGCAAAAAGGTAACATTAAATGCATTAGAATGGTTGCCTATCTGAGGAGGGAATGGAGTGTGGGGAGGGGAAAGTGGGGAGTAAATAACTGCATAAAATAAGGGAGAGGTTTTGCAGGGACCAGTGATGAAAATCTTTCATGAGTCATGTTGCATGAATATGACGCGCCTACAACCGAGGTCCAAAACAAACTCACGTTTTCACACACGTTTTCCATAACAATAAAATCATCAAAGATACAGACATCCTATGGGTAGCCACTGAAGTGATTCAGAGTTCTGAAAAGCCTTAAATTCTACAGTTGTGTTATTCAATATGGTAGCCACTAAATGCCCCATGGGGCTACTGATCACACAAAATGTGGCTCACTCAGTCCAAGATGTGCTGCCAGAGTAAATCACACACTAGATTTGAAAACTTGGAATGACAATGAGAATATAAAATATCAATTTTATAAGGATATATTGAAATGATAATATTTCCACATATTAAGTTAAATAAAAATAAATAATAATTTATAAATAATAAAATTATCCTATTTTTACTTATTTTAATATGGCTATTACAATATTTACTATATTATGTGACTCATGTTTTATTTATATTTATATTTTGGCAGGGGTACCAGGGATTGAACTCAGGACATTTAATCACTGAGCCACATTCCTGGCCCTTTTTATTTTGAGACAGGGTCTCACTACATTGCTGAGGGCATCACTAAGTTGCTGAGGCTGGCTTTGAACTTGGGATCCTCCTGCTTCACCCTCCTGAGCCGCTGGGATTACAGGCCTGTACCACCACACTTGGCCTCTTGTTATATTTGGAGTGGACGGTGCTGTTCTAGCTAGTTTTCCCAATGACCTTGGGATTCCAGAGGGATCTTTTTGATAAAAATTTTTATTGAGCCTCAAATTGGAAGGTCCTGAAAAACATACTGTGGTCCTTGGCTGGAGGGACATAAAAGTGGCTCAGGATCAAATATTAAAATTCTCGTGAGGAATTGACAACAATTTTGAAGTACTCACAGCCTTCCACGGCTCTCATTTCCAAACCTCTCTAGAATGCAGCTCTTCAGAAATTCATATCCAGACCCCCGAAAGGAGACTAAACAAAATGAAAATCTCTACTGCAACTCATTCGGAAACTATGCCTTAAATTAGATAAACCTGGTAATTTTTCAAGATAGATGCAATTAATATGAAATTTAAGTATCCAATACTGGGAAGTACTTTGAAAATCAGAATGACCTTGCTATTAACAACTCAAGAACTCAGAAATCCCCTCCCTGCCCTCGCCTGTTTTCTGTTACTTGTGGACTACTTTTCCCACACTCTGGTACGGAGGGACCCTCCACTGCCTGGTGAAGGCCTCTCTACTCCTCTGGGACAAGACCCATGCATTGTCATCTTTGTGCTTCCTCCACAGAGTACACGCTGGTCACACAGTGGATGGTCATCCAAGAGCCATCCGATTAACTGAAAATTCATGTTTCTAGAAAGGCAGGCTGAGACATTTGGGGAGGAGTAGTCAGCAGCACGCTGTGCTCGATGCCCTCTTCAACACGGTGCCCCTCCTCCCTTTGCCATCTCACTCCCTTAAGCCCCTTTTGACCCGGGTCCAACTAGACCCTCTGGTCTCACAACACACCATCCATTCCTGCGTCCCGAGCCTTTGCCTGTGTTGTTCCTCTGGGCTGAAATCTTCTTCTCTACGTGAAACTAAAAGCTGTTCACTTTTCAAGGGTCACTTCTTCCACAAAATTTTCCTAATCACCCATTTTAAGAATTAACCTGTTTCTCCTTGTGCTACCACTTCCCTTTAGAGATGAGTTTCTCAGGGTAATTTTCCACAAAGGATTACTTTTTCTACGCGAGATGCTCATCTCCCTCAGCTCTTAGACTCTGGAGTCGAGGACTGGGTGTGTCAGGTCCAAAACGAACAGCAGCGAGAAAGTCTGATGGAAACTGGAAAGCTATTTTTTTTTTTTTTTTTTTTTGCGGGGGCTCTACAGACCACATTCATGAATTTAGAATTTACTATACATGCAACAAAATTATTATACAAAATGCTATCAAAAGTTTTGAACAGGGGAACCCACAGGTTTTGAGATTATTGTTGCTGACAACATACAGAACAAATGAGATGGAGTTGAATGCATTTGTATTAAAATTACGTGCATGGGGCTGGGGATGTGGCTCAAGCGGTAGCTCGCTCGCCTGGCATGCCTGCAGCCCGGGTTCGATCCTCAGCACCACATACAAACAAAGACGTTGTGTCCGCTGAGAACTAAAAAATAAATATTAAAAAAAAAAAATTCTCTCTCTCTCCCTCTCCCACTCTCTCTTTAAAAAATAAAATAAAAAAAAACAAATAAAATTACGTGTCATAATGTACATTCGAAAATTACATGTCAGTAATACAAGTGACAATATAGAGCCAAATTAAGATTTAATTATAAATTCAACATCCCTATTTAATTTAGCTATCAACTTAAATCAATGATTAAAAACCCAGTCACTGGCCATTTCAGAGTCCTTCCTCCCAGCATGTAACTGTTGTCATGACAACATGACTTCATCTGTATCTCATGCTTAAAGGGAAAGAATGAGCATCAATCAGATTAAATAAAGAATACATGGACCAATTTTGAAATGTAAAGGGAACACGTTTCAACCCAAGGTTACCCAATATAATCCCTTTCAAATCCCCTTAAGTAGTAGAAACTGGGACGGGCTTTTATAATCATTAAAATTGTGCTTAGCATCTACATTCTTTACACATAATAACACACGCTTAAGTTCTACACACCAGCCCTGTAATTAGTCAAGGACTTTTCAAAACATTTCCTGCCCTTACACTGACATTATCTTAAAGCTGTGCAAGGCGGAGGTCACACATCCTTTTTCTGCCTCATCCCTTCTAAAGGATGTACTCTCATTAGGAACAAATTCCCTGATTCAAAGGAGATGAGATAAGGGAGTGGGATGGTGGCCCATCCTCCTACAGAAGTCAATTATCTGTTCCACCCTTACAAATTATCTAAATGTTGGACAGCATTATAATGACTTTATAAATTAATTTGAAGATTCTGGAAGAACCAGAATCTTTTTGTGGCTCTTATTTAGTCATTACTCTAAATAAGAGCCACAAATGGATGAAGTTTTGACTAAAAGTTTATAAACTGAATCAATTTCTTCATTTTTCCCCATGCATTAGATTTTCATTTAACATGACCAACTGTCCACCCTCCATCTTTTTTTTTTTTTTTTTTTTTTTTTTAAACCAAAGGCATTTAAATTAACTGCAATGCTATCAGACTGAAAAGGCCTTGTGCATCCACAGTACTTCAGCAATGGTCTTGTCAATGGGACCACAGTGTCCCAATACCATGGGCTAGACTCAAGAGTGGTTCTCACTCCAGGGACACTTAAATGTATGAAAGTGTCTGGTGTTTCCACAATGACTAGGGCATCATGGTGGGCAGGAGCCCAGCTAAATGACCGGCTATGAGCAGACAGATCAGCTAGGGTAACAAACCATCCTGGTTTTCTGAGATTCAGTCAATTTTAGCACTAAAAGTTCCACATCCTGAGAAACCCCTCCATCTCAGGCAAATGGTCACCTCCAGTCCAGCACAAATGAGGAACTGACTCTTGCCAAACACCAGAGATTCCTTTCTTCTGGACAGTAAATATACGTTTGCCCCTATGTCTTCTAAGAATTCTCTTTGGTTTCATAAATCACCAGTCCCTTTCTGGCTGTGCCATTTATTTACAGTTCAGATCTCAAAGGGAAAGAAATTTTCCTCATACAAACTCATCATCTCAAAGTTCCCGGCTTGGGGGAACCCTGGAGCTAGTTTTTTTTTTTTTTTTTTTTTTTTTTTTTTTTTTTTTAAATAATCCCTATAGCCACACTCAAAACATCTGATTGTTCAGCATATTTCCACTGCCTGATAAACTCTCCTGCAAAACCTATGATGGGGGCCATTGGTGCAAATCTTTCTTATGAGACTTAAACTCTGGGAGGAAGGAAAAATTTTATTCCTAAACTTCTCTCCACAATTTGAGAGACAGACCACTGATTTCTAAAACCTGCTTTCTCTTATCCTTGATTTCCTTAATTTTTTACAAGTAATTTCCTCCATTGTTTTTAAGCTGAGAAGGCATTTTCTACTACTGACAAGTATAAAAATGAAATTCTCTACTTATTCAAATACAAGATGCAATAACTGGAATGAGCTCTCTAAGGAATACATTATACATCTTTATGCAGAAATATTGAAACCTTCTGTGAGACCAGGGTTAAGTCCCCATTCTCAGGCTATTAGAAACACAACTGCTCACGGAGTCTCCAATGGTTTTTTCCTAGAAGTGTTTTCCTTACATGGTCATCAAAGGAGCACCGGTTCCTCTTTGGCAATGGTATTTGGAGGCCCCAAAGATTTAATATCCCTATTTAATACTAGAAAACATTTTTAAGAGCAGAGAAAGAAATTCAGTCACCCAATTCTTTTGACATCTTTTGAGTCTTAATCTGACAATAGGTGCAGAGAATTTGTTTTAATCCTTAAAACTGGTAAAGGTACTCCCCTAACTTCCTGGTCTAGATTTGAACTATTGATTTAGAGGTAGGAGGGCCTCCATGTGTAATGAATCCTTTATTGTTCAGATCTGAGCATTAACTGCAATGCACATCCCTATGAGTCAGTTTATGAGAATAGTTATCAGATAAAACAAAAGGGCAATATTAATTTATTCAGTCTCTAAAACTGAATAAAAGTGTTTTCAACACAAAACAAATCTCCTCAAATAAAACTCTAGACTTGGATACGTTATAGATTATTTTGTCTTAATATGCTTGCTTTTGCAAAGGAGTAATCCAAACAATCCTTTAAAATGTCAAAATCCCTAATATATTTAGTTTGCCCAGTTTTACATGTTTTAAGTTACCAACTAACTTTTAGAAAACTCTTTAACAGTAAATATGAAGTACTCATTTGCTTATTAATACACTCGGGAACAGACCAGGGCAGGCATGCTAGGTGCTATCAGTCCCTCCTGAAGCTTGCAGTCCCACAGAAAAGGGTGGTATCGAGCCAGTAGTGTCCAGTCACACTGACTGTTCTGGGAGAAGTAGGTAGAGTTGCATGGGCATTGTAGCCTGGGCTAATACGGCGGCTGGTGCCCACTAGACTGTGAGATCTGTGAGGACAAGGACAGAGTGAATTTTGTTCATTGCTTATCCCCAGGGCATGTCTAAGGCCTGGCAGTACTGCAGGTGCTTAAAAAGAATTTGTTAAATGAATTCCACGGCCTTACATGTTGGACTCCAATAGAAACATCTGTAGGTAGCCTATAACCACAAGTATTTGTTGAGAGCCACAGGAAAACATATATTGGAATAATACATGCCCCTTCTCCCAAATATGTAAGCTATTCTCCAATTCCCCTTCTGGATCTGCTCTCCTTTTCCATCCTGTCATGCATCCTGAGAGGCTAACCTATGTCCTATGCCACTGAGCTCCCCTGGCAGGTTGGCCAACAAGAGGCTCAGCAGGCCATCAGACTGAAAGAAGAAAGAGGAGGAAAGGGTGAGAGTAGATTCCAGAGCTTGCTCTCTGCCTTGGCATGGATTGGCAGGGGCTAGAGTCAGGCCACCCTCTCCTACATCCACAGGTGCCAATCTAGCTCTGCCTGAGCTCCAGGAACCTTCCTAGCTGTTGCCAATCCCGGAAGGCATCCCCACCCCCTGGAGGTTCTTCATCTTGCCCTCACTCCTGTGCCTTCTTTAAACTCTGCTCTAATCCCACTGATTGACCACCTACTTTTCGCTAGGGCTCTGACTCAGACAGAAATGTGTTATCTCTGTTTTTTTCCTAGGACTGCTGGGACAAATACCACCAACAGAGTGGTTTAAAACAACAGCAATCTATTGTCCCACACTTCTAAAGGCCAGAAGTCCAAAATCATGCACCCTTCAGAGCTTCTAGGGGCGTATCCTTCTTCGCCTCACCGAGCTTCTGATAACCTGGACATTTCCTGATTTGCACAGCCCAACTCCGATCTCTGTCCCCATTTTTACGTGGTCATCTTCCTCCACAGCATTTGTGTGTGTGTGTGTGTGTGTGTGTGTGTGTGTGTGTGTGTGAGAGAGAGAGAGAGAGAGAGAGAGAGAGAGAGAGAGAGTGTGTGTTTGTGTGTATCTGTATGTCTATCCAAATTTCTTCTAATAAGGACACCAGTCTTTTGGATTAAGGCGTATCCTAAAGACCACAACTTAACTGGATTACATCTGCATTCAATCACCCTATTCCAAAATAAGCCAGATTCATAGCTACCACAGATTAGGACTAATGCAAATCATTTTGGAACACGTGATTCAACAACAGGAACACAATTCAGTATTAGTAATAGCTAATGTATTCAGAAATACATTCTATACCCAAAATTGTTTGAGGACAGGGAGAAACTGATACCAAACTACACCCTTAGGATCTTGCCCAGGGCCACAGCAGGTGCATACAACAAATGGGAGAAATGTGTGTTCCACAGTCCAAAAAAATCAGTGCGGAAATTGCACACATTTTTTAAAAGGCTGCTGATTCTAGGTTCTATAAAATGAGAGGAAGAGGAAGAGAATGAGGAGAAGGAAGAGGAAAGAACAAATGAACAAACCTGAAGGTGTCTAACTACTTCTCTCACATCTACAGATGAGGAAGAAGGGATGCTGTGTACAGCAGGTGAATACCTCTAGTCTCAAGCACTTCCGCTTCTGGTGATTCCATGAAGACTGTCTGGAGAAGTAAACCTCTTCGATCTAACATGAACTGAGATTTTCACTCAACAACTCACTACTTTGGGCTGGACTCTAAGATCAGATCTGAGAGTACATATGTGAAGGGGACAGGGTCACTGACTTTAAGCCACTCACAAGGCCAGCAGGGTCAGAACAACCTTGGGCACTGCTGCTCACTCATTTTTTTGTTTTACTGAAGTACTCAAAGCATAGTACTCAAAGCAAAGTTTTACATCTTTCTGGTGATTCGGGCTGCTACTCCAAATATTAACTGCCACCAATTAACTGCCACCATAAGGCACTAAACACTCTCTCCACCCCTGCTACCGACATGGCCTTAGACCACTCAAGATTTGTTCCAGGTCTTTCTCTTCCCACTGCCCAAGTGCTTCAAATGTGTGGCTCCATCATCTTTTCCCTCCTGATCCTCCTATCACCCAGGTAACTTCTAATCCACTACATCTGATCTTTGTGAACTATGAGACCATGTTAGACACAAGTTTAAATTAGAATAAACAGCCTCTGGGTGAGGGCCTGGAGGCTCTTCCATCACCGAAGTCACAGGCCTCTATTTTTGGCTTTTGCCCTTGTTTGCAGCTTCTGATCAATGGTCTAGTCCCCTGCCCCCAGCCTCCACACCATAGTGGTTTCCTACTTGAGGAGTAATCACAACTGATTTTGTCTAATTATATGCTTAATTACTATCTGATTTCTGCAATAGAATTTCAGCTCCTTGAGGCTATAAACCTCATGGAGGTCTGCAACCAGCACAATACCTCGCATGTGCTACAAGTTATTAATATCTTAAGGAATGGTACCGGGAGAGGTTGATCAACGGAGTGTTACGGTTAAATAATGGATTGTTATGATCAAGTTATGGTTACACAGGAGTGAGAAGTACTGGTATACTATTGCACAGTAGGTTGACTTATAGTTAATGACAATCTACCATATACCTCAAACAAGCTGGAAGAAAGGATTTTGAATGTTTTCATCATAAAGAAAAATAAATGTGTGAGAAGCTAGATATGTTTATCCTGACCTTATGCAATGTATCAAAACATCACACAATACCCCATAAGTATGTATAGTTTCTTATATTTTTATGTGTCAATTAAAATAAATTTAATAATAATAAAATATTTTCCTCTTCTAGCATTTATGAGTGCTTACTGCTCCAGGCACCATATGAAACACCCATGTGCTTGATCTCATGAAATTGTATCGCTGGCCTAGAAGGAGAATATGATGCCAGAAGGTCCCTGTACAGGGCACATAAATAACTTCCAGGCAAGGAAGGGATTTGAATGCAATAAAAGAGAAAGAAACCCCACTTTCTCCCATATAAACTTCATTCTTTACAAAAACAGAGAACAATTCTTTATTTCTTACTTCTTAATTCAGGACTTGGAGGACAAACTCGACGGACTCTCACGAATTCCTGGATATTTATTCAATGTAAACCAGTAAATTTAAATCACTCAAAGGACTTTCTAAAAATAAATTTTTATCATTCCTTCTGGACAAAATTATTAGGAAAACTTTCAGCTGTAATAAGATTTACACAAACTCATAAAATATTAATAATGTTTAAGGTTATTTTTGTTTCACATAAAACATTACTACTTCTCTATAAAATTCAGTGCTACAGTATATAGAAAATTTAATAAAATTAGACTTTAATTACAAATTATTATTTAGCACTGGATAAAGGGGTAAAAACATCAAATGCAAATAAAAATCCCCATTTCATTGTAGCAAGTCAACAGTAATTTTTAAATAGTGCTTATTTCAATTTTATGGAAATGTATAATTTTCTATAAAAACTCATTATGTCATACTGTTCCATTTAGGAAACACCTATAAACCTTAAATCAAGCCACAAATATACTTATGGTAACTCTGAAATAAATATTTATGTTTCTAGAGTTCTCTTCTTCTGAGAAAAGTAGTAGCTGAATCTTTAGTGATAATAAGCTCTAGATTATGATTTCCAACCTATTTTAATGCACCTATGTCTATTTCATTGCAATATTCACAGAACTAGAAACTTAGGGCTTATGGGTTAATGGTATGCAATGTGTGAATTAGCCAAGGTGCTGGTTCTTGGACCAACACCAGGGGCAGATGTTTTGCTTTAACATTCAAGTTGGCTGAGGCAGTCTATATCCTTTGGCTCAGGACTAGACACCTTTGGAAATCATAATACTAAAGAAATTTCCAAATTTTAAAAAAGTAGAAAAGTGTCTCTGGATTAAAGAGTGGTTACACACACGTAACAGCTGTGACCCCAGAGCCTCTGACTACTAATGTGCATGGGACCTACTGAGTGGGTGTTGTCGATGTGCTAAGTAGTGGGTCCACAGGTCACAGTCACAGTCCTGGGGCTCAGGAGCTTCCAGGCTAGGGGTAGAGGTGAACATCCACAGACTCATGCAAATAACAAGGGACTGAATGTTAGTGCTACAAGGGGGAGGCCCCATCTGCTCAGTTCACATACATCACAGAAGAAACACAGGGCCAGCAGGCTCCAGACAAGAAGGGGTCCCCAAATCTCCAAATGCAGCTAGGGGCTAAAGGGCACTGGCTTTCGATACACAAGCACGAGGGTGGCTTGTATAGTATTCTTAATAAGTTTAGATTGAGAAAAAAATCTAAATCATAGTGAATTCAGTAGAGTTTTACCCAAACTTGTATTAGTCTCAAGAGTATCTACATATATCTGAATAAGAGTCACAAACATATAAAACCCTTGGTGCATATGCAGAGTGAAATGTCTTTTCAGTCCATAGATGAGGAATTACGACAGTATGTGAAAGACAAATAGGATCAATGGAAAGACACTGGCCACACCTTCCCTGAACTCAAGAAACCTCCATTCTAAGGGAGAGAAAGCAAATGCGCACATGAGTGCCACATAAAGCAGACTGTAAAAGAGACTCATGCTCCAGGACACAGGAGGTGTGACTTGAAGATGTGGCAACACTAAAGAAGCCTCAGGGAAGAAGCAGTGGCAACATGACTGACTGAGCCACTCTCATGTGAATATGAGACCTTCTCTTTTGTTCCCGAGATCAGGTGCTGATACATCAGGAGGAGGAGGATAGGCAGGAAACGCCACATGGGGGACAACTGCCAAAGACCTGTGCCCACATCCCCAAACAGCTCTTTGCTTTACCTCAAACCAGGCAGCTTTGGGGCTGGACTAAGTCACACATTTTTCTACTCACACAAGCTGGGTAAGGACATTCGGCTCCTACACAGTTACAGTGGGACCCAGATCTATATTTGGTAACAGTCACTCTTTGAGATGAACATGACTATTCACCTGTAAGGTCATTTAGTGAGACTGGAGAAGAAGACTGAATACAAACCACTACGGAAAAACACTGACTTGTCAATGGAAAGATTTTACTTCAGAAGAAACAGAAAAAGATTCAATCATATTTAAATAAACAACTTGGTATTTAAAGAAAAACTATCAAGCATCGATGAACATCTTTGGGGAAAAAGCATGGAAAATTACTTAACAGGGATCAATCTGCCAACTGCAAAAAGGGATTTTTTTTTTTTTTTTTTTTTTTTTTTTGCAAGACAGTTGGATGGAGTGTCTGAGCTTTCTTTGGTTCTTATCCCCACCCTTAGCTGCATAATTCTTGACTGAAAACTTCACCATGAAAATTACTGAGACTTGTGCTTATAAAAAAAACAACAAAAAGCTCATTTTATCCAACATTCCATTTCACTGAGTAACTAATTCATACACACATTAGAAGAATAATGTTCCAAATTCAATATGACAATGGGAAACAAAGAAGATCGTTCATTATAGTCAATGAGCTCCAGACTTATTAATAAGAGTACTTGGAGCACGTCTTTTTTAAAAAATTAGGAGATACACAGGAAGAAGAAAAGATGACCTGGCATAGAAGCCTGTGACCTTGGGATGCCTTCCACTGAGACAGTGTCTCACCTGCACAATGAATATGGGTATCTGAATAAGCTCTGGATTTTTTCTAGTACTTTCTGGTTTTTGAATTCTGGAAGAAAAGACTAAATACTTTATTCCGTTTAACAACTTTTCCCAAAAAAGTTGCAGGTTAGCATCCACACAATTAATTAGAGATCCCTAGACATCAACATTAGTATTTTTAGAGTTTCTAACTAATTAAAAGTCAGGATTCAATGTTCAACAAACAATATATGTTTTTGGACAGAGAATAGGCAGGATTTTAGAATAGTCCAAAGATTCCTATCTCTTGATGTACATGCCCTGAACAGTTCCCATTCCTCCTGCGTATAGGCAAGACCTATGAATATCATCCTGTGATTACATTGTACTATAAGTTGAAGGGATTTTGCATATTTAATTAGGGTCCCTAATCAGTAGACTCTGAGTTCACCAAAAGGGAGTTCCCCTGGTGAGCCTGGTCTAATCAGGCAAGCACTAAAGGGGGAAAGCACACACAGAAACCACCCTGCCCACAACCTTAAAGGTAAAGGCTGCCAAGTTTAAGAGAAGACCTTGTGGCCACAATGGTGCCACATGGCAGCCTCTAGGAGCTGTGAGTGGCCCTAGCCTACAGCTAGCAAGACAACAGGGACCTCAGTGAGACAACCCCAAGGACCTGAATCCTGCCAACAAGAAGCAGGTGTGGAAAAGGACCTTGAGCCTGGCTGACACTGGATTGCAGGCTTGGAGAGACTCCCAGCAGGACCCAGCTAATTCCCACTTGGAATCACAATACAGAGAAACTATGGGTGTTGCTTTAAGATACCACACCTGTGAGAATTTGTTACATAGCAACAGAAAACTAGCATAAGACTAAGTTTTGTGGAATGGAATGAGGAGCTATTTCTTTATTTCCCCACTTGCTGGGCCTTTTTTTCAAGTACTTCCCAGCCCACAGTTTCCTGGAAAGTAGTCTGCCTCCTCATTTCTTCTGCATCCATTTTGGGTTCATTTAGTCCCCTACAACTCTGGACTAAGAGAGCAGTAGCCAACTCACAGTCTCACTGAGAGAAAGGTAAGAATGTCTATATGTTGCCAAGTGTGGTGGTGCACACCTGTGATCCCAGTGACATGGGAGACTGAGGGCAGGAGGACTGCAAGTTCTAGGGCAGCCTCAGAAACTTAGTGAGACCGTGTCACAATGGAATATTACTCAGCAATAAAAGAGAACAAAATCATGGCATTTGCAGGTAAATGGATGAAGTTAGAGAAGATAATGCTAAGTGAAGTTAGCCAATCCCAAATGCGGAATGTTCTCTTTGATATAAGGAGGCTGATTCATAGTGGGATAGGGAGTGGGAGTGTGGGAGGAATAGAAGAACTCTAGATAGGGCAGAGGGGTGGGAGGGAAGGAGAGGGGGCAGGGAGTTATTAACGATGGTGGAATGTGATGATCATTATTATCCAAAGTACAGGTATGAAGACACAAATTGATGTTAAAATACTATGTATACAACCAGAGATATGAAAAATATGTAATAAGAATTGTAATGCATTCCACTGTCATATATAAATAAAAAAATAAACAACAACAAAAAACCAAAAACCAACTAAACAAAAAAACATAAAAAGGACTGGGAGACCAGCTCATCGGCAAAGCACTCCCTGGATTCAATCCCCCATACAAAGAAAGAAAAGAAAAAAAAATTCATGTAAGATCCATTCAGAGACAAAACATTCTCAAAAAGCATGCATTAGGGTCTATTTGCCTCAAAGATACACAATACTAACAAGGAGAAAGTTTGAGAGAGTATATGTATACTCTTTTTTAAACCACTAAGAATTACAGCCCTCTAGTTAGATGGCTCTCTTCTCTATCTTGTCCAATCTAATAGACTATGTGCTCTCACGGCCTCACTGCTACAGATGGATGCAACATGAAATTCAAATTGTATAGCTTCAGGGACAAGAACCAAAAAGGACAAAAGGAAATGTCCAAATCTGGTATTTCTCAAACTTTTTGCTCAATTGTATTTCAGCTCCCAGTTTATTTTCACGACAAGGTGAGATACCCGATTAGTTTCTCAAAGCAGAACTGGACTACCTGCACCAGATCCCCTCAGCTGTTCTTACTTAAAAAGGAAGATTCCTGGGCTCCATCTGGGAGGCTAATGAGTCAGATCCTCTATGCAATGAGGCCCAGGGAATGTGGACTTTTTTTTCTTTTTTTTTTTTTAACACATTGACTGTTTTGCACATGAAATTTGCAAAACATCCATCTACGTTGGTTGATCCCATCGTTTACAGATGAGGAATGTGAGGCTAAGCATCTTGGTATAGTGCCTCAGTTAGTAAGAGAGAGACTTAGAATCCAGAAGGTAACACCTGCTGACATTGATCAAAGCTGAAAATCAGTGTTGTTCATTTTCCACACAAAGACTCCCCTCTATTAGTACAGATAATTAAGCATCGAAGTCAGAATGACTCGGTTGTGATATCAAGAAGCTAAACACATTAGGAAAACATTTCCATTTCACAGAGGTCTGTGATTAGTTCATTCTGCTGAAGTAGGGTCTCTCCTCCCCATACACAATGAGGCTTCCAGAACAGCCTGTATTCCTCCAATGCACCCCTGAAATTCTCCTGCTGCAGTAGTTACCTTCTAGTTTGGGGCTAAGCTTCTTTTAATGCAGAATGAAAACAACCAAGCAGGATCTTGGTTCAGCACCACCTCTTGTTACAGGCTAAACTGTGTCCTTTCAAGATTTATATGCTAAATCCGTAACTCAGTACCACAGAGTGTGGCTGTATTTGGAGACAGGCCTTTGAGAAGGCAATTAAGGCTAAGTGAGGTCATTATGGTGGGATCCTAATCCAATGCATCAGGGGTCCACCTAAGAAGGGGAAGAATACCAGGGTACTAGCCAGCAAGAGAACAGCCATCTCAAATTATGGAGAGTCCTCAGGGGAAACCGGCTCTGTTGGCACTTTGGTCTTAGACTCTCCACCCCCAGAACTGTGGAGAAATAAATGTCTGTTGTTTAAACGGACCTATGTGTGGTATTTTGTTATGGTAGCTGAAGCACACAAACACACCTATCTATAGTAACTATGAAGTATGAAGTGCCTTCCTTGCCTGATACCCAGAGTTGATAAATGATGTGTCTGAAATGCTTTCCAGCCACACTTCTCTTCACACAGAGTGGATCTGTTTTCTGATTATAACAACTTTTTTTTTTCAAGATTAAAGCAAACTTACTTATTTGGTGAATTGAAAATTTTCTGTGAGTATTCAAGTTTGGTATTTCTTTGGCCATGAGGTAGATAACAAAAAAGAGTCAATAAAAATGTGTTTTAATTTTACACAATTAAATCTAAATATATTCAGGAGATCAATTCAATGGAAGGAAAAGCAAAACCATCTCCCTCCTCCTTCCCCCAGACCAAACTTCAATGGTTGACACAAATAAACAGAAAGACTGGAGGGAAGCTATGAGGCCAGATTTCCTTCCCGCCTGTCCTCCCGCCAGGGCATGAGTCTGGTCTTCAGGATGGTTTCTTCCCTGGAGTGGGGGTCTCCTCCCCAGAGATGAAATATCAAAATTCCCAAAGTCCTTCTACTTGTTCAAATGTGGCAGGCAGAAAAGAGGTCAACCATCTTCTTTTGGGGACCAACAGGTGACAGGTCTCTGCCTGTCACTTTTGAGCTTTATACAGGAAACTGAACTTCTCTTTGTCATTCCCCTCTGACAGACATAGCCCACTCTATGGGTCGAGGGAGAACAAGGAGAAGCAGACAAGGGAGACACTGCTTATACTGAGGGTTGCAAAAATAATAGCAGCTGACATTTATTGAACATTTACGAGTCAGAACGTGGCTCTAAGCACTTTGTGTATATTGCTGATTTAATTCTCAACATTTCCCATCTCACCAGGCGGGACACTGAGGAACAGGGAGTTTAAGTGGCTTGCCTAAGGTGGCATGGGATTCGAACCACCAGGGTCTGTGCTCTTAACCATCACACTCTCAGCTCTCCATGGAGAACTGATACCACAGCAAAAATGACTTAAAGCATTCTTTCCTCCTGCCCAAGTTCTGCAGAGTACTGCTTCAAGGGTGGGGGAGAAGGAAACATACCTCTCCATAACTTAAATATAAAATACGGGGAACTAGCAGGTATTTTTCCAGAAATTCTTTTCCCTGCCATTCTAGGAGGTATGTAAATACGATTTTTCTCAGCAGTGGACATAACAGCTAAAACAGCTTTGTACAATGTCACAGTGAGTCTCAGTCTCTAAAAATCCAGAGCCCTATTTACTAGGATTCTTTTAAACTATGATATTTTGATCCCTGAATCACCAGATCTCTTGGGAGAGAAGAAAAGAAGTAACTGAAATGCTACTGGAGAGTTTTGATGGTTGATGAAATGATCCAAGAAAAACCCGGCATCAGCAGCCATTTGGCCACAGTGCTGGGGGTGACTGATAAGTGGGCCTGGGTCCTTGGAAGCAAAAGAAGGCATCAGGCAACAAACTCCTGTACAAAGCATGAAAATGGAGGGCTCGTATCTCAGCGATCACCAATCACAGGCACAGGGTACCTTTCTCAGGAGTGATATGCAGGGGTCATGTGGGAAACTCAGAGGAGGCTGGCCTCCTGGGAGCTGGGCCCTTTAGTGCTGAGATCTTTAGCATTTGTGTTGTCCTACAAAAGCTTGTGTAACTGGGCCTAGAATAAGGTATCCGTTCTCAGAAGCTGTCCCTGGGCTCCACTAGCACATCAGAGAAGCCCACGGCACAGGCACAACAAAGGTCAAGAATCCCTGCTTTTACACTACAGCCATGTTTTTGTTTTTGTTTTTTTTCCTCAAAACACAGATCCAATGTTGCCATCACACGGTTTCCCATTATCTTGCTTTGATCTTCACTAAGACCAAAGGATGCAATCATCTGGTCACCTTCCAGCCTCACTTGGCACTGCTTGACCCTGTGTGTCTGGGCTCACAATAACGGCTACCTTAGCAGCTCAAACTTGCCAGGCGCCAGCCAGCCGCCAGCCAGCCGCCAGCCAGGGCTTTAGCTTGTGCTCCCCTCTGCCTAGAATGCGCTTCCCACTCCACTGCACCCCGCCCACTGACCCAGCTAACCCTTTTCCACCCCTGTAGACCTCCCGGAAAAAATGGCCTCCTCAGAAAGACTGTGCTGGGGACTTCAGCAAGATCCCTTCCCTTGGCTCTATGCTATCAGGGCTACGAGAATGTCTTCCTCAAGCACTTGCCACCATCAAAAATCTGCTCTCCTGTGTTGACCTGTCAGCTCCATGAGGTGGGAACCACAACTGAGTTGGAATCTATCCCACAACTGGCACCTGCTAAGAAATCAGTTAATATTTGCCAAATGAATGAGCTGAAGAAAAACACAATCGAAATATTTGATAATGGAACTAATTAAAATAAATTAAATCATTCTATAGCCAAGTGATTGAATAGCCATTAAAAATTGTATAATAAAAAGAGATTTGTGCCAGGCATGGTGGTGTAGGACTATAATCCCAGGGGCTCAGGAGGCTGAGGCAGGAGGATTGCAAATTCAAAGCCAATCTCAGCAATTTAGCAAGATCCTGTCTCAAAATGAAAAAAGGGTTGGTGATATGGCTCAGTGCTGAGTTCAATCCTTGGTACCCAAAAAAGGGCCATTGTGGTTGTGCCAGGCATGGTGTCACACATACTCTCAGCTCCTTGGGAGGCTGAGGCAGGAGGATGACAAGTTCAGGGCCAACCTGGGCAACTTAGCAAGACAATCCCTCAAAATAAAATATATTTGTTGATAGGAAATTAATCCATATATCTAATATTTAGTGTAATAGGTGAGAAGGGCAAGTTATCAACTTCAGCAATTTCACTGAAATTATTAAGAAGAAAATAATTTTTTTTTTAAATCTATTTTTTTTTTAATACAGAGAGACAGAGATAGTTCCACAGATCAAAGCCTGGAAGGATATTCACAGAATCTACAACCACCTTTGGGGGTGGACCATGCCACGAACTGAGTTACAGATGATTCTAAATGGGGTATTCATGCTGATGAACATTGCCTAACCTTGTCTTCAATGAATGTGTTTTGCTTAATACAGTTAATAGATTAACAAAATTTTAAACTATTTAAAGCTAATTATTTTCAAAAATTATTAAACAACTCATAGGTGGTAAGCTACACTGAGCTAACTAAGGTCCATTTCAGCAGTATTATTCTTAGGAGGAAAGCAGAACTTTTCAGTTACATAAGGGATCACAGGACCCCTTGTGTGCACCAAGTGATCTTGAGCCAACTTTGAGGCGGCTGGGACCCAGAAGGGTCTCTTCAGGTCAGTATCGATTTCATTATCTTGTAAAACCACTTCAACTATATTGAATTCCACGTTCAATATATTGACTGACTAATCCACAAACAGTAAAAAAGACAAAAATTAGGGCAGCTTTAGTCACTATTAAAGACGGATTTCTTATTAGATAAGCTGAAATTAAAGTAATATTTTTCTCATTCTGGTGCGGTTTCACCACACTAAATCTCTAAGTATTAATCCAACCAAGAGATAATGCCACAAAAGGAATTAACTCTAGCAAACCTGGGCACAAAAGATGAACATCGGGAATTTCTGAAAATCTGAACAAAGTACGATTTCTAAACATAAGTCAAACGGAGTGAGGGAAACATCTCTGATAATAATTACAAGTGCTCAGGTCCAATTGACGCTTCATCCTGGTAAACAGGCACTTGGCCTTGAACAAGAGCATGTGGCTGGAGTGAACTTGCTGACTCCTATTATCTTGAGTATAGACTGTCTCCACATGAGTTAATTTAACAGGTTGTCCCAGGGAAGAAACCAGTGAAACATGAAGAAAAAAACAGAAGTTTTGTAACAGATTCTAGTTTGAAAACCTTCAAGTTCCATGGATCACAATTTCTAAAACTCAGTTCCTGGACCACAGGAAAGCCAAGAGCTCAGATTGGAGGCAATCTTTTCAAGCTATTGCGTTGTCTCAAATTTTTTTTGTTTCCTCTACTTATGAATCCCCCTCCAGCATAAGAAAACAGTACTATTAAAAAGAAGCTCCAAAGCAATCCAGAAACAAGAGTTAGCAGATGAAATACTGCCTGTGATCAGAGACTACTTACGACCTCCGCTGTGACAGGGCAGAGCCCTCTCAGCTTCTTGACCACCAGCATCCTCTGGGTTCTGAGTTACTTTTCTTGGTAGTTGCCTATCCTTCTTCACATGCTACCAAATCATCTTGCCCATTTGAAGCCGGGGGTGGGGGTAAATTTAGTTAGACCACACAGAATCAGATTTTGTGTGGGAGAATGCAAAAGCTCTCCCACACCCATATGCTTGGACACTACATGGCTAAAGCTCCACGCGCAAAAAGGGTCTCAACGTTTCCTTGGCTGGATGAGCTACTACAGGGCAGCTGGGAAAGATGAACTAACTGACCACTGTTAATGCCTCTGGTTTGAAAGACACTGATGCATGGTCTGCTTTATTCCATTCAAGAGACCAGATCTGGAAACCAGCATTTGGAGCACACATTTGCTAAACGAATCCATCACCCAGGGGTGCCACTTAAATAGCAAAATTCCTCACCCGTCCCTCTTTCAAGCATTAAAGAAACCATTCAAAAAGCAGATATTTATTTCAAATTGTTTGAATAAATATGGGTAGCGGGGAGGCAAATAATGAAAAATTATTAAGATTCAATTTAGGAGACAGAAAGTCTTCCCAAGGTTCTTAACCATCAATATCCTAAAGGGGCATGGTAGGAACGGTGGGAATTGATTTTGTGAGAGGCTATTAAAGAGAGTGCTGTTCTCATCAGAAAGGCCCTCCCCTTTTTATCTGTAATCAATAATTTAAAGCAAAGCCAAAAATCACATCAACCAAAGGACCAAGAAAACTTTTTTGCGTGTGTATGGAGTCAAGGGGGGAAGACGCACTATTTAGGAGTAAAATGAGAGTCTCCTAAGAAATTATTACTTTAAAGAGAATTGTCAGATAAACATTTTAACTCTTTCCCATGGCTTGCCATTTTACTCACTTGAAAAAGAAAAGCTCAAAGTTAAGCAATGCAACTCCAAGTCTGTGCGTTAAAATGAGAAATCTATACCTTCTATTATTCAGACACTTGATTTCCTATCAAAGTCTAAAGATTGACTTGGAGTTTGATGGGCACAAAACATACTTCAGAATTTGGCAGTATAATTGTAAAAAGTTGTTTGTTTTCTCAGTTCAGCAATTTTTTAGAATTTTAAGTTATGAAATCATCAGCAAGAAACTTTGATGGCTTGACTATAAATTATACTAAACCCATTCTTTATTTTAATGTGCCTTGTTCTCTTTAGATATTGATTTGTGCCCTAAAGGATAAGAAAGTCTATTTAATATTTCAGAAGACCTTTTTTTTTTTTTTTTTGAAGTGACATTCCAATCCAATGACGAACTCTTTGAAATGTACTTAAAAGTAAATAGTCATCTTTTCTGCAAAATGAAGGGCTGAGCATAATCTCTGTGTGCCTCTCTTAATAGAACACGAGGATTCCCATGATGTTCTGGTTGAAGACCACAACACAGAAAAAGCAGACGAGCTTTATTTAATAAGTAGATATGTACTATCACGCTTGTGGCGATCCTTGCTTCTATAACTCTGCAAATAGGGAATCATTCTGTCAACCTACCATCTCTCTACAAGACTAGTGTACTGTAAGCAAGTACTGAATCACCACCTCTCTAGAATGTAAGAGAAGAGAGTCAGGAAGGCAAGTAGAGTGGATAACAACTTCAGTGTCTTTTGCCAAGACTGTCATCTTCCACTGCACTACAGTGAGATTTTACATTCAAACATTTGTGCTTATCACATGAAACCTATCTTTCAGCTGGGCATGGTGGTGCATCTCCTTAATCCCAGTGACTCAGGAGGCTGAGGCAGGAGGATCACCAGTTCTAGTCCAATCTTAGCAATTTAGCAAGATCCTGTCACAAAAGAAAGGGTTGAGACTGTAGCTCAGTGGTAAAGTCTCTCTGGGTTTAACCCTCGGCACAAAAGAAAAAAAAAAGTTTTAAAAAATCTCCCTAAAACTCAGTTTTCTTTTCTGAAAAACAGGAATAATTATGTAAAAAAATCACATTTTGGATGTGAACAGACTGTTCATATGGTAGGCAAAGTACAAATGGTCACCATGACTAACTGACTGGGCCCCAAAGATAATTCAAAGCCAAATCTGACACCAGAATATTAAGGCCACACACAATCTCAACAGCTGCAGAACCAAACTTGACCCAAGGGAGTTATTCCCGCTGCACTTGTGCTGGAAGCCCTTATTGTGATACACACTGTACTTGGATTTGAGTGAATTAAAATTTAATTCTTTCAACAATCTACCCTTCCTTTTTAAATACCAGAAGCTAGTACATCATATACTTATAATTAATATTGCTGTAATGAAATGCTAAATAAATATGGAGTTTGCTTCTGCAATCCAAAGTTTTTTCTGCCCCTTTTCTTGGATTTTTAATGGTTCATGTAATAAGTGAGAAATAAATGGGGTTTTCAGTGGGGTAAAGGAGAGGCAGTTGATGGGGGGCCCTTTTTCTACCTTATTTACTGATGCACAATATTCATAGGCCCTCATTATTACCAACTGTGGACTCTCTCCCAAACTATCTTGCGGCCTCCTGGGAACCTGAGGGGGGGGGGGTGGGAAAAAAGCCCAGCAAAGCTCAGAGAAGATGCCTTCTCCCATTGCTGTTTGCTGATGCACACACCAGTGGGCAGGAAAAATGCCTTCCAGAGGTGGATGCCTCCCCTGCAGAAAGGGTTCACTTCCTGGAAGCAAAAACCCAAATTTCTGCATCTAAAAATCTATGCTTCCAAAAATTATGGCCTTGCCATCACCACTTAGCTTTTATAAAAACAATGTGCAGATAAGCTTAGTGGAAATCAATAAAACACAAGAGTTTTTAATTTCCCCTGAGTCGAATAGACGGTACATTTTTTCCCAAGGACATCACAAATGTGTCGGGTTTTCAAACTACATATTTACTTTATTTGTTAATTTGCTTGCTTGATTATTTATTCTCGACTGTACTTCAATAAACAGTTTATAAGGACTTACAGAAGTGCATGCATTGCACAGACTATTATAAAACCTACTGAATCTTGGCGTCTGTTATGCTGAGCTTCAGGGTGATCTCTGTGTGGCCACAGCTTCACTGGAAGAGAGCAATGTGCTCCAGGGGATGGCCTCAGAGACACTTCATTTGTAGATTAAATACCATGCAAACAGACTTTCTAATCCAATGGCAGCAAAGATAACAATCACTGGGGGATTCAGGGAAAGCAAATCCTGGACTCAAAGAGATCAGCAATAGACTGGCCAGAGAGAGAGAAAAGAAAGGGGAGAAAAAAATCAGACAATATGCTACAATGAGGCCATTAAAAAAGCTTCTGAAAGATGAGCTAGCAAAACTTACGGTTACTGTTTCAGAAACAGATTCTTCTCCTACCATTCTGTCTTCAAAAGTGAATTTTTAAACTTCACTCACATTATCAGGAATGCAAAAGAATGGAATGTGGGGCGTGTACTCTGACAGACAGACCTTGATGTGAATCCCTGATCCTTCTGGTCACCTGGCTATGCCTTTATGATTCTAAAGGCTTTCTAAACCTCACCAACCTTGTCTCTTAATAAATAAATCAAGCTCCTCCACACCCCCCTCCACCAGGTAGGCTGTGGCGAGGATTAAATTTCATCATGCTTGGATAGATTGTAACACAGGGGCATTCAGTAAGCTGTGGTGGTTGTCACTCCCATACAGTGGGTATTGTCAACTGCGCTTTATAAGGGAAGAACCTCAACGGAAAGATGTGGAGAAGTCTCATAAACACCGATAACCAGAGCTTTTTTAAAAAATAGTGTTCCTGTCACAGACTAGTCATAGCAGAGATCCTTTTTCAAAGCTCTCCAGGAGAATATAAGACACCCTCAGGGTGAGAATCAATGGGCTGAGTCCATGGCCAATGGCAACACACACTTTTCCTTATGACCCATCATCTATTTATCTGTAGTAAATCTTCAGCCTGCCTGCTGTTCCAGGAGCCAACAGTCTCTGGGATCTGGATCTGTGAAATCTACTTTAGTGTGAATTCCATTCTGCTGGCTCTACAATAATATCTTGAAACAATAACACCACCAAATCAAAGGAATCCCAAATGCACATCACTAATATTTTAGGAAACAACACAAAATAAAAGTAAGGGAAGAAAGACTACTGTCTCTTATGAGCCAGGGATATACTTTACATTATATACATCTAAATATACACATACACATACATAACACACAGAGATACTCATAAATTTGCACAAATTTTGGCATATATTCTCTCATATATTATTAGCTAGCTCAGTCATCACAGAAATCTTTTGAGGTAGGTAATATAAGCTCCTTTTTAAAAGTGAGGGAAATGAGGCTCCGAGATGGTTAATAACTCTAAGCAGCAGATCTAGAATTTGACTCTTAGGCATATTTGACTCCAAATATCATTCTTTTCCCACTCTATCATTGTAAGTCAGAGTCAAAAACACATTTTCCTATCATGAACCAGCAAATATATACATGTATTTGTCTAATGGTAAAAAATGTTCCATAAAGTAATATTGAGCCTAAAACTGACATACTTTGTCTAGCCCCACCTCATGGAAATATTCCAGTTGTATCAGGTATCCAACCTGAAAATAAAAAAAGTGGTTTTGTTTTTTTGTTTTTTTTTGAAAGTGCTATAACCACTAGTGTGGACAGGTAGATAGATGGGGAGGCAGAGAGGCAGGTTCAGCAAACAGCTCAGCATTCCCATAGCCTGGCATTCCAAACATTTCAGACCGAGAAGGCTCTTTATGTAGCTACAACTAACATGAGGGGAATGGTTTACCCTGATAAAATATTGACCAAACATGCTGTAGTGCAGAAAACGAAGGATCCATCCACATGTGCCCATATGGGCAGAGTAACAGAGATTAAACAGTGATTTACCAAATCTCCAATAACACCCATCACTTAAAAAACTGTTTCATCAGCCTACTCCAAACTGTACGAGATACCTTCTCTTCCTTTCCTGCCAAGCAAAGACAAGACTCCAAGACTCAGTTCATGAAAGTATACACTGGGTTTACGGAGTCAAGTGGAGGAAAAGAAAGCAAGGGACCCCTGAGTAGTAAAAGGGGGGATTCAGTCTGCTGGCTACCTTGATTTCTGGTCATTTTGGCTTGAGTTGTGATTTTTAAATTTCTTATTTTGCTTCCTGGTATTAATAAAGAGTCCGGGGGGCATGTCTTAACAATTTAAAGCTCCTTCACCCCTTTTTACATTAACCCATTCAATCCTTAACCCATTAAGTTCCAACTTTTCAATTCTGTGAATATTTCAACAAAATTAACACAGTCGCATTAAAATAGGTTCGAAGTCATAATCTAGAGCTCCTATATTGTATTAAATTAATTTTATATTTATATGCTTATATTTTTCAATTATATTATCTATTATTTATATATGTAAGTCTTTTAGGTGTTCCACATCTTGGACAATGGGACAAAATGGGTTAAGATTATGAAAATAATTTTCAGAGCCCTTTAGATGTGGGCCAGAGTAATAGCTACTAAGTGATCCTGCTTAACTTTTTTATAACCATGTGCAAAGAGTACAGAAAAACATACCAAGAGAGCCTCGATTTCCTCGTATTAATTCCTATCCCAGAGTATGGAGCAAGGTATTTGTTTTTGGCAAATGAATAGAGAGAAGGAGCAAATACAGACAAGCACTCAACCTTTAATCCCTCCTCCCTAAGAAGGCACACTGATTAACACAGAGATCTATCACCTGGGGATCCTTCCCCAAATCAGCACCTCCCTGGGTTTCCTAGGCTTTTCCACCACTTTCTGCTTTTTAAAATAAGATTGGCAGACACCAAAGGGTATTTTAAATGAGAATGCTACACATCTTACCCCTTAGGAAGGTGGGCTGAGGGCCCTTAAATATATTTTATGGGACTGCTCGGAATACTCTGAAACTAGAAAGTTATGAAAATTCCGTGACAGTGTCCCCCAATGGGTATCCATTCACCTTCTCTCCCTTTGTCTCCTGACTCGCCCCCATCCCTCCCTCCCTCCCTCCCTCCCGCCCTCTTGCTCTCAAAAATACAAAAAATTCATACTGAAGTAATGAAAACTGCCAATTAAGACTAAAATTACTACAGAGAGGAGCATGAGGGAATACTCAGAACGTCTTGAGGAGGAAAGCTGCAGCCCCTCGCCTGACAGGTCACCGACCCAGCTTTTTGGTCTATTTCAGCAGCCACACCCTTATCTCCTGGTACAGTTACTCAGAGTTTTGGCGTCTCCTGAACAGCAGTTCTGGATGCCTGTGGATGGAATGTGAAAAAGGACACTTGGAAAACTGATCAGGAGAAATGTATGAAGGGAATGGCTGGTGCCTTTTGTCCCCTCTTGCCAGTAGACCTTCTAGGAAGCCAGTGAGTAGGAGAGTAAGGAGCAGGGCCAGCTCTCCAATGTCTAGTCCCAGGTCCTGCATGCACCACCTTGAGACTCGCCCCCTTCCCTACCCTTTCAGCAAAGGCTGAGGCTCCTGGGTCGCCATAAACTAGCTGATGTCTGCGGGTGTCGCTGGAAAACAGGCCAGCTGTTCATTGGCAAGTTCCATACTCTCTTAAAAATGGCCTCCTTCTACATGTCCTGGTTTATTCTGCTTATCTGAAGTTATTTTCTGCTTGTGCATACAATCACCACCCCTCTTTTATTCCCTTTCTGTGCTTTTCCTTTCATGGGAGAGTTGTTTCCATATAAGGGTATTTATAAAGTCAAATTTTTTACTGAGCTCTGGCTGCCTGGCAAACCTTCTGCTGAGCGCTCAGTGTGCCTTATTTCAGTTAATTATCAGCTACCCCAGGAGGCAGGTGCTCCTGTTAACCCTATTTTACAGAGGAGGAAATGCTTGATGTTAAGTGACCTGGCTACAATCATCCATTTTGTCAGGACAATGTTGGGATTTTAAATATTCAATTTCTATGCTGCAATAATACACACGTCACAGGTCCAACTTAGGGTCAAAAATGAGAGAAGAGAGAGCTGGGGTTGTGGCTTTGGTAGAGCACTTGCGTAGCATGTGTGAGGCACTGGGTTCGATTCTCAGCACCACATATAAATAAATAAAATGAAGGTCCATTGACAATTGAAAAAAAAATTTTTAAAAACAAGAGGAGAATCCGGTGCAGTGGCACATGCCTATCATCCTGGTGACTTGGGAAGCTAAGGCAGGAGAATTACAAGTTCAAGGCCAGTCACAGCAACTTAGCAAGACTCTGTCTCAAAATGAAAAATAAAAAGGGCTGGCGATGAAGCTCAGAGGTAAAATGACCCTGGGTTCAATCCCCAGTAGCAGGGGAAAAAAACTAAAAATCAGGAGAGACTTCCAGTGGTTTAATTTTTGTAGCAAAGAAGCAATTATGAACACGTATTGATCCTACCAGAATCAAATACGACATTAATTTGAAAAGAAAATGAGTTTTCCATGTTTTTTATTAGGATTGTGATTCTTGTTCACTTTTAGCCATATCAGTGCCCATTCTACTAAAGATACAGCACTTTAAACACAACAGAAGCTCTGATGGAAGAAGACTCAGTGTTGGATTTAGAGCTATGATTCTTAAACCTAGCGTCTGGAGGAACTTCCTAAGGTTCCCGAGACCTACCTCCTGGGTCTCAGTCTACAGGGCTCAGGTAGGGCCTAGGTAGCCACATCTTAATAAACATCTATTAGATTCTGAGGTTCACTGACTCCAGGCCAAACTTGGAGGAAACAGTGACTTAATGCTAAATGAGTAAATGAAGGAGAAGTTCAAATACAACAGTTGAACTGGCTGATGAATCAAAGCCAACCAATGGCATCAGAATGAGAAAAGATGGCTCTAAACTACAGCACGACATAACTGATTCAACAGAAAATATGACTGAATTGTAAGAATAATTTTGTTGATCAGAAACGGGTATCTTTTCTTTCTTTCTTTTTTTTTTTTTTGAGAGAGAGAATTTTAACATTCATTTTTCAGTTTTCGGCAGACACAACATCTTTGTTTGTATGTGGTGCTGAGGATCGAACCCGGGCCGCACGCATGCCAGGCGAGTGCGCTACCGCTTGAGCCACATCCACAGCCCCAGAAACAGGTATCTTTTTATAAAAGCAAATCTTTCCCTCTCTCCAAAAAAAAAAAAAAAAAAAAAAAAAAAGGTACCTGAATTCCTTCAGTTTGAGGACTCAATGTCCCTGGCAGCAAGATAAGGGATGCTTCTTCCTTAAAGGGGAGAAGGGACGGTCACCTCAGACTATCCCATTCAATTCATCTGACTCCCCTTTGGCCAAGTGCATGCTCCCTGAGCAACCCCTGCTGATGCCTGGGCTTCTCTTGCAGTTCTACAATAATTTCTCACTGGGAAATAATAATACACTGCCACTGAGCATGCACACTGACCATGTAGTATCAATAAACCTAAGACCTGGGAAAGTGATTGTTCTTTTCACAAATTAGATAAAGGGATATTTTTGGCTTTAGTATTTCAGTCTCATAAACTTGACTAATGAGTCCATTCTTAACAGAACCTCTCAACCAGGCCCCTGGCCAGAGTCATTTCACCAATATTATAAATGCCACCTGGTAAAGCCTGTTGGGGGCCTTCCCTGGCCGAGACCCTCATGACAACTTGTAAGTGCATGAGCATGTTTGTCTCCGTGCATGTGGTCCCTTCCTTTACTCTAGAGAAGCAGAAATAAGGAAACAGGTTGTGTCATCACTAGATTCATTTGACAGCTCAATCATTGGTGAATGAGATACTTAGCCATTTTTCTAGAAGTATGATTTAATGGAGCTTAATACTCCAAGTGGGAACAAAGAGAACAGATTACTCAAGCTATCCTAAGTATTTCACTGTTTTAAAGGCAGCCTCTAATAATATCTGATCTCATTACACCACCCACGTTGCTTTCTCAGCCTTATCAACCATTTAAATCTAAGTATGGTTAAAACAGCATCACAGACCAAAAAGGACATCACAAGCAGTAGATGTGGTGAAACAACCTGGCACCTGGAAGACAAAGTCTGAATTCCCTGGACTTTTCTATAAGAGCCACAACTCTGACTTGAGGACATCACTCCTCATATTCCCACATCGTCTCAACTGAACATCTGGAACCAAATCCTCATCCTTCTCCAAAAACTAGCTCCTCCTCCCAACTTCACCATTTCCAAAAACAAGCACTTCTTGCTTCAAACTGAAAATCCGACATCTTTAACTCTACCCTCTCCCTCTCCATCCAATCAATCATGAAATCCTAGTGATTCGTCCTTTCTTCCAGTTCTGTTCTGTTCTTAAAACTCGTTGTCTTGTCTGGGACTGATCATATCATATGAATTATTGTGAGATTCCTGTAACTGCCAGCCTCATTTGCCCCACCAACATATTCTAGCCACCAACATCAGATACACCTTCTCCAAACTCCACCTTACTAATGGTGGTCTTAGGGCTGAGATGTAGCTCTGTGGGTAGAGTGTTTGCCTAGCATGCACAAGGCCCTGGGTTCCACCCCCAACACCAAAAAACCAAAAAAACAAACAACCAAAAAACCCAAACAGTCCTTTTCTTTTCCTCATAAGCATCAATTGTTTTCCATACCACAAAAATATTTTCACAATTCAACATTAGCATCCACTAATTTGGCTTCCACTTACCTATCTGACCTCTCTGACAATTAACTCTCAGAACCAAACCAAACCACTGGGAGCTGATCCTTTTGTCTAGAAGCTTCCCAAAGGGCATTTCAGGGGCTCTCTGAAGTGAAAGATATTTTCATAATACTAAGATGTTATTTACAGCCTTTTTCAGTGTGTTGACAATTAGCAATGGGGGCACCAAAAATGAGGGATAAATTCTTGGCATCTTAGCACGAAGCAAGACAGTGGCATAAATTATATTGGAGTGTCATTTTAAGGAAAAGCACAAGTGTGACCAAGTTGCCAGCTGAATTTGCTGCTTTTTTCATGGATAACCTCTTTTGCTTGAAAGAACACCTGACAGACAGACTACGGTTGTTCAAATTTGTGCTGACATTTTCTCAAAAATAAACAATGTGTGCCTATCGCTTTAAGGAAGGCAACTGACACTATTTGTTGCCAATGATAAAATGGGAGCTTTCAGGCAAAAAAATCAGGATTTTGGAAAAATTGTATCTGCCACTGTCAACTTGACAAAAAGCAGACTTTTCTGATGAGATGGTGAGATTAACAAATGGAGCATTTTCACATTGTATAATGAAATGTGTCAACATTTGGAAGATCTTCGTAACTTACTTCACAAAATTTTCCAAATAGCCAATGCATGATTTTACAAAGTATGTGTGGGTAAGCATCCATTGAGAATGTAGGACGAACCAATAGATTTTGATCTAACAGAGTGTGAAAAAGTTATAATTATAGATGCAGATTCCAAATTAAAAGGAATGTTTAAGAAACTACCAATTATGGAGTTTTGGTATAACTCTAACATAAAAGAAGCTCCACCATTACTGGAAAGGCTATTAAAATATTCACCTCTTTTTCATCTACACATCTGTATGTGTAGGATTTTCTCCATCTACACCACCAGAACAATTCATCAAGGTATATAAAGGGGACAGTGGCACACACCTGTAATCCCAGTGGCTCAGGAAGCCAAGGTAGGAAGATCTCAAGTCCAAAGCTAGCCTCAGCAACTTAGCAAGACCCTAGACAACTTAGTGACCTTGTCTCTAAATAAAAATATAGAAAGGGCTGGAGATGTGCCTCAGTAGTTAAGCACCCTGGTTCAATCCCCCATATATATATGAAAGAGGATATATAAAGGGTAGAAGCAGATAAGAGAACCCAGCTGCCTTCAAACAAACCATGCATTAAAGAGATTTTTCAACTGTTCTGTACTTTTCAAAAAGTTAGAAGAAAGGACTTTGACAGGCTTTACTGTAAAGAAATGATAAATGAGAACACAGAAATGCGTCAGCTGATTTAAACATTATAGAACACATACATGTATCAAAACATCATGATACCCCATTAGTAAGTACAATTTTTAGGTTTTTGAGTTATCATTTAAAGATATAAAATTAATGAGGCAGGAGGATTGCAAGTTCAAAGCCAGCCTCAGCAATTTAGCAAGGCCCTAAGTAATTTAGTGACACCCTCTCTCAAATAAAAAGATCTGGGGATGTGCTTCAGTGATTGAGCATGCCTGAGCTCCATCCCTGGCATCAATTAATTAATTAATTAATTAAAATTAAGGAAGAGATTTTTAAATATATAAAATTAGGTCACTTTTCTCACTAATTTTTTTTTTTGTTTTGGAAAAACATTTGCTTTTCATAAAAATTATCTATGTTGGTAACATTAATGGGTTTCTTATCTTTTAAATGAATAACTTAAAAAAATCTCAGATTTAATTTCTAATATGATAAATGCTGATAGGTATAATTCATATAAACAAAAAATGTTTAAAGTTCAATTATTATTGAGAGTATACAAAGGATTCTCAAGATCAAGAAAGAAATATCAGCTGGGCATAGTGGTGCACACCTACAATCCCACCATCTCGGGAGGCTGAGGTAGGAGGATCCTGAACTCAAAGACAGCTTCAGCAACTTAGCGAGGCCCTAAGCAACTCAGTGAGACCCTGTCTCTAAATAAAATATGAAACAGGGCTGGGGATGTGGCTCAGTGTTTAAGAGCCTCTGGGTTCAATCCCTGGTACCAGAGAGAGAGAGAGAGAGAGAGAGAGAGAGAAAGAGAAATATCAGAGAACACTACTTTAGAGTCATCTCTTCTTTTGCTCCCTTGCGGCTTCTTTTTCCTTGTGCACACTACAATTCCATAAATCCCACTGCTGTCTTCATTTGTTTCTCTCCTTAATCAGCAAGTAATTCAAGCAAGTAATGCCTTACTCACCTGGAACTTCATTGTCTTTATCAGTTCTACACATTTAAAAATTTACCCAGTATCACTATATTTTGAGGTGAGCATTTTTCCACAGTATTTTGGGAAGACAAGCATATCCTAGTTACTGTTGATTCTAGCTGCTGAGGTCTCACTAGTAAACAAAACAGACTGATGCTTGACACAGTTTAGTTCAGTCTCACAAGTGTGAATGAGGCCAGAAGTACCAGCATCAACTGAGAACTCATTAAAAATGCGGAACTTCCACAATCAAAAATTCATAATTTGATGGCTCAAGCGGTAGCGCGCTCGCCTGGCATGCGTGCGGCCCGGGTTCGATCCTCAGCACCACATACAAACAAAGATGTTGTGTCCACTGAGAACTAAAAAATAAATATTAAAAAAAATTCTCTCTCTCTCTCTCTCTCTGTCACTCTCTCTTTAAAAAAAAAAATTCATAATTTTTTTTTTTTTTTAACAATACAGAATCTTAGACCCCAGCCTGGACCCACTAAATCAGTATTGTGTTTCACAAGGTCCCAGGAGATTTCCCTGGGATCTGTGCACCCACTAACTAGTGTGAACTTCTCAGAGGTAAACCAGTACTTTGAATCTGTTCCAAAATCCTAAGAGGCTGACATGTGTTCTAGGAAAAGAAAGGAGGTATAGAAGACTATGGAATATCCCCCTGTCCATGGTAAAAATAGGACGAATGGAAATATTAGCTAAAGGACACCACAGGAAAACAGAGCAAGACTAGAGAGCTCACTACTGAGAAGTCTTCCTAAAAGCTTCTATCAGCAAGTAGCTGATCACCCCCAGCCCTTTAACTTTCTTTGCCACACCTCCCATCAGTCCCAAAGGTTGGGAATTGGAACCTCTCAGACCTCTCACTTTCTGCCAATTCCACATGGAATTCTGACGCCACCCCAAGAAATGATTGTAAAAGGTTCTATAATAATATCCTATATATCTACCAGAGATTAAATAGGCTTTCAGAGGCCATGCATCTTGCATCCATTAAATATCACAAATACGATGAAGTGTATGAGAAAGTGTCCAGGCAACAACAGCAGACCAAAGTCAGCTTCCCAAACCAAACATTTTCAGAATGGAGCTCACCTTTTTAGTATTCCAGATGCACCAGTTCAGTGCAGATCCATAGAAAGAACTCATCTGATAACACTGAAAGAGAAAAGTATCAAGCTAACCATGTTCCTAATGACACTATGGAAGAATTCTTGGGAGGATTTAAGTCAGTCACCTTCAAGCATGAATCTAAGAGAAGCTAAACAAAAAAGGAAAAAAAAAAAAAAAACACAAAAGCTTACATATGGTAAACATCAACTCTTTTCTTAGGTACCAACACCAATTATTGGGATCATTTCATTCTCTCACTTTCAGACCGTTCCACATGGAATGTGAACCACATATGATGTTCTAATAGTCAAATGATTTTTTTTCCCAGTGAAATCTGCTTGAATATGAAGCTTTTATTTCACTGTTTTGCATCCAAGGTGCAAATTAGGGAAACACAATATATACATTGTAAGGGTTGGGGCTGGGGGAGTAGCTCAGCATAGAAAGTGTGCTTACCATACACGAGACTCTGGGCTCAATCCCCAGCAAAAGAGAGCCAGGGTGGGGGTGGGGGTTGCTAAGTCCCTTTACAGTTATGAAAGCTAACTGGGTATATTAACTGAGTCAGCCTTAAGGCACAAAATTTATGAACCACCCACAGCCTAGCTTTGGAAAAGCTAATGTTTTCCCTCCTCTAACCAGATAACAGATGGAAAACCCTGAGGAGCCATCTAAAGATGTCTTTGGAAATTTCAAGCATGTTTTGCTTAACAGTTCATGTCACACTTTACAATTCGACCAGAAGGCATGGGGCTGAGAGGAGGATGACTACGATTAAAGGAAGTCCCTAGACTCAAGGCTGTTGCTGCCATGGCACTGCACTAGTATGCAGCTTTGAGAAGCATGATCACCAGGAGCCTGGTTCATTCTACTGTCAGAGTTCCACGTGTAGGAGGGCCGAGTCCCTCGCCCTGTGGAGCAGCGGAGCACAAGTTCAACGCCTTGAGCTGGAGAGGGGAGGACCCATCCGGAAGAGATTCTGGTCTCTGGCCTTTGGTCTGAGGGTTATAAGATTTCTGAATTTACAAGAGAATCAAGAGGTGCATATTTTTATGTAGAATTTCTCACTTCTAAGCAGTGGCATGAACTTCAAGGCTTTCTGAACAATGCCTATGGAACAAAGCAGTTCTGGGTTGCTTTCCACCACAGAGCTCACTAGGTTCTCCAGGGAGCAAGAGGTGTGTGCCATGAGTGGTGGAAAAAGTCTCGCAGTCTGCGAGTGTGTACGAGACAGGAAGGACATGCAACATGGAACCAGAAACTGGCCATGAGAGGTGAGAGTGTTGTAAGCAAAAAGGTAGAAAAGACAGGGTTGTCTGTGGACTCCCCAGCGCTGTCCATGTCTGAGCTCTGAAGCTTTCCTGGCACCCTGTTGCCTTGGCATTGCCTAAAGTTAGGGTCACACGCTTTCTCTTCATATTCTGCATAGCTCTGTGCGCGAGGCAAGCAATAAATGTTTCCTAAACTGAGATAGGAGCATGGCCATTACTGATATTCCTTTCTGCTACAGTTTGAGTAGGGCTTGTTCCTAACAAACTCATGAAGGGTTTAAGCCCTGGTCTTAATAGTTACTAAGCAGGTGGAACTTTAATCTAATTCTAGTGTTTAAATGTGGGGCATTTGGGGACTGGTTAGATATAATAATGTCACTAGGGTGGAGGCCCCCTGATTGAATTCTAGTGGCTTTATAATGAGAGAGAAAATGACCACCCAGGCAGATACTTGTGCTGCCCAGGACTCTGCCAGCAGGAAGGTCCCTAGACATGTACTTCCTGAATCATGAGCCCAAATAAACCTCTCTTCTTTATAAAGTAGTCTGCCTCAGGTATTTCATTCTTGTAAAGGAAAGTGGACAAATACAGTATATGTTCTTAAGCTTTGATCAAAAGGAATAACCTTGTTTTTACATGCCAAATTCCTAAACTATCTCACCCTCCAGAGCTGAGCTGTACTGCTAAATGTTAGCTTTGCTGTGTCTTGATTGTGTTTTTCTGCCTTTTCCACTCATAGCCCTTTATCCTCTCATGACACTTTTCTGGGTCTGACTCACAGGTATCTGCTGTCTTGAGTGTGTTCACAGACTGCTAGACTTCTGCTGCCACTCACCTTATCATATAGCCTTTTTGCTCCTTGGAGTACCTAGCATACTTCATTATAGAAAGCAACACAAAATTATCTTTAAACATTTACCTGAACACATTTTGTGTCTAGAATTTTCCAAAACTACCAATGGAACAAATCATTGTCTTCCTTAAGTTCACAGGGTGAGATAAGAAATATCTTGATACATTTTACCCCCAAGGCACTAAAATCTCATTTAGAAAACACACGATCTACCCCAGAACAGAGTGTGCCCCAACTATTTTGGAAATATCTCACATTTGCCTTCTTGAATTCCTCCTGTCACACCACAAAACTCTCAGCTGAGCAGACAGACAGGAAGGCTAGTGAATCAATCAGTGCTCGAAAGATTAAAATTAACCAGCAGGGCAGAACAGCAAAAAACTGGGCCTTTCTTATATTCCGGAATTTTAAAAGAGGAGAATTTATGGTTGAACTACCAAAAGCCATTTGAGATAAAAATGAACATTCAGAAGAGGTTTCTAGAAGTATAAAAAATACAAACTTATCCAATGCTCTAACACCTTAGGCCAGCTGATGCCGGAAATAAGAAGTGCTGCCCGTCGTGTTGACATAATTAGGTCTGTGCCTTGGCTTTCGCTCTCATGCACTATTCAGCCTACAAAAGAGCTCCACTCTGCTTGCCTCGAGACTGGAAATCAATTGATTTGAAACATCAGAGAATTCAAACTCTATAGCAACGTGGCTCAACCTGCAATTTCAGGCAAAATGCAAAGGCAACTGAAATCAGTTTGGCCCTTTTCCTTGGTACTGGCTCCTCTGACTTACAGACCCATGGACGCCAATGCAGAGAACATTGGTGGAATGAGTTACTGGCCCCAGTTCTTCATCCCTCCCTGGAGCCCAGACTGTAAGTAAGAATCGCCCTATCCAAGTGCTCTACCAACTATTTTTACCAGCTGTGCTCACTTTCTCTATGTCTATAGATGTGCAGACACAGCAGACATCAGAGAACACTCAGGGTGACGTGATCCAGCTCCATCCATCCGACCAGCAGACAGGTAACATGTACGAGGCTTCTCACGACATGTCACACAAAGCGTGAAGAGATGCACACACATATGCACGTGATAAAGTTCTAAATCTAAGTGGAAACTTTTAAGGAAGGTAGCAAGCCCTGAGAAGAACTCAACAGCAGGCTTGAGGGTCTAGGCAGGTTTCTAGATGGCTTAAATGCCATCTCTTCTGGTAAGCTGAATTGCTTACCAGCATGGAAAGATCCTCTAAAATATAATTTTCCATTTTCTAGATTCTCAAGATCACCACTACATGCATCCGGCTGAACAGGATCAAGTCTCATGTGTTCAGCCTCTGGGGCCTTATGCCTGTCTCAAGACCGTGGTACAATGGAAAAATCACTGGACACGGTGTCCAAAGACCTGAGTTCATCCCAGTGTGGTGACCTGACAGTGAGAAAGTACCAAGAACAGGGCCTAGAATTTCAGCCTGCCTAATGCAGTAACTGTGGTGACTGAGCCCCAGGACCATTTAAGTTATAAAGCATGCAGCCAATACCAAAATCAGATATTGATTAAGATATAACATCAAATGACCTATTCAATGCACCAGGGATGTTTGGGGATATGTAGATGGCCTTCATTTTTATTCAATTAATCATGACTTAATTATTTAGGCTCATCTGCTACCTTCTAGGCACTGACAATACAAAGATGAACCAATCAATGCCCCGAGGATCCAGATAATCTTAACTAAAATATAGGCAAATTGTAATCAAGATAAAATTGAATTTTTATGTCACACCACTGTACTGATAACCATCATTATTAAACTCTTGTTAGAAATTATTCTCTAAGAGTCCCTTAAAGATGCGCTCACTTAACCTTTAATGATAGGTTGATGCCAAACCCTACCACTGCCCACTGCCCCCATATTATAGGCGAGAAGCTACGTGAACTACCTGTGAGCAGCAGAGCTGGGATTTGAATTCAGGAAGTTGAGTCTAGACCCCAAGTTCTTAATAAGGCAACGGAGCATTAGGCCCAGAGCATTAGGCTAACCTTGAAATGTTATTTATTACATAAGATCCATCTTGAGCTGGGGATGTAGCTCAGCGGTAGAGCATATGCTTCATGTGTGCAGAGCCCTGATTCCATCCCCAGCAACAACCACCAAAATCCACCTAGCATCATACTCTGACTTCAATTTTGTGAAGCTCAAATAAATCCTACTTACACGTTGGCACCACAGACACCAGTATCCCAGAAGCTTCAAAATGATGCACCTTTCTAAGAAAAGTTTTTATGAAGCAAACATAAAATGGAAAGCAACCAACAGAGAGACCACACAGTCTGACTGACGTGTATTTACTGAACCACTGTGCTTACCTGGGGCCACTGAGGAAGCGTGCCTCAGACCCAACCGGAACCTCATTTAAGTTCTCACTTCCAACTGTCAACACAATGCCACCCTTTGTTTTAGAGTCAGGATCCGGGCACTCTCTGACTCCCTAAACAACAGCAGCCCAGTGATGTGATGTTAAGAGGTGCTTTTCTTTTCCCTAACAGCCTCTTGTTTTCTCCAAGGACCAACTACACATGAGGAAATGATCAGCAGCACACAATAGACATGACTGGGTGGGAGGGTCATGGAAAGCAGGAGCGGGCAATTCAGAAAGAAGGGAAGTAGAAAGTCGTCAGTCTCTAGGTTAGGCAGTGCATTTTATTTTATAAATAGCATTCTAACTCAGAAAAGGATACCCCTCAGTATTTATTATAAATATTTTTCTAGTTTCCCCAAAGCACAGCACATAATCCAAAGATGATTTTGTCATGATTTAGTCATAAAACACACTCCACTGGACGAATGTTAACACATGGCAAATAGGAAATATACACTCTTTATACACATACTATGGCACTGTCCACTAGTATCTTAAAAAGACTCTCATTTCTTCTTATCTCTCAATAGCTAACATTTGTGTTTGGTATACAACGTATATATACTATAAAAACCATATAATAAGCAGCTCGCTGTGGCGCATGCCTGTAATCCCAGTGGCCCGGAAGGCTGAGGCAGGAGGATCACGAGTTCAAAGCCAGCTTCAGCAACAGCAAGGTGCTAAGCAACTCAGTGAGACCCTGTTTCTAAATAAAATACAAAATAGGGCTGGGGATGTGGCTCAGCAGCCAACTGCCCCAATCAGGTTCAATCCCTGGTACCAAAAAAGAAAAACATCATATAATGAACATTTTCCATTATTTTCCCATTATTTACAATGTTTGATTTAAACGATTGCGATCATTTCAAACATTAACAGTGTGTCTTACTGGAAAGATGAAATCCAAAGAATTACGAAGGCTGAAAAATCGTTTATTTTATTCTGCTTACTCATCTATGTGGTGTTTATTACCTGAAGCTCTGAGCTGTGACATGAAGTGGTTCTCTCTCACTAGGGTGACACATCTGGCTCTAGGCTATGTCAAAAGAGAGCTCCCAAAACTATTAATGTTTCTATTTCGAGACACTGCAGCCTGCTGAATCAAATGGGTGCTGAAGTCCCAAAGCAACCATTCTGAAGGAAAGCACGTCTGACTTCTAGGATGGTTTCAAAATGTGATCTTCAGGCCCGGTCGACACACTGTTTCAAAGACACCTGATCCAAAACATCTACACTCAGGGACCCAGGGGAGCTGCTACCACCCTGTCACCCTTGCTCTAAAAGGCAATGACCTATAAAATAAAAATAGAAAAAGCAAAGCATAAAAACTACTTAATTTTTCTTACTTAACTTCTTATTTTGAAAAGTTTGCCAACAAAAAATTAGAATCATGAACCCTCACAAACCCATAATCCAGTTTTAACAACCTGCCAGCTTATGGCCAATTCTGTTTCTTTTTTCATCCCTCACCCCAATTATTTTAGGCATTATTACTGGTATTACTATATATAGTCATCCCTTGGGGGAATGTCACAGTCATCCATAGGGGACTTCATAGGGAGTTCCAGGACCCCTGTAGAATATGAAAATTCAGGGATACTCAAGTCCCTTATATAAAATGACCTATGTACATCCTCCTTTCTACCTGAAATCACTTCTGGATTACTTATAATACGTAATACATTGTAAATGCTATGTAAGTAACTATACAGTACTGTGTAGAGAATGACAAGAGAAAAGTCTAACCATGTGCAGTGCAGTTGCAATTGGTAAAGAAAATGTGATATACATGCATGTGCAGTGCAGTTGCAATTTTTTCCTCCAAAAATTGTTGATCAACAGTAAGTCAAATCCACAAACAGGGCTAACTATACTACGTTATATACATTAGTTTATTATATTAGTATGTACCTCTAAAAGATAAGGACTTTATACTCATAAAATGTTGGTGGGACTGCAAATTGGAATAACCTACCCTGGAAAGCAGTATGAAGATTTCTCAAAAAAAAAAAAAAAAAAAAAAAAAACAGGAAAGGAACCACCAAATGGCCCAGCTATGCCAGAGTTTATAACAACAACAGTTCACAATAGCCAAGCTATAGAACCAGCCTAGGTGCCCATCAACAGATGAATTGGTAAAGGAAATGTGATATACATACACAATGGAGTTTTATTTAGGCATACAGAAGAATGAGATTATGGCATTTGCTGGTAAATGGATAGAACTTGAGAATATAACGCTAAGTGAAATAAGCCAGACCCAGAAAGTCAAGGGTTGAGTGTTTTCTCTCATAAGACGAAGCTAGAACTAAATAAGGGGTAAGAGGAAATGGTGGGGGGATTCCATGAAAATAGAACAGAGGTCAGTGCAGTAAGAGAGGGGATTGAAGGGGAGGAAAGAGGGTCAGGAAAGGGAAGAACAGCGGAATGAATCTGACCAAAGTTTCCTGTGTACATATATGAATATACCACAGTGAATTTCATCTTTATGTATATCCATAATGCACTAAATGGAAAAAATCCACAAATTAAATACAAGAAAAATCAGAGTAGGGAAAGGGAACAGGGCAAGGGAGGTGAGGAGGGAAAGGAGAGGTAACAGGGACTGAAGTGGAACACACTATGGTCCATGCTGGTATAATTATCAAAATGAACCTCAATATTATGTATAACTATAACAAACTGATTAAAAAATTATTTCATTAAAAAAAATAGCCCCTCCAAAAAGGTAGCAGTCCTCTTTGGGAGAAGGAGGCAACAGCGAGAGGGAGGGGAGGCTTTGCTGTAGTATCTTCCAGTTAATTTAAGATTTAACTGCAAGAGAAAACGCTGTGTTTGGAAGCACTACAGAAAGGCTGCCATGACCAGAGGCAGGCAGAGGGGCCCAGAAAACAGGAGGTGGAGTTTGGATGAAAGATGCCCAAGGAACAGCTTGTGTAGATTCACATACCTGCAGGTGACAATGTCATCAAGTACAGGACATGAATTCTCTATGTGAGTAAAAAGTAATAGAGAGCTGAGGGCTTAACGACATTACAGAACGTAATTATGATTCCCATGATGTGCAGGGCCAGGCATTTATGGGATGAAATGGACTCACCTATACCTCTCTGCTGCCATATCCAGCCACACGAGGCTGAGAGAATCCATCACTGAAAGTACCAGGCCTTTAAAGGGCACTTCAAAAACACTTCTTTTTTTAAAAAACAAGTTAATGTCTGAACTCTCTCCTTCTCCTTTTCCTTACTGTTATTTATCTGCCTTATAGGTTGGAAAAATGCTATTTCCTTTCCTGGTGTTCGGTTCTACTTGTTGTATCTGTCCAACATTAACAGCCTCGAGACCCACCAGGACAGCTGCTGGGACTCCCTTGTGAATCTTGTTTACACTGAATTTCTATATGACAAAGTGCTCCCACATCTCCCAGCATTCTGATCAGTCGAGTAGGGATCTGAGAAAATGAGATAAAAGGTAGCTGACTTTTAGGACCTTGTGTATTTCTGTCACAATGCAACTCCTCTGATAAATAAAGATGTTACACATATAGACCAAAGTACCAGATGACAGATCTCGATTAGACCCATTAAAATTCTAGACTTCTAAATTCATTTAAAGAGAAATGAACATCACTTTCCAATCTCACTTGAAGAGACTAATCAAATATTCCCCAGTAAAGGTCAAAAGGAAAATGTCTTTAAGGAACAGACTTCTAATGTTTTAAACTTTTAACTTTTCATTAGTTTGGGTATAATAAATTTTGAGAACTTTAAATTTTGAGCTGATTCTCTCTTTTATTTATTTATTTCTTTATTTTTGGTACTGGGGATTGAACTCAGGGGCACTCGACCACTGAGCCACATCCCCAGCCCTATTTTGTATTTTATTTAAAGACAGGGTCTCACTGAGTTGTTAAACGTCTCATGGTTGCTGAGGCTGGCTTTGAACTTGAAATCCTCCTGACTCAGCCTCCCAAGACGCTGGGATTACAGGCATCCGCCACCACACTGGCTCTTGATTCTCTTAATTGGATTATAGCTTGCCTCTAATAACTATATTTCTTATTTTATGTAAAAAGAATCCAAAAATCCTGTATTTCGAGGTGGTATATAGCACTACCTCGCGTAAACTCAGGCAGTATGACTTTTTATATTGATGTTGTTTTACTGCATTTAACCAACAAGACCTATTTCTTTTACAAAAATGCTTCCCAGAGCAAATAACATATGCATAATTCAAAATGAAACTAACCTAAAGTGTGGTTGGGTCTAACAATGCTCTTCATACAAATTGCCCAGTTTTAACCTAATGTTATTATAAATTAATGTTATTAATAATGTTATCCTGTTCTTGTCGGCCTGGAAAAGGGCATTTCTAGTCAGCTTAGAGAATTACTCCATCCATAACTAAAAATACCAACAGGAAGTGCACCTGAGGCCACACCTCTCCCTGGGGTACCTGTTTCATCCGGGGAGCTGGGGGAAGCACTGTCTTGGGACAATGTTGTCCAGCTTGACTCCTCATCGCTTGGCGCCAGGTTCTGAATCCGGTGGAGTGCACAGTCGGTTTTGGCCCCTGTCTTAGGATGATCCTTTTTGGTCTCTGGGCTGGAGGACACTGTGGCTACTTGCCCGTCTTCCGGGCTGGACTGGGGTTTGTTTGGTTTCTGCAGCAGCAAGTCACCATTCCCGATGATGGCAGCAGGGACCTGGCCCTGGCCTGGCTGGGCTTTCTCTTCCGCGACCCCATGGCAGTTGCCAAGGTTCTGCTCCAGTTCTCGGGCTGAGGTTTCCAGGTCTGCATAGTAATTTAGGAAGCTCTTAGTTCTCCTGGGCTGGGAGGGTAAAATCTCACAGCTGGAGGAAACCTGTGGGTGGGGCTCTTTACCTTCTAACTTCTCAGAAGTTATGTTGATGACTGCGGCGGGGCTGATGTTTTTGTTGGGGTCCTGCTGCCCTTGCTCGGCAGCCTTTCGGAGCTGATTCTCACCATTTTTCACCAGCTTGATGTTGGCTGAGCCGTTTCCCAGGAGGGGCTGTGCAGCTGGATCTGAGAGGCCCATTGCCGCCTGGATGTTAGTCAGTGCATATTTTTTCCTGCATTTGGGAGGTGTGCTGTTCTTGGTGTCTGAGTGTTTTATTTCAGCATTCAGCAGTTCATTGTGTGAAGAACGGAGATTAAGGGTGTTTGGTGGTGTGGCTGGGCTGTTCCGATTTGCGACGTCTGTGGTTCCGCTGCTGGCCATAAACACTGCCAAGGTGTCCGCACCTGAGTCACCTGGGGAAAAGGAAAATTGGTCATTAGATGCTGGTGCTGATGGCACGAGTTAGTATGCAGCATGAGCCGACATTTTTATAAGGAAAATTGAAAGAATCAATGCTTCTGCTCCATAATACACTCTTGCAGAACTGCCCCATTTCCCCTCCTTATTTCACAATCAGTTCCTATGTTAAACAGGAGCAAATAAAAGGCTTAGTGTGGATACCCAAAAGTCAATTTTTAGAAAAGCTAAGACATCTGAGGATCTAAGTTTTACTTGGAATAAAAAAAAAAAAAGCATTTTGAATTCATATAAAAGCATTTCCTTCTGGTGGTTGGTCTTCAGTTTTCATAACCTGAAAATCATCCCCTTTCCAAACATTTATATCACATTTGTATTCTATAGTTCCTTCCAGCCACAAAAACAAAAACTTTGCTCAAAATTCCTCTGGGGCTCCAGTTTTCTTAATTAACCTGAGAGGTCATTGTTCAGTGATGTTCCATACATCCATGTTTAGAAAATGTGTTCCGAATGTCTGGAAACCCAAATCTCCATTAGAGTTTGCTCAGGTCTTCATGAACATTTTTGACCTGGGCTCACTGTTTGTGCCCAACAGAAATTTTGAAGAAATGGCTTAATTTCTCAAGAACACAAACACAAGCAGTATTACTACTAAAAATGCAGCCTTGAGCCCTGGACCACAGACAACATGTCACAGAGTCCCCAAAGGCATCTGAATATATTCCACTGAATTAAAATACAGACTCAGCTGTCTGCAGTCACCACATGCCCTTGCAGAACTCCTGGCAAGCTATCTGACAGTTGCATTTATCTCAGATATTGTTCGCACCATCAGTGATTTATTCCGTATGTCTCTTGTTAGGAAGAAAGAAAGGTTTTTCAGACTACAAGAGAATAAAATTCATCAGGAAGAATTCCAAAGGTTTCAAGTTTCTCAGTTTCTGAGCAATGGCTTCCTTCTTATCTGATCCTCTGCCCTCCACATCAACTTTGGTGATCTCCACACCAGGGGCAGAAGAACCAAAGCACAGCTCCTGACATTCTTGAAATTGTATTCTGACAACTCCCTCTTCCTCCCCCAAGAAAATCAGGGATCTTCACAGAAGAGGAGGGCAAGAATTTCTCCCTGATTGGGAGCTTAAAGCTATCTTTTTATTATCAAATACTTAAGTTGGGCAATTTTAGAAGAGTCACTCATTCTTGAATCTTCCAGGAAGCTAGGCAATGTCCATGTGCTCTAGGCAATACCCATATCTGTAACAGAATGACCATGTGGCCCATAAGATAGCTAAGGGCTATTACCCGAAGAGGCTAGATTTGAGGCCACATTCTTTAAAATTATAATAAATCCTGCTTACCCAGGAATTACTTCAGCTTTTCGGTCTCATTTATAGGAATAGAGAATACAGTGTATTTCTTCCCTTTAAATAATGTCCGGGAAATTGAATTTTTTTTTAAAAAAATTAAGACTGATCACTACTACCATGTTATGAAAAACATGTTCCAATTTATAATTCACTCTCATTCAAGAGTAGTATTTGATATGAGCAAACCCCAGAACTCACATGAACTTTTTCCCCGAGACATATCCACAGCACAGATACAAGGTTGACTCCCTTGAGTGACATGAGAAAGTGAAAATCTGCTAGCTTCCTAAAAGGCATAGCAACTAACTTCTATGAAGCTGTTTTATGATTTTAGGTATTGTATTCTAGCATGTTATTAGGGAGAAAATTTCATTTGTTTATAACTATAAACATTTTCAGAAAGAATGCCATCAGAATTTCTAGCTGATTTTAATATGTAAGTAGCTTTTATATCCTCTAAGTGACAGATCACAACTTTTAGCCATGTTCTCATAAGGCTTTTGGATCCCACAGCCCTCTCAGTGACAAGGTCACTCTCTCCCTTGCTTAACAATCATGGTGGGTTTGGGAGGGGAAGGCTAGGTTAGAACAGCACCATCCTGCACAAAGTAGATGTGCAAACTCAGCTCTGTATTTCCTGTAGATGGTTGATGTGAGGATTGACAGTGAAAAGGCCTGCAGAGAGCTTTGGCACAATATGGAACAATAAATCTGGGCACCCCTTACTTCTTTGTACCCAAGAGACAGAGCACAAGGTTTCACTATGAAAAAATAAAAATCCCTCAAGGGTTCAGAGGAATCTGCATTTCTATTTAAGTAAAATAAAAATCTTATAAAGTTGCTTAAAACCTAATATTTAGCTTTTTTTCTTTGGAAATCATGGGACCTAAGAAATAAGACCAGATACTTTCAACATACACAAAAAGCAAGTTTTTTAGACTCTCCATTTCTTTGCTGTAAAAATGGAGATAATAATAGTAGCTACCCCTTCCCAGAGCTTTGCTGAGGACTAAGAGATGACTTGTTAAGCATTCAACCTAATGGCTGCATATCATAAGAGCTCAAAACACTCTAGAGATTATTATCACTTTACAGTTCCCTCCTTTCCTGCATGCTTTTGTTTCTGTGGAAGATAGACACACAATAGTCACAGAAATCAGCTAAGGTGGTGGCTGACAGGTGAGAGGAGAAAATGGTTTTCTCTTCTTGGGGTATAGAAGATCTGAAGGGAAAAGGATAGATCATCACCTGAGGATCCTGTGCCAATCAAGACATGAAAGGAGAAGTGGCACATAGAAGGGAAAGAGCCAGCCAGGGGTTCTGTGAGGTGTGCTCTAGGACTTGGACCTGACCCTGAGGCAGTAGGGTATAGAATGAATTGGGCTATGGTGTATATGTGAGTGTGTGTAAGGTATATTTGTTTTTATGTTGTTATCTTCCACCACCACATTCCCAAAGAAGGAGATGACTATGGCAGAAGGTCATTAAAGAAGCGACTTAAAGTAAGAGATCAAAACAACAATGGTCATCAGAGAAACAATGGAATGAGGTAGAAAGAGGTATCACACTCACTGTGATGGTTAATATGAACTATCAATCTGATTGGACAGAGAGATATCTAGGATCCAGAGGCTTCTGGGAAGACTTCTAGATCTGATAAACAAATTCAACAAAGCAGCAGAATACAAGAGGAACATACAAAAAAATAATAGTTTTCTTTTACTCCAATAATGAGTCCACCAAGAAAGAAATCAAGAAAACTACTTCATTCACCGTAGCCTTAGAAAGTAGCAATAACAACAACTTAGGACTAAATATAACTAAGGAGGTAAAAGACCTCTACAATGAAAATTATAAAACACTGAAGAAGACCTTAGAAGATGGAAGACCTACCATGTTCATGGATAGGCAGAATTAATACAATCACAATGGCCATATTACTTAAAAAAAAAAAAATGCAATTTCCTGGGTCAAGGGTTCAATATTTTCTCTCCTGAGGAAGCTAGAGAGAAGGAAAAAAATTAAAAAGGGGATCTCCCATAAATAAAAGAGAGATCAGTAGAGGCAGGCAACCAAGAGGGAGGGAGGATGGGAGAGAAAAGGGAAGAACTGGGGAATAAAGTTGACCAAATCGTGCTGTGTGCATGTATGAATATTTCACAAGGCATTCCAATTTCATATATAATTATAATGTACCAATTAAAAATAAATTAACATGAGCTGGGGTTGTAGCTCAGTGGTAGAGCGCTTGCCTAGCATGTGTGAGGCCCTGGGTTCAATTCTCAGCACTGCATACAAATAAATAAAATAAAGGTCCATCAATAACTAAAAATATATAAAAGCAAATAAATAAACAGAAGAAAAATCAACAGAGTAAAGGGAAAGGGGCAGAGGTGGATTAGGAAGGTTAAGGGGAAGTATTAAAGACTGAAATACAGCAAATTATGTTGCATGCACTTATGAATGTGTTAAAAATAAACCCCACTATTATGTATAACTACAATGCACTAATAAAAACATCTTTTAAAATAACATTTCTTGGGGCTGGGATTGTGGCTCAGCGGTAGAGCGCTTGTCTAGCATGTGCGAGGCCCTGGGTTCAATCCTCAACACCACATAAAAATAAATAAACAAAACAAATGTATTGTGTCTAACCAAAAAAATAAATATTAAAAAAATAAAATAACATTTCTTGGTGTATTGATAGGGTATTTCCAGGCTGTCATGTGGGACTGCAAACTGAGTCGGGGAGATACCCACCATAAATGTGGGTGGCACAGTGCAATAAAATGGGGTCCAGGTGGAGCCAAATCCAGAAGGAGGACTCCATGGAAGATGACAGATGAATTTCTCTATAGCGGAGTGTATATTGCTGCTGCCATCCCCCAAGGACATGGGACTTCAGCTCCTTTATTTTTCCAAAGCAGCTTCTGACCATAACTCTCCAGGGAGGGCTACATGACCGGTGCCCCTTGTTCTAAGACTCCAGCTTGTTGAACTGGGCAGCTACTGGTTCATTTGGTTCTCCAGCTTACAGATGGCCCTTGTGGGACTACTCAGCTTTTGAATGTGCAAGCCAATCTAATAAATCCCCTTTTATAATCATTCATACATATATATGTATGTATGAATATATATGTATGAAAAATGTTAATCCTACTGACTCTGTTCCTCTGGAGAACCCTGATTGATAAGTTCACCACTCACAGGGATGGCTCCATCTCCACATTCCTACTTCTGGCATTAGAATAGACTCTGCTCTTTATCAAAGGGGAACAAGACCTAGACATTAAGGTCAGTTGGGAGGTTACTGCGATAGTCCAGCTAAGACAGTGAGGAGAGGACAGTAGCTTTTTTTCCAAAAGAGTTCCAGCTCTGGTCAATCATCTCCTGAGGTCATGGAAAGTGCACCCTGAAGAACCCACACTTGGGAGTTCCTGTTTATGAGCTGAAGTCAAGGAGGCTGGAATGTGGCATATGGCAGGACAGCAATAACTCCTCACACTAGGCTAATTCTTGTGGGGCACGATGACCCTGTTTAAGGAGAAAAACAAGATCCCAACTGTACTGTCTGCTACATGCTTTAGATGTATGTTCCCTGACATGTCATGAGAGCATATCCTGTTTTGTCACTGGGGAGAATGTTTTCTTAGTACTAGCAAACAAGTTGGTTGTTTTCAAAATGTTCTGCCATAGTTAAGACTGAACCTCCCACTGCCCTATAAAAGGTGGGCTGTGCAAGAACAAAGCAGCCTGCAGCTCTGCAGGCGCCCCAGCCAGCTCCCACCCACAAACAAATCGTCCACTTTAAGACTTAGCGTCTTCATGCCTAACTGCAGGACTAAATGCTCAGTAGTAGTTCATTAGCGGCAGACCAGGACACGAAGATGAGGTTTCCATTAGCCACCTGGATTTCGGGGCAAAGATGGAAAAGAGTTTGGTGAACTGAGTTACTAGAAGGACATCAGAGACTTTCAACAAATCTGCTTCAGGATAATGGAAGAGGTGGGCAAAGAGTGACCCTTAAGGAGCTTTACCTCTACAAAGTTGGGGGGGACAGGATGGTAGTTGGAGAATGATCCAGGATTATGGGAAAAAATTTTGTTTCTTTAACAACAAACATCTTTGTCATGTTTTACTGTTCAGAGGCTACAGAAGCAGAAGCCAGGAGAGAGGGGAGAGTGGTCACAAAGGAGGAATCGGCCAATGTGGTAGAATCCAGGTGAGGAGAGAAGGAGACCACAGCAGATGGGAAAGAGTCAGCCCTGCCCAAGAGAAATGACACATCTTCACATGAGAAGGGACAGGAGGGAATAAGAATAGGAACAGATGCATAAGTCAATATAGTGACACAAAACTGAGGAAAAGACAAACTGACAGCCTCCCTTTTCTCTATGAAGATAAAAATTCCCCTGGAGGAAGCAGGCTGGGTGGAGGGGTCTAGCAGGGAACTGAAGAGAGGGACAACATATAGACACAGTCACAGAGGGGGATGGGAGAAGGCTTCAGGCTTGCTGCAGAGGAGGATGCACTCCAGGACCTGGGTAGAGCAGAGAATGAGGGAATGAGACCCAAAGAAGCCAAGAGCTAGGGAAAGAAGAAGGTCAGGGATCAAAAGCCTCAGAAAGGTTGAGGAACAGGAATAATCGTTCTCAACCCTGGCGGCACGTTAGAATTCCTTGGGGAGCTTTAAAAAAAATACAGATGCCCCGGTTCTACTCCTAAGGACACTCCCAAAGATTCTGATTCAACTACCCTGTCAGGGTGTTCAGTGTTCTTTGGGTGGTTCCGCTGTGCCGCCAAGGCTGAGGACCAGTGAAGTAAAGGAAGTGCGAGATCTAAAGAGTAAAAGTGTCTACACCTGAGTTCACGATTTCAGAGGCCCGTGGACACTCTAATCACATACGTCATCTTCCCTGTCTTCCCAAATGTCCCCAGCCAATTCTGCGCTCCTTCTGAGATTCAGGGTAGATGTGAAGGCTTCTCTTGCCCCTCCAGGGCTCAGTGGTCTGCCTAAGCACATCTCTACTACAGCATCACCCACTCTGCTTCACTGTCATTTTTAATTTGATGGAGTCTCCCACCCGCACTGACCTCCATCAGTCAGCACAGCAGTCTAGCGCACAGTAGGCTCAATAAACATTTGTAGGAGAAATCCTTAAACAACATGAAAAAGGCAACTGTTTCATTAACACCTCAAGAAATATTGACATAAAATATCTAAATATAGGGCTGGGGTTGTGGCTCAGGGGTAGAGTGCTCACCTAGTGTGGGCGAGGCCCTGGGTTCTATCCTCAGCACCACATTAAATAAATAAAATAAAGGTCCAACTACAACTAAAAAATGAATATTTAAAAAAAGATAAAAAATAATATAGATCTAATTCTTGAGTTTCTTATCAAATATTCAAAGGGAACTACCACTATGGCCTCAATGGAAAATTCACTTTTCCTTCTTTGAAAAAGCTAGCTAATGATAGCACAAAGAGAAAGGGTGATGAAACATCATCTCAACTTTAACTCCACACAGCATCTGAGCAAGGATTAAAATAAAATCCTGCAATATCACGTCTATGTCAATTTATCTTGCTCCTCAGTCTCAGCACTAGGAATATGACCCAGCTATCCCACTCCTTGGTCTACACCCAAAGGATTTAAAATTAGCATATTGTAGTAACACAGCCACATCAATGTTTATAGCAGCTCAATTCACAATAGCTAAGCTGTGGAAGCAACCTAGATGACCTTCAATAGGATATGAATGGATAAAGAAACTGTGGTATATATACACAATGGAATATTACTCAGCATTAAAAGAGAATAAAATAATGGCATCTGCAGGTAAATGCATGGAGTTGGAGAATATGCTGAGCATAATAAGTCAATCTCAAAAAACCAAAGGCCGAATGTTCTCTGTGATAAATGGATGCCGATCTATAACGGGAGGGGGTTGGGTGGGGGTATGGAAGAACTTTGACTGGGCAAGGGCGGTGGTGGGGGAAGGAGCATGGGGGTACGAAGATGGTGGAATGAGATGGACATCATTACCCCAGGTACATGTATGACTGCACATATGGTGTGACACTACATTGTGTATAACCAGAGAAATGAAAAGTTGGGCTGCAATTGTGTACAGTGAATCAAAATGCATTCTGCTGTCATATATACCTAATTAAAATTAATTAATTAATAATAATAAAGAGGAAGACTCTTGAGAACCACAGGTTCATGTCTTGTGACCCTGAGCAGACTGGTGCACTTTTCTGCCAAAAAGACTGTTCACCAGCTGCAATCCTGTCCTGTTGAAGTGCTCCTATTTGGTCTGAGGAGCACTGGGGCCCAGCCAAGGCTGTGGTGTGCATGTGCTCTGGGCAGCCTACCATCCAGTTCTGGGCCTTCCACTAACCTTTACTGCACCACAAATAGCATCTGCATTGTTAGGAACAATGAGCAGAAGAGAATTAAGTAGAATGATTATTAATAGCCCAATAATTCAACAAAGTATGGAGAAAAATGAATTCTATGTGGCTATAAAAATGAAAGGACAGCTCTCTTCCCCTTTCATCCTAAGATCCCACCCACTTTTGATTTTTCCAGTTTACATGCAGGACAATTTTAGCCTGCTTTCCCCAATACTGAAGCTTTACTGACACTCTGAAAGTTGATGCATTTAAGCCAGGCACATTTTAAGTTGCCTCATGTAATTTTAACCACACATTTGAGACCAAAGTACACTGGTCTATTACTCCCACAGATTGGGGAGATGGGGAGAATCAAATCCACTCAAGCCTGGGCTGGACTCAGAGAACTCATGGCATTACCAACTTCCTAGATTCCTAAGCTAGAAACCTTAGAATACTCCTTCACGCATTTCTTATCTTCCCAAAGTCTTACCAATACTGCTTGAAAATGTTTCTCCAATACTTCAAGTGCCCCCTTCCCACCTTTTCTCTGCCTGCTTTCAGGACCTCACCCCTTACTCTGAGTTTTCCTGTGGAGATCATTAATATAACCACTCTTTCCATCTCTATCTACCTAAGTACAGGTTGTATATCCCCAATCTCAAAATCTAAAGTTCAAAATGCTCCAGAATCTGAAACTTTCTGAGTACCTATATAATGCCACAAGTATAAAATTCTACATGTGACCTCATGGGACTGGTTGCAATCAAAATGCAGACCCACTAAAAATATATAAAATTACCTTCAGGCTACATGCACAAGATATACAGGAAACATAAATGAATTTCAGGTTTAGACTTGGGTCCATTCCCAGGATATCTCATTATATATATTCAGATATTCCAAATCTGAAACACATCTAATCCTAAGAATTTTGAATAAGAGATATTCGACCTGCATAAATGCCACCCCCTACACGTGCATGCATGTGCACGTACATTTGCATACATTTAAATTTTTGAGGATTGCCAGATATTTTACAAAGTATCTGCACCATTTTACAAGTCCCACCAGCAGGGGAAAGGGTTTCAATTTCTCCAAATCCTTGTCAACAATTGTTATCGTCTCGTTTTTATTATGGCGGTCCTAGCTGGAATAAAATGGTATCTCCATTGTGGTTCTGATTTACATTTTCCTTTCATTTTTTTTTTATTTCCAGAATTCCCAGTTCTTTATTCAAAGTTGGCCACTGAGAGCACTCAATATATTTTTTTGTTCACTCATTCACTCACTCACTATTTATCAAGCACCAACTATGTGCTAGGCTGTCTCCTCAAGGCCATGAACACAACAGTGAACAAAATAAGCAGAACTGGCGAGGAATGAATAAGCAAGATGCCACTAACCAGGAGGGCTGGTGTGAATACAGAGGTGGTTCTCTTCCTGGATTTGTCAAGGGGACGGACCCCAAATGATTTTGCCATCACCTCCAAATCAACTCATCGGGCTGTTCTGAGTATGACTCAGGAAGGTTCAATATCAACGCAAGAGGCTCAATTCTTATTCCCGAGGTAGATTCAGATTTAAGAATGTGATAAAAATGACTATTACTACTTTCCGCATTGTCCTGCATGTACAATGGAGAAACATCTATTAGAGCCCGGCATGTACACATTCCTTTTCTGTTAACAGTTCTGCAATTTGGGGAGAGGGAGAATCAGCTTTCCTTGATACACATTCATTAATTCAACCAACTTTTTTTTGGTGTGTGCTACTATGTGCCAGAGATGCTTCTAAGTGCTGAGGATACGGCAGTGAACAAAACTGACAAAGTAAAAATATCTCCTCTCTTGGAACTTATGTTCTAGGGTTTTAGCCCACGTGTTTCAGGCAGAGATGGGTACACTCTTATTTCAGGGGGCACAGCCAGAATGGCAAATCCCCTACAGTTCTGGTGGCTGGCTCCAGGAAAAGAATGTAACCCCACATAGAACCCCTCATGAGACCTTTGCTAGAATAAGAGGTGCTCTTGTTTCATTTTTGAAAATTAGAAGATTTAAGCCTAGAAGTTCAAGGGGTCGCTGCATAAGTGTGAATCTAACAAGAAAACAGAACCAAGAGACAGAAAGTAAACATGTCCTAAAATGGCACTGTTAGAATAATAAAGTAAAGCATGATGAACGGGAGAGCCCTGGACTTCTCAGGTCAAGAGACTTATTTATCTTGCTTAAGCCATTTTGAGCTGGGTTTTCTCTTTTTTTGCTACTAAAAGAGCCCTAGTTAATACATGGAGTATTTTATAAGAAGCCTAAGCAAAATTAGGAAAGTCAGGATCAGTCTAATTTCAGGGCATACACAGCTGTTCTTAAACCTAGGCACAAAGGTCCCCGCACGGATGCAGCCAGGAGGACCAAACCTTAACCCAGCTCACAGTACAGACCTGTCCCAGATCCTGCAGTTAGAATGGCTTCCCCGCCTCCTTTTCTCTTTTTTAAGACATACAGACTTGTTTCAGAGAAGAAGCTGTCAGTAATGACAGGAAACCCTTCTCTGTTCAGCAACAGTCTGCTCACTCTCCCTTTCCTACCATGACACACTTGTAAAATTGGAAATGAGCTGACAGATGGGCCCAAGGAAGCCCGACGTTTGCCCGGTTCTTGAATGAGACTTGGTGTTTTCTCCAATTTTGCTTTACTGCTGTACAATTTCATTTCCACTGAGGAGTTAACAACAAATCGCCTACCCTGAGGAATGCTGCCTTTTGAACTGGACCTCCAAGTATTAAGGAAAAGAAATAAACTCAGACTTTTCCTCTTAGGAAGGAGAGGCAAAATAAAACTGGTTTCCTGAAATTAGTCATGAAAGCAAACCCTCAATGTGATAAAAATGATAAGAAATTCTCTGTGAACAAAAGAAGCAAAAGGTACTAGAAGGCAGCTTGGGCTACTGGGTCAGGGAGATCACGGGAAGAGAGCCTGGGAGGTTCCCAGTACTGAGACAGCAACTCCACAGGCTGATCACAGGGTCAAAGATAAAGGGGTCCTTCCAACAGCTAGGTCTTACCCACCTCAGGGGCCCCCGGTGGGCTCCACTGAACTGCCTGAGGGCTCGCTCCATTCAAGCTCCCAGTAGAACTGAGGGCTCCAGACAGATGGATCAAATACTTTTCTTTAAGACATTTGATCAGCTCCTCACTATCTCAGACTAACCAATCCACAATGTATATATATTTCAAAACAAAATTTTACATAATAAACATATACAACTTTTGTCAATTAAAAAAAGTAACCATGAAACCGTATTTTAAAAAATTCAGAGTCCGTGATGAAAAAGATGAAGTTATTACGCACACTCATAAGTCTGAAGTAGGCAGAGGGCCCTACAGGAACATGGGTCTTATAAACAGAGAGGGCCAGGGGATGTTTTCCACAAAAGGACTACTAAGCTGAGTCCTGAAGGGTAGGCAGGGAGAAAAAGAAACTACAGGTGGGGGAAAGTCTGGTATTTCAACATAACACCTGGCAGATGTAATGGCTGGTTACTTGGGAAACACAAGGCAGAATTTGTGTACTCAAATAAAAAGACCTTGGAAAGTAGTCCCTTTGGGAAATTATATGCTTACTCCGAGGATATTTTCACCGCTCATTTTTAAGCTGTTTTCACTCCTTAGAAAAGCTTCACCATCTTCTGAAGAATTTATTTTTTAATAGAGCTCTAGACTTTTATGGCCAAGTATGATAAATATGGTCAACGACCAAGCTTGAGAACACTGGTATAGGAGAAAAGAGTAGGGAAGGAGCTATAAAGGAAACATTATGTGTTTCCTTGGGTAACTGAGAAGCTGGGTCTCAAGTCAATTCCCAAAGGGGAAAATATTACACAATAATAAATATCAAAGTCCTTGAAATAGGGTAACAACTTGACTATGTTATGGGATAAGAACTACTTGGAAGAAACCCCTGAGCTGAATCCTGAAGGGTCAAAAGGTATTTTCCAGGCAGGTAATGATATCAATTCTGGGAGATTTGTCTTTTCAAACACTTCAGACATGCTCTTAGTTGCAAATGCAAGCCTGTAGTCAGAGCTCCCAAGAATTGAAAAATCTTTGCTCACTACCTGCCGTTTGAATTTTTCAAACAAAATAAAAATCCTGGAATAGGATACTCCACTGAGATAAGAATACTGCTTTCCTTGTAAAAACTGTTACCTTCTATATCAATGCATGATAGTAGCAGCTGTTATTTAAAAATCACGTTGGATAACTGTTTCAGTATCTCATACGACTACCAAGGAACAAAGCAATCTGAATCCCTGCAGAAAGAATGAATACATCATCCTAACAATATACAGCCACAGCAAGAAATTTCTGGAAGTTATTTGATTCTTCCCCTCCACGTGAGGAAAAAACCATCATTTTATATATTTGTCAGCCTTACTCTTTTAATGTTTCAATACTGAGTCTATTTGCAACATAATATAAGATTTTATAGAACTCCTAAAAAGAATTATTCTCAATATTTAAAATCTATTTTTTTAAATTTTAGTGTAACAGTAGAATTTATTGAAGAATAGAAACAGGAACAGAACTGTTGCAGTGCAATAGGGGACTCGATTGCAGGTTTTCTTCCTAAAATCTATTTTTTTTTAAATGTTTTTTTAGTTGTTCTAGACCTTTATTTATTTATAAATAAAGAATTGAACCCAGTGTGTCACACATGCCAGGCAAGTGTGCTACCACTGAGCCCCAGCCACCGCCCCCTAAATTCTATTTTTTAAAAGGACATATGCTGGGTGTGGTGGCACACGCCTATAATCCCAGAGGCTCGGGAGGCTGAGGCAGGAGGATGGTGAGTTCAAAGCCAGCCTCAGCAAAAGGGAGTTGCTAAGCAACTCAGGGAGAGCCTGTCTCTAAATGAAATATAAAATAGGGCTGGGGATATGGCTCAGTGGCCAAGTGCCCCTGAGTTCAACCCTGTTACCCAAATTAATAAATAAAAGGCATACATATTTGTCTTGAGTTTCTAAAATTAAAATACCTAATCAAATATGTATTTATAAAGAAAACCTATCCCTTCCCCAAATCATCACAGCATGAAGAATCAGCTTTAAGTTCCTGATTTTTCTATATAAACTTAGGTTTGTCATATTATTTTTTTGACTTATTTTTTTTTAATAAAAAGGGTATTTCTTGCCATTCCTATGCCTGTGCTGAACTTAACCACATTCCCCATAAACATTGATTGAATTATTTTCCCCATGCCAGGCCAAAGCTGTCTGTCTCAGGTTTCCAATGCTTTTTTTCACTATTATTATTGTTTACTTCTTTGTTGAAATGTAACACACAAAGTGTTATGTAAAGGAGCAAACAATTTGAACATATTTAATAAGTTTCACTTAGAATATAAGAAAATTAATATATTTTTATCCTTGGTTAAGTCCACTTATTTAAAATGAGAACTTGCTGAGTGGTATGTTTCCTAAGAAAAATGGAATGGACAGATCTACACATGCAGTCTTATATTATGTTCAGTTTGAAATGCTACTGCAATTGTTTTTTTCTTGTTATGTTTCCATGAGGCTATGAATTAAATCCCACTATATTGGGTCTAGACTAGCAGCTATCATGAGACAAAAAAAGGGACATACAATAAAATTAGTTGTTTTTTTTTCTGAAGACCTGAAATTAATCAGCATTAGGTTCAAGGAGAATATTAATTGGGGGATTCTATTCTAGACAAACTTCACAATATAAGAAGCAAACCAAGATTCAACACTAACACCTACTGCTTTGTTCATATTTCAAAAGTTCACAGGCTATAATTCACAGTGCTAGATGGTACAATTTCAGTTTTAATTTCTTGTCATAGTCAACCAAAATATTTTTACATGATGACTTGTGCAATTATTACAAAAATAAGATTAAGTTCTATTGATCCTTCTACCTTTTTTGGATATTCATTCTTCCATTAGCAAAAAACAATGAAAACCAGAAGCATGTTGTTTTTGCAAATTATGAGTTTAACATTAAAATAATTGTCTCATATGTTTTATAAGGGTTTAATATTGAACTGCTTCTCTGTATTGAAATATGTGAAAATGTATCTAACCTGGAAGTACTTCTGACATGGATCACTGGGCGTCAGCAATGGTGCAGGAAATAGTTTATAATTTGCAATCTAAAAAACAAAAAGGAATCATTTGAGAAATTAAAACCTCAAATAACAAAGCATAAAAGGAAACTATCATAACATTGAAAGTTCTTACAAAAGCTGTTCAAAATTTTAAACAAATGTTGGCAAATTATGTACAAATTTTTGTTTATATTCACAGTCAATCCTACCGCTTCTGACTCTAATTTGAATTCCTACTTAACTACATTCCTCATAAACATTTATTGAATTATTTTCCCCATGCCAGGCCAAAGCTGTCTGTCTCAGGTTTCCAATGGCTTTTTTTTTTTTTTTTTGGTTGTAGTTGGGCACAATACCTTTATTTAATTTATTTATTTTTATGTGGTGCTGAGGATTGAACCCAACACCTCGCACATGCTAGGTGAGCATTCTACCACTGAGTCACAACCTCAGCCTTCCACTGCTTTTTTTCCACTAAACACTTATAATTCAGAAGCCACTAAGGAAAAAAATTACATAAAACTACATAAAAACGAAAACCTTCTGTTTAAGAAAAAAAATTACTATAAACATGGTAACAATGAGAAACAAATTACCATCACAGATGACATAAAAGGACAATTTTCCTTTATCTAGAAAGCAATCCCTGAAATCATTAAGAAAACTAAGAACAAGCTACAGGAACATGAGCAAAGGACAGGAACAAGTGCCCAGAGAAACATAAATGCCCAATAAACATAATTAACTAACCTCATAGGAAACTAAATAAAATGCAATCTAAGTACAGTAACTGACTGGTTCTCATAGATCAGAATACCAAGATGAACAAGCTTGAGAACACATAATTTAAGGCAAGGACGCTGGAAATAAGAATACTCAAATCTTGCAGGTAAAAACTGACAGAACTCTTTGGGAGACCATTTGCAATATCTGAGCAAATTCAAAATACATCAAACTCTACTGCTCAGCAATTTCACTTCCAAAAATTCATTTTACTGATAAACTCACATTGATTCTATCATTCTACAACCAGAAAAACCTGGTAATGACCTAACCGATAGTCAGTGGACAACTGGCTCATTAAGTTATGATACATCTATTTAATGCCACCATTAGGAAACATGAAGAGGAACTGTGTGCACCCACATGGAAAGGATATCAAGACATATCACTGAGAAGTCACTAACACGCAGGGCATGGCATGATATAATTGACTAACTATTTTAAAAGCATACACATATGAACACACACAGGTGCACCTCACACACCTGCACTTAGAGAGGAAATTTCTTCAAAGGAACAGTAAGGACCTAGGAATAGCAGTAAACCGCCAGTTTACCAAATTAGATACATAACAAGGGAAACTAAAAACAGACCTTGTTTTCAATGAGTCTGCTATCAGGAATGTCACTTAGACAGATAATGTATTATAGCAGGTTAAATGAGGATACTGCATGATTCCATTTATGTAAAGTACTAAAACAGGAAAAAACACTGTGTGTCAGGATAGTAGTGGGGGCAGGGGTGGAAGAGGAAGACGAAGGAGAGTAGCTTCAGGGATACTGGTCACGGCAATGAACTGGTTCTTGACAGAATGGGAAAAATTCATCAAGCTGGGCTGCTATGTGCACATTTCTGTAAGTGCATTGCCATTTTACAAAAAGTTACAAGAAAGGGCTAAAGACTAGAGGCTTTCTGAAGCATAATTCAAATGGAAAAACTTAGTATTTGCAAAGCCTCTAAATTCTAACCTAACCTTTCCAAACTAGTAACCTTTAATGAGCATTACTTCCAACTTTATGATTCAGATAATGACCTGACAACCTGGTCTGCTGGTCCACAATACATTTTTAATTATATTTTCACATACGGTGGGTAAGGCTCATTACTCTGGTATAATTAAAGGGGTGGGTTTATTTTAAACTGTCCTGAAATACCAAGAGGTGCCTCCCTCCAGACGCATTTGTCTTCACCCCATGCCTTTCTCAGCACCTTAAAAAGTATTTTTACAATTCAATTTTCCTTTGGGTGTTGAGGCAGGGGGAAGACGTCTTCAATGTACCTTAAATTATAAGCAGAAGCACCAAGGTGATAAATAAATAGTTCAATGAAACAAATACCAATGAAGTAGAGAGAAAACCAAAGAAAGGCACTCTTGCATGCATACTTTGGGAAGGCTTGAACAAAAGTTAGGAGCATGCACAGCTTTTACTGTATATAATCCTTAAAATAGTCCTGTTTTCTTGACCTGAACCAAACTGCACCTTTAGCAAAGTTAAGAATTAGGTACTTTGCTAATCACTTCATGTCATAAATAGCCCTATTTATAGTGCTATTGTCAACCAATACACATTCCACACTTACCACGCACTATGCATTATGCTAGAAGCAGGGATGCAAGGACAGTTTGGTCAACAAAAACTATTTTCCTCTTCAGTGTAGTATGCAGTCTATTGGGGGAGATGGATGTTAATCACAAAATTAACTCAGATCAGTATGTAAATATGTATTTTCTGGGGGAAAATACCTCAGTTGTTAACAAAGGACAGGTGCCAGGCTGCAGTCTGGAAAGGTTCTCCTGAGACAATGAAATTTGAGGACTACATAGGATTTAGGAAGGAAAAACATTTCTTAAACACCTACCATGTGCAAGAAGGTATTTCCTGGCCTTGGAGATGGAGTACAAATATCCCAGCTACTTTTCCTTGATGAATGAATCTAATCTGGTAAAAACAGTTTCTGATACAAACTTGCTGGTGTGAACCAACAATAACTTGAGAAAAAACAAAAGAGGCACTTAGGAAATGGGAAAACACTAGGCAAATGTAGGGTTTTAAGAAGAATCTACAGCTGTGCTGTCCGATACAGCGGCTACTAGCAGCAGCAATACGGAGCTTTCAAACACTTAAAAGGTGACCAGTCCAATTGAAGAACTGAATTTTCAACTCTATTAACTATACTCAATTTAATTACAAATTCATAAAGTGATACTTGATACGCTAGAAAATTAAGTAACACTGGAACTTTTAGAGTAGGTGAACCTATTTTTTCAACTCTGAATTTTATGGAATCTGAATACAGGCCAAGTATTTCCCATGAATATTTTGCATCTGAGTTCAGTGCTATGAGTATAAAATACATGTTGATTTTGAAGACTCTGCACAAAAAAATGCCAAATGTCTCACATTCATAATATTTAAATATTGAATTAATGTTGAAATGAAAACATCTCAGATGTACTGAGTTAAATTAAACATGTTTAAATTAAATTTAACTTTTTAAATTTTTGTTTTCACGTGGACTAGAAATTTCAATTTACCTATGTGCCAGTCTTTTATTTCTGTCGGAGATGCGCTGACCCAGAGAATGTAGACAGAGTCCGAAACTTTACCTTAGATTAAATTATTGTCTATCTTAATCAAATGGTTATCTACCTTCTATCTGTAAAAGTAAAGCCTAGCAGAAATGTTACCTCTCCTATGATTCTGGAGATTTTGCCAGCAGCATTCAGAGCACAGAATGCCACAGAAATCACATTCTGAGGTCAAAGGTGCTGGGGACGAATGGCAGGCCCCTACATGTTCTGCATTAGGAACACAGTTGTGATTTTAAGGTGAAGCACAAAACAACCTAAGTGAAATAGTCTACAGTGATTTCCTGCCTTGCAGCGGTGTTTGCCTGTGCCCTGTAAATGAAAATCCATTGTGCTGACGGGCCTTGGGGTGATACTATTAGGGCCTAATAAACATTCCACAGGACCTGAGAGAGCCCGCAACAGAATTCACAAAAGCACAATTAAACAAATAGATGAGTGAATAAATAAATAGAACACCCACTTCTATTCTGGTTCCGTGTAAGATGCCAGGCACTTGCAAATGATTCCAAACAGAATAAAAATCAGACAAAGAATTTGGCTTTGCCTGTCTTCCCCAAATACAGGCAAATACGACTGACAAATTCGTCCCTCTCAATTGACTACTCTCTCTGTCCTGCCTGCTCTCTCCTCAGACATTGTTAGGGTATGATGTGATTTGTGTCCCCCAATGATCTGCTGTGAAGAATGGCTTGGTCCCCAGGGTGGTGCTGTTGGAAGGGGGTGGGCCCTTTGGGAGGTGGAGCCTTGTATGAGGCCTTCAGGCCATGGAGGGGTCGAGGGTGTTAGGTACCTCTCCCTCAGCCCCTTGGTAATTCTGGCAAAAGGGCTGTTACAGTCACCCAAGTGGCTCTTGGTCCATTGGCCTGAGACATAACCCTGGCCTGCTCCCACATGCATTCTAACCTTTGTTCCCACCATTGTTCTTCACCTTGATGTAACTGTGTTATCAGATTTTGTTTTCCCCCTATAACAAAAATACCTGTGGTAATCAACTTTCAGAGAGAAAAGGTTTATTTGGGTTCACAGTTTTGAAAGTTTCAATTCATAGTCAGTTAGTCCTGTTGCTTTGGGGCCTGTGGTGAGGTGGCATATCATGGCAGGAACACACCGTGCAATGAAGCTGCTCACCTCAGAGCTGGGATGGGAAAAGAGAGAGAAGACATGGTCCCACAATTCCCTCTGAGGGTATCTCCCTAGTGACTTCAAACTTCCCAGTAGGCCCTGACTCTTAAAATTACACTACTTTCCAGTAGCATCACAGGCTGGTGACCAAGCCTTGAATCCCCGACCTTTGGGGGGAATACTCTCAATTCAAACTGCAGCAGTGATATAGCCCTCATCATAACTGAGCTGATACAAGTGCCATGCCCTTAAACTTCTACCACTCTGAGCTAAGTCACCCTTCTCTCTTTCTAATGTAGCTTCCTCGGGAATTTCCTTGAAATAACATAAAGCTGACTAACACAAACATTAAGTACTGCATGCAGTTCCATAACTCCTCTCTTGCCCTTCAGTCTAATTACTTCCTCTCAGATCTATCCTAGATCCACAATATCAGATAAATAACTTCTCTATTCACAATCCCTCCCTTATCCAGAAATCGCCAGAATTAATTCTTTTGACTATTGAAAATCTAGTTCCAATTGATTCTAGAACCTCTCCTTTAATCAAACCCTTCATTACCTTCAAGTAACTAATTTCTTGGAAACTTTAATGCTCTTTAATCCTATCAGACTCAATAACTCCTTCCTATGATAAATATTTTTTATTATGGTTTGGATATGAGGTGCCCCCTGCAAAGTTCCTGTGTTAATGCATGAGCTAAAACAGATTATGAGAGTAGTAACCTAATTGGTGGATTAATCCATTTGATGGATTAATACTCTGAATGGATTACTGGGTGGAAACTGGGGCGAGGCTAGAGAAAGGAGGTCACTGGGGGCATGCCTTGGAGATCGTATAATCTGTCCCTGTCTCTTTGCTTTTTTTGCTTCTTGGCTTGCAAGAACTGAGCAGATTTTCTCTGACTCACCTCTGGTCATAGAGTCATAGAGTCGCTTTACCAGGGACTGAATCTCTGAAACCATGAGACCAAATAAACTCTTCCTTCTTTTAAGTTATTCAGGACAGATATTTTGGTCACAGAGATGAAATGAACCTTTATTCTCTTGAAGTATAATTCATAGATATATAACATATTGACACATTAATTCCAGAAAGGGAGAAATTACAGTAGGGATGCATTTCAATAAGGAAATTTTCAAGCAGGGTAAACTAGGGATCATAATGATCAGTCATCAGATATTTGCCTATGTACAGAATCACTGTTAGGGTGACAGCTGTGTGCAGACTGACAGAAGCTGAGTGTTGTATATGGACAACTTCAGATATCGTGAAATACACTGCTGTCATTAACATCATTAACTTCAAAATACTCAACTTTTAGGAAATATCAAAAATACTAAATATGATTATCTTTTGATCAGGAGGCTTTAGAATATACAGTGTCTATTAAAACCATAAAAAAACTTTACATGTTTAACTTTTGGGATAATTATAAACATGTGGTTCACCTACATGAATATTCAACAGATTGTCTGGGAGCTTCACAGATTTAAGACATTCTTTGTTGGACAGGACAGTCCTGGATGCTGTAAGATATTTATCATTCCTGCTCTCCATCCGAAAAACTGAAGTAGTGAGTCCCCTTCTATACTCCCTAAGGGGTTCTAGCAACTACTAAATCCTCTGCTTTGCAAGTTTGAACCTTTGCCCGGAGTTCTCTTCCTCTTCTTGTTTGACACTTAGGTTCGGCATGATCTTGAACCACTCTTAATGTTTGCAAGCTTGTTCTCTTATCAATGGCAAATTATGGTTACCATCAATCTAACAGTTACCATAGGATTAAACAAGATACCAAATGTTGATCACTTGATTTGCTTAGTTCCAAGCCTATCCTCAACATTCGTAAATAATAACTGCTATTACTGTTATTAATATTTTCTTAACACATATGATTTGTTTTCTCACTTAGGTTGTAAGCTCTGGTGCCTTGGAGATCTTTGTACACCCAACCTAAGGACCTAGTAAATTCTGGTGGCTCATATCTCCCATTTTCTTTCCCTGTCCCATCCTGACTTCTTGTGAAAATATTCACAAATAGTAGCCTGTTTCCAAGAATGGAGTTAAGAACTTCAGTTACAATGGAAATGGAGCTTTGGCATTACTGAAAACATCATTGTAACCTGCCAAGCAGAGGAAGAGCTGTCCAAATGCTGCTGGTGTACTTTTTTTCCTTGAAAATCTGCAGGGCATATTAATTGATGAATACTTTTATATGTAATATTGTGCTCCATGGGGGGAAATTTAATTTTTTTTTTTAATTTGGGGAACATAAACCTTTAGTAGTAATAAATTTCTTGCATCCACATACCTGGGACTCTATTGCAGTTCAGAATCATTGCTCTGATTCTGAATCATTGAAAGATCCTAAGTTGACCAAATATATAATTTAAAACAGAAAGAAAAAAGTTATAGTAACTTCTCAACCGCAACCCACGCTGACAAGACAAGCTGGGTTAAAACAGGCTAACTGTGACATTAAGCCAAGATGACAGTGGCAAAAAAAATCACACAACACAGAAATAATTTTGGAATCAACACAGATGGCTCTTTGACCTTAAGGGTCAAGCTTCCCATGCTGGAAAGAGAGTGAGCCCACCTTTTCTATATTTTATAGCGGGGACATCAGAGGCAGAGATAAGGTTTCAAGAGTACAGTCTTGCTTCATGATGTTTTATGGTCAGCAGATTGATTGACATCTTGGCAAGTCACACCCATCTCAGGTGCTGTGTGGGATCTTGGGCAGAGGTAGAGGGGGAGGCTCATCTGCATCATGCGATCAATCTGGAGTTCGTCAGTGCCAGATCTATTCCCTTAGGAGGCTACTATGCACAACACAGTCCATACACAGCCCATGGACAGCTAGTGACAGTAACTAAGGTACAGAAAATAATCCTTTCTCTAATTTCTATGTCTTTTTAAAGATTTTCTTTATTGGTAGATGGACACAATACCTTTATTTTTATGTGGTTCTGAGGATCAAACCTAGCACTTCCCATGTGTGAGGCGAGTGTTCTGCCACTGAGCTACAACCCCAGCCCCTAATTTCTGTATCTTAAGCAAAATGTTTACAAATGTCAATTTGGGATTCTGGTTCTTTATCCTGCTCCATTCAATGTTCTACAAACCATTTCCAAACAACTAATTCTGAGAACACTATCAAAGAAAGAAAAATACATACAGAGAGAAAGAAGTCTTATTTTCTGAAATGTTTCCTGGGGGGGAAACACTAACAACTGGAAAAGAAATATTTTCAAGACAGATCACCAGATGTAGATGTTTCCATTTAGGAATGACTTTTATAATTGTGAACCAGAAAATTTTTAAATGAAGCAAAAGATATTATACTTTCCCACAATATACTCGGATCTCCACTTTTTATATGTCTCAGGCATTACATCTGTAGTTTAGAAATAACAGCAATGCTTCCTACTTCTAAGAAGTGCCAATTTAAAATATGCTGCTGGCTAGCTGTGGGGGACCCACTGCGTTCATGGTGCCAATTGACGGTCTCTGTATCCTCGCCTTCTGCTCTGAGACTCTGTACTCCCTTTCCACTGGCTCTGGGCTCAGCTGTGCAACTTGCTTTGGTCAACTTGATGTTAGCAAATGGGATGAAATGCTTTGCCCATTTCCAGCCCCTTGAAGAAGACAAGATCTGTGCTACTATCATGAGACACGCCGAGGCTGGCCTGTAGGAAGGCTGTTGGAGGCTTGGGTAGGTCGGCTGAGTCCTCCTGGCCAAGACCATCTTAGGCCAGCCTACACCACCCAACACCGAGCACAGGGGCATTCTGCACAGATGAGCACCTCTGTAGACTCTTCCTGTAATGGACTGTAGGCATATTAGTGAGCCCAACAGAGACTCCTGGCAGAATTACTCAGCTGTCCTGAAGATACCAATGGCTACTGCTTAAGCCACTGGGTTTTAGGATGCATTTCATCATGCAATATTGTGAGTAGATAAATGATACACAAATTATACCCACAACAACCAAAAGTGATTACAGAAGAGCTGCTGGGATTAAATCTGAACTGATCCACAAGAGGGATGACCCTACTGTGGGGAATCAACCTGTTTCTGAGACTCATCCCCTCCCTGGGTTATTATACAGGGCTGCCTTCATCAATACAGGTACAACTTCAGCCTCTCACACTAACTGCTCATTCACAGCATGCCACTATTTATGGTTTGCACATTAGAAAACACTGTGATGGAGCAAATTTTAGGTATTCTTCATAAGGACACTAAACAACGTTATTTCCATTAGGAAAAAGGATCCGAACCAGGTTAAATGTTTGTCATTAGAAAATTGATTAAATAAAGTATTATACTCATACAAAACTATTCGTCACTCAAAACTGGAGATGTTTCTGTCTGTAATTATGTAGAAAGGATCTTTACTGAAACATTACTGAATAGAAAAAATAAATAACTATAAAATAGTATGATGAAGACACAGGCACTCCCTACATAATGCTTTCAATTTCTTTGCTCAAAAATTACCATAGGGGCTGGGGTTGTGGCTCAGTGGTAAAGCACTTGCCTAGCATATGTGAGGCACTGGGTTTGATTATAAGCACCACATATAAATAAATAAAAAATAAAAGTTTATCAACAACTAAAAAAATATTTTTATTAAAAGGGGCGGGGGCTAGGGACGTGGCTCAGTGGTTAAGTGCCCCTGGGTTCAATCCCTGGTACAAAAAAAAAGTCACAATATAAAGTATGTGCAGTGTCATTCTTTCATTAAAAAACTGTTAACAGGGCTGGGGATGTGGCTCAAGCGGTAACGCACTCTCCTGGCATGCGTGCAGCCCGGGTTCAATCCTCAGCACCACATACAAACAAAGATGTTGTGTCCGCCGAAAACTAAAAAAAATAAATATTAAAAAAAAATTCTCTCTTAAAAAAAAAAAAAACCATTAACATTTTTTTACAGTAAAATAAAGCACAGATTAAGAAGATTACACAAAACAGTCTATTACTATAAAGACCGTACCCTTCTAATTACCACCCAGATCAAAAAACATACTTGAGTAGCTACCCTTCAGACTCTGCTTTCCTACCTCCAAAAGTGAACTCTTGAGTTTATGGCAATTGTTTCTTTTTCCTTATGATTTTATTACCCAAGTATATAATGCTAGTCAGCATAGTTAAGAGTTGCCTATTTTGTAAAATTTGATAAGCCTCTTGAGATACATTCATTCTGCACTCCACTCTGTCCTTTCCTTGACAACTGATTCATTAAGGACTCGGAGCTGTCTGAGCTGTGAAGTTTCCACAGTATGGACTTTGCTGGTGCATGTTTAACACATTCCACTAATCTCTGAAATTCCCACCAAGGGGCAGCTGGATTCAGAGGCTTGCAGAGTCTGAGGTGCGGTTCCCTGGGTGGTCCAATGCTTCATCAGGAAGCACATGACTTCTGGCTCTCATGTTGTTTCTCCTGTTAGTGGCCTGGGCCACTCCAGGCCTAGATCTGTTAAAAACGCATAGGGGCTGCCTGATGGCACCATACTAATTTGCTCACTCCATCTTCACTTACTGCCAGGGAACATATCAGGAGATGCTTCCTCCATCTAGTTCTTGGTTATCCAGCAATATCCTTTGCCTAAGAAAACCAGGATCAATGCCTGATTCTTTCCTCATTATTTTTAAGATGATCAATCAAAAGGTAAGCGATACTTTTTTTCATATCATCATTACCTAGTGGATTGAAACATTTGCAATGCTTATTTTTTGGCCAGTATCAGTCCAATTAGGTTGGCTCCTGGGCCATTGGACATGCTCTCAGAGTCTCTGAAGCTTTTAAGCTTTTACCTATTATGTGGCAATATGCCAGTCTTAGGTCTCCCCCCACCTGTTTTTGTTGTCTGAAGCTCACTCTCTAGGAAATTCCTTAGGAAGAGCTCACAGGAACAGTATCGCCTCTCCTGACTTCTTACACGTTGTGTTCCTTATGCCTGAAGGTCCATTTTGCTAGATATAAGAAATCTTGGCTCATGTTTTCTTTCCCTGGAGCACAAACATACATCCCTTTCCCTTCTGGCACGAAGACTTTCTGGCAAAAGGTCTTAGGGACAATTTAAGTCTCTGTCACTGAATTTCTTTTTTGTGTAGATGCCCGAAGGACTTCTTTCTTTTTTAATCCAACAGTTTTACTAGAATATCTTTGGAAGAGTTGTTCTAAGTTGATATTCTAAAATATATGATTTGCTTTTTCAAAATGTAGTGTTCAAACTTTTTTTTTTTTCCAAGTTTTCTTGAAATTGAGTATGTGTACCACCCCTCTCCTGGTTTTCTCCTCCTGTTACCTGTATGCTAGATCTGCATGCATTGTCTAGCCTTCAATATTTCTTACCTTTCCCCAATTTTTATTTATTTAACCTTATTTTAAAAAATATTTTTAGTGGTAGATGGATACAAGACTTTCATTTTATTTATTTATTTTTATCTGGTGCTGAGGATCAAACCCAGTGTCTCACATGTGCTAGGCAAGTGCTCTACCACTGAGCCACAACTCCAGCCCCCAATTTTTATTTTTATTTTTTTTATAGTATTAGGGACTGCCACTAAACCATATCCTCAGTCTTTTTAATTTTTTATGTTGGGACAGGGTCTTGCTAAATTGTTGAGGCTGGACTCAAACTTTTGATCCTCCTGCCTCAGGTCCTCGGTTGCTGGGATTACAGGCATATGTCACTGTGCCCTGCCCCAAATTCTATTTTCTTTCTTCTTTATTTCCTTGTGATTTTAAACTTTTCCTTCCTTTTTACAACCTTTGTTTCTGTTATGGCAATATTTGTGGTATGTAACTGATTTTGTGTTCCTCCTAAATTTGAGTTCATTTAATTTTTCTAATTCTCTCTTAAATTCTGTCAACTTGTCTGAGTTTTCCAAATTCAGATTTATGCTGCTCTTTCATCTCTTGCATAATTATATAGTTACCTTTTCCTTCTTTTGAAATAGAACATTCCAATTTTAATCTTTATTTTTGTGGCTGAGCGTGTCTTTTTTGGCATGTTTTCCTTATCTATAGGGATACTGTTCTCTTTCTTAGTCTGGATTTTTTAAAAGTAAGTTTGTCTGTAATTTAACCTTGTTAGTATTGTTTATTTTCATGTATGCAATCTGCATAACCTGTTTGATGTCTTTCTCTCCATGCGAGCAAAGACTATGTATCTGTTTTGTGCATTGGTATATTGCTGGTGCCTGGCACGTGGCAGATAGTCAATAAATAGTTGCTAAAATAATGAACAGAAAAGTATACTAAAATGTTACTAGTGGCAGTCTCTGGGTGATAGGATTTAGAAAAAACCTTCTAATCTTCTGTGTTGCTGATGTGCCTAAATTTTTTAAACTTTTTTTTTTTTTTTTTTTTTGTAGTTGTACATAACAACTATTTATTTTTATGTGGTACTGAGGATCAAACCCAGGGCCTTGCATGTGCGAGGCGAGTGCTCTACCGCTGAGCCATAACCCCAGCACCACCTAAATTTTTTTTATAATGATATAAGAACATTTTCATATTCAGAGCAAAACCACTCTTTTCAACTTTGAAAAAATTAAGTTCCTACATGAAATTAGATACGCATATACCATGTAGCTTTAAAAAACAACCCTCTCTCCCCTCCATCCATCACGTGTGTTTTCTGCAATGAGGTAAAGGGAGATGATAAAGCTGAGTTCTCTATAGAACACTGGGTCCAGAGTTTGGGGAAAAGAAGACAGCAACCACCCATCTGCTTTCCGTGCTACATTTGCCAGATTTTACTCTATAGCTCAGAAAACATGCTAATAGGACTTCTTGTGGTGCGAGGAAGGGATTAAAAAAGCAAAGAACCCTGTAGTGACAGTTTGGCATGATCTGGAAAGTGGCTCACAGAGCCTGTGACAATTCATGGAACAAAGAAAACATCTCTTCATAAAATCTACACTCCAAGACATCCCAAATATACCACTGAGAAACGTCGGTGGCAGTGACTCAAAAGTGCCAAACAGAAGGATCCCAAACAAGAACAAGATGAAGCCTTAATTGGCTTAACTGGGCTTTCCTATAGCCATTAGAGAAAACACAAGACATGAACTGTCTCAGAAAGCAGATGGTCTTCTCCAGCTCCCTTTCTCTCTCTCTCTCTCTCTCTCTCTCTCTCTCTCTCTCTCTCTCTCTCTCTTTTCAACGAGATAATTAAAGGAAACTGAAGAGAAAGAATCTTACTAAATTGGCCAAGCAAAATTATTTCCTCTGAAGTGGAAGGCATGAGCTTTTGAAGAAAGGATTTCAAGTTTCCCTTGGGGCTGGCAGGTCACTCAGGAAGGCCAACAGCAGAGAGAGAAATCATTCCAAGGCAATGGCCCCCAGAGCCTGCAGCACCCTGGAGGCCCTGTGAACACATGGGGATGGAAGCTGAGGTGCCTCAGCCTGCTGCAGGAGTACTGGCATGGGGAGTCAGGGCATGGGGGAGGTGAGGTCTTTTTTGAGGAGCTGGAGACAGAGCCCTGGACCACTGGCATGCTGAAGTCTGTGCTCCACCACAGAGTTGCACCCCAGCCCTGAGAGTTAGTTGCCTTCTTGATTTGAGATTTGGGGGGAACTGTCTTCCCTTTTGTCACCTGTTAATTTTTCTTAGAAAACCCCATTATTTGCTCCCCTATTCTGTCTTGGTAGCAAGAACAAATAAGATAATAAGAAAAACTCAATACAACATAGACCACAAGTGCAAAACCATTGGTCAAAGAAGTAATTTTGTTTAAATGGCTCGACTGCTAGCTATAAAAGCCTCCCTGGGCAGAAATGCTATGAATTAAAAATTAGGGGAGGGGAACAAGGGTCTGGGTGTTTGAGACCCAACAAAGAAGAAACGATATCCATTTCTCCTCCAAGCTCTGAGGCACTTTTTGCAGAAAGAAGAGGCAGATAAAAGTATGCGCAAAGGCAACTCAAGACACCCCATGCCAGATTCTTGACTGAGACAGTGACGCGAGCCAGATGTCTGTTATGGTCCTGGCTAAAATTCATCCAGAGAGGGCAGGACCCCAAATGTCGCCACTTTGGGCTTGCATACTTGGCCTGAATTTCTAAGCAAAGCCTAATGGTATCAGCATGAGGGAATATTAAGAAACTAACATTATTGAGGGCTTCCTCTGGGCTAAACAGACACCATCCGCAAGGTCTCTTCCACTTTCCACATAAATCCTCTGGGGATGGAGGAGGCACCATATTTTCCTTGTGTCACACAGGACACTGAGCAAGGTAAAGGAACTTGCATGATGTCAGGCAGAAAAACAGCAGCAGGGCCAGCTCCAATCCCAGCACAAAGGCTCCGGGATTCTTAGTTTAATGTTCCTACTGCCTTTTCCAGGAAGCGGAAAGGCAGATGGAGCTAGAGAACTGGAGACTCCAAAGACCCCACAGGTAATCTATCTGCCACCTCCTGGTTCTGGGACAAATTGAGTCTTATGACCAGGGAATTAGGAAACGACTAGGGGTCTTCGTCCTCAGCCAGGTCACAGCCACACAGAGCTGTGCTTCTCCTGCCTCCTGGTTATCCCACGTTTTTGAAATCCGTTAGAATTTTCCTGATGTTTCCAACACCAATTCCCCAATCCCTCTCCAAGAAAATTAAACCCTTTCTAAGCTTCAAAAATGACAATGAAACCACCTTTGAACACACTAAACTTAAAAGTCAATCCCTACTCCACTTATTGTAGCTTAGAAGATACCTGGCAGTTTTCTTAATGATAATAATTTCCCATTCATTGACTATTTAGTAGGCACTGTGATAATACTTTCTACATATTAATTATTTTGATCCTCAAAACCACCTTGTGATAAGGGAACTATAATTATCCTATTTTAGAGATAAGGTAACAGCAGTAAGACATTAAATAATATCTGAGGCCATATACCTGGCAGATAGTGAAGCTATTCTGTTTTAAACTTCCCTGAACTTTGGCTCTCCTCTCACAACAGTGATTTACCTCACAAGATTAGTATGCAGAAATGAAATAAACATACATAATGCAATTAAACACTAAGTTTTCCCTTTCCTCCTAGTATTTCTGGGCTTATTCCAAGGTGTGATCCAGAAATTTTTAATTAGAGAATGAGATAAGAGGAGTGCTTAGTATTCAGAATACTAAGATACACAGTCTTGCCTGTCTGCCATAACACCCTTTTTGAAGTAAATATTACCACTTCTTTTGCAAATGAGAGACCTCTGTGCATGGGTTTCCCAGCGTGAGTGAAGGAGGATTCGAACCTGTGATATTGCTTTCCCTGTGGATTCTCAGGGGTTTGAGGACAGGCTTCTGGATCCCTTCATCTTCCCCATGCAGCCATGTGCAGACCAGGGCACAGCGGTGTGAACTCCACCCCTAACCACAGACCTTTCCTGAGAAACTGGATGGAAAACTACGATTGATGGCAAAAGAGATACAGCCACATTTACCAGCCCTGCACAATTAGTGACTCTTCTGGTATGAGAAAAGAGAGGGGAGAGGAGCGAAAGGAAGAAAGAGAGCCAGGGAGAGGGAGGAGGAATGAAAGGAGAGATGGAGGGAAGAAGGAAGGTGTGGGGAGACAGAAGAAAACGCCCCCTACGTGGTAACAAAACTTCAGCCCAGATGCAAACTCTGCATCCTGCCATCTCCTTCAGGATGTTTCCCACAAAGGCATCAGCTGCTCACCAAGAGCCACCTGGGGCTCCCTCTCGGCCTTCAGCTGGGGCTATGTTCCCAGACACAAGGGAAGACACGCCTGGCCAGGGCCACAGGCCTCAGGAAGGCATGAGGGAAGACACACTCTCAGCCTTGACCTGGGCTGAGGCCCCAGAGGAACAGGGCGTCCCCTCAGCACAGGGTCCTGGGATGCGCTGTTGAAGGCCTTTCTCTGCCTCCATCGGCTTTCCTCATCAAAGCTTGAGCTGAAGTCAAGAATGGCAACCAAGGAGGCTGAAACAATGGCGGTCCCTAAGCCACAAACCCAACCTCCTTCTGCTCTCACTCCCACTGATCTTGCAGCCAGGAAGAGGACAAGCTGCCTTAGCACCATGGGTACCGCAGTCACAGCTCTAAAGGCAGCAGCAGGCTCAGACAAAGGAGCCTGTCCGTCACTCACAGAGACCTCTCAGGACACACCCACGGGCATCTGTTTTTCTAGACAGTATTCCCCAGATTCCAAGGTAAAAGGACACTATACTAATCCATCACTGAGTGAGTAATTGGGGTTCTGTGAATGTAAGTCCTCACTTCCCACCAAATCTCCTTCTTCAATACCTAAGTCAGCTAGGGAGACAGTTAAGCAATACCCCAGACATCTCTGATCCAGTCCCTCGAAAGTCCCACAACCAATGCACACCAACGGAGGGCCTGGAGCCATCAATCTATCCTCCAAAGCCACTAACTCTGAATTCTCCTCCCTTCATTCCCACTGCTATCTAGATCTAGAGCAGCTTTGTTAACTCCTAGGAGACCCACAATGCATCCTCTGACCACCAGCCTGCCCCGGCCCTGCTCCCCCTGCACACTCCTGCAGACTCTCCTTCCTAGAGGACCCACCACCTGGAGTGTACCCTAGACTACTCAAATCCAGCCCTGGGCTCCTGGGCTTGAAGTCCCTGTCCACCACCTCCTATGAGCAACCCCTGGGGTGAGTCACAAAAGCATGCTGTTGGGATTAGATAAGTGAGCGGGGCTAAAGCACTCAGAATGGCTGCAGGCAACTCCAAATGCTCTTTAAGTTCCCAAGGTCATCCCTTAAGAGCTCCCAACCTCACCAGTGCTCACCTGTAATCCCTGAGGCTCAGGAGGCTGAGACAGGAGGATCGCGAGTTCAAAGCCAGCTGCAGCAATTTAGCAAGGTGCTAAGCAACTCAGCAACTATTCTATCTCTAAATAGAATATTTTAAAAAGGGTTGGAAATGTGGCTCAGTGGTTGAGTGCCCCTGGGTTCAATCCCAGGCTCCCAACTACATACGAGAGGAGGAGAGAGCAGGAAAGGAAAAGAAGATCCTACTGCACTGCTGGGCTCCTAACACCTTCTTTGTCTTGAACCAAACTTGCCAAACTAGCCCCAAGTTCCCCTAATATGCAGAGATATAGCTGTTCCTCTACCACCGATGCCAAAGGGGCCCAGACCAGGCTCCTCACTCTGCAGAATCCCCTCCTGCATGTGCTCCCTCGCCCTGCCTGGGAAGGCTGCCTCCTGACAGGGCCTCACCAGCTCTGGGGATGATCTCAACAGCGGGCGCCACACAGGGCACCCACATCATGAATTCCAGCATATAGCACTGAGGCTGCTATTGCGCCCAGCACTCCTGTGGTCCTGTTCATACCCGTTCAAGGGCTGCTTTCTGGTCTGCCTTGAAGAGACAGGTAGAACAAATGGTTTCGAAAGCCTCTTGTGAGGGTCCTTAGGGTACATACTGCTTCTCATTTCTTTGGAACAGTTTTATTAAAGAGAAAGAGAGTCCAGAATGTAACCACACATACTTTAATTTTTTAAATGAATGAAATTATTCTAGGGCTCAAGTTCTGAGGCTACAAATAAAAGTAGAATTTTACTAGATGATGTCCAACAACTGACATTCCTATGGACCACAGTCCTTTCTTCCTAATGGACTAAAAGACAATTTTCATTTCTTACCTTATATTAGCTCCATGATGCGTGTCACAGAGCCATGTGTACCTCCCACATGGAAAACAACCCACAACGTGTTCTATCCAAGGTCCAAGTCCGCAAAAAAACCAGAGTTCACATTATTTCCTCCTCCTTCCCAATTTGGCCATTGAAAATGACAGGGTAATTCTTTTTCCACAAGTGCACAGAACTAGTTCCCAAATTTCTTAGAGTTACCAGCTTGGAACTTGGCCACAAGAAGTTTGAAAAGAGGCAGAAAATTTAATAATACCATTTCCCTGAAATCCAATAAAGCCTGCTGGATCTTCACATTTCAAGACATCAGACTATTTACTCTATTACCCCTAGTGCTGCTGTCGCTTCCTATGAAGCCATAAATATACACAATGTAGTTCACCAGAAAACTGACTTAAGGCCACCATAAAAAAGGCCCATAAGGAAGATCCGCCCATGAAGTACCCATGGTACTTGCCGAGGCAAGTTCAGATGGACAAGTTCATTTATTTTGGAAAATTACATTTCTGAGTCCACAACTCATCGCTTCAACTGTGAACAACTTCTAGTACGAGGGAGAACTTTCTTTTGAGGGACTGTTCTCACGCAGGTCCTACTAATCACTAAGGACACTTATGAGGCTAGCCGGCACAGAGGAAAAGGCTCATAGCATCTGTATTTTCATATCTGCTTCATTTAGCCTTGTGTTTAGTTTTAAGTATCAGAAAGCCTCCACAAGAGGAGATTCAACAAAGAAGGAGTGGGAACGTTCCGGGCTGCTGGTGGCTAAACAGCAGCATCTCTGCCCTTGGTCTCTCCTTCACATTTGTTACTTGACAGTGGCAGGATGGCTGCTGTATGTTCAGCCATCCTATTAGCACTCAAGGCAGAAAGAAAGGAAAAGCAATGAAGGCACTGATAGGCTCATTTTTCAAGTTTTATAAAAACAATAAATGCTTTCCCCAAAACCCCAATTACCACCCCAGTGGACTCCTTCTCAGGACTCCCTGGCCAAAACCAGGTCACATGGCCACATTCTCATAAGGCAATGCTGTGAAATCAGGGTTCAGGATTGGAATATTGGTTTAGACCATTACTACCTACTGTCTGGGGCTGAGTACCATGCCACTCTGAATTAAATCAAGGTTCTGTAAACAAAAATGGTACAAATTATGGGTACTGAGTGGGCAATTAAATGTGTCTCCACTTTGAGTCTTCATCTTGGGAAGAAGAAAATCATCCAATTATAGTATTTCCAAAGTATTCTTTGCTCCTCATATTAAAATACCTACTCTATGTGTAAAGTAATATTTTATAAATTTCAATGCTTATAATAACAACAAGAATAGTTTAAATCTTTAAGCTCCTATGCTCTGGTTTTCACATATTTGTGTACACACACACACACACACACACACACACACACGGTTATAAACTGCTCATCAAATGGCTAAAAAAAAAGTTGGACATGGTGATGCAAACCTGTAATCCCAGCCTTCAGGAGGCTGAGACAGGAGGAGCTCAAGTTCAAGGATAGCCCTGGCAAGTTAGCAAGACGCTGCCTGAAAATAAAATGGAAAGGGCTGGGGATACAGCTCAGCAGAGTTCAATTCCCAGTGCCAACATGAGAAAAGAAAAAAGAAAGAAAGAATGAAAAAATAAACATTATGGGGCAATGTGTGACTCTTCCAGTCCTTCACAGATGCCAGCACTGTGTTAGTACAGCAGGTGCAGTATCCATCAACCTATCTATTAATTGGCTCTGATCACCGTCTCCAGTCTCATCTCCACCTTTTCCTCAAACAGAAAAACAGGAGGCCTCTTTAACTGCTCCTTGCAATGGAAGAAACAGGGATCTCAAAAAGAGAAAGCTTCTAGCTCCTGAGGTTCAAAAGCAGACAGGAAATCCTGTTTATTCCAATCAAGCTCCAGTTGCAAGAACAGGATGGTAGCTAGGTATTTATTTCCAGCGGTGGCCAAGTCATGCTGGGTTTATTGATATCAAGTTCCAAATAAGCAACATGTAACTGAAGCTCTCTGGGGAATTTTCTTGTACCCTGAGGGACAGAGCTCAACCTCTCCCACAATCAGAAGCTCCTAAGAAAGAACTTGGGGAAGAAAACAAATGGAACCCCATGGATTTAAGTATTTGCCGTAAAATAAAAAAGGAGGAACTAAAAAGTATAGAGATTCCTTTAACAAGCATTCTCTATTGAATATTCAGTGATGCATGCTTGTAACTTTCTATTTCTTAGGATATGTTCATGAGGGAAGGCTCCAGAAACGGCAGAGGCTAACAATAAACTGACCTTTCTCATGACCGAAATAAACCAGGTCATTCCTTTTAAAATTTTGGAAGAGATTTTTTGTGGCTCTCATTCAGGTCATCAGAGTTTGCTTCCCCTGAGAACCATCCCAGGTTTGCATAAATGTGCAAGTATCCAGGAAACCTGGAAAAATAAGTCTATTTGCTTTGGTTTCAAAACTATCCCCAAAAGGTGATTACTTTTCTTTCTCTTCAGGAGGCTGTGCTCCCAGGTCTGACTGGGATTTTTCCTCTCTGCTCCCCTGATGGCAGGAGGTACTGAGGCCACTTTTCTGAGAGCAACATGCTCTTTTGAGTTAAAGCCTATCCTCAGATCCAGAAGGGACCAATTCTAGTTGATCCCCATCACCCAAATGAGAAAAAGACTGTTCGAGAACCCTCTGATGTTTAGTGATCCCTAACACACCAGGTCTGCAGGAACTGAACACCCCATGAGTAGGTTCCCTTAGACTAAGAAAACCACCTACAGCTGGTTGCCGTGGCACATGCCTATAATCCCACTACCAGGAAGCTGAGGCAGGAGGATCACAAGTTCAAGACCAGCCTGAGCAATTTAGCATGATCCTATCTCAAAATCTTAAAAAAAAAAAAACACAAAAATTTAAAAAGGGATGGGGATGTGTCTTGGTTGTTAAGCATCCCTGGGTTCAGTCCCCAACACCAAAAAAATAAAAATAGACACACAGAGAAAGTTTGAGGAAAAATAAAAAGCAAAAGCAAAGTTACTAAGAAGGGATTTTAATGTGAACTGTTGAAATTAATTTCTCTCTTCTGGGAAAGATAAACATTTAGAAATAACATTTCTTTCCTAGTGTTAATATTAGAATATAACCGTACTTGCTAGATATATAAACATAAACTACCATATTAATGAGTTCCTAAAAATAAGGGCAGTAGACACGACTCTGATAGCTTGGATTTGGCATCAAGAAGCAATCTAGAATCTAACATGATTCTGACATGGACAGAAGGTGGGTTCTGGTAACAAGGAGGCCGTGTATCTCGCTACACTGAGGAAGGGTGGTTACTCAGGCACACCACATCTCAGTAGAGAGATCTGCAAAACACCCGTTCACTGAATTAATACTGACTTAACACTACGTTTAAAGTTCTGTGGGAATCAGGGAATCGCAATCTGGTGCCTCAAAGGTCTTAAAATTCATTCATCAGTCTGTGATGATAAAGTTTCCAGTCAATATGGTGAACTGAGATGACAGAGAAGGACACGACTTGCTTCAAAGACATGGACAAACAGTAAAAGATAAATAACAACTGTTTAAATAGGAAAATTCCAAATCACAAGAAATAAATTTTTTGGCTGGAACCAAAAATGGAACTAAAAGTCACGTGACAGATCACCAAGGGCTTTGAAGACTCAGAAGGCTACTGGATGACAACAGAGCCAGGGCACGCAGGGGCTAGGATTCTGATGCCCACAGAGCAAGCACCCCTGGGGCCTGTCTTGGAGCTATGGCACCAGATACAAAACACCCAGGGAGCATCAGGTCCTCAGGCCAGAAGGTATTACCAACACTGGTCCAGAAGCAACCACACTTCTGTGGAACAGATGAGGCAAACGAGAAACTGCCTTGGGTTTGCAAAGTCCTACATACACAGGACTCCCAAGACCAACAACCTGCACTAACATGGCTCTCCCAGATTGACCACCAAATCAGAAGTCCACCTGCCATGACGACAGCCAATGGAAGTGGCAAGATGGAGCTGGAAATAGTACAGCAGCCCGAAGATCACTTCAAGATCTATTTAAATAATTGGAAAAAGCAAAATTGGAATAGGATAAAAGGAAGGCAGGTTAATTTGGAAAAAAAAAAAAAAAGCTTCTAAAATTCTGAAAGTGAAGGAAGGCAGAAAGAAGGGAAGAAAAACATTTCACAGAATGAAAAACTTAAGGAATACACAAGATCGATATACAAATATCAATTTATTTTCATGCACTTTTATGAACTCTCTGCAAAGGAAACAATTTAGAAAACAATTCCATAATTTATAATAGCACACAAAAAAATTAAAATAGGCATAAAGTTATTGAGAGAAGTGCAATCAATGCTTGTACACCATAAATTACAAAATATCAATAAAAGAAATTAGGCTACATAAATGGAAAGATGTATGTGTTTACAACTAGAAGAATTAATAGTAAGAGAGCAATAGTTCCCCAAATGATCTAGAAATAAAACACAATCCCCATCACAATACATCTGGCTTCATTACAGAAACTCACAAGCTGATCCTACGAGGGAAAAGAATCTTTTTGACACACAGTGCTGGGATAACTGGATATATATATATATGCAAAATAGTGAAGTTGGACCATACCTCAGTTGATATACAAAAATTAACTCATATGAATCAAACACCTAAATGTAAGGAACAAAAATATAAAATTCTGAGAACAAAATTTCTGGGGTAAATCTTCAATACCTTGGATTATGCAATTTATTTTTAAAGATAAAATATCAAAGGCAAAAGAAAAACAAAGGGAAAAATACAGAATTTAATACTTCTGGGCTTGGGAAGAGACAATAAAGAGAATAAAAGGAACCCATAGAATGAAAGAGAAATTTTGCAAATCATTTATCTGATATGAGTCTAGTATAGAGAATATATAAAGAATTCTGACAATCTAACAATAAAAGACAACCCAATTTCACAGTGAACCAAGGATTTGAATAGTTATTTCTCCAGCAAAGATAAACGAACAGGGAGTTGAAAGGAGGCTCGACATGTGTCACTGGAGAAATGCAAACAAAACCCGCAACGAGAGACCACTTCACTCCTATTGGATGGTTGTAGCCAAAACCAGACAGTAAGACAGTTGGCAAGATGCAGGCGATTGATACATTGGTGGCATGATTGTAAAGGAGTCAAAAATTACTTTGAAAAAAACACTTCAGGGGCTTGGGATGTGGCTCAAGTGGTGGCGCGCTCACCTGGCATGCGTGAGGCACTGGGTTTGATCCTCAGCACCACATAAAAATAAAATAAAGATGTTATGTCATTGTGTCCACCTAAAACTAAAAAAAAAAAAAAAAAAAAAAAAAAAACATTAAAAAAACCACTTCAGCAGCTACTTAAAAAACAAAATATAAAATTACCTTGACCCAGCAATTACATTCCCAGGTGAAACCCAAGAGAAATGAAAACACCGACCTACACAAAAATTCATACAGGAATGTTCACAGTGACATTATTCATCATGGCAAAAAGTAGAAACAACCCCAAATGCCCATAAACTGTGCCCATGAACGGACACAGCAAAGGTGGTATTAGCTATAACGTGGAAGGTGACTTGGCAGTAAAAAAGCATAAAGTACCAATAATGTACAACGTGGATGAATCTTGAAAACATCATGTTCAGTGACAAATGGTCATCGATGATTCCAATGATGTGAGGTGATGAGAACAGGCACATCCACAGGGACAAAAACAGATTCCTGTTGCTTAGAGAGGAGAGGAACACAGAATGGGGGCCAAGCATGGGGACAAGATTTCTTTTTGGGGTAATGAAAATGGCCTGGAACTGGAGAGTAGTGATGGTTACACAACTCTGTGGTCACTGACTTTCATACTTTAAAATGGCAAACTTTATAGTATGTGAATTATATCTCACAGGGAGGGGGCAGCCTCAATAATAAACTAGAAACAAAGAGTGAATCTGTGAATTGGCAGAGTTTGGGCAGAGACTGGAATGACTCAGCTCGCAGAGTGTGTCCCCATAGAAAGTGGAGATCTGTCCACACAGCACTGTCATGGAGCTCCCTGACAATCTCCTTCTGCCATTCCTGGCCTCTGGGTCCTATCAGGTAACAAGGAGCCTTGCCTATGTCACCTATGGTAGAGTATCTGCCGTAGCAATTCCAATAATTTGTGAGAAGACAAGATTTCTCTAGGTAAATACCATAGCGGGGAGAGTGGGAGGTTGGGATGTGTATGCATAAGCTCTCATAAGAACAAAGTGTGGACAGAAAGGGAAAAGTTCATGTTGGGAAGAGAGAAGGAGGTGCAGCAGGCAGAAGAGCGCTTCTCCCTCAGAGGATCTACGTCTTAATCCCTGACACCTGAGAACGCTCCCTGTCAAGGGGGATAAATGGACTCTGCAGACTGACCAAGTTGAAGTCTTGAGAAGGGGAATTATTCTGGATTATCTGGGGGTACCCCTGGCATACCCACTATTATCTTTATAAGAGGGAAGCATCGGGGCTTGTAATCCCAGTGGCTCAGGATGGTGGGGTGGGAGGATCCTGAGTTCAAAGCCAGCCTCAGCAACTTAGCAAGGCCCTAAGCAACTCAGTAAGACCTTGTCTCTAAATAAAATATAAAAAAGGGCTGGGGATGTGGCTCAGTTTTTAAGGGCCCCTGGGTTCAATCCCTGGTACCAAAAAAAAAAAAAAAAAGAGAGAGAGAGAGATGGAGATGGAGATGGAGATAGTCTTTGAAAATGGAAAAACTAACCCCAAGGCAAGGAACCCAGGCAGCCACTTGAAACTGACAAAGTCAAGGACACAGATCTCCTCCAGAAGGAACCAGCCTTCTGACACCTTGGCCTTAATTCAGGAGGACAAACTTCTGGTCTCCAAAATGGTAAGAGAGTAAAATCTGTGTGAAGTCACTACATGTGCAGTATTTTATAACAATAGTCATAGGAAACTTAAAGAGGAGGTAAGCAGAAAAGAAGAATTTTGCAATTCAGTCTTAACAGAAATAAACGAAACTGACAGTAAAACATACCAGGGCACTGGGACTACGTCACAGTGGGTAGAAAAGGACACTAAGGAGATGATGAAATCCCATGGTACATACCATAGGGGCTGTCACATTCATAAAAAGTTAATCTGAACATAACTAAACCTACAGAACCAAGAGTGGTGGCAACAGGAGGCAGGAAACGTGTCATATACAAGGCATTTCCCTGTTTTTCAATGCTGAGTTAAGTAGTCAAGCAAGTACTTATTTGTTCATTCATTCAATATTTGTTTATTGAGCATTTATTATGGGATTACTCAGAACATTTTCTATCAGAAGCATTTACACAATTATACCAGGAAATGAGCGCTACACACCTGCCTAGCTAATAACTACCTAAACCAAAACATTATTGTGTAAAAGCACTTTTTATTTTGTCACTGCTGTTATGCACTGTAGCAAATTCCCTATACCCAATTGGCTGTGATCACTCTTGTTTAAAAGCTCTTTGTCTTGGCCTATTTGCAGATACTTTAGGCTTTTAAAATCCCAAGGTTAAATACTACTTCACTATCCATTAATTTCCTGAGTTTTATATCTTGAATACATTTGCTGCCCTTGGCTGGTTCTCCCTAGAGCCAAACTTCATTTGCAGTTCTCGTTTTCGAAAGCAAAGAGAATAGAATTCTTGAACTAGAGGTTTCTTAACTATCAGTCAGTCTGGCTCCTCTGTTTACAGGCGTCAGAAGGGAGACTTGGGTTTAATGACTTGTCCACAACCCTGAACACAGAAATAAAAGGGCCAGGGCAAGACCCCAGACTTCCCATGTCTCACAACCACAGGCCACTGCTCCTGAACCCAGAGTTCTAAGCCCAGGGGCTCTGTCTCATATTTTAATTAACTTCCCTAAGCTGCTGCCACAGGGAAAGTCTGACCACTTGTCCCTTCAAAGAATCAGACTTTTAGTTTGAAATCAATATAAATCAGACACACAAAAAAGAAAGTCATACTGTCATAAAAGTCCTTGGAACGATTTCCATGTCAGCCCACACATATTTAATATAGCTGATTCTGGGCCACCAAACCAGAGAAAGAGCCTCAATTGTAGGGGAAAGTAAAGAAATACAAACGGTACAAACCTATCAAATTGGAAAGTGGTTTTTAATTTTTTTGTTTTGTTTTCGGAGTGTACAACGAAATGGGTGCTTCTCACAAAAGGAGTTCGTGCGGGAAGGAGAGCCCTCTCTCCCCCACGCGCAGTCTCCTGTGCACAGCAAGGTCCTTCAAGAGCTAAGCAAACCCTTTAGCTTCATGATTTCACTTCTAAACTTTTTTTAAGGTAAAGAAGTTACATTCAATCTAGAAGGGCAGCAAAAGACTGGATCTAAATGTTAAATGACATGCATTACTGTTAATATATCTATGCAAGGTAAAAAAGTATAAAACTATATACTGAAAAAAATATATATATCAGAAAGATCCATGATGAATCAAGTATTCAAAAAGCACGTTAAAAAATGATCATGATACTTAAGTAAATGCACAGACGCATGTAGACACACTTAAAGACACACGCAAAACACTACAGATAGGTTTTTTATGTGCCTTTTGCTACTTGCATTTTTCAAAATGAATGGACTTGCAGTGTTATTTTAAAATTTCATCGTTTTGAACCTTTCTCGACTCTCAAACCTCTCCTTATTCATGGAATTTTATTACTAAAACCACAGCCTCCCAGGGACTCCTGGGCAGATGACCCTACAAACCTTCCACCGCACTGGGCAAACCAGCACAGATCCCCTCTCCTCCCAAGTCATATCCTAGCCATTCTGGGCCATGAGACTCACTTGGCTGTTCACAATCTTGAGTATGGCTCTTGGGCTCCTGGTTTTAATTCAAAATCCAAATGTTTCCTTATATCCCGGCTGAGTGCAGAACACTAATCCTTGCCCGAACCCCCAGTTCTGCCCAAGCTCACATTCCAATATCACGGGGTCTCTAGGCCAGTGCTTTCAAACTGAGATCGATGTCTCATGTATTTCGTTTGGTTGGTTTTTTGCACTAGGGATTGAACCCAGAGGTGCTTTACCACAAAGCTGCATCCCCAGCCCTTTTTATTTTTCATTCTGAGACTGGGTCTCACTAAGTTGCTTAGGACCTCACTAAATTACTGAGGCTAGCCTCAAAGTTGTGACCTTCCTGCCTCAGTCTCCTGAGTTACTAGGTTATAGATGTGGGCCACTGAGACCAGCGCTTGGAGAGGGAAAGTCAGCTTTCTGTCCTAACCAGCAGTTTTTGACCAGAAGTTCCTCCTTCCTACAAGGGGTAATAGTCTCCCTTTGGAACATCCCGGTAATCAGTGCACCACAGGCCACACCTGCTTGGAGTCGCTTTAAAGGTAAATGGACTGGTCAGCAAAATAAATTTATGGAGCAGGAGTATAGCTCAGGGGTAGAGTATGTGCTTTGTAGAGTGATGCCCTGGGTTTGATCTAGAGCACCACAAAAAAGGGGGGCGGGGGCTATGACCCTTTGTGGAGTAAACATCGTGTTCATTATCCTATTGGTGTCAACAGAGAATGAATAACCTTATTAAGAGAGGACATTTGAAGTATAGAGTGGGACTCAACAAAGTGTTATAAGGCAGTCATTTCTTGGGATATAGGATTGTGATAATGGATTCCCTATTATTTTAATTTCTTATATGAAACGTGTGTTACGTCATGTTTTAAAGTGTTATTACCGTGCCTGTATTTATTGTTATTCTTCCTGTGTGAAGTGTTCTCTTAGGGTCTTTAGCTTGGCTGCAGTTACTGGGTTTAGTTGAATAAGAGAAGAAACACAAGACAGATGTTAGGATCCTTTCTGGCTGAACCTTTTGGGCCTTGAGACCCATATTACCAAAAGCAGCATTGTGGAGAACAGGTCAAGTGGGTGTCACCTAAGTAAGTCAATGCCAGGTCACTGGGGGAGCAGGGGGTGACACACAGATGGGGTGGGAGCCAGGAAAACCTACACTCAAACTGTAACAGGTTCCTTTATTGTTTCAAGCCTCACTTTCACCATTGGTGAAACAGGGATAATAAAAGGAACTCTTCCAAGTTAACCTACTTTGAAGCGCAACATGGCCAGTAAACAGAGGAGGACCCAGGGTGCGGCGGAGGGTGGCGCCTCAAACAAGACCATCGCCTTTCAGCAGTGAGAGCAACGAGGGAAGGCCAAGGAAGCAATCTCCTGTGCCTGTTGCTGTTTAAACTATGTGAATGGTAATTTCTTAAGAGTAAAATGAAAGGAAATACCCATTCTCTGAGTGGGAGGGAGGGAAAGGCAGAGAGAGCTGGGGATGAGCAGCCCCTGGTGCTGTACGCGGTTGTGCCCTGATGAATCCCTGAGGTCTGGGCCCACACAGGCTCTTGGCGTGTGCTGGAAAGTGCTTTATAGGAACCTCCTAAGGGCAGGTATGATCTAGTCCCAACCCTCAGCCCAAGGTGACTCCACAAATATTTGAGCATCTAGTGTAGATGAGATGCTGTCCTCACTCACAGAGGAGGGAAATAAGACTTCAGGGTCAAAGTTCAAAGTACACAGACATGTCAAGATATAATTTGAGACACAGCTTCAGGAGGGGATTAAGTCTCTTAAATGGAGCTGCAGGAGCCTGTGCTTCCTGGCTGGCAGAACTGAAAGCTCCCTAGGAATATGGGACATTCTGCTGCACCCTAAACCAAGCACAGGACTTTAGCAGTTGAAAAAGGATGGCTCTGCATTCTAGAGAGGGAGCAGCCTAAAGCAAGGGTGTGTGTGGCAGAGCAGCCAACAGAGGCTGGCATGGGACATCGATTGACTGGTAATAAAGCAAACAACAAAATAACAATTATTACTCATGAGAAGGGGGATTAATAATAAAGGGAAGGGAAAAGAACATGTGGAGGACTCAAATGGAGTGAGCCCCTGAACCAGTGGGGATGCCCAAATCAGTGGAGAGTGGTGTGATCAGAGATGTTCCTCAGTGGATTAATTTGGCAACTCTGCAAAACCAAATGTGTATGCAGAAAGGCTGCAGGCCAGATTGGGAAGCTACTGAACCAGGCCAGACCTTGACGGCCAAGGTCAGAGCAGGAATAACTCAAGGGAAGAAATAGGTACAATCAAAAATAAACAAGGATGCAATTTTATTAGCAATTCTTGGAATACTTTCAAAACTCCAGCCTTAACACTAGCCTAAGTATCTGTACATAGGCTAGTGTTTACTTATTTACATAAGTAAATAGCTGGAAAGGTCAGCTCCAGCTATTTACTTATTTTGGTGCTCACTGGATGCCATTTCACATTCCATCAAAGAACAGCACCCTGTCCCGCAAGAAGACAGCACTGAAAGGCAATGGTGATCCCCCAACAAAAAGAAAATCAAAGCTCAAATTTGATACCCTCAAAAACAACCCAGAGTGCAGCAGTGCATACTGCCAGCCCTTCACTCACGGCTCTGACCACACTGATGGTAAAATTATAACTCTACAGATTTTTTTTTCCCCTGAAATACTTTCCCTTCTTCAGGGTACACTGTGACCTGTTCAGAAATGGGCCTGGCGCAGAGGCCCTGAGTCATCCTAGCTTTCTTGTCTCATGTGAGAGCAGCTGAGGTTAAAGTCCTCTACAGCTAAGAATGGCTGCAGTTTCAAGGAGCAAATCTTATTGAACAGTCTAGAGAAATGAGGTCCAAAGGAGGGAGAGAAAGAATCCAAAACAATCCACACAAAAATAAATGATGGTGGCAACAGATCAGGCTAAGGATGAACAACACTGAAAGCAAGCAGGGCCGGGCTACCTTCTAGTTCCGGGGAATGACATTCCAGGAACTAGGACACATGCTCCCAGGTAGACACAGCCACGCCCTCTTCCCAGGTAAAAGCAGGTGCAAGTGACCACCTCAGCAGAGGCCTCAGGCAGTGATCAGAGCCATCTCCAATCTAAGGACAGCCAGATGTGTCAGGCCCAAGGAAGGGTAAGAAAGGAAAATTTTCTCCTAGAGAGCTCTTGGTAAGAGTAAGCAGGTGGGAAAGAAGAACTCCTGGAAACTCCTGGAAGGCACAGCTTACCTTAGAGCCCTCCAGGTAGCTCTGGAAAGATACTTGGCTAACAGGGGATGGGCGAGTCCCCAAGATGTCCATATGTGTGAATTTCCTAGATAAAAAGTCAGCTCTTCTATTCCAAGAGCCCACATATTAGAATCCTAACCATTCTGAAATTAGAATTTCTTCAAAATATATTAGAATGAACCATGCGAATTTAGCATTTCTATACGTCAAATACTAACAAGTCACATGGATCCATTGCAGCAAGCCTTCCAGCTTTCCTCTACAGCAGAGTAGGCAAATTTTTCCAAATGGGATCACGGACATTTTAGGCCTTAAAGGCCATAAGGGGAAAAAAACAGGGATTATGTCAGTGTAGCCATTTAAAATATAAAAATAAAATGAGTTCAGCTTCTACAAAAAACAGGTACCGGCTGGATCTGGCTCATGGGCCATCGATCACCCACCGCTAGTGTACAGTATGCAGGTGTGAACTTAATTCTGTAATGCTAAGAAAATGGCTGATTCTAGAGTAAAACAGTAATGCCCTTGGAGAGACTAAAGCCTAGGGTTGAATTAACCTCAACACAGCCGGCCTTCATGCTGGAAGCTGATCTGAATCCCGGCTCTGTTGTCGTAAGCACTTGCCCTCCATCTGGTTCATTTTATAAGCAATTGTCCGGGTGAGCGCTTGAGTGTGCTTCTGACTTTTCTATGAAGGGAAACCCTGAGCTGTATAAAGAAATAGGAACGAAAGGTGAACATGAATAGACATAACCAGAGAAAGACAATGGGAGCAAAAGCCCTGTGGGGAATGGCCCTCCTTACACCTGGAGAAGCCAGAGTTCCAGAAGCTGCAAAAGGAAGCAAGAAAAACAAAGGACTATCCACACAGCTAGCCCCAAGGAACAAAAACAGTAAATGAGACAACCGCCCTTTATGTGAGGGAAGGAGACCTGAGATGGGAAGGAATTTCTTTTCCTAAATTGATTAAGGGTAGAGACAAACAGAAGAACCACAACCACCAGAAAGACTGCTGGAAGAACCCAGTGTCCTGAGGCACTGAAAAGTCATATCAGAGGGAACCGCCATCATTCTCCTTTGGAGAATGTGGAAAATAGCCAAGGCTCTCCAGAGGATGCACCCAGAACAGAGGAAGACCCAGGGCACTTCTCTGGATCCACTAATTTCTTTTTTTTCTTTTTTAATTTCAGAGGAATAAAAACAATTACTAGTATGTGTTTCTAATTTATGGCATTACTATCGTTTCAAACACTAACATATGTTGTGAGGAAAAAAAGAAAAGACTTAAAAAAAAAAAAAAGCCTGTCTGGGAATGGGGCGCATAGAAACAGAAAAGGGAGGTGGCTGATCTTTTGATTTTACAGGATCGCTTGATCATGAAAATCCTCATTTAAATAACATTTCTCACCATCAAAAACCTACCCTAGAGCAATTCATTGTCCTGCATTTCTAAATATTCTCATTTAAATCTTATAAACCTTCACTGGCTCAGGCTCCTACCCTGCAATATTCTACAATGGAGAAGAGAAGGGAGGGGAGGGGAGGGCAGGGGGAGGGGGAGGGAGAGGGCACATGCACAAATGAGCACACAAACCCTTACGTACATGAGCTGCCTGGGTGACAGTGAACCTCCAGGTACCATCTGCCCATAGTGACAGTCAGCACATTAGCAGGGACCTCAACTGCTCCAAGTACTCACGAAATATTGAGTTGGTTAGCTGTGGTGGGGAAGACAAAAAAGAGAGAGAGAGAAAGAGAGAGAGAAACAAAACAGAGACTTAGGATAATGATCACATTTTTTTTCATTAAAATGCTAATGATGACCACAAATTTCCAGATAGCCATGTTTATGAATTATTCATGGTCAATGTGAATGTGAGATGAAGTCTCCTGTCATTACAGGCAGACATGGGGCTTGCTGGTGATGAGCATGTGCCCCCAGAGTGTGACAGAATGGCAGGCCACCCCAGGTCCCTCGGCCAAGGCTGGTCCTCAGTGGCCCTCTCTAGAAGTCTGGGTGATCCCACCCACATTTCCCTGATACCTCTTCATCTCATTCTTCCTCATGTCAAGGGACAGCACTAGTGTGGCTCTTTATTGTGATACCTGCACTAATATTCTGTTAATCCTCTAAAAGCTTAAAAAGAAGGAAGGAGATTTTCTGCATTGGAGAGGTTACACAGCAAAGTAATTTAAAAAAAAAAAACTTATCATAGAACTATAACATAAATATGAGGCTGGGGTTGTGGCTCAGTGACAGAGCATCTGCTTAGAATGTGTGAGGCACTGGGTTTGATCCTCAGAACCACATAAAAAAAATTAATAGATAAAATAAAGGTATTGTGTCCATCTATGAATAAAAAATTTAAAAAGAAATATAAACATAAAAAAGCACACACACAAGTGCCAGTTCAATTAATTTTCATAAATTCTGCATAGCAGAGGCCCCTTAATGGTCCCCTTCCAAAGGTAATGCCTTGCATAGATCACTTTGCCCATTTTCATAGACATCAAACTGATTTGCTGTCATTGTAAATTTTTAGCTTTAAAAAAAAAAACCCCACTGAATATGTCAAGCACTGTACTAAGCACCTGAGCTACAAAGAAAAATAAGGCCTCCATCACTGTCTCTAAGGAAAGTGAAGCCTAGTGGGGCCAAGGGACACACATAAACTGGGTCCCATGGGGCAGTTGAATGAATGGGATAATTTGTGTCAAGCCAGGGTACATAGCCCAGAAATGGAGAGGTCAGGTATTCTTCCAGGAAAATGGGATAGCTGTGCATCCCAAGGCTGGGAGACAAGACAATGGAAAAGGCAGAGGTTAGAAACTACATGGAGTAGGTGAAGCCGCAGCGTGAGGCCAGGAGGAAGCCTGGAGTCAGAGCGCAGCCTTGTTCATCTATTGGGGCAGGGCAGGGAGCAGGGGCTGACTTTATCCTGGTTGTAGACAACCACGGATGGGTTAGTCTGTTTCAGAAGCAGTCCTTGCTCTGGGTGGATCTGCAGGGGCCAGAGGAGAACAGGTGTGCGGTGGGGCCCCTTTGGTTGTTTCAGTCATCAGAGAGGCAGGGTGGAGAAGCAGGGCAGTACAAGGAGGCGGGGAATGCAAAAGAAGAATTAGTACTTGGAAACACCCAGAAGCTAAAAGCAGAACAACATGGCGGACTCTACATGGATGGATGGTAGTGACAACTGAAGGAATAAGGAAGACAAAAGTTTAGTTTGAGGCATTAGATATTAGAGTGTAGAAGAGTCAGGCAGAGTGTACCCTGATATTTTTTTGGGGTGGGGGAGGGTTGGGTGGTGGTTGTTGTAGATGGACACAACACCTTTATTTTGTTTATTGTTATGTGGTGCTGAAGGTGAAACCCAGTGCCTCACACATTCTAGGCAAGGGCTGTACCACTGAGACACAACCCCATCCCATATCCAGATATTCTTGGGTGAGAAGGTGGGGAAGAAATCTGAGCAAAACATAAAGGCACATAAGGGGTTCTCACCCAGAAAGCAGCACAGACCCCATCAGCAGGGGGTGTCCCTGGAGGAACACAGCTGGGTGAGAAGGTTACAGGATTGGCATAAGCAGAGCCCTAGAGAACACAACGACAGAACAGGCAGCAGGAAAAGATCTTTTGAAGAAAACCAAGAATGGCAGAGAGGTACCATGGGGGACAAAGAGGTGAGAAAGATAAAAAAAAAAAAATGAAAAATATAGCACTGGACTTGACATTTAAGAAATCACTGGTAGGTCACCTTGATCGAGGACCATTTCAGTGAAGTGGTGGAGGAGGCAGAAAGATCAGATTGACAGAGCAGGGTAAGGAGATGGATGGCTCCCAAGAGCTTATGTGCTCAGAGAAGGACATTCCCTTGGACTGAGGGACTGGGGAGGGCAAGGCAGAGGGGAGTACCAGAGGGAGGAGGGAAGGATTAATCAGATCTCAAGAGGCCCAGAGAAAGGTCCGGAGTACAGACCAAGGGGCTGACCGTGGAGAAGGAGGAGAATCCCCAACCCTGTGGTGTGACAAGGAGCACAGAGGTGAGATCTAGTTATAGTCAGTTCACAATTAATAGTACTGGGGAGTGGGTGGCGATAAACCAAATGACATTAACATTCTTGAAAAGAGACAGCAAGGCTCTTTCAGGGTGACAAGCAAATACTTTGAGGATATAGATCTTGATTCTTAGTCTCTGGCATGCTACCCCTCCGCTGCCAAAAAAAAAAAAAAAAAAAAATCAAAGCAGTCCAATCCTGTTTTAAGGTCAACAAACACATACCAGTACATATAAAGTGGAAAAGGGTAAACACTCATAACAGGGTATCAAAAAGAAAAAAAAAAAGTATATAAACAAAAGATTGGAAGCAGGCTTGTCCCCAAATGATCTCAGGTCTCGGGTGCAAACTTTCCAAAGGTCTGCATATACTTTCATTAAGCAAAACCATTACCACCATCCTATAAAGCCTCCTCGAGATGTGCCAATTCACAGATTCCCTCCTAGCATGAACAAGAGAGGGAGGCAGACACCAGCAAGCTAAGGCGAGGAGGAAGGCAGAGTGGAGCCTGCAGCAGCCCCTGCCCCTGGATGACCTAGCGAAGTGCCTCCTAAGACAGCAGCCAGACCTTCCCACTTCAGGCTCCTCCATACTTTTCCTCCTGGGGTTTTGATGAATCCAGAAAAATAGGGTGCACTGACTTAGGTCTTGGAAGATATTCCAATAATGGCAAAAGGAGCATAGTTCCTTAGAAATCAAATGCAGGGAACAACACCTTGAAAAGCAGCTTTTATGTCCACCGGGCAGATCTCAAAAACCCTTGGGCTGCCTCACGGTTTGTCTCTGTGTTAGTGAGTGAGATCTAGGCCATCTTTGGAATTTTCATTGAAGTCAGCCAGGCATCAGATGTCAACAAACTGGGCCATTCATCTTTGTCTCCCTGGGGGCATGGGCAGGTCAATAAGTGTGGACTCCGATCAATAAACCGGTACAGAGTGAAGAATTTTCACAACTAAGAGGTAAGAAGGCCAATTAAATGGTGACCACAGAGGTATCTTCCTGCTCTACCCTGACTCAGAGCAAAGCTGTAAATCACATTCAGCTGCATTTATTTTTCACAGAAGAAAATCTTCATGAATTCATAAGTTGGAGGTTTCAGAAATTAGGAAAACCAGGAGGCCCATTAAATGGGGAAACAGGTAGGTGCCAACATTTGGGAGCTCATGAAAACTTTGCCCCATCCGTCACTTTTGTGAGCCTCGCTGGCCTAGCAGCATGGTGCTTCTCCTCATGCTCATGCACAAGGCGGCCTTCTTAGGTTCAACCCACTGGAGCAACAAGATGAACACCAATGGATCATCAGGCTTCACTGCCCCAAAAACTCACCTTGGTTTCAGGCCCACGTCTTTGCCCCAATATATACATTTCTGATGCCCACCACTACATTTCTTTTAATATAGGAGCCCTGAGACATCACTGAGCAAACTGCATATTTTCTATTTTACACAGCAATACATTATACTATTTGTCAGGAAATAAGTTCAATAATAGTTTCTAAAAATGAGAGTGATTTTTTTTTTTTAGGAGTATGTACTATGTGACTTTTCTTCTGAGCTGTTAAAAAGTAATTTGATCCTGAAAACATGGAATTTGATTCTGTCCATCTCATCAGCAGTATCTTGAGAACAAAATAAATTTGGGGGACTATCATTCCTCTTTGTATTTTTGAGAATGTAAAGAGATAAACAATACATGTTCACTTAAATGCAAGTCATCAACATTTGCCAGTCCACGAAGTGTTTAGTGTGCAGCTTTTTAACTACTATATTTATGGTACCATCCATAATATATTCACCCCCACTAATCCTCTACAAGGTCATTAATCCTCAAAACAAATACATTAGTGCTTTCCTTCTTTCCTACAAATTCTTATATATGCTGATGCAGGGCAAAAAAATGCCAAGAATTCTTTCCAAAACAAACATTTCATGTCAGCAGCCACTAGTTCTATTACTCTCATCTAACTATTTTAAGATATTGCAATATCTTAATACTCTGCTTAAGTATTTGGTGCTATAGACCAAAACATGAATCTGTAAACAAAATTTCTAAAAATGACTTTGCTTAATGCAACATTTTTTCATATTAAAGGTGCTGTAAGGTAGCTGTGGTTGCTTATGCTCTTCAAAAATAATATATTCTGTAACTCATTAAATTACAATGTTCTCTTCTTTATAAAACAGTATTAATTTCTGCTTTTTTAGAAATCTCAAGGAGAACTGGGAACAGTGGAAGACACCTGTAATCCCAACTATTCAGGAGGCTGAGGCAGGGGAACACACGTTTGATGCCAACCTAGACAACTAAGTGAGAGGTTACCTCAGAATAAAGACAAAAAGGGTGGGCAATGTAGCTCAGTGGTACAGCACTTGCCTATCATGTGTAAGGCCCTGGGTTCAATTCCAGGCACTGACCACCCCCCCCAAAAAAAAAGAGGAGGGGGGGAGTCTTAAAGAATAAAACATTGAGTACGATCAAGATTTTCATAATAGCTGAAGAACCACCCATGTAAATAGTAAACGGGTTTAAAGTCAACCACCAGAGATGACTAGGTAGGAGCTGGGTATTAACACCAGAGAGAGGACTGAATATAAAGTTCCTACCAAAAAGCCACAGAGCACACATGGAGAATCAAAAGGAAGACACTGCTGGAGCTCAGACCCTGGGGAAAGCACAGAACACACTTGGAGAACCAAAGGTGAATCCAAGTTGTAGATCTGGGTCCAGAGTCAAGACCTGCAGCCAAGCACAGGCAGGATCTGAGTGGAAGATGAACAAAAGGGAGTCGAGACTCAGACTGGGCAGTCGGCTTTAAGTGTGTGCTGCTGGTAACGGGCTTAACCTCCCTATTGAAGGTCAGACCTTCTGGGTCTCAGGGGTGTCTGTGCCTCCACGCAAAGGCCAATGGCTACGGGCCTCAGGGGACCCTCCCCATCTGCCTTTCACGGTTTGCTTGTCTCCTCTCCCTTGCCTAAACAGTCACATCTCGTCTCTGCAACTTTTCCATTAAAGTCAGCTATGATTTTGGAAGCCAAATAAAATCATGAAACCTAAGAGAACTAAACTTAAAATTCCAAGTTGCAGATAAGATCTGAAGGGCATGGGGCACAGACTCTGATCACACACACTTGGGCTTCTGAGAAGCTTTTTTGTTTATTTCTTGGTTCTTCAAGAATTCAAATAGCATTGCTTAAGTGGCACTCATATGAAGTCCCGTAGCGCAAAGACAGCCAAGCTGAAACCATGCCCTGGGGGTGTTATCTGTAAGTGACCACTGTTATTCACACTGAAATATAATAGGCAGAGACTCCAGAAACACAACCAGTTGCTCTGAACTGTCTATGGAAATGTGAACCAAACTCAAAACCTGGAGCGGGAGGGCTTTGCCAGTGCATGATACCTACCTTGCAAAGGGCTGAATGAGAACAAAATGAAAGGCTCCACAGACAGACAAACATGAACTAAGCCTTAAAGGGAAATGGTGTATAACCCCAGGACACAGGTCTTCAGAGCTGGGAAGGTTGAGGGTCTAGTGGTTTCTCTATGACTACCACCATCCTATATAGGATTCTCTTTCCAAATTATCCTTGAAAGAACATTGCTTTTGGCTAATAAATATTATGTCCATAACTGCTCAAATAGGAAGTTTAAGTACTACTACATTTCAAGATGAAAAAAAAAATAGACTGCAAAATTCCCCATTAGGATTTTTTCTTTTTCTATTTTCCCTTATAGGATCATTGTGAATCTTTTTTTTTTTTCTTTTTTCCCTTTAAAATGTAACCCTTGCAATAACAGTAACTTACATATCTGCTATTTAATGGTTTACAAGGCACTTTCATAACATTACTTTATTTCCTTCGAATTACATCTATTTTCTTCTCTTTATTTTCTCTTGCTTCACTTTCAGAAACACAATTTTCTAAAATTAGCAAAGAAGCAATTTAGAAACTTTCTAAAATCAGGCAAGCAGCATGAAACAGAACATGAAATTCTTCAGAGTTATCTAAAGCAAGTTAGACTAATTTCAGTACACCTAAATTATGACAGATTTGATTCTTCATGGAAATAACTATTTTCTCTACTAATAATCTTTTTTTTTTTAGTTCTCGGCGGACACAACATCTTTGTTTGTATATGGTGCTGAGGATCGAACCCGGGCCGCACGCATGCCAGGCGAGCATGCTACCGCATGAGCCACATCCCCAGCCCTACTAATAATCTTTTGAAGCTAAGTTATAGTAAGAAATGAGTAAATCCACCCAAACAGCTCAAAATAAGACAGATAAATCCCTTTAAGAATCATCAAAGATTAAAAAAAAAAAAGGCAAATAAAAGGAATTAGAAAAAAGTTGCAGAAAGAAAGGGGAAATAAAGTTGTTGTTTTAGGTTCCAGTAAAATTCCCATCATCTGTCTAGCCAGGGCCATTTCCCTGCAAGCTCTGCGTTAAGTAATCTGATCATTAAATCTGTGAACACCACCAGGGATGTGCCCATCTCATTAAAAAAGATGATCATTTGAGCTATGGTAATGAGAAAGAGCATCTATTTTTGGTTTTAAGGACAGAAGTCCTTTCTTCCTGTTGCTCAGAGGCAGTGACACCTCTAGTTAGCCTCAGCACACAGCAGGAGTCCTGGTTCTCATCAGGATGACAACAGGATCCCCACATAGCCATGCTCCCTCCCAGAACTTCCAGACTCCTGCTCTCATTTATCAACAAAAAACACAAGGCATCTGAAATTTAAAAGAAAATATATTAATATACCATGTGAAGGTAATTTTTTCAAGAAAGCATTCTGTAAATTCTAGGTTAGGAATCAGATCGGATCCCCTTATCTTCATTGAAATATTTCAGGATGCAAAAACCTCTAAGATTTGCACTGGTTGCCCTTTTACAATGGTTGAATAAGGGCCAAGGTAACTTTCCAATAATCCTTGAAACATCTTAATAATGATATAACATTATCAAAAAATCAATTGCTATTCTTAAAATTAGAGCTGTAATGAAATTCATGGAAAATAGTTGGAGGAGAGATGGAGTTTGGCCCTGATTCTGCTGCGGTGTTTACACAGTCAGTGATGTAAGCCTTTGGCATATTACAGAACCTGAATCTTGCAAGAATAATTTTATCATAGGAAATGGGGAAGGATGCTGCCATCCAACATTCCTCCATAGTCTAATGAGAGCTCGGTTCCCTGCAGAGCTGAGGACAACTGGACAGAGTAGTTCTTAGAAAACAGTTTATTTTTCCAGTCTAGATACAACTCCAGTCAAACTATTAAGAAATTTAAGAAAGGGCTAGGGTTGTAGCTCAATGGTGAAGCGCTCGCCTAGCACATGTGAGGCCCTGGGTTCGATCCTCGGCACCACATATAATTAAATAAATAAAGGTATCATGTCCAACTACAACTAAAAAATAAATATTAAAGAAAAAAGAAATTTAAGGGCTGGGATTGTGGTTCAGCAGTACAGCGCTCGCCTAGCACGGGCGGGACCCGGGCTCATTTCTTGGCACCACATAAAAATAAAGGCATTGTGTTGTGTTCATCTACACCTAGAAAATATTTTTTTTAAAAAAAAAGGAATTTAAGAAAGACATACACAAACAGAATTATTGCTGTGGAAACCCTCAGGGAACGGAGGCCATATCCTTATAACGTTGGAAGTATGGTGTTACGCTTGTGCCTGGGTTTGATATCAGACTCAGAATTCACAGAGTTAAATAAGGACCCTTTTTCCTAGAATGCATTCAAACTAAGAAATCATAACAACATTCACTTGGTTTCGGTTTATTCTGACAATGAGAATAACAGTCTCTGAATAAAAGTGAAGAGAGGAAACAAATTAATTCTTCTTCCATGGACCAGACAACCATGTATCCAAATGGAAGTAAATCTCAAAAATGAATTTGATTTTTAGTTACATGTGACAGATGATCATCACATGCTTCAGTAATTCCATTCCCTCCTAAAACTCCACTAAATGACACAAAGGAAAGGTCAATGATAAATTCAGAAGCACCAAAGAAGGAAGGAAACAAAATTAATAGAAATATATATATTTTTTTTTAGAAAATGGAGAGCAGATGGGGCTTTGATGCATGGATTTTCAAAGCAGGGACACAGAGAGCTTAAATGTCTACAGACTGAAGTATCAGGAAGTAGTCAGCCAAGATGGGGTGCAGAACCTCAGGCAAGTCCAGTCACAGCACAGTACAGCCGAAGTGCAGGTTGTAAGGTGGGGACAGGTGGAGGTGGCATTGAAAGCAGGGGGAATGCCTGCAAGTAGTCTTTGGTAGTAAATCTCCATACCCTTTCTTAGCTGGGAGGCTTGCTAAGTGCCCTTGTCCACTGCAGCAGGAGACACAGGTCTGTTCTCAGCAAAGGTCAAACCAGGAAGGATCTGGAAGTGGGGAGGCTACGGAGCAGTGGTTGAGAGATGGTGCCAATTGAGAAAGAGGACAGCAGGAAGGTCTGCACTGAGTGGAGAGCTCCGGGTCCTGCCCTTGATGGGGTCACACAGCCTAGCCCAGCCGGGAGACTGGAAGTCTTTTCTGGAGAAACTACCCAGCTCAAGAAGAGATCTACAGTTATCATAACTGGGGGCAAGGGGACTTCTGACAAGTTGTAGCCGTCCCATGCCAAGAACACCAGCTGACAGGCCACATACATAACAATGACATAATTATGATCACGATACATGTGACAGGATCTAAAGTGACAGACAGGAGCTTGAGCGGCAAACAGAATCGACACAGGAGAAAACCATGATTAATAACCCTGAGAAGGTAAAAGGCCCTGTATCTTATGAAGCAAGAATGAATATGAGGCTGTAAAACAGAAACGTTTGAGAACAGAACAAAGCTCTTAGAAATTAATATTATGACCATGGAAAATTTTTAAAAATTAAAACTACACTAGAAGGGTTTAAAGAGGTACCGTATTCCCCGCAAATGAAAGAAAAAAATACAAAGATATTTAATAATAAATAAATGGGAGGAAAAAATTCAGAAGTTCCACATCCCATAGACAGGAGTTTCAGAAAAAAGAAAGAAAACAGTAGGAAGAAAAATGCCACTCCCACCAAAAATAATAATAATAATAATAATAATACAATTAAGGGGAAAAAATTACATACCAAAAAATATTATGATGAAGCCTCAGAACACTGGAGCATTAAAAACAAAAACACTAAAAGCTTACAACAACAACAAAACCAGGCACATCCAAGGCACACACAAACGGAACAATACTTAACAGTTCAAAAACAAAATTGGAAGCAGAAGAAAATAGAAGGCTCTAAAGCTCTCTGAGAAAATAATTAGCAACTTTAAATCCAGCATTAATCATATATAAAGGGGACTAAAGGATACTTTCATACAGGCCAGATCTCCAAGAATTACAATATGCACATTCTTTCTAAAGAAGCAACTGGGCAAAGTGCCTCCCACCTTCCCAAAAGACAGTCAGAATCAAGACATGCCATCCAATAAACAGGTCAATCAAGAATGCCCAACAGGACGGGGAGGGAAAATTCCAGGCCAACAGCTGAGCGTAAGGTCTCAAGAGTAAACCGTCCAAAAGGAAGCAGGCAAGCTGGCAGCTCCAGGACTAATGTCACACATACACTCACTCACATCCACAACAGAACAAGCCACCACGTCTGATCTTATGTGAGAATACGTGGATGAATAAGCAGTCTATAAATAGAATATTAAGCAAAAAAAAAATTATTGTGCTATATAAGAAAAAAATAAATAAGACCATGGTACACAGCATAGCTGAACTATGAAAAATAACAGTGAAAACAAACTGTCTTAAAGAGTAGGAATGTATTTAAGGGAGAGAGAAGAAGAGCTAAACATGTTTTCTTTAAAAGTATGCCTCTCATCAAAACCCACATAGATAAATTCAATGCTTGATGCCTAAATTTGAAAAATATAAATTCAAGGAATAGCAATATAAACATATTTATTTACATATGGAAGTAAATACCAGAAGAACAGCTAAAAGAATTGAAAATAGTTGCTTCTGGGAAGTGGAAAATGGCAAGGTAAAACAAGTGGGACAGGAATTTGCAAGCTACATTTATGAATTATTGCAATTAAAAATGATTTTCTAAAATAGAGGAAACCAGCTGGGCCAGTAGTGCACACCTAGAGCCCCAGCTACTCAGGAGGTAGAGGAGGGAGGATTACTTGAGCCCCAGGGCAAGCCCAGACTGGGCAACACAAGACCCCATTTCAAAACACACAAAAGAATGAACAGGAAAAAAAAAATAGGGCAGCAATTGATGGATCAAACACATAAACCCCCAACCGTCCAAGACAAACAGATAATGTAAAATTTCATTTTCTGCATTAAACAAGGAAAACAGATAAATCTTAATCTGATCCTCCTAGTTAATCAAATTGTTAAAATTCAATTTAGTGTATTTCATCTTATCACTTTAAAGAACATGCTGTGAGAGGTCAAATATTCCTGAACCTTCACACCCTGAAGCTCTAGTTTGCACATGTTAAAAGGGTCCCTGGACACCAGTGCATCAGGAAGAACTGGCAGTTTCTGTTGTCACATGGTTCCAGAGAAGCCTAGGATGCAGCTTCAGATGGATAAACATCTCAGTCATCGCCATCACCTGCCCCTTCTACCAGAGCTGGCCACAGCTTCTTACAGTGAGTTTGCCCCCATGGGGGGAAAAGGATGGGGCATATCCAACTTCTGGACCTTCTTCCTGTATTAGGGGGGATTTCTCCTTTGTGGATTTTGATGAGAGGCATACTTTTCAACGTAAAATCAAAAATGGTCAGGTGTTCATTTTTCCAGAGACCCTTGCAGCTAAGGCCTGGGCACATGACCTAGTCTTGGTCAACCCTGAACCTAGAGCTAGGGACAGAAAGAGGCAGGAGGAGATTATCACAGATAGGGGTAAGGGCAACAACATCCGGTGCCCTGAGGCAGCAGGCTGAGGTGACAGAGTTGGTACTGAGTGTCTGGTCCCAGTGGGGTGGTCAATGTGAACATGGATTTCCAGTGTTTAGTGGTAGGACAACCATACCTACAACTAATTCTGTGACTGACTTGGCTATGAATCTGGTTGTATATAATGTCTATTTTTTCCTGCTCTTTCCTCAGCTTCTGACAATTCCAGAACCCACATAATATCTTCTGTAATAACTTCTCTGCCTAATTCCCTCAGCCAGGCTCTATTGCTTTTTATCCAAGAACCCTGAGTGATACACTGCTCAGGATATACAGGTAGACACCGGTGGGTGGGTGTGTACTGAAGGAAAGAATGAAATGCTTATGGATCTAAAAGCAGAATGAAGGACATGTTTCCATAGAGAAACATGAGGAATACTATGTTTTAAAATATAAATAAAACGATGTTTCTGTAACATTATGGATTAGATAAGTTTTGGTGAGCTCATGTATTCTCTGCATTATTTTCCTCCACTAACCCACACGTTCAAAGTTCTAAATCACTGACTACAATAAGCATTGGAAATGTAATCAGCTTGTGAATTGGAGCTGCCAATTCACATCTGGCCAGAGACTCTCGCTCATGATTCCTATTGTTGTCAGTGGGTGAGGAAGAACAATCGTCTTTGTCTTTCCACTTATGGGCAGTTTTCTGCAAGATAAGGTAGTTTGAAAACTAGTGTTCAAGAACTCACATGAGGATGAATTGCAAAGCAAAGCATCCAAAGATTTATATTCAACTTACAAACATCAATATTGCTGAAAAGCTACATCCATCAGTTCAGGGCACTATGGCATATTTAGTTCCAAGTCTGAGGATGCTGAATCTGGGCTATTTATCTGCATATGTCTCAGGTGAACCACACGAATTTGCAGATAAAGCTAGAAGTTAAGAAGGATAGCTTAGAACAAACTGTTGATAGGACCAAAAGGGCTTCCTAAAAGAGTCAAATGCAGTGATGACATTAATACAAATGAGGACACAGAGAAAGAAAGTCTCTCTCTCTCTCTCTCTCTATGCCCTATTGTCTCTGGAAACTGAGGAAGTCTTTCATGACAAAGAACAGCTACCTTTTGTCAGTTGTACACAGTAAGACTACACATACCCATAAAGAGAGCTTATGAAATAAATGCAAAACTTGGTGCATGCATACAATTTCCCTTCCTGTAGTTTTATGTCATGAAGACTTGCCAAGAGATCAATCCCTCAGTCACAGAAGTCAGGCAATAAATCAGCAAGGGGGGAAAATTATATTTCAGTTGGTGATATAAATGCTACTTCAAATTCCATCAACTGCCAGAACATCTTTACTATACATTCTTCTCCTGTGCAGTCTGTTCCCTTGAAATATGTAATGGCTTCTAAAACAAGAGCCTCATTCCACCATTATCCAAATAAGTTATGCTGTGCTCACACAGTGTTTTGAAAAGCTCAGGTAAATTTATTTTAGTCACTCCCAGATTCACCCCCACCTTGCTTCATTTGGAGATCACCACTGGACAGCAATGTGCATAAACCAGGATGAGCACACAATCCAACCAACAGCTCTGGTAAGAATTTGGCACATCTCCTATCTAGGTTTCAGAAAAGAAGAGAAAGAGTGTGTTGGGGGGGCGGGGGGAAGGGGGGTCCAGGAAATTATTCTCAAAAGTTGTTTCCAGCAGCACCTTTTGGAGAATTTTAAAAATAAGAGTCATTTTTCAATATGCACAAGTATAAATGAGCCAAATTCATAGCTAGCTAATAACCTCTCATGGTGGAATTATAAATGGCAAGTTCTAAAACAGATACAGCATGAATTAATACTTAGTTATGTAGAATTTTAAAAAATTTTCCCCCTCTACAAAGACTTTAGAGGTCCTTTCAAAATTTAGAGGGGTTTTATTTGTTCAGTGAGAAGTTCTATATACAACCATCATAACTAGCAGGATTTAAAACTTGTATTACAAGAATCCCTGTTGGGATTATATGATTTCTTAATTACCTTCTTAATCTGAAGTTTTTAAAAACTAAATGAGTATGTTAAAATATCATTAAAATGGCATAAATTTCACCAACTTCATGAATATGGACTAATAGTCAATAAAGTTCCATGGAAAGGATAAAATGGTAAATTGGTGTTATTCGTTTGAAATAGGAGGAATCAAGACAATTCAAATGGTCACCAATACTCCAATACTTACTACAGACACAGCTGATGCAGTATGTGTGGACCAGGAAAGAGGTATGAGACATAATTAATAGTCACAGGGGCTTATTATGTTGGAGAAACAGGACATATACTCTGGAAGACTGATCAAAAACCTCACAGAACACAGGCTTAGACTTGAAGAAGAGGTTGGAAAGGTTTCATTGTAAAAGTAATATGAATAGTCATTCTAATAGTCATTACTACAAGGATCAAAGTAATTGTTTCATCAAAACTAGCTGCTCTTAACTAAAAGATGCACCACTATTTTATGTACTAAGAATAAAATCAATGCTGTCAATAGCTGTAAAGGGTCAACAATTCTAAGATATATCAGATTTCCAAGATGTTAAAATGTAAAAACATATGTATCTTAGAATCAATGAAATGAAATACATATAAATCAGCCAGTCACATAAGAAATATGCTCATAAAATAAAAATGAGCATTAGTAGTGATAACAACAGACTAATAAATCTATGGGAAATTTGATAGAAATCTCTTAAAAGAAATAAATGGCTTGATTAAAAACTGGAAACCCAAGGCAAGGATTTCAGATAATGAAAGAAACAAGGACACAGAATCCACCTGGAGGGCAGATCTTCATCACCTCTCTGAGATACAATGTACTGGGTTCAAAAGGACTGTGTAAATAGATTATCAAAAAGAAATGAAAGTGCTTCTCTGACAGCACATACACTAAAATCAGAAGATGAACACAGCCTCTGCACAAAGATGAGATCCAAGTTCACAAAGCATTCCAGATGTGTAATAAGTACACAATGCACATGTGTACCAAATCCTCACGTTGTACACCTTGAACAAATAACAATCATGACTTGTCAATTAAGTATTTTTTAAAAAATAAAATATACCTAGAAAATTCTCATGGAGGAAGAATAGGGAGGAGGAGGAGGAGGAGGAGGAGAAGTTAAAGTCAAGTGGCCTGAATAGATTCTCAACTTCTATATGTAAGAAGTCATGAAATTAATAGTTTAGAGTGGCACTTCCTGGAAAATCATACTAAAACTGCCTGTGGCTCATAATCACAGAGAAGGACACTCAATGAATTACAGTAATGTCAAAAATTTCACATGAGAGAGTAGGGTAGGAAGAGGTACAATATACCCTGGATGAAGCATTGTGATTCACAAAAATAAAAATGAAATTTGGGATTTTCAATCCATGGGTCCTCTAATCTTTCCTCCCCAAATTAACCAACTTCTATCAATATTATTGGCTTTTTCATGTAATATTATAATAAAGATTAATTAATCTCACTTGAACTTTTAGAATTTCAGCATGGGGAAAATATAAGGGACTTCCCGGTTAGGAATGAAATTATGATACAGTATGTTAACTACTGTTGAGAGACTGATCACTACAATGCAACAAATTTGGCAAAACAGCAATGAGCAAGGAAACACGTGCACTGCCCAAGGAAGGGGGAAAAATGGCAGATATGTTCAAGTTCATTATTTTAAAGTATTGATTATTTAAATTCTTCATATATCTACATACGTAAGGCAAAGGAGTCTTTTTCCTTGCCAAACTGCAAAAACAAAGAAGTCCAGTGCTAAACTAATCTATAGCACCATTTTTTTTTTTTTTTTTTTTTGGTGAAAAAATAATTTAAACATCATTAAAGCCAACCTCAGAGAAAAGTAGCAAGACAGAATTGGTCCTTTGGAGAGACTGACAAAATTGAAAAAAAAAAAAAAAACTTTAGCTAGACTGACGGAGAAATCAAAGTGAAAAGATTGAAATAACAAAAATCAGAAACGAAAGAAAGGACATAGTCACTGATTCGTACAGAAATAAAAAGGATGATGAGAGCACAAGTGAATGGCCACAGATGGATTTGCTGGGTGAAAAGGAAACATTCTTAAAAGCACACACCCTCCCAAGGTTGCATCATGATAAACAGAAAATCTGAACAGACCTGCAACTCATGAGAAGATTGATTAATCATCAGAACCCTCATAACAAACACAAGCCCCAGACTTGATGGCTTCGCTGGTAAATTCTACCAAACCTCAGAAAAAGAATTAAAGGTGATCCTTCTCAAACTCTTCCAAAAAACTGAAGAGGAGAAAACACTTTCAAACTTATTCTATGAAAACAGTATTACCATGATTATGTCTTATGAATAAACACACACACACACACAGGGGTGCTAGGAGTGAATTCAGGGTCTTGTGCATTCTAGGCAAGTACTCTACCACTGAGCATCATCCTCTATGAATACTGTTTGCAAAAAACCTTCCACAAAATACTACAATTAGAAGGATTATATACCATGACCAAATGAATTCATCCTGAAATGCAAAGATGGTCCAACATATGAAATTTGATCAATGTGATATACTGCATTCACAGAAAGAAGGAAAAAACCAATTATCATCTCAAATGATACATAAAAAAAGTATTTTATATAAATTCAAAATCTTTTCTCAATAAAAATGCTCAACACAATAGTAATAGAAGGAAACTACCTCAAAAGAATAAAGCCAGATGGTAAACACTCACAGGTAATATACTCATTGATAAATGTCTAGAAGCTTTTTCTCCAAGAGCAGGAAAAAGACGAGAATTATCACTTCAACCATTTCTTTCCATAAAACTGGAACACAGAGCAATTAGGCAAGAAAAAGAAATAAAAAGCATCCAACTGGAGAGAAGAAAACTTATTGCTCTTCTCAGATCACATGACCTCATATGTAGAACACTCCAAAGGTTACACACCCACACCCACCCATTAGAGGAAATGAATTCAGAGATATTGCAAGATACAAAACACAAAAATCAGTGGCATTTCTACACACTATTAGTGAACAATAAGAAAAGCAATGTAAGATAACTGTTTTATTGGCTTTTTCCCTGCCTTGACCAAAAGGCCTGATAAGAACAATCAGAAGAGGAAAAGTTTATTTGGGGGCTCACGGTTTCACAGGTCTCGGTCCCTAAATAGCTGACTCTATTCTCTTGGGTCTGAAGTGAGCCAGAACATCATGGGAGAAGAGTGTGGCAGAAGAAAGCAGCTCAGGATGTCACAACAGGAAGCAGAGTCAGAGCTCTGCTCAACAAGGACAAAACATAAACCTCAAAGGTAGGGCCCCAGGGACTCACCTGCTCCAGCCACACCCTACCTGCCTACACTTATCACAAGTTAATCCCTATCAGGAGATCAGTGCAATGACCAGGTTAAACCTCTATATAACCTAATCACCTCATCTCTAAACTTTCTTGCATTGGCTCACACATGAGCTTCTGAGGGACACCTAATATCTAAACAATAACAATAACAAATTCAATTGTATCAGCATCAAAAACCATGAGATACTTAACAAGGCAATCATGGGGAAGACCTGTGGAGTTTTCCCTAGCGTCGGAAAACAAGTCTGCCACTGAACTTCAAGACACCAAAAGAACAGCATAGTATTAAAGAATGGGCTGAATGACCTCTGCCAGCCATTGATGCCAAGTCTCCACAAAACGGCTATATTCACAAGCCAAGGTGGTGTTAAGAATGGGAACTCCCAGCGTTAGACACAGACAGGTTGAATCTGTTCAAAAAACTATACTACATACTTTCAGCAGTTATTCTAGATTCATATAATTCTTGATTGGCAAGGACCTTAAAAAGTTATGGTATATGTGAAACTCATTTCATGGACAAGAAAATGAGGTCCCCCGGAAGAACCCTCTGGTGTGCCCCAGGTCATATAAGCAGATAACAAAACTAGGGCCCGGCACTCAAGGTTCCCTGTGTTTCTCAAGCTTCCCTAGGAAGACTCCTGAACTCACATTTGGGAGCACCACCATAGCCTCCTGTAGGAAAAGTCCACACATCACACCTTCTTGATGATGCTTCACCATATCAGTGCCTGCCTGATAAGGTTAAACCCGCTCACCACTGTCCTGGGAAAGAAAATCCCCAGTATTATACAGGAAGCTTTTGTGCTAAAACTTTTTTAGACAGCTGTGGCTGTTGCTGTCCCATCTGTATGGAAAGGGGTTAGGGTCTGCCCTGCAAGAGGTGGCCTTCCCACTGTCAATTGTCCAAGGAAGAGGCAGATCCTGAAATTTAAAAATGGGAACTTGCAGAAAGAACTTGGCAGAAGGAAGAAAGATCACCCCCCTTTCCAGGGCCTTAACATCTCTTTGACGTCTGAATTCTACATCTTTATTTGTTGACAGTCATATCTGGCAAAGAGGGTGAGTTGGATAGTCTACCCAAACCATCCAACTGGTCTGGGATTGAACCCAGGGGCACCTAACCACCAAACTACATTCCCAGCTCTTGTTTTATATTTTATGAGACAGGGTCCAGCTGAGTTGCTTAGACTTGCTAAATTGCTGAGGCTGGGTTTGAACTGGCAATCCTCCTGCCTCAGCCTCCTGAGTCTCTGGGATTATAGGCGTATGCCAACACTCCTGGCTTCTAATAGTCAATATTATGGGGCTCTCAGAGTTTTGTTGAAAGCCATGAACTCAACTTCTATGTTCAGTAGGGAATTAAAGACATATTTCCAAAAGACAGGTGGAATGGAAAAAGGGAACAAACACTAAGTCCCCGAAGAGCTCTCACTGTACTGGTAACAATGATTATTAGCAAGGACCCCAAAGGAAAGGAGCTTTGGGACAGGAGTCAAAGCTAAAGGGCTAGTCTCATATAAAGATGATTCCTCTTCCTGGTCATCTCAGAGGAAGGAGCATTCAATTTAACCAGACCCAAAGCATTTCTTTCCATCCAGAGTATCTGCTCTTAATTCCCAGGCATGGGAGAACATACCCTTTATATCCTACACTTATGTTCACACAGATTCAGGAATAAATGAATATTAATAAACTAAGCAGCAGACATCCTTGTGTCCATTGTATGGGCTAAAAAACCGAGGCTCAGAGAAAGCACTCACTCATGGATAGCCAGTGGCAGAGCCAGAAGTTATCGTCAAGGTGAGAGGAATTTTAGGAGTATTTAGAAACAGTCCCTCTACACTGGAAATACACCCTCCTTTGAAAGATAACACTGAAGGAAACCAGTAATATGGGACCTCAAGGTAAATGCTTCACTATCTCATAAAATGTGAACGTGTAAAAGAATGATCAGAAATGTGTTTTTACCCCTGCATGCAAGTCTCATCTGCAATCACTGTTGGGCATTCCTTCAACAACGGAAGCTTTTACATTTATTTGTATGAGAAAACACCAGTTTTTCTTGTCAAATGCAGTTTTATGAACTATAAAGGAAACTTAACCCCATTTACTATGAGAAAACTCCAACATACATGGTATTAATGCCCTTGTAGTCTCCAGGTGAATATCTCATTTGACTAAAACATGTCACTATTTTCACCAAAAGATAGAAAATTATCAGAAGATTTAAGGGAAAAATCTGAACTGAATAGTTTTCCCTCTGGTCATTTCTTGAAAGCTAATAAAATCTTTGTTCTAAGAGATTATTTCTTTTACTTTACACAGAGAACATAAACCAAAAGGCATCTGATGTAAATTACCAGTGCTATGGAAACCCTGAAACTCTACATCAAAACTAATGATAAGATTTTCTCCAAGAAGGTGCAATTCCCCAAATGCCTCCGATCATCTGATAACCTCTAAGTGCCCTTCTCACGTGACTACACCAGCAACCACCTGTAATTAAAGTTCATTTTGTTGAAAGCAATGGCTTTTCTCTGCATCTCTTTTCAGCTACTGCTCATCTTTTCTGCTACTTATGGTAAGACATCAGATGTCTGATGTCATTTTACTGATCCACATTAACTCATCAAAGCAGCTTGAATGCCATCAAGATCTGTTTTAAAGATAGAGAATGCTATGAAATTCCTTTGTTAGTAGGATAGCCATTTATCTCCTAAACCAGGACACTTTTGACACTTGAGAGGGGCATTATCAAAAGTGATACCAGAACAGCAGGCGGAGCTAGGATTGTCACAGAAAACCAGCATCTATGTCACTTGATTTGCTAAGAAACCAAAAACTACCCTTCCAGATCTCAAAAAAATGAAATAAAGATAATGGTGGGGAAGGGGCACAGAGGCTTCTCTGTGAATAGAAATCGGAAGACTGAATCAGAAGGTCAAAGGAAGGCTTCAGGCTCTCCTGAAGCATCAATATCCAACTACACTTTCGGGTCACCTGAACCCTGTTCCTCCTCCCCTAAAAACTGCATATAAGCAAATGAGGACCGCTGCATGCCATGCATCGTGGCTTAATCGTTGTTTTATTTTATCGCCATCCTCACACTCTTCCTTGATGCTACCTGAACATATCCCGACCCATGAGTTTCTTTCCCCATGTTTCTTTATTTCCCACCACTGAGCCAATAAACCAGAGTTAGTGGTACTTGCAATGAACCAGGTACAATACTGTTACTTCTTACATAAAAGGGGGAATCCATAGCTGAATTAGACACATTCCTTGCCAGATAACTGCCCAAAATTTCTCTATGCTAGATTTGGTTTAAAACTCAATAGAGTTTTGCTCCCACCTCCACTTCTGCATGCCCTAAGCAGGTTCATGCAAGATGGACAACAGCCAAGTATTCTAATGAGGCCACTTCTCTCTTCATTTGTATCAATTGATGTAAAAGGATGAAGAAATTAAGCAACATTTGTTAAAACTGTCAAAATTTTCTACATATTAAACTGTACATAAGTTCTCCCAACCAAGACCTTGGGACATTTGGGGGAGCAACCCATCATATGCTCTTTCTCGCACCCCTAGTTCCACCTTGAGGCTGGTGAGGAATGATGTCATCCCCCACTGAATCATCAGCACCTTGCAGAGCATCTAGCACAAACAAACACTCAATAAATATCTACTGATTAAATGAAATAAATAAGGGCTCAAGGTCAACTACTTTTGTCTTGATCCCAATTCCTCAACATCTTTGCTCCATTGATTATCTCCTCGTAAAAGGCAGCCCCATTGTAGTAAAAGATTTTAGGTCAGCCAAAACCCCGGATCAAATCCCCAGTCAATATGACCTTAAGCAGGTTTTCTAATCACTCTCTCTGCTTCAGTTTTCTTACTTATAAAATAAGATACTGTTCATAAGGTTTTGTTGAAACAACTCCCATAAAAGGCCAGACAGGGACCCACTAAACATTTGTTGAATGACATAAATGACCATTCTGTTCTGTAGTTGCAGATCAAAACATAACTATCAAAATCTAATTTGCCAAAGTTGATCCTCACGTAAGCAACAGACAGGCATCAAGGGTTGGAATGCACTACTGCAGTCTGTCTGCTGTTAAACATCAAAGGAAGAGCTTAACATCCGCCTTAAATGCAAGAAAACAACAATTAGTTCACAAGTAAAAGAGAAAGGTGCACAATCCAATCTGACCTCCTTCTTTAAACCAAAGTATTAAGGGATTATAGCTGACAGCAGAATGAAGATTTTCTGCAAGGATCACACACAGTGAGGGAAGGCAAGCTAGAAATGGTTTTTAAACTCAGCATTTATTGACAACTTCTGCTTTTCACAGCCAAGAATGTACAGGCCAAGTTTGCCTTTAAAGTGCAAAACTAAACCACCACAGACTACAAGAATAATATTTATCTCCACAGTGTTTTCATCTAACCGTACTTACTCTTCCAACAATTCAAACTGGAGAATCTGGAAAGAGAGAAATATCACAGGTCTCTGTGCAACCTCAAATTTATGGAAAAAATAAACTTGTTTTTGCTGTGCAGGGATATCCTAAGAGACCCACTCTGCTCCTATTTCTCTTCTAAGAAGCCCCTGTGTTCTATTTCCATAATACCTGAACTCTCTGTCTTCTGAGGCTTCAAGAGCTATCCAGAGGCCCTTCCCTTCCTCTCTTCCAGTAAAAGCAGCCTAGACAAGCAATGAGACTCCCTGGGGTTTGGTTTCCTTTCTCAGCCCCCTGCTGCTCCCCTGGAAAATGAAAGAAACCTAGAGTTTTCCAAAGCCCAGAGGCAATGTTGATCTCCAATAATCTTTCCCATTCTCTTAAAACCCATCACTTTCTACTCTACTGGGATACAGAGCTTGAAAAGAAGCCTAAACTATCCCTCCTGGTTCAAGAGTAGATGCAGCAGTTACAAGAGAACGTGAACTCTGGTTTAAATGCAGCCAAGGTTGTCCTGGGATAAGCATGGTCAAAATACAGCAGCATTAAATTCTGCCCTACAAACTGGCAACTTTGACGTCTGAAAAAGGTTAACTGAGCAAAAGGGGCGCCCATCTGTACTAGGATTACTCTGCCTAAATTCCCAATGAACCAGGTATACAAAACTATTATTATAACTTATTTGATTGTACCATGTAAACTAAAAAACTATTCTATTAGAAGAAACTATGACTACATTGTGTATACACAGGTTTCAAAATCATCGCTCTGGGCTGGGGGTGTAGCTCACTGGAAGAGCTCTTGGAGACAGGCTCTCACTAAGTTGCCAGACTGGCCTCTTCCTGCTTCACAAATGCCTTGTTCATCTTTGAATGAGTTCCTAAAATGGTACCTGAAACATAGTGGTTGTCCAACAAACGCTAGCTTAGTAAATGAACTAAAAAATTGAGAATACGTAAGGTCTGTAGAATATTCTGCATCTCCAATGAATCTGGACTGCAATTTGCTTCATAAATAATATCTAATGTCTGTCAAATGTTCCTTCTGTACCCAAAATTTCATTTGAGTGATTATGCATTTCTTTGGAGAGAAAATAACGTGGGTAAGACTCCTCTTAGGTATAGGAATATTAACTAATACAGATAGGGAGAAGGAGATTGTCACCTGCATTCCTGAAATATACCAAAGGGACCACAGAAGACACAAGCTTTATATATAGAACCTATCAGCCAGTGACACATACTTAGGCCCATAAACCTCCAGTTTAGAATCTGTCTGGTTATAGTAAACACTGAAGAGACGGACCATATTCAGTTCTTTATTAGATGAAAAACCTACACCGCATATTTCACATATTTATAACTCCTTTCTGAAAATTAGGATAGCCTCAAAATAAACAAAAGGCTAAGATTCAATTACTTTCCTTCCACTAAAAGTGATGTTGTAGCTAAATGTTTATTAACATGGATAATCATTATTTATTGTTAAGTGGAAAAGATGGGTTACCAATTTGTAGCACTACTACTGAACAATTTGTACTTAAAAACAAGCAAAGGTATGTATTGAATAGAATAACAGTTTTGTTTTGTTTTTTTTTTTTTACTTCTTAAAGAAAATCCATGGCAAATAATTATAGACTCAAGTTTCCAAAAATCTACCTTCAGTAATTAAGTAAAATACTCAAAATTTCAAAGTATTCAAAGGAATACTTTGAAAATGCATATGCGATTAAGGAAAAGGGAGTTATAAGGAAGTGCGGGTATTGTTTGGGTCCTACATTTTCTCTAAAGTTGTGTGTTTGCTTTGCCAAAAGGAAACCACTGATACCATTCAGTGTTCTGTATAGGTTTTAAAGCACTGTCAGAAATATTCTCTCGTGACTTTAATAAATCTCTAAAAGGACTACCCCCTTCCCCTCCCAGTCCCTTCATGTTAACTTCCACGTAACAAGTTATTCAGAACTAGATTTGTGTGCAGGATGCTTTTGTGCTTTAACCTTCTGCTTTGTCTTGTTTTTATTTTTAACTGAAGGGTGAACGGTGAACATCCTTCCATGCACATAAGCATTCATGCACAATATCGACTTCGGTAAGCAGGGGCCTTTCTGCCACCGTCCCTCGGGTTATGCAGGGATGTCTTTAGCCAATCACTGTGAACAGATGCCCCACAGATGCCCCACCTCGAGAAAATGGAAACCTAACATTTATAACATGCCACCAAGTGTCCCAAAAGGGAATATTTTGATATAATGGGAGAAAATTGTTTCCCTAGGGGCCATATTAAATTTTTAAAGAAGTACTGAATTATTTGAAAGGCAGTTTGAGGAACTTGTTTCTTAGGACAAGGCATATTTCCTATCTAAACACACTGCAACTACCAGGTCCTGAAGATCAGCGAGCGCGTCGTTTGCCTTTTTCATTCTACCTCTGGGGATGAATCAGTGCCTCCCAACATAAGCCTCTTTCAAACATCCTTCCAAGATGGAATAATAAGTACCAACAAAGAATTCCCTTTACTGCAATATTAGTATGTGATTATAAGACAACAAAATGCAACCAAATTCCTATAATTTTAAGAATTCCACTGACGGATGTGTAACCGATGTGATTCTGAAATCTTTGTATTGTTTTGAATAACCAATAAAAAAATAAAATAAAATAAAATAAAATAAAATAAAAAAGAATTCCACTGACAATCTTTCACTATTACAAAATTTTACTAAAATAAAATTTTTTCTCTGTAATTATATTTTAGCAGTATTGACAGACCTTAGAAATTATATTCATGTCTATGTATGTGCATATATTTATATATGTATAAACATACACACACACATATACATACACAAATGCATATATTTTTTCACTACAAATATTTCGATAACCTTCAAATCAGTTTATATTATTTTTATAAAATACACAATTTAATTATAATTAGATTTGTAGTGAATGCAGTCTAATAAAACCTACAAAATTTGATTTTACTATTTAATGTGACTATAAAATTTTTTTAAGTTCTTTTCTGTTTTGCTTTGTCTTAAACTTTTTTTATATATTTATTTTTTTACTTATAGGTGGACACATATCTTTATTTTATTTATTTATTTTTATGTGGTGCTGAGGATTGAAACCAGGGCCTCGTGTGTGCTAGGTGAGCACTTTACCTCTGAGTCACAATCCCAGCCCCTTAAACATGTTTTTTAAGTAGCTCATTTACATTGTCAGAAATGGAGATGACTCAAAAGGCAAGTTTAGAAATCTAGTAATTTAATGGGAAAACAGCTTCTATCATCAATAATATTGTTTCTGGAACATTCCAGGAAGGAGATGGGTATGTTTGTGTGCATCTTTTGTTTTCCATATATTCTTACAGTCATTGGATCCTTAATACCTTGAAACTGTACTTACAAAAAAGTAAAATGACCTGATTATCTTTAAGTCTCATTTTACCTTTTCCAAAGATCAGGGAATAAAACTGAACTTTCTGGTCCAAAGTAATTTTTTTTCAAAAGGACAGCTAAAGCTCTAGGGGTAGAGCTCAGGGGTGAAGCATTGGCTAGTACTTGCAAAGTCAGACCACCAGCACTGCAGAGGGAGGAAAGAAGGAAAGGAAACAGAGACAGGGAGGGAGGGAGGAAGAAAGGAGGAGGACAGCAAAAACACTCACACAGGTATCTCAATGACAAGGTCTTAAGAGTCCCTCAAAAGTTATAAAATACTAAAACTGAGAGGTACATCAGTTCTTTCAAGACCAAGGTGCACAAGGGATTTATGAGACAAGCTAGCCATGTCTTGTTCTCCTGTCTAGACAAGGAAAGAAATAAGTAGGTTTCATTTTTACCCTAAAAACCCAAAACCAAAGAGCCTACTCAAAATGCCTCCAAGTCTAACACACCTGTAGCTCCAAAAACTGGACTCACTTTTGTTTCATGCTATATTACACTGTCAGTTTAACTCATCAACTATAAACCTTACAAAGGTTTGATTGCAACCTTGAGGACTCAGTCTATGAACCCAAAAGATGGAACAATACAGAAAGCACCCTAATCTCTTCAAAGTTTTTATAAAGACGTCTCCTAAGTCCCTTGCACATTTCAAATCCATAAAAGCATATAAAATTTACTAAGCTGGGCATAAAATAAAGTAGAAAAGCCATAGCCTCATTGGTAACTTTCTGAAAGAAGCGTAACAGAATTTTTAACTACGAATTAAGAATTACTCACTTTTCCCAGATCTTTGGTTCAGAGCTCAGAAGGCAAGCTCCCTTCTCCCCACAAAGTCTGTTAATTAATAGCAATCACCCAAGGCGGTCAGGCAGCCCAAATACATCTATAAATTGTGGAGAGACAAAAATTTGAAATTCAAAGTCAGATTAGAAATTAAAAATCAAAATACCCCATTGCTATTCAGACTATCTATAATTAAAATAAAGATCCCGTCGGAACACCTCAATGATGAGATGCACAGGCTATCTTTCCTTCATAATAGATTAACAAGGTTTTCTAAATCTAGGTGGCATTTTGATCTGTCATCTTATTAAAGTTCCTAAAGCAGAACTCGGAAGGCTTCTTGGCAACTGCTCATGTTGAAAATGTCTTTCTCAGGGAGTCATAAAAAGGAACAGAGGGAGGATCTGGACTTCTAATTATACTGTCACTCGGGAGGGGGGGAGGGAGGGGAGTTCTGAAATCACACTTGCCAGTCCCTGCCCACCAAGATGAGCTCATTTCATGAACACAGAAGTGGTTGTGAATTGAAGTGGACAATGACAACAAAGAAAATTATCAACTTCTAAACACTCTTCAGATGTATGAATTTAAGCATAATTCATCTTTGCAGCGGGAATTAGAGGAGATTTTTTTTTCCTAAGAAAATGGAAAACCTAAAATTTCTGTATGATTAATAACCTCACTTAAACCATACAATATTTCTACAACAATCCTGCAAATAAATACGTAGGTAACTCATTAATAAGATAAACTAGTTTGAGTAGGTAACTCATTAATAAGATAAACTACTTTAAAGAGAGAGAGAGAGAGAGAGAGAGAGAGAAAGAGAGAGAGAATTTTTCTTAATATTTATTTTTTAGTTCTTGGCGTGGTGCTGAGGATCGAACCCGGGCCGCACGCATTCCAGGCAAGCACGCTACCACTTGAGCCACATCCCCAGCCCCGAGATAAACTACTTTGAGAAGGCTAAAACAGATGCCACAGGTAACCTATAACCTAAAGTGTGCAGGTCCCTTGGGCTCTCTCATTCTGGGCCTTACATTAGATGAATTCCAAGAAGCATAATAAGCTCAATTACAAGCCTGGAGACATTAAGAAATCAGTGTATTAGAAAGAGGTAGGAGTACTGTTACAGCAAGCAATCATAATTATAAAGCAGATAGACCCACCAATACCAATAAGCATAATTTTTTTATCAGTGTCATTCATTGTTACTGTCAGCATTTACACAGTGCTGACTCTCATGTTGTTCTCTAAGTGTTTTAGTGTGTTAACTCTATTTAGGATAGGAAAGGAAATTTTGTATATCAGTTCTTCCCTGGAGCTCAGTGTATCTATCTGTACACAGCACTCTCAGTTTTGCTATAGCACGTGCGTGTGTGCTAAAAGTACAATCTAAACATAATTCGTATGTCAATGTTTATGCATGATTTCATTGCAAGAAACACTAATTGGGAAGGCTATACCTAGATGAACCCAGTTGCATGAGGATACACCCAATGCCTCAAACATCTACCAGTGAACTCAGTTTCTCACATGGCATGAGCCACACCCATGCATACCTGATATCTCAACTCTCCATCCTATTTCAGGTCACCTATTCTACCCACACTTCATAGTAATTCACAAGTTGCAACCCTTCAAGGTGCCAAGTTCATAAGCAAATGTCAGGATTTTTCCAAGGTAATGTACCAAATTTATTGTGTTATACATTCCTTACCCATTTGATTAAATTTTGCTACTATATATATATATATGACAGAATGCATTACAATTCATATTACACATATAGAGCACATTTTTTCATATCTCTGGTTGTACATAAAGCATGTTCACACCAATCCGTGTCTTCATACATGTACTTTGGATAATGATGTTCATCATATTCCACAATCATTTCTAACCCCCTGCCCCCTCTCTTCCCCTCCCACCCCTCTGCCCTATCTAGAGTTTGACTATTCCTCCCATGTTCCCCCTCCCTATCCCACTATGAGTCAGCCTCCTTATATCAGAGAAAACATTCGGCATTTGGTTTTTTGGGATTGGCTAAGTTCACTTAGTATTATCTTCTCCAACACCACCCATTTACCTGCAAATGCCATGATTTTATTCTCTTTTACTGCTGAGTAATATTCCATTGTGTATATAGGACACATTTTTTTTTTATCCATTCATTTACTGAAGGGCATCTAGGTTGCTTCCACAGTTTAGCTATTGTGAATTGTTTTGATGTGGCTGTGTCCCTATAGTGTGCTGTTTTTGTGGGGTATAACCAAAGAGTGGGATAGCTGGGTCAAATGGTGGTTCCATTCCTAGTTTTCCAAGGAATCTCCATACTGCTTTCCATATTGGCTGTACTGATTTGCAGTCCCAGTCCAGCAATGTATGAGTGTACCTTTTCCCCCACATCCTTGCGAATACTTATTGTTGTTTATATGCATAATAGTTGCCATTCTGACTGGAGTGAGATGAAATCTTAGAGTAGTTTTGATTTGCATTTCTCTAATTGCTGGAGATGATGAACATTTTTTCATATACTTGTTGATTGATTGTATATCGTTTTCTGAAAAGAGTCTGTTCAGGTTCTTGGCCCATTTATTTATTGAGTTATTTGTTTTTTGGTGTTTAGCTTTTCGTGTTCTTTATATACCTTAGAGATTAGTGCTCTATCTGATGTGTGAGGTGTAAAAATTTGCTCCCAAGATGTAGGCTCTGTATTCACCTCACAGATTGTTTCTTTTGCTGAGAAGAAACTTTTTAGTTTGAATCCATCCCATTTACTGATTTCTTGATTTTAATCCTTGCACTATAGGAATCTTATTAAGGAAGTTGGGGTCTTCCTCATAGAAATAGAAAAAGCAATCATGAAATTCATCTGGAAAAATAAGAGACCCAGAATAGCTAAAGCAATCCTTAGCAAGAAGAGTGAAGCAGGTGGCATCACTATACCATATCTTAAACTATACTACAGAGCAATAGTAACAAAAACAGCATGGTACTGGCACCAAAACAGACTGGTAGACCAATGGTACAGAATACAGGACACAGAGACTAAGCCATAAAATTTTAATTATCTTATATTAGACAAAGGTACCAAAAACATTCATTGGAGAAAAGATAGCCTCTTCAACAAATGGTGCTGGGAAAATTGGAAATCCATATGCAACAAAGTAAAATTTTCACCATGCACAAAACTCAACTCAAAGTGGATCAAGGATGTAGTAATTAAACCAGAGACCTTGTGTCTAACAGAAGAAAAAGTAGGCCCTAATCTTCATCATGTCGGATTTGCTACAATTTTTAATTCAGTTATCATCTCTTTTTTAAGTATCACTGATAGTTTTTGAAAGAATCACTGATAGTTTTTGAGTGTTGTATTGCCAACTCCATTTTTCAAGTAAGAGCTGTGAGTTTTACTCTGTGATTTTATGTAGTATGATGGTTTTTAGAACTATATGGTATTTTAGCAGAGCTGACTAGACAATAACTAGTGTTTACACAGATGCTTGTGATTAAATTAAATTGTGATTTTCATATTTTGTCTTTACATTTGAGAGTAGCACTATAATGCAATATAATTTTAGAAATAATTTAATTCATAACGCTTATAATTACGAAGAATAAACAGTTATGGGTCAATTTCAATTGTGTGAAAAAATTTAAAGAAATTATCCAATGATGTTTAAATGAGGTTATCCATACTGCTAAAAAGAAAAAAAAAAGGAATGGATTTATTTTTCATTCCTTCTTTCAATAAAAAATCTGAATTTTCTTTTAAAGTTTTTAAGATATGCATAAAGATATATACAAAGGAAGTTTCTATTAAAAGTAATAACATCTTAAACAATCTAAAAACTTAAATGTCCAATGATGGGTAAAGTTTTTTAAATGTGTACAATACTTAATAAAATGGGAAACTTTTTTTAAGCAGTATACAGTGAAGAAGCGGATGATAAAGCAATTACTATCATCCCAATTCTGTATAAAAGTATGTATCTACATAAAAGATGAGAAGGAAAAAAATGCCAACATTTGAAAAGGTGCTAATTGTAGACAACAGAATTAGAACAGAATAATTTTTACTTTTTTCATATTTTGCACTTGGTAGGAAAATCCTCCTTTTATTCCCATTTTAATTTCATATGTGAATCCACAAGGTATTAATAGGTCTGGTTACGTGGCCAAAACATTGAAATTTTTTTGTATTTCACACTTCAAGAATGAATACAGTCCCAAGAAGATGTTTAAAGTATATAAACCCATTACAGAGGCCAAAATAAAATTTGCTTTTACTGGCTAAAACAGTCACAAATTTCGTAAAACCCAGATGAAAGATTTTTAATTATATACTTGCATCCAACCTGTCTTACTGAAAGAAATTTCATCCTGAATAAAGAAATTGTGTTCTGGATAAGTTCCGTTCAAATAAGATCAAGATTAGCCAAATACAAAGAGGAATGGACTTGTGTGGGCAAGGAGATGAACTTCTAACTTAGGGAGGTTTAAGAAAGTCGGAAAAGAGAAATCCGTCTTTGTAGCCTCCAAAGAAACTTGGTCATGTACAGATTTTCCCAACAACAACAAAGCTTGACTTTGAAAAGAAGAATCCATTTGCCAACAACAGTGAACCTTCCATCCTGAGGATGCTTGGTTTAATCCCACACACTGGCACCACCTGAGTGTGGGAGGTACACAGGGACCCAGGGGCGGTCTGGGACAATCCAACCGGTGCACACCTGAGTTCGATCACCTGTGCTTGGTGAGCTGAGCATCTAAATGACACATCCCTCCCTCATTTTCAGGGTTGCCTTCTTGGCACACCTGTCCACCCAGGAACTATTTGATATAGGATAGTAATTTTAATATGTATCCCCATTCTCAAGAACGTGCTGGGATTAAAAGTTAACGGTCAGGTATTTTTTGGTTTGTTTTTATTTGTTGTTGTGGTGATCGGATTTGAACTCAGAGCCTTGTGCATGCAAGACAAGCACTCTACCAATTGAGCTATATCCCCAGGCCAATGGTCATGTTTTTGTGTATGTGGGGGTGGGCTGTACTGTAAATTTCCAATGCACCTTTAACATCTGAATAATCATGTTCTTGCTATACAAAGGATAGAGTAAGTAGACTTCAGTGTTCTGTCTAAACTTCCAAAAATGGTGGTACAGATGAAAAATGAAACTTTTATGTTTCAAACTGCTTTTATATGACATTTTATATTTTATATTTGATAGCTTCCCTATCAAGTTACTGGCTTTGTGTTTTGTTTGAAGAACAGAAAAGGCAAAATGAACATTTTGATTATACTATTACATACAAAAAGAGATCATAGAGGAGATACTGAGTTCCAGAAAACTCAGTCCAAGGTCAGTATTCACCTGAGACACTCTACCATTATATCAAATGCATGCTGATTATTTTGGAAAATAACTTCGAAATTCATGGCTTTTGTGTCTCACAAGTTGCTGCCTAAAGTCTACACATTAGCACCTTTAATAATTAGCAACCAGATATTACTATCAGGAAGCAAATTCAGATACTACACCCAACTGTGAGTATTCAAAATGAAAACTGTGCATTTTAATTGTTTTTAAAAAAGGAGATGCTAAAATATATATCCATCTATATATACATTTTACACAGATTCTGGAAATACAGAGTACTTGGGAACTCTTGGTATGGAAAATATATTGCTTTAAGAATTAGCATATGCACAGGTCAGGGAAAAACATTTTATCATTATTGGACATAAAAAAGGACTACCAATTTTTAGAGTTTATCTGGAAATCAAGCAGAAGTATTTCCTGGGACTCTCAGGTCACTCCCTGGGCAGAATGCCAATGTAATCTAAATTGGTTTTTGGCACTCTCTCATTTCCTCTTTTGCATTCCTCTGCCACCTCTGATCTAAAGCCCCAGACCTCTACTTTGGATGGTCTGTTCCTTTCAGTGGTCTTTTCCTTCCAACACTGACACTCCCAATCCACCAGGGGAATAATCTTAGCAGAAGGGAATAAGAAGAACCTAAACAAATTATTGATGATCTACAACTTGTTCAGCATCAAATGTATTTTTAGAAAAAAATTGTGACCCAAATCCTTGTTTCTAAAGACCTTAGCTCACTAGAGAAACAGCTGAATGCAGGTCTGGGTTAAGGAAAGCATAAAATAAGTCTAGAACATCCTAGCATGCCACAGAGTGAAGAAGTGCTCCAATACTAACGTAGACGTGATAAAGGACATGGGAGCTGCCTTGAAAGTGCTGCCACCAGCCAGATGTGGGGCAATCTGAACAACCAAAAGGAATAGTATCAAATAAAAACGGAAACCATGAATCCACAGGTATTTATGAGAAAGGGGAGCGGGGAAAGCTCTTCTTTATAAAGAATGTCGGCTAATAAACATCATAGGAAAAAAAGAAGAAAATCCCACTTTGCAACCACCAAAATTCAGTCGAGGGTAAAACCACTAGAGAAAGGAGGGCTATAGAACTGGTACAGCCTCAAGGCATTACCCCCCAGATTACTGATCATTTGCCTCTGAGAGAAGGTATCCTTACAATGCAGAACTCTGGAAGGCCACCTCATCCGAGGGACGCTTGGCATAATCAGTGATAGTACAAACATCACCTGTCTCCACAGCCACTGTGTAGCACAGTTTGCCAAATGTACTTATCATCAGATAGCAATCAGACAAATTCAGATTGCGATAACATTCGACAAGACACGTTTTGATATCTGTCAAGACGTCAGTGCCATGAAGAGTAAGAAAAAGGAACCGCAGGACAACTGTTCTAAGTTAAAAGAAACCAAAAGACAAGATGCTGTGGGTGACTGTTGAATCTTGGATCAAAGGTAGGGGTTATAAAAGACACTGTTAGGATAAGTGGTAGATTGGCATTCAAGTATTGACATGTATCAGTAGGGATAATGGTATTCTCAATTATGAGACTCTTCTTGGGCGTGAGACATACTTATAGAAGGATTTAAGGCTACAGGTTCATGAGTTCCACGACTGACACAAGTTCAGTAAAAATCTGTGTGTGTGTGTGTGTGTGTGTGTGTGTGTGTGTATGAAGAGACATAGTTATAGAGAAACAGAAACAGATATAACAAATTTGGCAAAATGTTAACATTTTGGGTGCGTTATAGCTACAACCTATAAAAACCAGTAATCACAGTCACTTGTAAGTTATACACACACCAGCTAAAGTGAGATCGTAACAGACCTTATGGTTGAAAGTGACACAAATAGTAATGTAATTTCTTCAGTGTTAGAGCATTTAGTCCACTTTTCAGAAAATTTCTTCCAACTATTTCTCCTCTGAAGCAATCAATGGTTCTTCATTTATAAGAAGAACCTTAAGAAAAAGGTTCTCCTTGTCACTCCAAGGAAGAAGATGGCAATGGGTAAAGACTAGCATGAGGTAAGTACAGTTCTCCACATATTCTGAAGAAGAGAGAGGTCTTCAGCTTCAAAAACGTTCTGCCTTTAGTCATTAAGAATACAAACAATAATAAATGCTGGAGAGGATGTGGAGAAAAAGGAACATTTTTTTCCACAGTTGGTGGGATTGTAAATTAGTACAACCACTATGGAAATCAGTTTGGAGGATCCTAAAAAGACTACACATGGAACCACCATATGACCCAGCTATAGCCCTCCTTGGTATTTATCCTGAAGAATTAAAGTCATCATACTACAGTGACACACGCATATCTACTTTTTCAGCAGCACAACTCACTGCAGCCGAAATGTGGAATCAGTCTTAGGCGTCCATCAATGGAATAACCAGATAAAGAAAATGTTGTACATATATACACCATGGTTTTACTCAGCGATGAAAAAAATGGAATTATGTCATTTGCAGGAAAATAAATGGAACGAGAGACCATCATGTTTAGTGAAATTAGCCAAACTCGAAGGTTGAAGGTCATGTTTTCTCTCATATGTGGAAGCTAGACAGGGAAAAAGAAATGTGGGGGGTAGCTCATGAAAATCAAAGGGAGGTTAGTAGAGGAAAGGGACCATAGGGTGGGAAGTAGGGATAGAGGGCAAGGGCTGTGGAGTGACATTGGCCAAATTAAATTATTATATTGTGTGCATGTATGAATATGTAATAACAAATCCCACCATTATATATAGCTATAATAGACCAATTTAAAAAAAAATAAATAAAAAGTTTTGCCTTTGCTGGGTGCAGTGGCACACACCTGTTATCCCAGCTAAGACAGGAGGATCAAAGGTTCAAGACTAGCTTCAGTAACTTGGCGATATGGTCTCAAAATTTCAGAAATTGAATAAAAGCACTGGGAGGGGATGTAGCTCAATGTGTGGAGTACCCCTGGATTCAGTCTCCAGTGCCACCCAAAAAAAAAAAAAAAAAAAAAAACTCAATCTGCCTTCACTCCCCTTCCTGGTAAAAATAACAAATTTGTGTGGATGTTTCTGACCAGCCCCGAAGAGTTCATTTTCAAAATTTACACTGACCAAACCTCTTGCCCAGGAAGGTGGATGACTTCACTCTACGCACCCCTGGTTGAGGCTGGAGCAGTGTGTTGGTATAACACCCGCTGAGGGCAAAACACATCCCAGACATCCCAGACCTACAGCTTTTAGCAGTTGTTTCAAACTGACATACCTGAGACAGAATTCATCACACCAGACCTGACAGGTGTTTATACAACAACTTCCTCTTTCACTCTCTCTTCCCGGAAGGCCCAGTCTTCACACCTCTTGTTTCTCATCTGCAATCTCAGAAGGCCCGTATATTATCAAATAGCATTTCTGCTTATCCTCAGCATTTCTGTCTACAGCACTCACTGGGCACTTCTGGAAAATCTCTGCTACAACACTGGTTCCCCACTCACTAGATGCCAAGTGCTTTACTAAGTTGTCCCACTTTTAAAAAACCCATAATTCTGTAAAAATCATTGGTATCTTTTTATCCCTATTTTATGAAGAAATGGATGCTTGAACAGGTGAAATAAATTGTCTAAGGTCAAAGAATTATTAAGATGAAGTTGAGACCCCAGTCTTCTGGTTCTACCCTAATATCTACCCTAATATCAATGTACTTGTTACTATTTATAGTTCTAAGACTGTCTCCTGTCCTTAAACACAGCATAAGGTCCTTGGAGGAAGGGGTTCACATCCTCCCCTCTTTCTTTTTCTTTTTTCTTTTTTTTTTTTTTGCAACAGGGATTGAACTCAGAGGTCTTTGACCACTGAGCCACATTCCCAGCCCTTTTTATTTTTTGAAACAGGGTCTTGCTAAATTGCTTAGTGCCTCCCCAAGCTGCTGAAGCTGGTCTCAAACTTGTGATCCTTCAGCCTCAGCCCCCTGAGCCACGGGGATCACAGGCATGCAGCACATGTAACATCACCCATTTCTGTGTCCTTGCTAGATGACCTAGCACTACCCATAGCTCAGGGGCACTGACTTATATCTCAAGATTCCACCCAGAGACCATCTTTCTTTCTGACACTCCTATGTGCAGAACCAACTATACCCTCCTCCTTACTTGCCATGTTCCCACTGTAGTACAGGTGAGCCAGAACTTCAGGGACTATGGTTGCCACATCTGTGCCTGGCACACAGTAGGTACTGAATGGATGTTTCCTGAATGAAATGACTATACATAAGACAGTCGAGTTTCTCAACAGGGCTGCTATGCCTTGTGAAAATTTTTGACCTCATTTTTATCTTTATCACAGACTGAGGAAGATTATTTTAGGAAAGAGTGACAGAGAGGAAATGAAGAAGAACAGAAGGGACAAGTCCTGGCTGTTGGATCCTCTCTATTCACCTGCTGCCCTGGGTTTAATGTGTTCTAGAGCAGGGCTTCCAGATTTTAAAGTATGTGTAATAGCCCTGCAGACAATTATGATTCCTTATGCTTTGGGGTGGAGTCTGAGATTCTGCATTTCTAACAAGCTCCCCAAAGAAGTTGATGTTTCTAACCCATGAACCACATTTCTGAAGTAGCAACATTCTAGCAAAACCCAGCTACAGTGAAATAACACCCATGATAAGGGATATAACCTGTAGACTAAAATGACTAAACAAATTCACAAAATGTTCATGGTAGTTGTCTCTTGAGTTGCTTCTTTCTGCTTTGCTATATTTTCAAGTATTCTATAATTATTCTTGTTGATGGAAATAAAAAAACTTTAAATGCTATATATACACACATGTACCAAAAAACTGTATATTTTGACATTTCCATTCTGCATGGCTACATCTTTATTTAAGCAACAAATATACTTAAAAGGACTAGACTAGGGAGATAACATGTGGGTGAATTTAGCAATTCCCTCTTTTCTCAGTTTAATGTGCAAATTAACATAAAACAGCAATTACCCTTAGAGCAGTCACCATCACAACCATTGTTTTTCTCAGGTTCCCTTCCCTTAAAAGAGAGAGAAAGCATCCACTCAGTTGGAATATAATGAAAGGCAAACTAAATTAAGGACAGGAGAAAAAAATAAACAGGAGCTACACTGAACCTCTTCCAAGTGGGTCAACAGAACCACGTGACAGTGAAACTGTGGGTGGAAAAGCTGTTCTGGCCGCAGCTGCGGGAGGGGCTGTGATCCACGACAAGGTGAGATGGGATAAATTAAGGCAGAGCTCACTGTGCACCTGCAGGTGAGGTGAAGGGAAAGGAGCCTCAAAAGAGCCCCGCTTCCTAAGCATAACTGGAAGAGATCATTAGGCACACATTTCTGAAGCACAGGACACTCTCCAGTGGAGTTCCAATGGATGCCAGGTCACATTCCTCCAGTTATAGAGGGACTCTGCCTGCCACTCCCTACCTCCTCCCGGGGAAGATGACCTCATCACAGGCTCCACATATTCAGATGGATTCCACCTACAGTCCTAACTGGATTGTTCTGCCTTAAAGAAAAATTGTGAAACTCATTGTGAAATTCCACCCAAGGGCTACAACCCAGTCCAGAAGGCTTATAAACATGATGAAGCCAAAAGACATTTCTGTGGTGTCTACTTAGTACTCTTAAGGATGTAGTTTCATACCTGTGAAGTTTAGACACACTAGACATTGGGCTCAACAGAAAACAATGTGTTATTGTCTCTGATGGATTCTGTACGTCTAGCACTAGATTACTCAGGGCAAGTAAATATTTGCTGGGTTGTTAAAAATGTGACCGCTTGAGATATCAAAACTAGCATCAAAGTTACCATCTTGGTGGAGGAGAACTGAAATTTATTTGGACTTCTTGCATTTATTTTGCTGAATTTCAAATTGTTTTCCTTCTGAATCACACTGGGGCGAGATAACAGTGGGGATGGGGAGAGCACCATCATCTTCCTGTGCTCCACAGCCTAAAAGGCTTAATGTCTTACTTGGGTTTTGGAGACTTCTGAGTCACAATAATCAATTGCAAAGCAACACACGATCTTTTGCCCCAAGAAGGATTCTCATTTGGAGTGTGTTTAGGACAGTAGAGAAAGCTACTATAGCACAATGAACTCCAGGGAGCAGAAGGACACAAAGAGCCAGACAGGCATGTGTGACTATGGTTCTCTGAGAAGGGACAACTGAACATGGGCATGACGATCCTAAAAAGGCAAGAAGTGAAATGTCATCAGTGCAGTCTTTGTGCAAACTTGCCAGGAGGAACATGAGAAGCACCTAGATGTTTCAGTCAACTTCTCAGAGTTTGCTAAGAACTGCTCAGAGAGGTGGAAGACCATGCATGGTGAAGAGAAAGGAAAATTTGAAGACACAACAAAGGCATCAAGGCCCATTATAAAAGAGAAATGAAAACCTACATCCCTCTTAAGGAGAAAATAGAAAAGAAGTTCAAGGATCCCCACATACCCCAGAGGCCTCCATCAGGCTTCTTATTCTGTTCTCAGTATCCCGTAAAATCAAGAGAGAACATCCTGTCCTACCCATTGGTGATGTTGCAAAGAAACAGAGAGAAGTGCATAACAGCAGTGCAGATGACAAGCAGCCTTAGGAACAGAAAGCTGCCGAGCTGAAGGGGAAATACAAACAGGACATTACTGCCTATAAGCAAAGGAAAAACTGATGCAGGAAAACAAAAACAAAGAAGAGCCAAGACTGAGAAAATCAAGAAAAAGAGGAGGAGGAAGACAAAGATGATGAGAGTCGATTTTAAAGCAGTTTGCTCCCTATCTATAAAGCATTTAACATCCCTGGTACAACTCACTCCTTTTAAAGAAAAAAAAATATATTGAAATGTAAAGCCGTGAAAGATTTGTTTATAAACTATACAGCGTCCGTCTTCTTTTGTATAGTTAACAAACTACAGAATACAGGCGTTTAGATAGCTCTGTCCTGGTGGCATTTTCAATAGTCACTAATCTTGTCTGCAACAACAGGGGGTTGTAAAAGTTGCAGCTCTATTGTTGAAGTCCATGACTGCTGACTTTGCTCTGCTTGGGATCCTTCGAGGCCTGACTCCCTGCCAGCTGTGTTATTGCTCTCTCCAGCCAGAAAGACAGGCTCTGCCTCTCCTTGTGATTTTAGGCAGTACAGATGCTCCTAGACCAATGATGGGGTCACACACTGATAAAGCCATCATTAATCGAAAACACCATAAGCTGAAGATGTGCTTACTGCACACCACCACCTCGCACCCTACAGGCTGCAGCACTGGGTCTTCACCCTTGTGACCTCGTGGCTGACTGGGAGCTACGCTGTATCATGAGGGAGGATCCTACTCCATGTCACTAGCCCAGGAAAAGATCCAAATTCAAAATTCAAAGTACTGTTTCTATTGAATGCATATTGCTTTCTCACCATTGCAAAGTCAAAGAAATTGTAAGTTGAACATTTTAAGTCAGGGGCCATGGGAACCCCCTTGTTCCCTGAAAGTCATGTCTGTCTCCCCTCCCCATCCAGACCATATATCTGTTCCTGCATCTAATCTCCTGAGCAAAACTGTGTAAATCCCCTCAGGACCAGGTCACCAGCTCACTTGTGCTCAGATCCCTCTATGTTAACCCAGGGCCTCCCTCACAGCCAGAGACCCCCAATCCCAATGGCACGTGAGCACCCACATTAAGGATCCTGTGCTGTGAGGCTGACCCACAAGCAACACCCATGAGACAAAAGCATACCGTTCTAGCTCTTCAAATGTATGGGAAGTTCAAAGGAACATTTTACCCAGGACTGACTTAAAAGTTAAACTCATAATGTTTTAAGTTTTTTCAACATGGCTGACAACCATAAATTTTTTAAAATTGAAGAGTTGGGCTTTTTGCCCCAGAGGTCCTCTGTCAGGCCTCCAACATGAGGCCCAAACCATCTGGGCAAGATGCCCCATCTCTTGGTTTTCAGACAGATTCCAGAAAAGGTGAGGGAGGAAAACGAGTTTTACCACCCATCCAGCTTGGGTTCCTCTCAAAGGTGCCACTGTCTCTACAAGTAGGCCTAAAATGGGCTTTTACACATTTCTCTTTATATAAATTTGGTTGTTAACCATTTTGTTACTAAAACTTTTGAATCCCAGAATCCAAATCAAATGAAAATTTAGATCATTTTTAAAAAGATCAAATATAAAATGTGTGTGTGTGTGTGTGTGTGTGTGTGTGTGTGTATGTATATATATATATATATATATATATATATATATATATATATATATATATATTTTTTTTTTTTTTTTTTTTTTTTCCCTCCCAGGTCTGTTCCTGGTACAAACACAAAACCCTCAACTTCACAGTGACTGGGTTCCAGGTGTAACCTGCTCGGGCACCAGGATATCACAGAAGTTGCTGAAAGAAGGAGTTTTTAGGGCTAGGACTGTGGCTTAGCAGTAGCGCACTTGCCTGGCTTATGTGAGGCACTGGGTTCAATTCTCAGCACCACGTATAAATAAATAAAATAAAGATCTATCAACAACTAAGAAAAAAAATTAAAAAAAAAAAAAAAGAAGCAGTTTTTACCAATGGTGCTTCAGTGCCCTCACAGTTTTAATATGACAACTTGGACTGAAGTGGCTAAAATGCAGTGCTTCCTTTGTTGGTTTTTAACTGGAAAAATAAAAACAGAATATAATTCGGCACAGTCTTAGATTTCCCCCTTGCTGAATTATTTTTCTCTGGGCCCAACTATAAAAGATACTTTAAAAAAATGACAGACACTCTACCATCAGGAACACATGTGCTCTAATTTTGTTTTCCAGGAATGGAAAGATAGGACATATAGAGCTGTATAAATCTTCCTTGCAAATCTAATAGCACCCACTGTAGATAGAGTCCAATATCACAGAAATACGGAGAAATGCCCTGAAATTTCACAGTTAATGAAAGATTCCTCTTTCATTAGAAAGAGGAATCAGAAAAGTGATTGCAGAATGCCAGAGGGGACCTAGGAGTGTTTGTGTTTGCAGGTGCACATCTGTGGTGTGGCCTAGGGAGGGTGGGGGAGGGGAGGGTGGCAACAGAGAGCTGGAAACCAGACGAAAATCTTGAGGTGTCCCCAAGATGCAATCTTCCACTTGCCCCTCCACAATTCCACCTGTTCTGTTTTCCAGAGCTGATCCGCTTAATGGGAGGCTCTCTCACCCACTGGCTCCCAGCTGGGTTCTGCCAAGGAGAAGCTTCCAAGGGGAAGGGTGGTGAAGGGTTGGCTCCCTGCAGGACGACCCTCTGCACAGAGCTGCCTCCCAGCACTGCTCTCTGCCTCACCCCTCACCACCGGGAATGGAGGACCAAGGGTGCTATGAGCCACAGGGCACTGCACGGACCTCCTCGGTTCCCCACACCCCAGGCCAGGGCCCATGTGCCATCTGTCTCCTCAGGGCACCCGGCCTGACATGAAGACCTAAAAACCTCTGAATGCTCACCTCACCACACACTGCCCTGTAATTATTATTGTTTTGATCCCACTTTTATGATAGTCTTATATCAGTTTTATCAAAGAGTCACTCTTAAATATGTCAGGTGTTTTAGAGCTAACTGTTTTGTATAGAACACGGATGTGGTTTTTGTTTTGGATTTTTTTTTTTTAATGACTAGTCATTCTCTGCAATCCACTACACGGTACAGAAAGCATTTTGTAGTCTAAATGATCCTTGTGCAAATGATAAGTCCGATCAAGTCAGTGCTCTGTTCAAAACCCTCTCCTCTCAGAAAAAAAGTGTTGAGTCCTTCTGCCCTGCAGAGCCTGTCTCTTGATCCCCCTGGGTGCCACTTGTCCCCCTCTGCTCACTTGTCTCACTGTGCTCTGGCTGCCACAGAGGGCAGCTTTCCTGTTTCTCGAAATGAATCATGAGCCACACTGGGTCCACCTGAGCTCCTAGGCCCTGGAATTTGCTTCTACCTGGAATGCCACCAAGTCCTGGTCACCCAGGACTGCTCCAGGAGCTCTTTGCCAGTCACACCTCAACCAGCTCCCTCCCTCCCTCTCTCCCTTGTTTTCTCCTCATTGTGCCCATGTCCACACTACGTTAGATACTTATTTATTTGTGATCCATCTCCTTCCATGAGAACAGATGGTCCAAGAGGGGCACCTTGCCTGTCAGGATTCATTCCTACTGTCTAGGACAGTGGGTGGCAGATGGTCAGCCCTGCCTCAGTATTTGTTGAAGAAATGAATGATGTGGATTAGAGAAAAATTTAAAGAACTGCTTTCTTAATGACTATAGCTAAATTTTCAGTGGTAAAAAAAAAAAAAAAAAAAAAAAATGTTCAGTACCTTCCAGGGATGCTTTAGAAGGAATTCTGTTCAAAAGATGAGTTTATGGAATGACTTGCCTCTCCGAGGATGTTCCATGGGTGCACACCAAAATCAACACAGTATATGGTAAATGGTCAAATATGATTAAATGGAAACAATCATTTAAGCCAGGGCAGCAAAGATGTTCTGTAAAGGGCAGACAGTAAGCAATTTACGCTGAGAGGGACAAACACTCTCACAACTCTCAACTCTGCAGCTAACGCATGAAATCCCCATGCACAATACGAAATTGTGTGAGCTGTATTCCTACAAACTGTACTAGAGGCACTGAGCTGTGCATTTCAAATCATTTTCAAGTCTCAGAAAATCATCCTTCTTCATTAGATTTTTTTGCAACCATTTAAAAATGAGGAAACCATTCCAAGTTCATGGGCCATAGAAAAGAAAAACAAAAACAGGTAACAAGATGGGTTTGGTCTCTAAAGTGTAGCTTACTGATCTCTAGTTTAACCATTTCTAAAGAAGATTTTTTTTTCTATAGAGAGAATACATCTGGTACATGAATCTATTAGACATCTTATAACTAATTAAACATGAAATAACTGTATTTGTTAAAGAATAATAAGCTGTATGAATGGCTTAGTTGAGTGAATGAACATCACTAACTCTCTCATCTAGGACAAACGTCTTTCCATCCAAATTTTGGAGTCACTCAAATGAACTCTTCTCATACAAGCACCTTTTTCTTATGTAAGTATCTTCATTATCTATCCTAATAAAGAAATTCCACCCTTCTCCTTCTTCCTTTATCAAAATAGGAACTACAATAACCCTTAGAGGAGAGAGAAGAAGGTGGTTCCCGAGGCTTTGGGGCAAGGCAGATTCCAGTAATAACCTTTTATTATTAAGTGTTCAACATGTTGCTTATACTTTGCTTTGAACATACTTGAAACACACCCTGTTGCGTGGGCCCTGGAATGAGAACCATCTTGATTGCAGGTCCTGCTGGAATCCAGGGTCATCTGTCTCCATAAACTACAAAATTAACAGAAAAGCCCAGTCTGGGTAAAGACATAGTCAACTTATAGTATTGGATAACTTGAAGCAGAGATTTAAAATTTCACTCAATTACAATGATAGTCTCCTCCCTCCTACATAATAACAATATGTAAAAATATGGAATCTGAGAAAGTATTCTCCATGGTGTTAGAAGAGTTGACCACACATAATAAAGAGGTATGATTTAGAGCACACAGGTCTATTGGACCCTAAATACACAAGAGAGAATGAAAACACTTTGCTTTAGGTCTCCAAATATTGTAAATGTCCTAATGTTGGGTACCCCAGAAAACCAATCAAGAAAAGAATTCAAGAGAAAAGTTCTCAACATTTATGGCTCTCATCTTCTCCAAGCCTGGGAGACATGGATCAAAACCAAAATTACTATAGCCTAATTAGTTGCAGACTCTTCTTGCCCTACCCATTTCGAAAGCAGAGCTCCGGGAATGTGAAATAAAAGTTTTTAAAGCTCTTTGAAAGACCTCTCAGTACCTTGGTTCTTGAATAATTTCCAAGTGAATCAAATTAGAACAAACAGACCAGAGGAAGGCAATGGTTTTCCAACTCCTACTGTAAGTAACACGCCCTACAGATTCACAAGAAAACCAAGGACTCAGTTCAGCTTTGCTCAAGTTCCAGGTTGCCAGGCACAGTCTCCCGAGAAAGCCAACTTGGCCAGAAACCCTGTCATCTCATGCACATGGTCCAATTCACGCCAGGGACAGCCATCCACAAAGTGGCCCTGCCTCCCCAGGAATCTCGCCCATTCTGCTGAGCTCGGGACTCTGCACAGAGGTGTAAGATGAGGCGTCCAATCACAGAACGCTGTAGAGAGGCACCTCAGCATCACCGCCTTCTCTTCACTGAGTGTCTGAGGGAAATGGAAATGCTGACAAGGCACAGGGCTTCGAGCAAAAGTAATGAGAAAGGAACAAACAAGGAGCCGAGACTGCAGTTGCCTGGCAATCCCGTGAGCGCTCAAATGGATGGAGCCTTCTGAGGAAGCCTGGGTGCCATGGAGGAGCAGCCTTGGCTTCCTGCTTGTGTCTATTTTCTCACAGTTCTAGAAAGCACACGTCCGAGATGGAGGTGTTAGTGTCAGAAGGTATGGTCGCCTAAGGCCTTCTCGCCTTGGTATGAAGATGGCCATCTCTCCCCTGTGTCCTCCTTTCATCTTCCCATGGTTACATGTCTGTGTTTCTTCTTCTGTAAGTCATGTTTTAGTAGGACCTACTTTCATGGCCCTTAACTGAATTTTAACTTCATCACCTCTTTAAAGATCCTATCTCCGAATACACTTCCATTCTGAGGACCTGGGGTACTGGGGCTCTAACATATGAATTTGGGGGCACATAATTCAGCCCATAACACTGCTGGAACCAGTGTTCCATTTTTTCTTTTTTTTTTTTTTTTTTTTAAGAGAGAGAGAGAGAGAGAGAAAGAGAGAGAGACAGTGTTTTAATATTTATTTTTTAGTTATCGGCGGACACAACATCTTTGTTTGTATGTGGTGCTGAGGATCGAACCCGGCCCGCACGCATGCCAGGAGAGTGCGCTACTGCTTGAGCCACATCCCCAGCCCTCCATTTTTTCTTATCAGTGCCACGAGGCTAGACTCAACAACATCCCACTCACTCAATTCTCACTTCTCTAAATTCTCACTTTTCTTTTATAATAAAAGGGTACAACACACTACAGTGTCCCAATACCATCCAGAAAATAGCAACATCTCTCTTCACCACCTTAATGAAGTAATTCCTCAGGTACCAAATCCATTCACCCTAAGTCTTTGAGAGTAGGGATACCCAAAAGAATTTGAAGCACCATTGGCAGACCACATTTTAGAAGCACTTTACAACATAATAGGGATCTAACATAAGGAAGAAATCGGTGCATTCACTTGACATTCATCACAATGAAAGGCAAGTGTGAAAAAGCCTATTCTCACTCATTTCATGTCGGCCTTTTCATAGTGTCGCCCACTTCTCTGCGGCATTTCCACTTTGTTCCAGTGTCCTAGTGTCACACTGGGATCAACAAATGATAATACTATTAGAAATCAAGATGTGTACAGAAATCAGCTGTGTGATAAGGAGGATCATCAGTAAAAAAGTAATACTTTTGATATGTGAATGACCTAAACGATCAAGCCCTTTAAACAGAAAACAACTAAAATAATGTCATTTAAATGACTAAATCTCAACTTACGTCTTTTAACAATTTTGGACTTGAGCTTTTGTCCTCTGTCATTTTCCTCCGTTAATTCCCTAAGCATTGCTGAGGAACACTGGGTGGTTTCAGGGGCTGGAGGCACGGCCCTGAGCAAGCAAGCTGATGCCCTCCTGAAACTGACGCTCTGATGAGGGCCACACACTGCTTCTCCTGCTGCCCTACAAAGACAAATCCCCTCCACTTCCTTCACTGGGACACTTGTACCTCCAGCCTTCGGCTTCCTAGAGACACAATTTATGAGCTACTTTGTATTTTTTCACTCTCCTTTGTCTGATGAGCATTCCCAGCCCTGTCTCCTTCCACCTTTCCTAACACAGACAAGGAAAGAGTCCCTGCAAGCCCAACTAGGAACCAGATGGCTGTGCGGCCTGCACTCACACTCCCCATGGCTCACCAAGTCCTGTTAATCCCATCCCTATTCCCCGGGGTCTATTCTGGCTCCTGTTCCCATCACGAGATCAGTGCCACGAGGCTAGACTGAGCATTCTTCTTCTCAACTAACACCACATTCTCTTTGGAAGATGAAATCCATAAGCAGCCAGAGTGACAGACTTGCCTTCAAATTCCCAGCACCTAACACAGTACCTGGCTTCCGTAGGCACTCCATGAATATGGGAAGCCAAGACCCCTGTGCGTGGCAGGGAAGCCCCACTCAACCTGGCCCCGCCTTCCATGTCGCCTCCCTACCACCCACCTCCTAAATGCACAGAAGGCCCCCATGTCTTCCTACACCTGGGCATATCCCTGGGCACATTTCTGTACTCCCCCACCCAAGGCCTCGCCTCTCCCTACCTGTGTGCCTTGGAAAGTACAGATCAACACCCAGACCTGGCTCAGAAAGGAGGACCCACCTGCTCTTTTACTTGGGTTTGTACAGAACTTCGGACACACACTATTAAATCAATACCCTTTGTTTGTCCTAGCTGTCACCCCTCCTGGACCATGCTGAGGGGCAGGGCTTGCATCTTTTTAAAAATTCTCTCAGTGTCTGAGCCTCGTTTTTTGTAGAGTGGGGTGCAGGCATTGGGGACTGACCCAGGAGTGCTCTACCACTGAGCTACATGCTCAGCTCTTTATAATGATTTTGAGATAGGGTCTTGCTAAGTTGCCAGGCCGGCCTCAGACTTGTGTCTTCCTGCCTCAGCCTCTCAGGTTGCTGGGATTACAGGTGTGCGCCACTGAGCCCAGTTTTGAGTCCCTCTTGAAAGGCGCTTACTCATTCCTTTGATAGATACTCATCCAGCGCCCATTCCCCAGCAGGCACTATTTTAGGTGACAAGGATATATTAATGAACAACCAAAAATTTCAGTTTAGAGTCGATATTTAGAAATTGATATTTATATAAATCCCTCTAGGAATTTAAATTCTGGGGAGAGAAATGATAATTTAGACATTTAAAATGCAGTATGTTAGAATTTTGAAGGGGAAAAAAATGTATAAGAGAGATTTGAGGAGGAGAGACAAGAAGGTTTATCATTTTAATGCAAGCTGAGTTTCAATGAGAGAGAAAGTAACATTTGAGCAAAGATTTTAAAAAGAGAGGAAGTTAGCCATGTAGGTTTCTAGGGAAGAGAAGCAGAAGCCAGGCAAAGGCCCTGAGGCAGAAATATGCCTGATGTCCTCAAAGGTCAGTGTAGCTAGAACAGAGCTCGCTATGGGAAAATGGAGCTAGAGAGAAGACGGGGCATCACCTGAGGCCGTCCAGGCAACCGTAAGGACTCCACCTTCACTGTGAGAACACAGAAGAGTCATTGTAAATTTTGAGAGAAGTGCCATGATGTGATCCGAGCATAGAGAGGCAGGGATAGAATCGGAGCTGGCAGCCAGGAGGCGTCTGGGATGACCCAGGCCAGACAGAATGGCGGCCTGGGCACCCTACAAACCGCAGCAGGGCTGCCGCTGGAATTGCACCAGCCACTCCCAGTGACTCCACAGAACCCAGACCTGCTCTGAGCGTGGTCTATGCTGTCCACCCCTATGCTGAGGACAGTCTCCCCATGCATCCACCCTTCCCCAGTACCTCAGACACTTCACCATCACCCGGCCACGACACCCCACCAGCTCTCCCTCTCCCTGAGGCCCTACATGCCAAGTCACTTTGGGCCCTTCAAGGTTTGCTGCAGATCCCCCTCCATTGTGAACTCTCCCCAGGACAGTCTGGCTCACACCAACTCTCACCTCCTCAGCCTGTGGCCTTTACCACCCACACCATTTCCACTGTCCTATATCACGCTGGCCCAACTAGACTGTATCTCCCTTGCTAAAAGAGAGGCTTTCCTTACTTCCCAGACCATGACTGCACTGAAGGCCATTAAATAACACGTACTAACCAAGAATCCCATGGCAAGGACGCAGGACTACAAGGGTCTTGATTTTTTTAATGCATTGACAACACATGGAAACTGAGAGTAGTTGCATAAAAATAGAATTTCTGACTTTATATATTGGAAGGCCATGCTATGCTGGATCTTCACTCCCAGACTGCAGGGGCAGGTTAGCAGAGTGCTGGCTGGCCTTCTCTCTCCTTTATATCCCGGTTCACTGGTTTACTTTTCTGTTAGATCCCTGAGGAATTTGAGTTTGCAATCCCTGTATTGAATGCTGGTCATCCTGAATTTTTAAATTACTAGAATTTGGAGAGAACTGAGTATTCACTGAAGATATTATTGGGTTTTCTCATTCATGACATCAAATAGAAAGGGCATGAGTTGGGATCTTCTATATTATAAATATAAACAATTATATATGCACAAATACACACACAAATATCTCCATCTCTATATATTTTGGAAATGCCCCTTTTTTCTCCCTAGTAGATTAAAATTCTTATACTCAGGTTTAAACACTTTGAAATGTGGGGCCCATAATTCTGACCATGACTAAGATTGAGAGGGTAAGGCAAGTATATATACAATTCTATAGAAAGGCAAGGCAAAAATAAATATTACTTAGTCAGATGAGGTACTTACCAACCATTCTGGGGAATAAAAAGTTTCTGAAGTCCTTCTGACACTAGAAAAACAACATCACTTACTGATTTTTTAAAAATGAAACATCAAGTATTATCTATTGAAAGATGGATAACTCAGGGACATCACAATGGGCTCATCCTCCAGACCACCAATGTCTAAACTATAAAAAGTAATTGTCGTTTTCAGTTCTATTATGAAATTTCAGTGTTCACTGTAAGACCAGAAGAGGTATCTTACACCACAGGAAAAGGAACATACCAGTTTCAGGCCAGCCTACCAAAAGATGAGGAGTCAGGCAGGTATTGGAAGAGTTTAAGGTGACATCTCCTTTGACCTGTGACCTCTGCCTAGAGGTTTTAATTTATGAGAAAAGCAAACCCTGGACACACAAATCAAAAGCTATTTTGGCTTTATCTGTGCCCCAGTCATCACTTCAAGTCCAAACAGGCAGGTCTTGCAAAGCAAATAGAACCCTGGTTAGTGCAATCAGAAAGTGGGGACACCGGCCGCACCAGCCCTGTGGTCTGAAAAGCAAATATGGCTCAGGCCAAAGCTCCTTTTAAAGCAAACAAACTGAGCATAAATCACACCTTCAGACACACTCCAGGACGACGGGCTTCTCTGTGTGCATATCACACTGAGTAATATCTTTTTCCTTAATATTTCTCAACTCAATGTTTTAACTAATAAGCTTTCGAGGGAATGCTTGCTAGCTTAACTTTGCCACTTTTCACACAAAAATCACCTCCTTCCTCTGTACTCACAGAGGACAAGAAAGACAGACAAATGAATACTAGGAAAAAAATATGCAATGTTTTCAAAATATTTAGGATTTTATAAATACATTAAAAATAATGAAGCAAAGAGTCCATTATCATAACCTTTCTCTCTCTCTCTCTCTCTCTCTCTCTGGGAAACAGTAAATGGACAAAGTCAAAAAACTCAAATACTATAGAAAATAAAAAGAAACATTTTCCAGTGTACTAATAGTTATATCATGTCATTTTTAGGAGAAAAAACTTACATACCAGCCTAAACACCTTTTTAAAAAATTATACAAAAGGGACCTGTATTATCACTATTCTACAAAACATTTTTTTTCAGTGTGTGTGAGCACGCATGCGCAACCCACCACATGTCCATTTTTTTTTTAAAGAGAGAGAGAGAGAGAGAATTTTAATATTTATTTTTTTTAGTTATTGGCGGACACAACATCTTTGTTTGTATGTGGTGCTGAGGATCGAACCCGGGCCGCACGCATGCCAGGCGAGCGCGCTACTGCTTGAGCCACATCGCCAGCCCCCACATGTCCATTTTTTAACATGCTGCAACTTATACAAATATCCTTGCATAGTTTTAAGTGAACACTTTTGTGAAATCGATAGTGACTTTAAGTCTTGAAACACATCACAGCTACTTTCTGATTGTCTACTTTAGAAGACAAAGTCTTCTTTTGCAAATTCTAAATATCACAACAAACTTTTGTCACAAACTGCATCACAGCCCAGGTAGACAGCCAACCCTCAGCAAACCAAGTCAAGCTCTTCTCCATAACACAGCTCCATGAACCCAGCCAGAAACGGCTGAGAGCCAGGCTGGAGGTCAGCCACGACAGCCTACAAAGGGTTCTGTGTGGCCTATGTCTTACTTCAGTAGCTGCTACACCCTTTGTCGAAGAGTCAGGCACAACCACAGGATGAGAAAGGAGAAAGGGGCTGCCATCTGCTAGGTAGTCCACCAAGAATACCTACTACCAGCTGAAAATCCAGACAAGCAGAAGATCGATCAGAGTTAAACACCTGGGTCCCTTGCCACTGTCAAAAGCTAGGCAGCTACCAAAGTAGTCACCAGAAGGACAAAGCAAGCAGAGTGGGGCTCAGGGAGACTCAGGATGCTTTGGCTTCTCTAGGTAGCTATTTGGAAGTAGCCGACTCTCCTGACAACCAAGCTGCCTTTGGGGACCTCACAGAAGGCTGAAGGTTGTGCAGCGCGGGGCCCCACGTCTTGCTATGAAACCAAGAACAACTTCCCAAACACGCCCCGCATTGCATTTTTATTTCCAATACTGAGGCATTTTTTTCTCAGGTAAAAAATGCTTGAAAGGCCCCATCCACGGACACCCACTTAGCTTTTACTAATTTACCAATGATAACAACATGCCACCTCTCCAGATTAGCCTACATTCATAGTTACAACTGTCTCCTTGGAAATTCCAAAGCATTCTATTCATATATTTCTTTGGACCTTTATTATCTCATTTGTTATTTTAAAAATGAAAGCCATATAGAGACAAATACATAGAGAGTTTACCATACGTCAACCACTTTATAGGCAATGCCTTTATTTATAAAGGAATATCATCTAGTTGGCAGGGGGGACCTCTAGATTCAAATTTAAATAAGTAATGTCAGATTTGGACAAAATCATTTGATCTCTCCGATTCTGAGCTTCTTTAGCTATGCCTCTCTGACATTATTGTTGTGAGGTTAGATTAAATGAGGTCTATCCCAGCCTCCCACAGCCCCAGTGAGAGCTGAGGAAGTACTTACGGACTTAGCATCCTGGACGCGCTCAGTAAAATGCTACTCGCCCCAGAGGGCTGGCACTGCAGCTGCCTCCCCAGTGAAGCAGTGTCATTCAGTAGCCTCCAGCAACTACCACCACAACCTTCCAGATGGGAGGCCTCACCACCTTGGACAGAGGTAAGGAAACTAACTTAGCATGTTATCACGCAGAAATGCATGCCTGCTCGAGATCAGGAGGCATTTCCAATCCAGTTTCACAATCATAAGTCAAGAGCCTAACGTCAGACATTTTATTTCTGAAGTAAATCTTTGGTAAAATCACTAATTACTGTCTAACTTTCGTAGGCAGGATGACACTCTACAGACATTAGGAAAGAGCCATTGTCACTACAAACTGTCTATAACCTTAAGCATCTTCATGAAAATTACTCTGTGAAACCAACATGGAATAGTCACTAAGACTCTAAAATCTGTACTTGAAAGGCCTTGGCTGAATAATGATTAGAGTAAAAACTGTTTTCTTTCCTTCTCAAAAAAAAGATACAAGGGGTGCTGACACAAAACAATTTTCTAATGCAAACTAGTTTGATGTTGACACTCATTGTTTATAAATTACTGGTCTGGATACTGTCTATGTAGAAGCATTCAATAGATTATTTTTGTTTATGAATAGAACTGGTAATCAATAGTTATTTGTGCAGATAATAATTAATTTGGAAATTTCAGTTTTGAATAGTTATCATGCTATGAATATAGATCTTGATTCAACAATCTAATTAAATGTTTCATTCATCACAAATCAGTATTGAGAAAGTACTGTTTGTTCTTACATCAGCAATTACATTAAAATACATAGCAACTGACTATGTGTCCCTCACATACAGTATCTTTGAAAGCTTTTAGAGAAGACCTATATTTCACAGGTTATTTAATACAAAAAAATAATAAAATAAAATATAAGCCAAATACCAAATGATATAATATTCTAAACTCTATTAATATACTTATGGTAAGCATCTTCATTACACATTGACATAGAAATGTGGTTTCTACTAATGATACCAAGTTCCAGATATTCTGTTTATTCTTGTATTGATTCAGCAAAATGTAAGTTGACCTGATTATTTTTTTTTGGGGGGGGGCAGGTGCTGAAGATCAAACCCAGGGCCTTGTGCACGTGAGACAAGCACTCTACCAACTGAGCTATATCCCCAGCCCAGTTGACCTGATTTTAATCAATTCATGATCAAAAAATTATTGGCTAGAGGCTTCTCAAATATAACTGTACCACAACTTAAACTTCAGAGATTCGGTCCTCCTGGACCCCTAACTTCAGTCAGCAAAAGGCTGTCTTCAAAGTTAAGAGCAGTTAGGAGGTCACCCTCCAAAGAAAATCAAGACTCCATCTTTCCGAAATATTACACTGGGCCCCTCAGAGGGCCCTTCTGTGAAGAGGCTGCAAAGACGTTCTTCTTCCCGAGAGAAAGAAAAGAAAATTCAAGGAGTGACTGTAGACTCATGACCCCAACATCTGGGGTTCTAGAGACAGAAATGACGGCTTACCCTTGAGTTTTTCTTTTAAATGAGTGCTAAAAAACAATTCCATGCATTATTATGCAGCGATATTTTCAGCCAAATAACTGCCCAGGTAACAAACATGTCTACCCATCAAGCTGGTCTACAGGTTGAAAGGGAAGATTACAAAGAAAGCAGAAGCCACCCTGGAGAAGGGAGCAGTTGGGAAGACACAGATTGAACTAATGGAACTGCTGAAAACAGGTTCCAAACCTGACAGGGAGATTTTTCAACCGAAGTCCAATGGAAGAATCAGTGATAGTTATAGGCCACAGAAGGGAAATGTCTCTGAATGCCACCAAGGCGAAATTTAGATTTTTTTTTTTTTTCAAATTAAAAATAAAATCCATGCCCTGAACAAAATAACCACTGTACTAGAAAACAGTCAACTAGAATACAAGCATCGCAAAAGCAATAACTTTTTAACACTTTCTTTTTCAATCTTTAGGCACGTACAATTTCTACACTGTTGGAGCTGAAGATCAGATATAAATTTCCTGTGTTCATATTTCTAATATAATCATGCTAATGTTTTAACAGTAGTCTGGTGAGAACTACACTCAAAGATAAAATACAGTAGGTGAATTTAAAATACAGATAAATTCTAATTATAATATGAAAAATGTTCAAAAACCATATGGAATGACAGTATGCCATCAAACCTGGACACTTTAATTAACAGATTTTTCTATTTAGTAAAATAAGGGTTTTATGACACCTATCCTTCCCTGTATGACATCTAATCCATATCATCACTAATGAAAATTCCGGAAATAACCTACCAGACTTGTATATCCTTCAGTTAGGAATTTTGGCAATGATTAGGATGGAGGTGATGAAAAATTTAACTTGTTTTATTCAAATGGACAACAGGCATGAAAATGCTTACCACCTTTAAGAAGAACAAAGCACTGTTCAAGGTAATAGAGGGCTGGGTGTGTAGCTTAAGAAACAAGATAAAGTACTATATATAGTAACCTGAAAAATGCATCTATATTGACTCTGCATTGTCTTCTACCATTTTAAATTCATCACTATTCCAAAGCGAAATTACCAGTGACCAGGACTTTTAACAGTGGTGCAAAACAGAAAAGGAGAAGGAATAATAATAATAATTTTTTAAAGGAAGAGAAAATGCAACTCAAGTCTATTTCTTGAACAACCCCTTTTCATAGAAAAATTGCTTTGCAAAAGCCGAGTGCAGTGTGGTAGAGGCACAAGGAAAGGCATATAAACCGAAGGAACAAAACTGACTGTCTAGAAAGGAACCCTTACATTTGGACCAACTGATTTTTCTAACGAGGTACCATGACAATGGATGGATAAAGTACAGTTTTTTCAGCAAATGGTGCTAGGATGGTATATGCTCAAAATAGACAAAAATAAAATGAGCTTAGACCCAAACTTCTCACTGTACATAAAAGTTAACCTCAAATGCCCCAAATATCAAAATGTAAGGACTAAAACAAAAGTTCTAGGAAGAAATACTGGAGAAAAATCTTTGTGTGCTTTTATTAAGAAATCATGAGTTTGAAAAGATAAAAACCTATAAATTGAGGCTCATTACAGTTAAAAACTTTTAATCTACATAGGGCACTCCTAAGGGAAAAAACTTTACACACACGGTTTCCTACAACACATTAGTTAAAATTTACATTATTTCATTGTGGCAGGGAAAAAAAATGACACCATTAAGAAAGTGAAAAAAACAGGAGAGAGACTGGGGAAGGACGTACAAATAGCATCCAATAAAGGACCTACATCCATACTACATGTAGAAAGAGATGACCCAATATAAAATGGACAAAATATTTGAATAGGCATTTCCCCCACATAGGTACAGCAGTGGCTAAGAAGCTCACTGACTAAGTAGATAATGAAGAAATCAACTTCATGATTACCATTTTTGTCCTTATTAAAAGTTAACATAAGAGTGATTTTATTAGAAATTTCAAACTATCTTTGTGTTTCACAAAGAAATAAAACTAGCCCTATTTGCAGATAACACTTATAATACAGAAAATACTAATTCCACTTTTATGTATAACTACAATACATCAATTATAAAATCAATTAACACTGGGCACAATGATGCATGCCTATTCTCAGCAGCTAGGGGGGCTGAGGCAGGAAGATGGTAAGTTCGAGTCCAGCCTTAGCAACTCAATAAGGTCGTAAGCAGTGGCCCAAGTACAGAGGCACCACTTGGTGGACGCTGCTATTCCTCCTACAGGGACACAAGGTTGCAGACATTCCACACTGTGAAGGTGTCTAAACTTGGGCTTTGAGTCTTCAGCTTTGAAAAGCTATTTTGGCTGGTGATTTTGATACACATTTCAAGTGTGTTTTGTACAGTGAAGCTTAGAGTTCGGTAGTCTAAAGTGTGTGCAGAGCCTCATTGGGTAGGCATGAGGTCTTTGGGCTCCTCATATCTGCTTTACTGTTTGGGAGGGCACAACAGGCACCCTGTGCCTTTTGGGCTGTTTTCCTGGAGATGCTATTTTTTACCTTCCTTTTCCCCTCTTGTTCAAACCTACAGGTTTCCTGTTTAAATAAATTCTGAAGTTCAAAAAAAATAAAATTATTAAAATAAGGTCGTAAGCAACTCAACAAAACCCTGTTTCAAAATTAAAAATGTAAAAGGTCTGGGGATATAGCTCAATGGTAAAGCACCTCTGGATTAGATCCCTAGTAACCCCCCAACAAAAGAGATCCATTTTTAAAAAAGAAAATATACATAAACAATTAAAAAAAAAACTATCAGTACTTATAAATCAGTTCAACTTGGCTACAGAAAACAAAGCCATTATACAAAAATCAACTGTACTTCTAAATAATGCATTAGCAATAAATAATCTGAAATGAAGTTAGAAAAACAACTCCATTTGTAAAACATCAAAAAGAAAAAACACTTAGGAATAAATTTAACATAGACATGAACTTATTGGAAAGCACACAAGTGTTGAAAGAAATTGAAGACCACCTAAAAAAATGAAAAAGCATCCCATATTCATAAATCAGAACTCTGCATATTAATATAGGGATTCAGTGCAATCTCTATCAAAAGGATGGTTCAACATTCAAAACCCAATTAATAAAAGCCATCAATATAAACAACTAAAATAAATATCACTAAGTGAGAAAGACAAACCTGAAAATGCCACTTACTGTATGATTCCAACCGTATGACATTCTGGGAAAAGGAAAGTGGAGATGGTAAAAAGATCAGGGATTCAGGGGAAGGTGGAGAGGGACAAATGGTAGAACACTGGAGATTTTTTTTTTTTAATATTTATTTTTTAGGTGTAGTTGGACACAATACCTTTGCTTTATTTGTTTAGTTTTATGTGATGCTGAGGATCGAACCCAGGGCCTTGCACATGCTAGGCGAGCACTCTACCACTGAGCCACAACCCCAGCCCCCGAACACTGGAGATTTTCATAGCAGTAAACTATTTCTTTTTACTTATTTTTTTTAATTTTTTTTAAAATTTTTATTCTTTTTAGATATATGACAGTAGAGTGTATGTTGTCATATTCTACATACATGAAATATAACTTATTCTAATTAGGATCCCATTCTTGTGGTTGTACATGGTATGGAGTTTCCCTGGTAGTGTGTTCATTCATGACCAAAGGAAAGTTATGTCTGATGTATTCTACCCTCTTTCCTATTCCCATTCCCCTCCCTTCCCTTCATTCCACTTTGTCTAATCCAGTGAATTTCTATTCACCCCCCTATTGTATGTGAGCATCTGCATATCAGAGAGAACATTTGGCCTTTGGTTTGGGGGGACTGGCTTATTTCTTTTAGCATGATAGTCTCCAGTTCTATCCATTTACCAACAAATGCCACAATTTCGTTCTTCTTTATAGCTGAGTAATATTCCACTATGCATATGTACCACATTTTCTGTATCCATTCAACTGTTGAAAGGAAACTAGGTTGGTTCCATAGCTTAGCTATTGGGAATTGAGCTGCTATACACATTGATGTGGCCACATCACTATAGTATGCTGATTTTAAGTCCTTTGGGTATATGTTGAGTAGTGGGATAACTGGATCAATGGTGGTTCTATTCTAAGTTATTAAAACTATTTTTTGTATGATATTATAATGATGGATACATGCTATGATATTTTGCAAAGCCCACAGAATATACAACACAAGGAAAAAACCTAAAATAAATTTTACTCTTTAGCTAATTACAACATATCAATATCAGCTCATTGATTATAACAAATGTGCCACACTAATGCAGATATTAATAATAGGGGAACCATGCAAAGGAGATAACACAGAAACTCTCTATACTTTCTGCTCAATTTTCCTATAACCTATCCCCCCATAACAAAGTCTATGAATTTTTAAATAAGCTAATAATGTTATCAATTTCAATAATAATAAAATCTAACATTCAGAAGAGGAAAATAAATCTTGAAAATTCACTGATGCACTTGGAACCTGCTTGGAACAGAAATCCAACTGAGGTTTCGGTGAGGCGGCTGCTATTACTCTGTGGTGTTAAACTCTGGGCAGCTTTCTGACAAGCTCTCATTTGGCTGCTCCTGAAACAATTGTTTTTACAGTAAATAACAAGATTCTATTACTAGTGATGCTTTGAAATTATCTTCCTTATCTGTAATTTGCTTTAACTATAGGTTCTGTAGAGCCCTCCTTTCTTTTAGATTCAAAAGCAAATAACTGAATTAAAGGGATTTTTAAAAAAAAGTTCCTGAAGTCTAAATCTCACTCTGCTGTGTAAACAGCCCTCTCTGCTACTCTCTCCGCCATGCAGCAGAACTCAGAATTCTACCCCAGCTCCCACAGAACTGTGTTCCGGCTCTGGTAACATACCCTCCTATGGTGTGTGGGCTACCTCCTGGCCTGCACCCCACACCCTGCACCTCTGAAGGAAAGCCAATGCCACAGTCATCGTATTGAGAACCCAAACCTAGAAACAACTGCCAATCCAGAGGCTTTGGATGTATGTTACTTCCCAGGCTAGCAAGTAATGAGAGATTTTAGGCTAAACTGGTGACCAAACTTTGTACATGTGTGTGCGCATGCATGCACGTATGTGTGTGTGCATGTGCATGCATGTATATAAATGTGTATGTGTTTGTGTGCATATGTGTAAATATGTGTGTACGTGTCTCTATGATTATGTGTATATGCGTACGTGTTCCTCCCTCAGCTGCTTTCCTCCAACCCCGCCCCCCATTCTGATTTTTTCTATGGTGACTTAATTCTCAGAAACTCTTTCCCCAGTGTTACGGTTTGAATATAAGGTGTCCCCCCAAAATCTCCTACACGAGCAGGCAAATTGATCAGATTGTGAGAGCTGTAACCTAATTAGTGTATTAATTATTTGATGGATTAAAATTTGAAAGGACAAATTGGGTGGTAACTATAGGCAGGTGGGATGAGACTGGAAGAGGTAGATCAGAGGGGGTGTGTCCTTGGGGATCCTATCTTGCCTCCCTGGGTCCTCCTAATCTGCTTCAGGGCCACCAGGAGAGGAGCAGAGAAGTCAAGCTCTTCTGCCATCATGTTCTGCCTCGCCTCAGGCCCCGGGCAACGCACCAGTCAACAGCTCTGAAACCATGAGCCAAAATAAACTTTTCCTCCTCTAAGTTGTTTTTTTCAGGTATTTTGGTAACAGTGACAAAAAGCTGACTATTGTACCCACATAAACACAAAAATTACCACTAGCAGCTGCCACTCAACAAACTTACAGGAAGGAAAAACTTCTTTCCAATAGATTACTGGGATGAGAGTACCGGTCAGTTTAAAAAACTGACCACTGCCAGGTGTAGTGGCACACACCTGTAATCCCAGTGGTTCAGGAGGCTGAGGCAGGAGGATCATGAGTTCAAAGCCAGCCTCAGGAAGTTAGCAAGACCCTAAAGCAACTCAGTAAAAAACCTGTCTCTAAATAAAATATAAAAAAGGGCTGATGATGTGGCTCAGTGTTTAAGCATTCCTGGGTTCAATCCCTAGTACCAAAAATACAAAATAAAAAAACTGACCATTGTGACTGTGGCTGGCCAAATTTATGTCACATGCCTATGCCTAAGAGAAAGTCAGTGGGGTCACCTCCTTTAACTACACAGGTTGAAAATGAGGCCAGGGTAACTGCCTAGAGAAAATCTGGGTGACTTGGTAAGAGAAGGCAGCAGACGTTCACCATTTTATGGTTCTCAGTGACCACTGATTCCCTCCTTCCTCGCAGGTACATGTTCACTGCTGATTATGTGCTATGCAAATTACCTGGTATCGGTAGTGTCTGGCCTGCACAAGACACTTCCTAAAATGAATTCTCTTCCACCTTAGTGCCACACAAGGGCTATCAGTGCTATCTGGTTCTCCTGGGCCACAGTGAGGCTATTCTGCCTTTATTTGAATGCCCGTTACATTCAGGAAATTTCTCTTCTCTTGTCCTCTGTGACTATCTTAATGTCAAATGCACACACTGCTGGAAACAAATGTGTTGGTCACTTTTGTTTGGGGGAGAGAAGAGTATAAAATCTTGCCACACAAGTTGCGCACAGCCAGAAGCACCCCAACAGAAATGACCCACTTTTCTGGATGTGAAAACACAACTGACCGCAGATTTCTGAACATACTAGTGCAAGCCCATGAGTGAGGATGTGGCTTTCTCTCCAAAACAAAGGCCCTGGTGGGTGACCCCTGCTGGTGGCTTTTTCCATATTTGGACGGAGACTCTTTCTTCTCTGGGAGACAAGGGGAGGATGAAAGAGATGATGGGACAGAAGAGAGGACAGGAAGAGAAACAAAGGAAGACCACACCACACTCCGCAGAGAAAGCTGTCCCGTGCACCACGGACCCAATGGTGGGAACGTCCTAGGGATCATTATTTGGGCTTGTCTCGAAAATGCTTATGGAAGGAGCAAAACAGTCTTCCCAGTCAACCCAAAGTACTTTATCCAGCCTCTCTTATCGCATACCAACCTGAGTCTGCGGAAGTTCTTGTCTGTCTCAGCTTTTCAGAAGAGCTTTCTTTTATGGATTTTCCATCCGGCCAATGTCTCTGCTCCTCGGTTGGGCAGATCCCACCACAGCATGCTTGGCCGGCAATCGCGGCGACTCACCCACAGCAGCTCCAACCTGGAGGGGCAGAAGCCAGAAGCCATCATGAGGACTCTTATTCACAAACTGCCCCTCTCTCTCAAGGGCACATAGTTGGCAGGACAGCCTCAAATACCTTCCAAATGTTTAAAATCATTAACGAACAGAGGCAACAGCGTAGGGTACCCTAAAGACACGTGCGGGCCACTCTGAGGGGAGGACTGGACTATTCAGTCATTATTGAAAAGGTTTGGCCACACAGTTATGCTCTGTTGGTGGAAAATTTAAAAGCCAGATGTTTTAATTAACCACGGAAAACACCAGCTACAACTAAAATTTCATGAACACACTGATCTGCCCCATGGAAAACCACAGGAATGTTCTGGCAAGGCTGAGTCGGAATTCTTGGGACACAGAGGCCTGGAGTCATTCCCCTTAGGAACTCAAACAGAAAATTAACTTTCTCAATATGTTTCAAAAAGTAAAATGAAACCCAGATTTGATCTCAATCAAACATGAAAACATTTCAGGACTTCAAAGGACACCACCAAAAGACAAAGTGGTGGAGACCATTAAAAAAAAAAATTCTAACGTGGTCCAGGATTTAGAATATATTTACAATGCAGTGTGGATGTTGTAACAGAAAATTTTACAGGCTAAATAATCCAAAGGGGAAACTAATGATCTTTCATTTCGAAACCAATACTCAACAAGTTGAATCGTAAATATTATCAGATGTATAATATATCTGGGAAAAGGAATCTCTTCACCACCCTGCTGCCAAACGTGTGGCCTTGCCCACACTGGATAGCTTCAGCTGGAGGAATCAGGGCATCCAGGAGTACACTGTTAAAATGACATGCTTGCTGGTGCTGCAGCCAGCAATGCTGACACAGAAACACAAATGAGAGAAAGGAATAGATTACAAGAGCTGATGGATTAAGAAATCTTCGTTTGTCAATTATAGTAATGGTTATGATGTTTACACATGCCAAATATTGAAAGCCTGTTCAAGAGGGAACAGGACAAATGTTATTTTCAGATACTGGTCCACAGTTCTATTTCTGTAAGTCAAAACAGTCCCTGTAATAAGCACGCCAAACATAATATTTCATTAATCTCTGCCTTTGTTTGAAACTTCAGTTTCAAAAACCCTCATGAAAGGAACACATCCAGAAAAAAGGAAAGATATCAAGTTTTATATTATATAACAGGGTCCCCATTTCATTCTGCAAACTGGGTATGTATCAACTAAGGACACCAAAGTGTGCAAAATTACATGTCTGGAAGCCACATGTATCTCCTTTTGGGTTCTTTCTAAATTTTCTACAATTAATATATATTGCTTGTACAACTGAGATTTTTAAATAAGGGCTTTTTTTTTTAAGAGTATGGAAATACAAAACAAAAACAGGATATCTATGCCATATTAGCCTCATCTGTAGGTTGCCTCTTGTTTGAATAATAAAAGCTAATAAATTAAGAAGCATGGTTTAACTTAAGTCAGTCCAGGGTCAGCATCATCAATTCAAAAATTCCAAAATCCAAAATGCTCCAAAATCTGAAACTTTGAGTGCCAACAAGACACACAAGTAGGAAATTCTATACTATGAAACTTTGTTTCATGCACAAAAATATTTAAAATATTATGTAAAATCATCTTCAGGCTATGTGTATAAGGTACATATGAAACAGACAAATCCTGCATTTAGACTCGGGTCCTTTCCCCAGCATGGCTGTTCATGAAGTTTTTTTTTTTTTTTTAATCAAAAAAAAAAAAATTCTAAAACACTTCTGACAACTCTGCAAAGTGACACTCAAAATATAGCTCTTAATTTAGAAGTTCAAACTCCAGTGTCCAGTTATTAAATTTATTTTAATAACTCAGGATTGAAAGTGAACACTTTGCCTAGAATTGTGGGAAAAAAAAATCTTTTTCTTTAGTTTTGCAAACTTGCCACAGAGATCACGTTGAAACCTATCGCTGGCAAGGCCATACAACTATCACCTAACTAAAAGAGCTCCCCCTGGGGTTACTTACTGGTTCCACAGGAGCAGGGCCCTTGGCCACACCCGCCTCCCTTCTGATCCTCTTAGCATCCCAAAATACACAAAGCACAGGGTAGCAGGGACCATGGCAATCTATCACTCCAAGAAGACCATGCCCAGAGAAGTAAAATGCTTTTTCCCTCAATCACATAGCCAGGAAGCAGGGGTGCGAGTCCAGATCACCTGCCTCCTCTCTGATAAGCTCTCCTTCCACCTAAACTTCTCAACATGCACCCTCGGAGATAGCATTTGTATGAATCACACACATACACACACATTAAATTCACTTCAGCAAAACCTGTAGAACAGAAAGAAATCTGTTCTACCAAAACTGAAATGCAGACAGGAAAAACAGTGAAAACCCAACCCCAGGCTAATAGACATGGCCCTGCCCAAAATGCATTCAACAAAAGAAACAATGGCTGCACTGTGCCTGGTAGCAGGTGTCCTCAACAGAAACTGCCTATCACGTCGAAAGTCCTACTACTGGTCCTGTTGATAGCAGCTCCATCCCCCTGCTCAGAGTGGGACAAAAGGTTTTCAACAAGATAAAACTATACCTGTGCCAAGCCACCTGCAAGAGACAGGAAAGGGTCACGCTAATCCATGAGAGTCACCTGACTTACAGCATCAAGTCCTGGCCTCTTACTTCTACAAAGGTGACCCAAGGGGAGGATGTCAGCAGTTTTGAAAATTCAGAAAACAAGTCACTAAAGAGTGAAAATAATCCTGATGCTTCACATCTTACGTTTTATACAATCTTAGAAAATGAGCAGAGTTTTGTTTTGTTTTTTTCCTTCATAATTTTTTTCTCTAAAACAGTGCTCACCTTCAGTTCTTTCTTACAGTGTCCAGGTCACACGAATCAGAAACCTAAGTCACAAAATGTGACTAAGCCTGAACAGCAAGGGAAGCAGAGGACAGATGGCAATGGCAAACTCAAACCCGCCTCTCCTCACTGTGCACCAGGACAACAAAGGCGGGTACAGCCGCATCAGGGATGATGGGATCCAGCTTTGTAACAGCCTGCACACTCACAATGGCTCTGTCCAGCCCCGGCTGAGGAGGCAGGCACCGGCTGCAAAGAGAAAAGGCTTTCTTTCCACCCCAAACCGCTCTTAAAGTCCCCGCCATATATTTCCATGCCTAGACCATGAAGGGCCCACAATACAAGCCGTGGTACGTCCCCTCCTGTGGCTCAGTTCCAACACTACAGGAGACTGTCCACAGCGGGCAAAAGGAATTCAATTCTTATTGAGACTTCACAACAAAATCAGAGCATTGTGAGTATTGTTCGGCCAACTCTTTAAAGTCATCCGTACGATAATGACTGTGAGTTCAAATTGAGCAGTCTGCTAGAATAAACTCTGACCTACCAACCCCACACTGGACGAAATCTTGCTGAAATCACCAAATTATCTTTCTCAATAAAAGGATAAATAGGAATGAGAATTAGCTTCATAGATTTTGAAATCTTTCATTACTCAGAACCTTGACTCCAGATCGTGGCTTTGGCAAGGAGTACACCCAGATATTGCTGCCGTTTGAGAACCTTACATGTTTGGCCAACATTTTCTATTATCATAGGGAAGGTTTCTGCTTCCTGAGCCTATTCCAGAAATATCCATTGGATCAATTCAACTCTGCTGGAATTTTTACATCAAAATGACCAGGCAAGGGCTGGGGATGTAGCTCAGTGGTAGAGCACTTACCCTGCATGAGCAAGAGCCTGGGTTCAATCCCCAGCCAATAAATGATAGATAGATAGATAGATAGATAGATAGATAGATAGATAGATAGATGGATGACCAGGCAAACAAGAATACTGTGGAGAATACTTCTCTCACAGCTATGAAATTTATTTTAATAACTTAGATTATACTATTGACAAATTTACATCTTCAAGCATTAAGAAGAAGAATATAAATTGCTTGAAAGAATGAGAGCTAGTTTTAAAAACATTTTCCCCCCTAAAAATCTATCAGCCTCTCATCACAAGTAACCGAAAAAGGACCACTGTGAATAACCCAAACCAGAACCTACAAAGTTTGTGGCTGAAGGTGAGGACAGCAGTTTGGGAAAACCTGCACATAGGACATTTTCCCGTCATACTCTCAAATAAAGAGGGTCTCAACTGTGCAGAGGGGAAAAACTAATGTTCATTAATATTCTAAAGGCCCTTCTAGAACAAGGGAGGAAGAAAGCAACAGATTCAGAGATTGTGGTTCCAGCTCTGCTACCTACGACCCAAGGCTTTCTGAGGTAGCTCACTTAGCCTTTTTTATCTTTGTCCCATCGAATGTCAAACTGGGAAGGCATCATCAGTCAACCCCATGGAAACCAACTAGGAACGATCAGAAAAACTACAGCCCACCATGCATCCATCCAACAAATATTAACTAAGAAAGTACCATGCTGCCTGCAATGGTACCGTGAATGAAGGAGTCACAGGTTCCTCCGGGCAGACCTGCACTGAGCGAGGCTGGATCTGTGCAGAGGCACAGGAGACCTGGGAACAGCAGGCAGCAACTTATCAGACCACCAGACAAACACCAGCGTCACCTTTGCAACAAGTCCATAAGATGGGTCCATCACTAGAGCTGGGATTGTGACTCAGTGGTAGAGTACTTGCCCAGCAGGTGTGAGGCACTGGGTTCGATTCTCAGCACCACATATAAATAAATAAAGGTCCATTAACATCTAAAAAATATATTTTTAAAAAAAGAAAAGTCATCACAGAAAAAAAAAATAGATGTGATTGTTCGTTTCAGTTATTTCACTGTTAGGTCATTCATTTAGTAGGTTTTTATGGAACAATCACTATGTGCCAGGTACCATTCTAAAAGCTGGAGATTTGGTGCTACACAAAGCTTTTGCCTAATGTAGCTGATATTTCAGTCATTCTTCATCCACATGAAATGTAAATTAGATGTACTAAATACACACAAGCAGCCATGCCACTTCTGTGGCAATATAATAGTGTAATTTTTTTAAAAAATCAAAGTCTCCATACACAAATCTTCAAGGAAAATGCAGTAAACATTTTACTTCTTATTTTAATCTCCAGGCCACATTTTACAATGTACCAAATAACTGCCCCTGTATGAAAGGCACTTGTAGATTTGAGGGATTACAGCCTGTGTGTGTCTTGGCATGGAGCAGCGCGCTCCCCACACTTTCCCCCCAAGGAAAAAGAACACATGCTGGAATCTGGCCAATAACAACCCCAGCTTTAACAAGGGGAATATCAGTTATTTTAGAAGCATTTCCTGCATTTTTCCAAAGAGTTAAAAAAAAAAAAAGTCTGAAGTATTTATTTTAAAAACTAAGCTCAAGTTCAATTTTAACATGCCAAATGTCTGTCTCAGCAAAGTTTCTATTTAAAAAAAAAAAAAAAAAGCTCTATTTAATTTTAAGAAGTCCTGAGAACCAGGCTGTCCAGGACATAATCCACCCTGCTGTCCCAAAACTCAATATGGGATGGAAGGAAAGGGGCTGGTGAAGGGTGAGAAAGAGAAAGAAAGGTATGGGATTGAGAGCCACATATTAATCTCTGGGACTAATAACTTAAACACACAACAGATACTCAGAGCTGGTGTTCCAAATGCATAGCAAGGAAGACAGTCAATACCCAAGTAAAAGTGACCCCAAATGCTACTCGAGTCCAGAGCAAGGGTTCTGAAACTGATATTTCCTACAAAAAAAAAAAAAAAATACAAAGCCAAGTTCTCTGACATAGCAGGCCTGGGGTAGCATCTGGGAATTTTTTTTAATTATTATTTTAATTGTCCCCAAATGATGCTGATGCACAGCCAAGGGAACCACTGCTTTACTGTATTTACTTACTGAAGAGGACTGGAATATTTTAATAACAGACAACTGTTTTGCTAAGTGTTTTCCATTAATCTTCACATTCATCCTGAGGCAGAAACTGTTATTTCTATGCTTGTTTTCAAGGAGAAATCTGAAGCGTAGAAAAGTTCAATAATCTGATTGGTGTTACATGGCTTTTAAATTAAAGACCTGATGCAAATACGTGACAACGAAACTCACCATTATATACAACCATAATGCACCAATAAAAAAATAGAAATAGAAAAAAAATTATTTTATTTTATATTAAAAAATAAAAAATTAAGTGCCTGAATTTTTTAAAAAATTTTTTAGTTGTCAATGTTTTAGTGTTTATTTTATTTATTGATACGTGGTGTTGAGAATTGAACCTGGTGCCTCACACATGCTAGGCAAGGGCTCTGCCACCGAGCCACAACCGCAGCCCAAGGGCCTGGATTTTTTTTTTCTTTTTTTTTTTAATGTTTTCTTAGTTGTAGATGGACACAATATCTTTATTTTATTTTTTTAATGTGGTGCTAAGGATCAAACCCAGTGCCCCACACATGCCAGGCAAGCGCTCAACCACTGAGCCACAACCCCAGCCCAAAGGCCCGGATTTTAATCCAGGTCTTAGCTGCCCCATATTTTCTTAACACTCTGATCTGGTGAACTTTAGGAAGCTATCATCTCTTTTCTACTGTATTCTAAGGATGTCACATGACTCCTCATCTTAACATATGACACACATTAAGGTTTTAAATACAGAATATAAATCCCCAAATTCAGTACTGTTTGATAACTTATAAGGATGTTGTGAAATCCTATATTAAACATAATCTATTTAGAGCATTGGGGAAGTACTTGGTCAGGTCTGCAGTTCTTCTGTGTACTTCAGGATGGGAGAGCCCTGGCATGAAGAGGGCTGTGGATCTGATCCCCAGCACTGAGGGCGGGGTGAGAATAAAAAGAGCAAGAGAGAAAATCAACTTAAGATCCATAAAAGGTATATTACTGCTATCAGGGATATAAATAGAGCTGCTTTATCAACTCTAGATGTTTACCTAGAAGGAAGCCGGACACGGTGAAGCCAGATTATTGGAAATTATTGCCAAGGCCAGCACCTTGTCACAACCCCGTGCTGGGAGTGTGACTCCTCTGTCTAGACTGTCCTACTACCACCATGACTACTCTGATATATCAATTTTAGCTTCAAGGCCCACCCCAATTGTTACCTGCTTCACGAAATCATCCCAAATGCCTTGCAGAAATAATTCTTGAAGGCTCTGTGATTTTCAGGACTTCTTACAAGGAAAGCCAGCTGTTTACTGCAGCAACACACATGCCTGATCTTAGGCAGTCTGCAACGTCTCACCTCCTCGCTCCCTGGAGGTCTGAGCTCTGATTCTCCTCCTCCTCTCAGAAAGCTCTTTCCAGACTCCATCTTGGGTTCCTTTCTACCTGACCACTAGATCATCAAGGTGTTTGAAAAGCTTCATGCCAACCCTCTTCATGCCTCATACACTCCTTCTGTAAGTGACTTCAACCACAACGCTGGACTCAGTTATCAAGTGTATTCTGATGGCTCCCATCTACCCGTTGGCACAGCACCCACTCTCTAATCAAACATCTATTGAAATATTCCAAAAAGATCCCAATGCAACGTCCTGTCTCCAGGCCGGACTTCTGTTGCCCCTGCTATGCGCTGCCTGCACCACGGCTCCGGGGCTCCTGTGCCCCCATGCTCTAACCCATGCGGCATCTGTCTCTACAGGCCCACTTCTTCCCATTTTCACACGGGTAATACTGAGATGTCTTATAAAAAGTGCTATCTTGAGAAAACTGGCAATATTTTTCTTAAAAATACTAAAGTAGAAAGTGGTCCTTTCGAATGACAGCATCTCAAAGAGTCAGCATGCAGCAGAGGTTATCTCAGTGTGTGTCCCCTTCCATTGCCCTGCGACAGCGCTGCCAACAGAACCCTCTTCCGTGATGAGAATGCTCCGTACCTGTGCTGTTCCATACAGCAGCCACTAGCCACATGTGCCTTGGAAAGTGCCTGGTATGGCAGAGGAACTAAGGTTTCGACTTTAATTTTAATGAATGAAATGTACCTCCATGTGTACTAGCTTCTTTGTGCACCGTCCTCTCTGCATCTGAGCCCTACCTCCTGGCATCACTTTCTTCTTCCTGAAATACATCGTTTAAGTTTCCTAGCTAATTTCCGATGTGGTAAAATGTTAAAATTTTTTCTGAAAGCATATTTTAGCTTTTTCTTGAATGACAGTTCTGCTGGCATACAATTTGTATTTTCTTTTAGTCTTCTTGTTGTTGTTTGGTTTTTGTTGTTGTTTTGTTTTGTCTTCTGCAGCTGGTAACTGTACTGAGGACTTCATGCATGCTCAGCAAGCACTCTACCCCTGAACTACAACCCCAGGCTGTAGTGCTTCTCTGTTCTGCCCATAAGTTACTTGAATTTAAGAAATGCTGGTCATTTACATCCTTCATAAACTCTCTCTGGAAATTATTCATAGATTAAATCTTTAAATATTACTGCCCTCCATTTGCTCTTATTATCTTCTGGGACCCCTGAGACCACCTCACTGTGGCCCTTACATCCTCCAACTACACTTGCATGTTTTGTTTTGGTTTTTTCCTCCCTTCTATGCTATGTTCTATTAATTTCTTCAAGCCTTTTTTCCAGTTCATTAATTCCCTCTTCAGTTGAATTCCTGCTCTAATTTATTAAGTTTTTAGTTTCCGTTGTTACAAACAGTTGTGTGTTTTGTATGTATGTTGGTTTGGTCTGGTGCTGGGGATTAAACCCAGGGCCCCACACACTCTGAGCCCAGGCTCTACCACGGAGCCACACCCCCAGTTCATGCCTCGTCAATTTTTATATCCCATGCTAGTGGCACTTATTTGATTTATTAAAATACTTCAAATATAGTATCAGATAATTCTAACATCTAAAGTCCTCTGGATTCTAAATTTATTGTTTTTCTTCCTCATTTCTGGTTTCTTGTTTTCTAGAAGGATTGAAGATCTTTGATTCTGAACTCATATTTGGTTAAACTGAGTAAGACACGTTCTTTCAAAAAGGATGAGCATTTGCTTCTGCCCAGAAGCCAAAGAACACCATCTCCTTGGAGCCACTCTGGCTCTTTTTACAGTTCCTAGTGGAACGCAGCTCTGCTACCTGCACCCACGGCTCAGTCTCCAAGCCCAGCGGTGACAGCAGCATTTGCTCTTGAGGCAACTTGTCTTTTGTGTTTATTTCTACCTAAAGCACCAGCTTCAGTCTTACCTTTCCCTGTGAGGGTTGGCTGATCTGAATGAAGTGGGAGACTCTGGAACTGTCTTAGTTCCTTTAATCCCAGAGGTACATTAAAAAGGTTTTACCCAGAATATAGTGGGGAAGTGTGTGATAGTATCTAGTCCACCATTCTGCTAGAAACATAAGCAATGACTAGTCTTGAACTAATTATCATTTCCCCCAAAACCTACTTTTCCTCCTTTGTGGCATAGTTTGCTATAGAGCACCATTTACTCTTGCCCAAATCTTCAACCCAAAATTGTTGGTTCCAATGACCTCCCCTCCTCTTGCTTCCCCTACTGCATGTGCAACGAGGCACTAGGTCCTAAGGTGTCGCTTGATCAAAAATGGATTTGTATTTATGCTTCCAATCCTGACACTGCTAGTGTAATTTTAATCATCAAGGTCAAGCAAAAATAAAAGAAGCAGATTTAAAGCCTGAATCAGGCAGTCTGCTAAATGAAGATGCTTCACATGAAGGAAGCTTAGACCACGGGGACGTGGAAGGACAGTCGAGTTACACGGGGATCTCAGAGGAGCTGGCATTTTGGCTGTCGGAAACATAATCACGTTTTCCAAGAGAGGGTTAATTTGAGTCAAACAAAATTATCCGTCATGATAAATTAGTGTTAACTTGAATTCTATTGGTTTTGTAGTCTTGTTTGAATTTGCTCTATAAATCTGTCATTGTTTTATAGTTATGTAAGAGCTAGAGGCATAAGGAGTTTATACCTAGTTTTATGTTGAGGCATATTTAAGCTACTTCACAATAAAAATATTTATCATGGTGGATTTGCAAGACATGTTTTCCTTTAAATAAAGAGGTCCATAAATTACTGAGATTTAAGGAACACTGGTCTTCATATACTTTGCCACCTTTGATGCATCCGTCATTCTCTCCGCAAATGAAGAGAGAGGAATGGAACACAATAGCACAAGCAAGAAGTCCCTGGCTAAGCTCCCATTTCTCCCCTTCTCCAGCTGCTGGAATTGGGTCCTCACTGCTTAGTCCTTAGAAGCAGCACACTCTGTTCCTTTTCTCTAATGGAGGTGGTTTCTAATAAGCTCCTACCATCACCCACTCACATTAGAATTTGTAAGTGACACACATGAACCTGACAACAGTACAACTAACGTGTCAAACAAAGGATAGTTCTTGCCTTAAGGAAGTCCATTTCCTGGCTGGATTCAATAACCAGGAATTTGGAGGAAGGTAGCATTGTTTTTTACTGAATGAGTACAAGAACTGCCAATCATTTCTTTTTAACTTTTTTTTTTTTTTTTTTTGGAGATGGGATCTCACTCAGTTGCCCAGGCTGGTCTCAAAACTTGTGATCTTCCTACCTCACCATCCTGAGCAGCTGGAATTACAGGCATATGGCATGGTGTCTCATTCTGACCTCGATTTTCTTATTCTTTATGGGCCTTCAACTTCCAGATAACTCATTTTATAAGTCTTGTTGCCAAGATGGAACCTCCTCTCTCCAATGTACTTTCCTGTGTGTTTCTCCTCCCACAGGGTCTCAATCAGAACCAGGAGGGAGGTCACAGAGCATCCAGACAGTCCCTTGCCAGACAGAGGGGGCACACTGGGGCTTGGGGTCACACAGATGACGGCAGGAACAGTACCCACTCTGTCAGGTCTTGGCAACCCCATCCAACTTGGTGAGCCATTTTAAATCACAAGTTTGAGCTAGACTAGAAATTAATGAGTTCAGTCATCAATAAACTTCATTTAAAAAAAAATAAATCTAGTCATGTAATTTGACATTTTGCTAATAATAATCAGAACATCTCTCGCTTATGAATCACCAAATAACATTTCAATAAAAAATTCATGAAAGTTTCTCAAATTCTAAAACTTAATTCTAAGATACTTAAATGGAAGTTGTTTTTTTTTTTTTTTTAAATCAGAGTATATTAACTACAAGTGGGGTGGGGGGGGGGTAAGACTAACTTCTGATTCAAAAAGAAAAACAGAATATTCTACTGATAATTTAAAAATAAGCTAGTAACCTCAGGTAACTCTTATTTCAGTAATTCTTTTTTTTTTTTTAGTATTTATTTTTCAATTGTAGGTGAACACAATATCTTTATTTTTATATGGTGCTGAGGACTGAACCCAGTGTCTCACGCATGGTAGGCGAGCGTGCTACCACTGAGCCATAACCCCAGCTCCTTCAGTAATTCTTGAATCCAGATTGGAGGCAGGACACAAGAGTACACATCTTTAACAAGCACAAGTGACTACAGTGCTGACCGTCCAAAGGCTACTTGATGGGAAACACTAGTCTCCTTCATGTTTTTAAAAATGAAAATAATTTTTATGCTTTTTCTACCTAGTCAAGAAAGTTTAAAAAAAAAAAGAGTAAGAGAAAATCCAAAAGCCACACTACCCAGACAGTCAGACAGACATGGCGTTACCCTTCGAGCATGTGGAAAAGTGGGTTCAATGGAAGAGCATTCCTAGACTCTGGCCTAATAAATTATGCTGAGAGCTGCTGCTGAGACTTTTTAAAACCAACTCAAAGCATAAATGGAACTATCACCCCATGAACAGGTGGAAATCAAGTCACAGACCAGGATAGTGTCAAAAAGTATCTGTTTAATTAGGAAGCGATTCCTGCCCCAGCTGGAAAACCATTCAACCACAGCAGCAAATCACAATCAATACCGAGCATCCTATTTCCCCTCTGCGGGTTTCCTCAGGGCATTTAGAACGGCTGAGTTGGAACTGGAACCCTGAGTGTTATAATTATAACTTTTATTGGAAAGCTCATCTTATATTTTCGTAGTTCTTAAATTGATAGAGATGGCTTTAGTTCTCACACTTTTTCAAAGAAAACTGAATTTTGGAAAATTATATACATTATCCATTTTAAACCAAGTCATGTTTGTAAGAAAAACCTTCTATTAGTACAGACAAGGAGGGAAAAAAAACAGAGAGGGAGTCATAGGAGGTGCAATTCGTTGAAAAAAAAAAAAAAAACCTAAAGTAAAGAAAGTCAGGACCCAAACACAGCTAAAAATATAGACTGTGACTTGATGGTTCGGATACTATTAATATAAAAGAAAAAAACTCCAAAAGGAAAATTCTTCAAAACGGAACTAGGAGACCTCCTGAGTACAGTGGGGAGGAGGATGTTTCCACCCGAGTCCAGCTCCATTCATTCACTCGTTTTTCTTTACTTCTTTCATTTTGAGACATTTAGCAGCGCTTTAATTTAGTCAAAAGAAAATCTTCATGCTACCCTACGGGAAAAAACTTCTATTTGCAAACTAACATCTGCGAAGTACACGATTTTCTGTCACAGACAGGGAGCAAGTCACTGTCGAAAGTTCATGGGCTTTGGATGTGAAGGAAATAAGTTCAAATCGCTCATTATCCATGTGCTCTTCATCAGTTAACTTTGTGAATGGGCTTCCTCCTCTAGAACACAGGAACCATCAGGTCCACCTTCCAGTGGAGTAGGGATTAGGAAGAAAGCATTTAACGAGTCAAGTGCTGTGGTGCACCCCTGGGATCCAGCAACTCGGGAGGCTGAGGCAGGAGGATCAAAAGTTCAAGAGCAGCCTCAGCAATTTAGTGAGACCAGGACTCAAAATAAAAAATAAAAAGGGTTGGGGGTATAATTCAGTGGTAAAGTGCCTCTAAAGTCAATCCCCAGTACCACAAGAAAGGTAGAAAGGAAGGAAGGAAGGAGGGAGAGAAGGAAGAAAAGAAATGAGAAAATAAAAGCACTAACACAGTGACCACAGAACAAGAGGCCCCTCGTAGTTTTCACATCTGCTGCATTTACATGAGGGCAGCATCATTTTCTGGTGAGGATGGGAATGTCTAGAGCAACCTTTCCCTGACTATGCCCCACTCTGTTCCAGGCTACAGGACGCTCCACAAGAGAGCCTTCCCCCAGCTATCTGCTGCCAGCTTGCTGCAGCCCCAGGCTTGTGGGATGCTGTGTCCTGTTCTCTCCCGAGATGAAATGAGAGCCCTTCTCCTTGGTCTTTCCAAAAGGGAAATACATTTGATCTATCCTGGAGCTATAGCAAAAAAAGCCGAAGAAATTACCCCCAATCTTCACCCTAGAGCAAGCGAATCTCGGTTTACCCACAGGGGGAGAGTGAATGGCTAACAGGAGAGGTAGGGCTGTAAACTGGCCCGCCATCCTCAGGACCCACCAGTGCACACAACTGCCCTGGGCAAGCGTCCTAAAATCTGGATTGGGCTAAGGTGTGCCCAGAAACAATGCAGAGTCAGTGCAGAAGGAAACTGCCAGTTTCTACCAGATTCCCAAGGCCCTTATATAAGAGCAACAGACTCCAAAACCCATTTCCAAGGTTGTCCTCCCTGTCATTAAAACAGGTGGAACAAGAGCATCAACTCTGGAGCCACGCTGCCTGGGTTCAAAGCCTGGCTCCATCCTATCCTGTGACCTTGGATACATGCTACAGGAAGGGCATTATGATACCACTTAACCATTAGGGCTGTTTTGAGAAATGAAAGAGTTAGCATATGTAAAAGCATCTGAATTAGTTATTACCGATACTAATAAGCATTATATCACTTCTTATTAATGAGACACAGGTGGCAAGAGCATACTCTCTACTGCTCAGAAAGGGACTCCAGTATCCTTAAGTGGCTACACCCAAATCAAAATTCTAACAAAGTTCTATCGAATACTGTCCATGCATTAAGAAGTCATTCAGGTTGTTGAAAGCAGTGTCCCTAAACCAGAGTGGCATCAGACATCTGGGGAGATTCTCCTTAGATCCATGTCTAAGCAGCAGGTTCTAGTTCGCAAGCCAGAATGTGCATTTTGACACAGTGGTGTCACTCTAATGCCCATCTAAAGGAGAAAAACTGAAATCAAGTCCCAACTCCATAAGATGAGCATTTCTAGAAGGATGGGGATCATTGACAGGCATTTAAAAGGTCTCACTGCCCACCCAAAAAATGCCTGTCTGGCCCCGTAAGGTCCACCAAATGCCGCAGTCTGGATGTGCACAAAATAACTGAGCCGCCACACAGCCTTGTAGGTTCAAAACAGGAACTCCTTTATTCTCCGCACTCCTGCGAACGCCAGGCACAGCACAGGGCCTTCTCCCGGGACACACCACACACAACCGGAAATCCCTCTTCATGAAATCCCTCCTCCGGCACTTCCCCAACCAATGCGAACTCCCCAGGAATCCCGGTAAGAACTCCAAAGTAGCATGAGAACTCCAAAGTAGCAGGCCTAGGTGGACAGCAGGTGTCTAATATACAATTGAATACACAGCTTAACATAACCATCATCATCATCTCAATGGCTGGCTGGAGTCACCTCTCAACCACTCTGGCAAAAATGCCATGCATCATCCTGACTCGGCTGTGGCCCTCAACACCCCTTGAAATTCCCTTGGCAGAAGCTTTCTACAGCATAAACCACAGCTACTATAAACCAGAAAAGGAACCAGCATTGACGGAGCATCCTCAACATGACAGACCTTCATATATGTCCTGGTCCCCACAGTCACCCCTTGGCCCAATTCCTGTACAAAAGAAGAAGCTGAGGAGCAGGGAGACTCTCCAGCAGAGCCACAGCTCCATCCGGCTGTGTCTGCCCACTGCATACTCCCTGGACAAGCTCCAGAGCAAGGACAATGAACCACCCACTCCCCCCACCCCCCAGACCCTCTCAGGGTGCTAGACCATGGTCAAAGCTTAAGTTAAAGGTGTCAGAAGGAGACCTTCACTCCCCTCCCTGCCTCCTCCAAGAGAGAATTTTTGGGTAAATCTCACTCACCAAGTCTTAATGCTACATCTCTTCAACAGTACTACATGAGTCTTAAATCAATTTCTCTCTCTCTCCCCCCTCTCGCCCCCCAGCAAAATAAGAGAAAGAAATAGATAAATTCATAGAAACAGGTAAAAATAGAGAATCTACCTCAAAAAGATACTTTTCTATGAAGCTCAAATAAACTACACCACACACATTCATATTACCCAAGATTTACTCAACTTCATTAGTGCCAAGAGCACATCATCTCCCAACCCCTTAGAGATGGGTATTATCCTTCCCATTTTTCAGATGAGAAAGCTGAAGTCAAAAAACGGTAAAACTAACTTGTAAATGTTAAAACTAACTAACTTGACCTACCATTTGCATATGGAAATACAGAATTCAATCTAGCCTTCTCAACTCCGAAGCCCCGCTATTTAACCTATAGAGTCTCCCAGAGAAATTACTTTGCCCCTTATTAGAAAATTTTCATGAGCTGTAAAGAGTCTCAATGCTGGCAGAAAAAAAGGGATGAGGATACCTTATGAACTGGAGTCTGATCCCTAGAACAAATAAAGAAGCTTATAAACTTATTTTCAGATGGATGAATAGAAAATAAACAGAAGCATCCCAGGAAAATGAAGGCAATCAAGACATAAAATCAAGGAGGAAAGCAACAGGCTTAAGGACAGAGTGAAAGGAACAAAAATCACAGGATGCAGCTTTGTGGGTGGCTGAGAAATAATACAATTGTGAAGCTTCACGAATAGAAAACAAGGCCAGCGAGGTGAATCAGAAAGACTAAAACAATGACCCAGGTCAAGTGCGCTGATTGCAAGGAGCGGGTGGGGGCTCACAGGTGCTGCCGGCCTGGACCAGGAGCTCAAGGGCCTGGGATCACTAGGTCCTAGAGAGGAAATGACAGCGGCCCCTGCGCCTATTAAAGGATTAGTCAGAGCGCTGAGGAACACCAGGCATGTTCCCATTTCCCCTCCCTGCAGATGCAAGAGCATTGCCAGGCACTCCTTCTTAATGGAAGGGAGACTCTGTCAATATTGGACAGATCAGACAGAGAATTTTCCTCCGCAGACTGCACCCTAGGCAGCAATCAGGGTGCCAAGAAGACTTCAGGAAGCTGAAATGACCTGCACTCAGGAGACCTGAACTCCAGATGTGGCTGCATCCCTAATGCCCTGGCTGGACAAATCCCTCACCAATTCAAGAGAAGGCCAAAGAGATGGCCTCTAAACGCTATCCTGTGGTAACTGACACTCTTTCCTGTTCACCCCTGCCCTATTCTCATAACCCATGGACTGTGGGAGCCCTCCCACATGCACGCACTCCAATCAGAGAGCAAAAGGAAGGGAGGAACTGAAGATGATAGACGCACTTAAACCTTGACAAGCCTCACAAGAACTAGAAACCCAAAATATAATTAAACTAAGAGTCAATGGATAATTATACCTAGCATTTACTGAGCTACTACTATGTGCCAGATACTGCCTGAAGCAACCTGAAAAGGAGAAGGTAGGTGAAGGAAGTAAACCAAATAGTACAGCCTGTGGTCACGCTGGGATTTGCACCAGAGTCTGAGCGTGGAATCACTCACTATAGGTGAAATGGTAACTATGGAGACAAGACCCCCAACTAATGACAACATGATGCCTCCTTGCTTTTGACTGAAATGATACCAACTCCAGCGGATATGTTCTACAGAATGATGCCAGTTTCCCAGGGGCTTATAACTCCTCTGATCCGATAAACACACAGCTTGAACGAAACCATGCTTCACAGACATGGCTTCCCGATTCTGAAATCTCTCTCCCTGAGCCCACATCCCAAGTCTTTCTCAGAAGTCCAGTTCTCCAGGCAACCATTTACGTGCAGACCCCACCCAACCATCTCCTCATTTACTCAGGAGAGTCAGGGAGGCCCAGAAATGTTGAAGGAGGGCCTCCGAGTCAGACATGTAAGCAGACAGCACCAAGGAGAGGACCTGAGCCTCCCCAATTCCAGTGTCAAGTTTTCATATTTTTTTAAAACAAGATCCATGTTCCATCCCTTATTTCATGTTCTACATTTTATTACAGAAATTTCCTAACACAGGCAGAAGTAGTGAAAAATGAATGCGTCCCCATTCACCCATCATCCAGCTTCACCAACTATCAACTTGTCTCATCTCCACACCCACCTGCTCTCTCTGCCCCCACTCCCACCAGGCTGAAGTGAATCCTGGATATTACATCCCATCAGCCACAACTACTTCCACATACAGCTCTGCGTTAGACAGCTCTCTGTCACTGTAACAAAATATCTACGAAAGTCAACACAGAGAAAAGGTTTATTTGGGCTCACAGTTTTGGATGTTTCAGTCCATGACTGGGTGGCCCCATTGTTTTTGGACCTGTGCCAAGCCGGCACATTTTGGCAGGAGCACACGGAGGAACAAAACTACTCCCTTGTCGCCAAAAAACAAAGAAAACAAGGAGGCGGATGGGGAAGTCTCACAATTTCTTTGAAGGGCATACACCCAATGAATTAAGATCCCCCATAAGTCCAGCTTCTTCAAGTTTCCACCACATTTCAATATCCTATCCCCACCTTTGGGGACCAAGTCTTTAACATATGGGCCTTTGGGGACACTCAGGATCCAAACTGAGCTGGAGCAGTGGCATATGCCTGCAGTCCCAGCTACTCAGGAGACTGGGTTGAGAAGGAGTTCAAGTCCAGCCTGGGCAATATAGCAACATTGCAAAAAATAAAGATCCAAACTACAGTGAGTTCTTAAACAGAGGTTATTTTTAATAAGGATATTTTAAAGCATAATCACAAAAGTATTCTACCTATAAAAATGAGCAATAATTTTAAAACATGAATTATCTCTACTCAAATTTCTTCCTCTTTTTTTTCTTTTAACCGTTTGCTGAATCAGTATCCATATAAAGTCTATATATCACAACTGGTTAATATTCTTCTTAAATTGTTTTTAATCTCTAGGTTCCCTTTTCCATCTGATGCTCTCTTGTCAATTTATTCATTGACAAAATTAGGTCAATTGCCTAAGGATTTTCCACAGTCTGGATACTGCTGAGCTTTATTTTTATCTTCCCACAATGCTCTCTGCATTGTACCTTGCAGAAAGGAACTGTGCTTAGGCTTGTACTCTTTCTTGCTGTGTCTGTCTGTCTGTCTGTCTATCTCTCACACGCGCATACACACCCTTAAAAAACTAAGTAATAGGGGCTGGAGTTGTGGCTCAGTGGTAGAGCACTTGCCTAGCATGGGTGAGGCACTGGGTTCGATCATCAGCACCACATAAAGAAAAATAAATAAAGGTACTGTGTCCATCCACAATTAATATTTTTTTAAAAAAGCAGCAGCAATAAATTCAATTAAATGGACATCTTCTGAGCACCAATAAAGGCAAGATTCATAGTATGCCAAGATGAAAGAAAACGATCTGTAGATAAGAAACACCAAGGGGCACCTAAGTTAGACTTAGAAAAGGATGGTCTTTACCCACATGGAGCGAATGCAGTGCGACATAGAGGACAGCTTGGCAAGGTTAACAAGGTGGGAACACGGAAACATTTCTGGCACATTTAACAACTGACAGCAGCACCAGGGAATAAAAGATTTTGTGGAAAAAAAAAGTACAGTAAGAAAAGGCTGAATCTCTGCTGAGGGATCTGAGAACCATCAAGCATTGTATGACGAGGGGAAGAAGAAGAGATCTGTATTCCAGAGAGTCAGCAGAAACCCTGGAAATGCCCAAAAACCAAATGCCAAATGTTTTCTCTGATTTAAGGATGCTGACTCATAATGGGGTTTGGGGCGGGGGACACAGGAGGATTAGATGAACTCTAGAGAGGGCAAAAAGGAGGGAGGGGACGGGGTATGGGGGTAGGAAAAACGGTGGAATGAGATGGACATCATTACCCTAGGTACATGTATGAAGGCAGGAAGGATGGGACTTTATTTTGTGTCCAACCAGAGATGTTAAAAATTGTGCTCTATATGTAAAATATGAATTGTAATGATTCTGCTGTCATATATAAGAAATTTAAATTAAAAAAAAAATAATAAAGAAACCCTGGAAATGTATTAGAGGTGGGGAAGCCAGTTTGGATTTCGATAATCAAGTTGATGGGGTCCTGAACTAGGCCAATGGGAATGACCAAAGGGAGAAGGAGACGAGTTGCTTTGTCAACTGAGTACCTGGAACCAGAAGGCAGGAAGAGTAAAAGATACGGAAAGCTGATTTTTAGCTGTAAGAGAAAAGAGATGATTTTTCTTGAAGATTAGGTCAAAGTATCCCACAGTACATGGCTTCACTGTGTGTCCTCAAAGCTCACGGGTTGCAAAATGACCCCAATAAAACAGTGTTGGGAGGTGGGGCCTAACAGCAGTAATTAGGTCATGAGGGCCTGACCTCTTCAGTGAATTAACATCACTGTCTCAGGGGGGCACAGTTATCGTGAAAGTGGGCTCGTTATAAAAGTGAATCTGGCCCACTTAGTCTCATCTCGCTTGCCTTTCCTCCTGCTGCCATAGGCTGACATGGCTCAGAGGTCCTCATCAGAGCCCTTGTGTTCTTGGGACTTCCCAGCCCTCAGAATTGTGAGTCAAATAAATTTCTGTTTGTTATAAATTACCCAGTCTCTGGTATTCCAGTATGACAATACAAAGTGAACTAAGAGAGCACCTCAAAAAATAAACACACATTTTGGAAGATGAAATCATCAGATGACAATTTTCACTTTAAACTAAATATGGCAGATCTTGGAGAGCATGAGAACAATCCACTTTTTAAATACAGTCTAAGTCTTATTTTGATTTTCCTGAGGCCTTCTATACTACTGTTATGAGTTTAAGACCAAAATATATTTTCCAGGCAGGAAATGTATGTAGGGATGTGGGTTCAATCCTCAGCTCAGCCAAAAGAAAAAGAAAAAAAAATGTATATTTTCCACTTTAATTCTATTTCAAAAACATAAAAGAAATTCAAGTCTTAAAAAATAGGAGACCACTGCTATTCCCACTATCCTCCAAGACCTCAAGTATCACACTTGCATGGCCTTGTATGAAATCCACATCAAATATAAATATTCCCTAGTATTTCAATCTCAACTGCAAAGAAAAGGTAAGTCTTCCAGATTCATATCTGGATGAAATGTCAGATGGGTTTTCATCACAATTTCTATCTCTAATTTAACCCCAGTTTTGAGTGTGCACACACACCGTGGTCAGGAGCTTAGGGCTATAAATTTCCAAGACACTGACTGACTGACACAGGGCATGAAAGAAGATAGCAAGACACATAATCTCCTTTTATCTAATTAGGAGACCACAGTAGTCTGCCTCCGCACAGCACAAATCCAATTAAAGTGTTTAACAGATACATTCTGTGCTAAGTCCCCTGAAAAACTGAAGCAAACAGAAACCCTACAGTTTAGGTGCCTGAAAAAGTGAGATAATATCACTTCCCCTAAATGTTAACTTTTAAGTAACCAAAACAGCTATTTTATCCTCTGCATTTCAAATTCTCTATCACACTAGCTTTAACAGATGCACAAAGAGTAAATTCCACATGTTTTTAGAACCAGCAGAAGGTTACAACTTAGAAGCGGATTCTTTTAACTTACGAATATTCCAAGCAATCTCTTAAAACGTGACTTCTTTAAAGGACTAGATGAAATCCAAACAGTCATGTCAAGGCGAACATAATGCCTATCTTCTAGGATTAAATCTAGTCCTTAAATTTCCTCTTTCACTTCTATTTTACAAAGGCTTTTGTGGATATATCTTCCCTTTTGTGGATATATTTTCAGAAGGTTTCACCATCATTATAATAAACCACTTCCCTAAGGCCCTGAATCTCTTAACACTTGCCTAATGAAAAATAAATAAATTTTAAACATTTTTTACTTGTTTAAGATGTCTACAAGACACTCCTGTAAAGGAGACAGTTGGGAGATTCAAGATCAAAAGTACCCCCTGTGTGCTATTCTTAGCTGTGTTAGCTGGGCAAACCACTCATCTGTTTTAGCACAACAGCGTGTTATAAGGACTGTCAGGGATGTTACAAGGCCTATCTTTGCTTCTGCAGTTCTCCAACAGAACCTGTGTGTCCCACAACCCAATCCCATTCTGACACCAGCCACCCACAGCGAGAGTCATAGGCTACAGGCACTCAGTTCCACGAGACTGCCTTCTTTCAGATGCCAGTCCCTAAATTATATTCCCTTCTGTCTGACGTGGCTGCAAATTGGGGTTTCCACATAATATCCCTCCAGGCTGAGTAATTCACTAGAATGGCTCACAGAACTCAGGAAAGCACTTTACTTAGTCTGTTGCTTTGTCCTAAAGGATACAACCAGGAACAGAAAAACGTACACCAGGAACAGAAAAACGTATAGCGGGAGGGGTGTGACCAGAGCTTCCAGGCCCTACTAACCCGCGAGCCCTCCAGACCCCGTTGTCCAGAGGCATTATATGGAAGTTCCATCATGTAAGCACGACTGATTAGATCATCAGACTCCTTTCCTCTCCTGAGGTCCTGGCCACTCAGGAAATTCTGAGGATTTCAGCAGCTCTATGCTAGGAACCTAAGGCAAAGACCAAACGTTTACCTTCTGTTATACCACAGACTAAATGTGATGGCAGCTGTTAGTAATGAAGGTGCCTCCCTAGTACCACAGGGCAGTGAAAGTGAGGCTGCCCGACCCCCACCCTCACCCCCAGGACCAAGTTCCATCTAACAGAGATCCAAGAAATGGAATACAATCTAAATAAGAGACAAGGCCATTCTTCTTCATCTCCCTGACCAGCTCCAAGTTCATCCAAAGAGTATAAGGCTCGACCTTTGGAACGATAGCTAAAAAAAAAACTCTTTTTGCCACATGGAGGAGCACAGTGAATAAACACCGGCAGGATAGCCCAGTGCCAAAGCAGTGCTTCTCAAGAGTCTGCGATAAGGTTAGGACAGAATTGAGAAAAGCCTAGATAAGCTAAGTGGCGCACACCTGTAATCCCAGCAACTTGGGAGGCAGAGGATGACAATTTCAAGGCCAGCCTCAACAATTTAATGAGACCTTCAGCCACTTGGTAAGGCTGTTTCAAATTAAAAAATCAAAAGGGCTGGGATGTATCTCAGTGGTAAAGCACCCCTGTGTTCAATCCCAGTACCCAAAAGAAATGAAAGATATCCTGGGCCTATATAGTACTGTCCCTCTTATCCACAGGGAACACAGGGGGGTATCTTCCAAACCCCCAGGGGATGCCCAAAAGTACTGAACTCTCTATATTTTATTTATATATTATTTTTTTCCTATAATATACATACCCGTGATAAAGTCTCACCTTTTCACTTAAAGGAAACACTGTATAGGTTCTCCTTAGCATCTGAATTGCATCATTCCGCTCATACATTGGGGCCATTTTTAAGTAAAATAAGATTATTTGAACAAAAGCAGTGCCATATGGCAACATCAGTCGATGTGATAACAAAAAGGCTACTAAGTGACTAACGAGTGACTAGCATATACAGTGTGGAGGCATTAGATAAAGAGATGATTCACATCCTGGGCAGGACCAAAGGCAACTGCCCACGATTTTTTCTCACCACTCATAACAATATAAAATTTTAAATGTATGCATTGTTTGTTTCTGTAATTTTCCAATTAATATTTTCACATCTTGGAAATAAAACTGCAGGTAGTGATTTCATTTTCCTAAGTTGTTGTCAAAGCTCTGCATAATCAAGCTTCCAAAAAGGAGAACTGGAAAAATGACGATTCAGAGGTGGGAAAGAAACACGAGTTATTTCAAAGCAGATATAACTACTGTGTCTGTCTTTTTAAATTTTGTTTTGCTAATACTTCATTTCTATTATAGTTTATAAAAGTATGGATCTGCATTGGTTTAGAAATTGAGAAAAAATAAAGCTCCTTCCCTCAGCTTATGCAGCACCAGCCTAAAACTCTGGTGAGAAATTGAACCCACACCCTGATCAAACCTAAACTGAACTCCTAATTTCTACTGTCTAGTGTGGTGAGCCAGGAGATCCCCTTTGTTATTCAAGGCTGCTGGAGTTGACACTTAAAACCAAAACTTATCTCTCTGATAGAGGAAATGAATATGAGGCCAAAATAAGGGACAAAGATAGAGGTCAGGTACAGCTCAGGCCAAGGTACAGAGAAATCCAAGCATCACATGTAACTCTTCGTGAAACAGAAGAAACAAAATCCACTCAAAGATGTCTCATCCGGTGGAGGCTTCCCGCAGCCCCACAATCAAATGGCCGAGGACTCCTTGCTTTAAACCCTGCCACCCATCTAAGAAATGGCCACGTTTGAGCCAAACGAATTATCTACAAGCAAATGTCACACGGTGGGTAGTGATTTCATTTTCCTAAGTTGTTGTCAAAGCTCTGCATAATCAAGCTTCCAAAAAGGAGAACTGGAAAAATGACGATTCAGAGGTGGGAAAGAAACATGAGTTATTTCAAAGCAGCAGCTTTGTGTGCACAGAGCTTTCTCCAAAAGGCCTTCGCCGAACACTCTCCAAACTGTGATCATTTCAACTACTGCCTTTCACTGTATTTATGCTAGAATTTGGGTGATTTATTTTTATACTGTTTTACTAGGGTGTATTCCAAAAAGAAAATATTAATGTAGGTCGAAAAACAAAGATAAGAACTAGAAATAGGCAGAGTGAGGAAAGAATGAAGAATGAACTTTGTTAAGAAAAAAATGTTGATAGGTTTTATATGTTTTAGTATCCTAAGCCAGTCCTGAGACAAAATGAGTTTGCTTTGAATGAAAATTCCACTCATAATAGGTGGGATAAGTCATGGGGAGAAATGCCTACCCTAAGTTACCAGTTCAAGATCAGGGAACTTCCAAATCTCCTAGCAAGATGGCACCACCTCACATCAGTGAGATGGGCAAAGTCTTGCAAAGACTTTCTAGCTGGGGCCCAGGGACACTTTTCCCTAGGGTCTGTCTGCAATGTGGAAACTTTCCCTGGTCCCATCTTTATGAGAATTTTGACAATGAATACATAATAAAAGAAGCATTATCCTCTACCATTCAGACGCCAGTCTTACGTGGCTGTGTGGCCTCAACTCCTGACTTTCCATTTATACGTATACTGGCACAGGGACTGCTTAAAATAAGGGCCACTCTTGCTTTTATCTCCCTCAAGCTCTGGTGGCCCCAGACTGAGTCTCAGAGGTCAATATGACCTCAGGTGTGAGGAATTTGAGCTTAGGTAACTATCTTCTACCCACTGGGAAGGAAGAATGAGTCAACTATGTTTAAAGACAGAAGGACTGACCTGCTCTGAGAAGCACGAAGTATCACTTCTACAATATTCAGTAATAAATACGGAACAAACTACAAGAGAGTTCATAACGAGGGGCCTTCTACAAAACAATGGGCCCAGGGCTGGGGTTGTGGCTCAGTGGTGGAGCACTTGCCTAGCACATGTGAGGCCCTGGGTTCAATCCTCAGCAGCACATAAAAATAAATAAATAAAGTAAAGGTATTGTGTCCATCTACAACTAAAAAAAAAAAAAAAAAAAAAAAAAAAAAAATTGCTGCACAATTCAGGAGCCTCAGACTACGAGAAAGGAAGGAGGAAGCATCATTTTCCCTGAAGGGAGATCAGGGAACCAAGAAAAGGCAAAGGGAAGTCCTGGATGGGATCCTAGACCAGAAAAAGAACATTAATGGTACATCACCTGGCACAATTTAAAGACAGTCTATAGATGTTACTATTATACCAATGTTTAATGCCTGTTCAATGATTATGTTAACATTTAGAAAATCTGGGTGAAAAATACAGAAGAATTCCTTGTACTTGTTTTTTTCATTTCTTTTCTTGAAAACCTAAAATCATTTCAAACTAAGAAGTCAAAAATAATTAAAAAAAAAAAAAGTTTTAAAGACAGGGGAGATGTATGGGCTAAAAAATATGAAGCCCACTTAGAGTGTGCAACAAGGTCCAACCAACTGACCATCCAGTCTCCTCGGCAGGACTGCAGAGCTGGCCACGTGAAGACTTCACCAGCTCCTCAGGTCAGGTTCCCTTCCGGCTTCGTGGGTAGGTTTGCCTCGAGAACTCAGGTTGGTGCCCTTCTCAGCTCTCATCTTCACTTTAACATTACCTGGCCTTTTAGTTCACACGAGTCCCTTGTGATGTAGATTAACAAGAACCTAAGTCCCAGTGTCCAGTCACTTAACAGACATGATAAGAGAAGTACTGGCTTTTCCAGGCTATCAGTGCTGAGAGCAGACCCTGGACTGTGGAGGTAAAAGCTATCTGCCCAGTGTGCCCTTGCCAAAGACCATTTGGCAAGACTGGAACACCCATATATTGTTTTCTTCCATGGCTTCTTGCAAAGATAATAGAAGACATCATCAAATAATAAATAAAATAAAACAGTAAAAAACTTAAATCAATGTACAGTCTCCTTGGAAAGCAGAAAACAGTGTAATGGCAAACTCTGAGCCATGTGAAATAAACAGAATGATGAGAAGAACAAGGGTCCACATTGTGCACTTCTAACTGTACTTACTAAAATATAATTTTATTTCTGTTGTTTCTGAAACTAAGCTTAAAAACTAAGGTTGCATAGTCTGAGGTGAGTACCGTTTTGGAAGACCGAATTAGGACCTGTAGCCAAACCGACCCAGAAGAAGCCTAATAAAACTTACATATATCCATGTCTTTCCTCCACGTCTAACCCTTCAACAGTTTCCAATTGCATTTAAAATAAAAGTCAACATCATGGTCATGGCCTGGACACCTAGCTCCTTCCTATCTGCTGTTCCAACACCTCCTCCAGCATCACTACCCCTTGTTCATCACTTCAGCGACTTAATGCAAACTGTGCCCTCTGTCCGGTCTTCCCACCCTCACCCACTGGCCCCTACACAGACACTTCAGTCTAATTTCCACTCTTCAATATTTATTCAGGTTTCATCTTAAGTATCACTCCATCTGCTACCTGGGGGACTAGATGAGTTCCTGTTTTACATTCTCTTGGCATCCTATAATTTATCTTCATGGAACCTACCATTGCTTCTAATTCAAAATTTGTAAGGCACTTGGTCTCCCCTGTTAGAATGGAACATGCCAAGAAGAGAGACTAAGTATGGTTGGCAGACCACAATGCAATGCCTAGTACAGGACTCTGCACTTCATACAGTGGGAGAGCATGGTCTGCCCACATCCTTAGTTGGAAAGGAAGGACGTCAAGCTAAAGGTTGTAAGCACTCAGCAAGAGCTGCTACGGTTGTGTCTAAACGTCTTCCCTTCAAAGGGGCTTGAAATTTACTACTGCTTTCCTTTCACCTGATGTGGGGTGGGGGACCTCAGTCCAGCAAAAGATGCCACGCTGTCATTTTTTTTATGATAATGACTGTAGTTATTACCAATATAAGGACATTCCACCCCTTTTTCAAATATCAAAGATTCTACTAATAACTTTCATGAAAATCAGTTTCAATTGTGGCTAAAATTTCATTTGCTTACGTGAAAAATTTGCTTCTATGAACTACGAACTAATAAAAGCAAGAAAAATCACAGCTATCCCAAGTAGTCCTTGTTCTCATAAGGATGTTTAAATTTTTAATTAAAAGATAAGTTTAAAAATTTTTTTTAAAGATTGAAAGTAAAAAAATAGGAGGCTAAAATACCAATTTGATCTTTCTTTCCGGGGTATGGTTCAGTGGCAGTGAAAATAAATTCTTCTGGACCCAAGCAAAGGAAGAGGAACCAAGGGCTGAGGTGTCTTAAGAGATAACTACAGATTCCTCACCTTGAGAATTCAAGAGTATGTTGGTTCCTTAAGCAGGAAACTAATGTTGGAGAACCTGGCTCTAAAAAATGTCTCCAATGAAATGGCTCCATTCCAGGTATATTCGTTATGTCAGCAATAGAAGCAGCTACATGCAAAGCCCGATGGGTAATTTGAAGATGGGAGAACACAGGCTCCTTATCTTCACAATAGAAGATCAAGAGATACATAACACAGTAGGTGCACATCTGTAATCCCGGCTACTCAGGTTGAAGCAGAAAGATCATCAAGTTCAAGGCCATCCTGGTTCAATGTAGTGAGACCCTGTCTCATAATAAAAAAGGGGCGGGGATGTAGCTGCATGGTAGAGTGTTCCTCTAGCATGGGTGAGACTCGGGGTTTCATCCCCAGCACTGCAACAAAAGAACAAGAAAACTGACGCATATAACAAGCATTGCACATAAAATAAATACAAAAACATATCTGGTACTGTGGTTCCAAGTCAAGGAATCTCATGAAGGCTATGAACCGTCTTAGGGTGAGTACATAAAAGAGAATTTCTTAACTGATCTATGTTTAACCACTCTGCCAGATTAACCAGCACATCCTACACCCTGTATTGAACACAGCAACCGATGTTTGGGCACAACAGCAGCTCACAACCACCAGTAGAAGACTCCACCTGAGCACAGGACTACCCCAACTGTGGTCTGCAGATGGGTGCCAGTCCGCAAACGAGGAGTTGCCAATGAAGGAAATCCAGAAATGGAGGATGGGCATTTGAAAGCACATAGAGCGACTGGACATGGCTGTGACATCCACATGCATATACAGCAGACTTGCATCAGTGACCAATCCAGTCAACTGACCTTGTAAGGTAACCAGAATGTGGCACAGGTATCTCCTCGTCAAGAACCACATGACCATAAGGGATAATTTAAGAGGGTCATCTGTCAGTGTAATTTAAAGTGTTAAAACTGAGAACCATTTCTTACACTGAGAGATGATTTAAATTTAACCATAAATTTAGACATTACTGGAACTGACAGGAAGAATCAAAAATGAATTCTGATGCTACAGCATCACTTGCATCATTCTGGAGAAAAATTAAAAATGAATATCCTGGGCTGGGGCTCATTGGTAGAGCTCTCACATACCACGTGCGAGGCCCTGGGGTCGATCCTTAGCACCACATAAATAGATAAATAAATAAAATAAAGGTACTGTGTCCAACTACAACTAAATAAAAACTATATATATATTTTAAAAATGAATATCCTGAGATTTCTCAAACTGCTTTCTTTAAAAATGTCTTTTATTCCCCCTGACATCAACATCCATTGTAAGATCAGTTCTTCTACCTTGAGTGTTATTAAAACAAAACCAGGCCAGGCGTGGTGGCAGCTCAGGAGGGTGAGGCAGGAGGATTGCAAATACAAAGCCAGCCTCAGGAACTCAGTGAGGCCCTAAGCATCTCAGCAAGACCCAGTCTCAAAATAAAACAAACAGGGCTGGGAATACAGCTAAGTGGATAAATGTCCCTGGGTTCAATCCCAGTTACAAAAAGTAAAAAAATAAATACAACAAAACCATTAACAGTTTAAAATATATTGTAGTTGGGCCCCAAACTAGCTGTCACTAACCCAGCCTACCAGCAGACAGGTTAACATGGAAGAAGTAAATTAATTTGTGACATCAGAAACCTTAAATATTGATATTTATGAAGTTTGTTCAAAGTATACACAGAGGTATACTTTTTATAATTTTTGGTTATAATTGGAAAAAATAGGTAGAGTAATAGAGATTTTTCTGTAAACTGCCTCCATATGCATGCTTTCAAAGAACATATACAGATTTTAAAACACTGTTTTCTTTTATTGGTTCTAACTATACTTACTAAAATATAATTTTATTTCTGTTGTTTCTGAAACTAAGCTTAAAAACTAAGGTTGTATTTTTGTCTTATTTATTTATTTTTATTTATAAAAGTACAGGTCCGTGACAGAATGGAAATAGGAAAGACTCGACCTTTACGACATACAGGTGGAGAACCAAGGATGTGCTCCCACCAATCAAGGTGTGTCCTTCCCTAGGTCAGGGTGTTTATTCCTAATGAGTTTATGTCAGTTGTTCTTTTTTTTTTTTTTTTTTTTTTTTGGGTATAGGTACTAGGGATTGAACCCAGGGCCTTGTGCATGCAAGGCAAGCACGTTACCAACTGAGCTATATCCCCAGCCCTATGTCAGTTGTTCTTGTACATTAATTGTACATAAACACAGTAAATTTTACATAAACATGTAAAATGTGAGTTCAGAAAAATTAATGTTTCTATGTAAATGAAGTTGAATACTTGAATGATTTGGGGAAAATCTAACAAAATTGATGCACTAAATTAACTGTTATTATTTTCAGAGTGCAGCAGAAATGACAAGGGACTGGAATGCAAATAATGGAAATCTAGAAGTATTCTGCAAATGAGATATTTCACAAGTATATTAAAGATATAGCACTTTAGAGCAACCCAAACTGAAATCTTGCAGACCATGCACCTAGGTGTAGATTAGGCTTTGGACTTGTATCAGAAATTACTCGTCACCTATATCAGAAATCAGCAAGTACATGTTTTGAATTTAAAATAAAATGTTTCGGATATGAATATAAAACTTTTTTTTTTTTAACATTTCCCCACCTTAAAAAACCAACCAGACACTGGTTGAGGATCCCAGATAAGATAGCTTGTATTGTAAACATAAAATTCCCTACAGATTATTCAAGAGACTCTGGCCTTCTGGCTCTGTTACTGATATATAAATGGTAGGTGATAAAACAGAGAAATACAATGCATGGTAAGATTCACTCCAACCACAAAAAGAATAAGGAGTCCAGAAAAAGATTCTAACCAAATAAAGAAAATAAACAATTTGGTAAATTGCAAGCTTATGTCTCTTTCTTAGTAACAGTATATTCACTGCTGACTCCTACAGAGAATGTATTTTTTAGCAGTTAACAGCATTAACCAAATTACAACAGAGCCCTCGGGGGTAAGCTCAGCTACAATAGACAGAATGCACCATTTTTCCTGGCAGAGCCCAAAGGTTAGAAAACAAAAAGCAGAATCTCAAAGTATTATATAAAAAGTCCCTTATAAGATACTGCAAGACATTTTCTGTTACAACAAAAAATATTGGTGATGTTAAGCCATAAACCAAACTAATCCAAAGCAAAGGATTTAGTTTAATTCTGAATTTAAGACCTTTTTGTAGCTTATCCACATTAGCCCATTATTTAGGATTAAAGTTTTAATTTAGTGTTAAAAAAATAAGCCAACAAATGAAAAATATAATGGTGTGATGAGGGAAATTAACACACGAAGACTCATTTCACAAAGCATTCTGGGTTGACAAAAACTAAAATCATAGGAAAAAAATGTTTTAAGAATGTTATTAGTAGTTCATTGAAATAATCTGAACAAAGACTTACTTGCAACTGTCACTTGAGAGCATTGGAACTTAGTTGAATTAATATAAAATTTAACTGTCATACTGCACAAATGCAACAGAATGGGAATAACATGCAGTACAATACACACACATTATATATAAGGGCTAAAGATGTATCGCAGCAGTAAAGCACTTCCTAGAATGCATGATGTCCTGGGTTCAATCCCCAGTGGCTAACACACACAAAGAGTAACTATGAAAAGCCCAACTAGGCAGTAGAGGAACATTGGGTGGTGGTTCTGGCTTTGCCAATAATTAGCAACAGGGTCCTATAGAAGTGACTTGCCTTCATTTGCATCCCCTCTGGAGAACTTAAGAAGTCAGTTTAGGTATACACCACAGATGCCCAAAGATTCTCCTGCCCTTTCATTAAAACTCCCGGCTAATACAGAACTGATGTGTTCCCAGGCAGTGAAAGGTGGGATGCACACATGAGATCTAATCCTGTGAACAGATTTAGACCCTCACTGACTCTGCTGATACTTATTCTGGTTATGAAACAAAGAAAAAAAGGCGGGGGGTCATGCAGGCTAGAAAGCAGGGTCAAGGACACCAAAATTTTACAACTCTTAATTGCAAAATGCAATGTTTAATAATATTTTACCTTAAAATAGTTTTTTACCCTAATTTTTTAATTAATAAAAACTTATTTTTAAAAACAGGAAGACTAATCTATACTGAGACCAAGGGGTTCACAGTGGTTATGTGAAGACTGTTTTACTGGCACCTTCATCTGTAGGTACAAAATGTTACATTCTTTGTCTCTGAATGAACACTTGACAATGCAGTGGTGAAGAACACTCACTGGAGCTGTAGCCTGGGGCCAGGTCCCACTTACCAGCTGTCTGCCCTGGCAAGTTCCGTTTCCTCATCTGTAAAATTAGTAGAAGACGGTTTTAACCCTCATGTGTTTGTGGAGAGTTAATATGTACAAAGCACCAAGAACAATGTTGCACACAGAGGGACCTAGGTAAGAAGTTGCTAAACAGCTTCACGATTAACTAAAAATAGATGTTTAATAATATACCAAATGAAGTCATAAATATAAGACCTCCAAAAAACCTCACATAGCAGTACCAACATTAAGTAGTTAAAATATTACAGGTTGAACATCCCTTCCTAAACTGAAGAGTACAGATTTAACCATGATATTCAAAAAAGTATTGAATTTGGTGCAGTTCAGATGTTGGATTTTTGGATTGTGCATGCTCAACTGATAAAGTCTATGCAAATATTCCAAAATAAAAAAAAAACCTTCAAAATATGAAATACTTCTAATCCTAAGCATTTCAGATAAGAGATAATCAACCTGTAGAACAGTAAGGTAATTCCAAGTGTTTTATATAACAGTAACTTCGTTTAACTATTTTCCCAGACTCCAAACCTTCATCAGTCTATTCTAGTGGATTAATCTTCCTAAAGCAATACTGACTTTAATCATTCCCTACCAAGAACCTTTAAAGACTACACAGTCTGCTGGATAAGCTTCAAACCCAACAACTGAGTTCCATCCCCACCCAGATTAAAGTGGGCTTCTTGTAACCTGTATTTTGCAGTGCTTAGAACAGTTGGTAATTCTAAATTTGAGAGAGGATTTGATTAATATCTTTCTCTCCTATGAGAAGAAACCCAGATCTGTGTTTTACCCACCATCCAAGTGCCACCATGTGTCACAATGCATGTGTCACTGCAGATGCCCCAGTGTCAGTGGGATGACTGAATCTTCCATCTTCTCATCCTCCATCAAGGCTCAAACCACTGAATATCTGTAACACTTCAGTTTGTAAAACTCTTTGCACAAATTTTCTCATGTGAGCCTCATAACGACTCTTTGGGGACAGCACAGAAGATGAGAAAACCAAAGCCCTCAAGTTCACTGAGTCACCCAGGTCACATTCTCAGGAAGTGACAAAGAACCAAGTGTGTTAACTTCCAGTCTGGGGCTCCTTCCAGAATATCCTCTTGTCTGTGTCAACTCCAATACCCTAGGGCCTCAGCCTTGCCTTCTATTTTCTAGCTTCTGCAGTTTTTACTGTCCTTTTCTATCCACATATCTCTTTTCTCACTTTTCATTCATTAAACAAATACCTATTAAGGACTGTGACGGCTCAGCAAATCCTCCCCCCTCCTTCGAGGTCCACCACTGGTTTGTGTATGTGCCACTCCCACTGCAGGGACAGTCATTTAATCACTCAACAAAAAGACTTCTATTGGGTGGACATTTATTTGTCATTTCAGTACAAATGTCAACACCTGCTAAGCGCCACGTATGATTTGGATGTGGTTATCTCTAAAGGGATCACATGTCGGAAGCTGGGTTCTCAGGCCATGCAGGGACGTGGCATGGACCTTTAAGAAGTGGGATCTGATGGGAGGCTGTTAGGTCATCAGGGATGCCGCCCCCAGAAGGGAATTAAGGTGGATTTCATGGGATCCTGAGTTGAACAAGAACAAGTTACATTTTTTTCTTCTTTTTTAATTTTTTAAAATTTTTAGTTATACATGATGGTAGAATGTATTTTGACCTATTGTACATACATGGAGTATAATTTCCCACTCTCGTGGTTGTGCATGATGTGGAGTTACACTGTGTATTTGTATATGAACATATACAAATAAGTACAATATACATATACAAATGAATCAGAAAAGCTATGTCCGATTCATTCTGCTGTCTTTCCCATTCCCACCCCCCTTCCTTTACCTTCCATTCCTCCCTGTCCAATCTGGTGAATCTCCACTCCTCCCTCCCTCCCAACCCTTGATTCTGGCTTGGCTTTCTGCTGTGCCAGGGGACCTCTCCCTCACACATGCTACTGCCATGGTGATCTGACGTGAGGTGAGGACCAGAGCAAAGCCAAAGCTGGCACCATACCCTTGAACATCCAGAACTGAGCTAAATTAATTTTTCTTCTTTATAAAATTACCCAACCTCAGATTTTTCTTTATAGACTAATAACAGTGGCATAATGTGTGAGATTTCAATGGAAACTGAACAATTAGGACACTGTACCCAGTGGTCTGAAGCATCTAGAAAAGAATAACAATCTCAATTAACCTCCTTTAAAAAGCAATAAGACTGCTGCCGTTCACACAACTTCAGATGTTCCAAGTACCTCAGTAGAGAAATAAAGCAAGCACTAATACCACCACAATAATATAAATCATATAAATTTATATATCAATTTTTAAAAGAATATACTCAATATTTGTGCCATCATTAAAAAATAAATTCATATAATAACATCCACAGATAAATTATCCCTAGATATGCATCAGGTCTATTAAACTTAACAGTCCTTCTCAGACTTGTTAGCTTAAAGGACACACAATTAAAATGGAAACAAGAGATTTGGAGACCTCATGCCTCTGAATTATCAGCACAAACTCCAAACACATCAGCCATAAACCTGCAATAATCCTCATGAAATATGTGCATCAATTAAATGTTGGTGAGAGAAACCTAATGCAGAATAGCTGCCATATTAACGCTCCCTGAAGATAAATCACTGAAGACTTTAAACAAGTGAAAATCGATTCCGTGAATATTTAGCACAGCTGACTTTCTTTATAATTTCCCACAACAGACACATCATAGCATGAAAAAGAACTAGAAAGGGTTAAGAATGCTGGATCACATTAGAGAATTCACAAGTAAGGAAGACAGCTGCCTGGGACCCTTTCAGAAATGGAAGATTGGAAATGACAATCTTTCAAAGCCTCAGGGAAAGTATACAAAACAGTATCGGACAACAGGTTAACTCGTTACATAATTTAATTGAAACAATACCTACCTAGTCCTGTTTCACCCCTAAATCCCAATGCTGAACGTCTGAGGTCAATCTCATATAGGACAAAAAGGGAAGTTGTGAGAACAAAATTTCTCTTGGAACTGACAGAACGTGGGAAATCATCTGTAGGGTAAGGAATTTCCATCAGTACACAGGAGCCATGGGTTCCCCCCCTCACGCTGCGCGTCAGGATCACAGCCGCTTTTATACACTGCGGTTCCTGTGGTCCTGGAATAAGCCAAGGTACCTCGTAATGGGGTCTTTAGGGGAGAGTTAAACTTCCCCAAATGACCAGACAGACCCAACTTCCAATAGCCCAGATATACCTGCCCAAGGTCTCTGGATCACTCCACCCTGATCATTTTACAAGGGAGTGACCTGTGAGTCCTGCAGAGAAACCAAGGCCATCCCTAGAGGCCTCCCAGGCAAAGCTCCCCATGAACGGAATCTGAAGCTTCCTCACTGCGCAGCTTAATTCCATTTCTTGTTCCCCACCTCTGTGAACTCAAGTGGAGGGGAAGAAATCCTTGAAAGAAAAAGTGCCTGAAGACTTCCAGATCTGGGGGCTTAAACACGGACATGCGCCTGAGGAACTTGCAGATGCTACGGCCTAAAAATGGAGGACTGAGGAACTTCCGGATCCAAGGGCCCAAAGATGGACGTGTACCTGAGGAACTTCCGGATCCGGGGGCCTAAACATGGACGCCTGAGGCACTTCCGGATCCTAGAGCCTAAACATGGATGCCCAAGGAACTTCCGGATCTGGGGGCCTAAACATGGACATGCACCCAAGGAATTTCTGGATCCGGGGGCCTAAACACGGACGCCTAAAGCGCTCTGGATCCAGGGGCTTAAACATGGACACGTGCTTGAGGAACTTCCAGATGCTTCGGCCTAAACATGGACGCCTGAGGCACTTCCGAATCCTAGAGCCTAAACATGGACGCCTGAGGCACTTCCGAATCCTAGAGCCTAAACATGGATGCCTGAGGAACTTCCAGACCAGGGGGCTTAAACATGGACGTGCACCTGAGGAACCTCCGGACCCGGGGGCCTAAACGCGGACACCTGAGGAACTTCCGGATCCTACAGCCTAAACACGAACGTGCATCTGAGGAACTTCCGGATGCTATGACCTAAACATGGATGTGTGCCTGAGGAACTTCCGGATCCGGGCGCTAAACATGGACAGGCACATGTGGAACTTCCGGATCTGGATCCAGGGGCCTAAACATGGATGTCTGAGGAACTTCCGGATCCGGAGGCCTAAACATGGACATGTCCCTGGAACTTCTGGGTCCTTGTGCCTATAAAGGGCAAGGCGTAACTCTCAGAAGGGACGTGGCCCATGAAGGGGAGCTGAGTATGGGGTCTATTGGGGGACAGACTGAGCTGTCGCACCCTGAACTTGAATGTGATGGTGGCCTCACTTCCCAGCCTTCCCCTGGGTGTCACTTCCTCCCCTTCCAGATAGTGCCGGGGAGGAAGTGAGACCAGGCGCAGTGGCCAGGCCCTGAGGAGGGACATCGTCTTTCTCCTCGCTTAGCCAGGTGCCCGGCCTGGCTGGGGACAGGGACATCTTGTGACACTGGCTACCTCCTGCATCCCTGCCCCAGGACCTCAGAGACCACAGGTGGGGACAGTCGTTGACATGATTCTCCCCTGGCCGCTGAGCCTCAGCCCCGGGGTCTGCAGGGAGAGCTGTCTCCCAGAGGATCAGGGGGCCCCTGTGACCTGCTGCTCCTTACCCACTGTCATCCTGGGCAAGCACAGGTCAGGTCATCAGACGCTACTGAGAGTGACTTCTTCTGGATGGGCAGCTGGGACTTTGCCTCTGTCCCCAGGCCTCAGACATGGGAGGGATGATTCCTCCCAGAGACAGAAAATAACCCCACACTGCCCAAGACTTATTTTTAAGCTTTGGATCTGAAATTTTCCTGCTGTCACCTTCTTTGTGAAGCCAGTTTTTCAACAGAGACAATATTCGGGGGGGCGGGGCGGGGGGGGAGAACCAACATAGAGTCCATCAAACCAAGCTGACACATCTATCCTCCAAGAGAAATCTGGATTGGAGGGAGAAGAGCCATTCTCAACTGGCGAAATAGTCAAGTTCCCTTGTCCTTATTTTGTGTAAGCAAAATAAATAATCTGATGTTAACTCATCAAATTATTTTTGATGAGTGCTTGGCTCATAGGAAAACTGATTCTGTTTTATGGAATGAAGTGTTACGTGATTTTAAAATTAAAAATGAAGCCAGTTGGGATTGTTTTTAAAAAAAGAAAAGAAAAAGAAAACGTGCCTTTCATCTCACAAGAAATAATCACATTTGGTCGGGTGAATTCTGAGTTAATAGAAAAGATGTGCTCTTCAATAGGCATCCTCATCAGAAGAGGCGGACATCAGTGTTCAAATTTAATTCTACCATTTACATCAATTTTTTTTCAGATTTATTAAGGTCTTTTTTTATTTTATTGATTGATTATTGATTATAGTTGTAGATGGACAGATTGCCTTTATTTCATTTGTTTATTTCATTTGTTTATTTTTATGTGCTGCTGAGGATCGAACCCAGGGCCTCATGCATGGTAGGCAAGCGTTCTGCCGCTGAGCTACAGTCCTAGGCCCCAGCCCCTAGATTTAATAAGGTTTTATAGAAACAGCATACCTAACACCTCCTTCGATTGTGACACTGCGCAGATATCCACAGTAGTCAGCGTTGGCAGGCACAGGGAACTTTTTTCTAAAGGTTTTCACAAAGACCCGGAGGGAAGTCTAGGAAAACTAAAATTCCAGGGTCGCTTTGTTGCACTCCACTCTTCCAAGTGTCTTTTGTGATCTCTGGCTCCTTTGCCTTGGAAGACTGGGATGACGAGACAAGATGAGACTTGAGTCTGTAGATTGTACTTTACCGTAACTCCTGGTTTTAAGATACATGAAGAAGGACATTGAAACATGGCTAAAATTGTTTCTAGATGTAAATTATCTGCAATGTGTGTGTATATGTGTGTGTGTGTGTGTGTGTGCGCGTGCGCGCGGGTTTGTAACTGTTAGGTCGGTGGTGGCAACTTGGTGGCGACTTAGTGACAACTTAGAACAAAGCAGCCTGCACCAGAAAAGAACATCAATCAGATGCCGGCAGAAATGCCTGTCAATCAGCCAGATCTCCTGACTAACGCCTGTCAATCAGCAGGACCCCCTGGCCAATCCTGGAGTTCAGCCAACTCCCCTGACCAACTTCAAGGGGGCAAGGGACCCTAGAAACACCTTTTCCTGTCCCAAGCCCTCCCCTTCCTGCTGTAAGCCCCATAAAAGTCCAGTCCAGTCGAGCTTCCACGCGGTTTCTCCTCAGACCCTTCTCCTGTCCCCTCTGTGGGTCTGATCAAGTTCCGCCTGGGAGTGATATCTCAATAAAGCCTGTTCAGTGGTCCTTTTAAATCTGCCTCCTTTGGCCTTTGCCTGCCCCGACTGATCTGACAGTAACCTCATTTTCTTTATTCATGTAAGTAAATACTAGATACATTTCCTTTTAGGTCAAATATTTCTTCCCTTATGACTCCATGACTAATCCCCTATAACCCTAATGTTCTCTTACTCATTCCTCAAGAACTTAGTATATCATCCTGTTAGGAGGAAAAGAGCTAAAACTTGCTTTGGAGAGGTCGACATAACATACTTCAGCAGGAAGTTAACTTTACTGGGCAAAGTAAAAGTTCAACAACCCTGAAACTGAAAAGGGGAGGTGAGAAGTACCTGAGCTTCATCTTAAGAAGGTTGTGGAAAGGTTTCCCAAAGGTTTTTCCATTCCTAGCAACCGGCATCTCTGGGATGAACTTGGGACCAGACCCTCAGCAGAGTGGAAGAGCATCAACATGCAGAGCTATCACCATGAACTCCAAGTTCAGGCCAATTAGGCTTCCACTACCACCATCCTATCAAGACTGGCTGTCAAGGTCACCAGTGACCCTCATTTTGCCAATACCAACAGTCAACCTGAATCCTTACCATACTGGACATCTGTCTTAAAATACATTCACTGCAGGCTTTAGAAGAGCCCCCCCCCCACCTTGAGTTTTCTTTCTACCTCAGTGACTCCCCCTTCTCAGGTCTTCCTAAGGACCTTGGAGATTCCCTCTTATCTTCCCCAACCTCTAGACTAAGTTGCGCCATTGAGCTCAGTTCTCAACACTGGTTAATTATTAATTAATCTCAACACAGACACACACAAAAAGGAAAGATATCTCGTGTCAATCAGAAGAATCAGTATTGTTAAAATGACCATACTAGCTGGCCACGGTGGTGCACACCTGTCATTCCAGCTATTTGAGAGGCTGTGACAGGAGGATCCAAAGTTCCAGGGTAGCCTGGGCAACTTAATGAGACCTTGTCTCAAAATAAAAATTTAAAAAGAGCTGGGGATTTGGCTCAGTGATAAAATGTTTGCATAGCATGTGGAAGGCCCTGGTTTCATTCTCTAGTACCAAAAAAAAAAAAAGAAAGAAAAACACAAAACAAAAGGAATGACTATACTACCCAAAGCAATCTATGGATTCAATTCAATTGCCATGAAAATACCAAGGATTTTCTTCACAAAAATAGTAAAAAAAAAAAAAAAAAAAAAATCCTAAGATTCATATGGAACTACAAAAGATCCAGAATAGCCTAAGCAGTCCTGAGCATGAAGAAAAACACTGGTGGCATTACAATCCCTCACTTCAAAACATACAAAGCTAGAATAACTAAAACAGCATGACACTGGCATAAAAACAGACACTTTGACCAGCGGACCAGAATAGGGAAGCCAGAAATTAATCCACGTCCATACTTTCAAGTAGATTTTTGATAAAGACACTAACAACATACAATGGAGAAAAGACAGGGTCTTCAATAAAGGGTGCTGGCAACACTGGATATTCATATGCAGAAGAATGAAACTAGATCCTGTCCTCTCACTGTATACAAAATCAACACAAAATGGGTCAGAGATCTCAATGTGAAACCTGAAACTGAAATTACTGCAGGGGAAACACTTCCAAGACATTGGTGCAGGCGATGATTTCTCAGATGGGACCCCTAAGGAGCAGGCAACAATAGTGAAAAGAGTCAAATGGGATTTCATCAGACTAAGAAGTTCCTGCACAGCAAATGAAATAACCAAAAGAATTAAGAGACAACCTACATGATGGAAGAATACATTTGCAAACTATCATCCAACATGGGGCTGATATCCAAAATACATAAGGAACTTGAAAAGCTATACACCAAAAAAATAAAATAAAATAAAATTTCCTAATTTTAAAAAAACAGGCTAAAGAACAGACAACTTTCAAAAGAAGACACATCAATGGTCAACAAGCACATGAAAAAAAAATGAAAACTTTCACCAATTATCAAAGAAACGCAAGTCAAAACCACAAGGAGATGTCATCTCGCCCCAAAAGACAAAAAACAACAAATGCCAGTGAGGACACAGAGAAAGGGGGCCTCTTACACACTGTGGGTGGGAATGTCGATGAAAACAAGAGATGGCGCCAAAAACTAAATATACAACTACCAGATGACCCTGCAATCCCACTACTGGATACATATTCAAAGGAGATGAAATCATTATACCAAAAAGATTCTTGCCCTCCCATGTTTACTGCGGCACTATTCAGCCTAGCTAAATGCAAAATCCACCCAGAGGCCCTTCAGTGGATGAATGCACAAAGAAAATGTGGTATATTCACACAATGGAACATTATTCAGCCAGAAAAAGAACAAAATCCTGCCTTTTGCGGTAACATGGATGGAACTGGAGATCACTGTTAAGTGAGAGAAGACAGATACAGAAAGGCAATATCAAGGTTCTCACTCATCTGTGGGGACAGTACATCAATCCCGTAGTAAAACAGAATGGAACCGTGGTCACTAGAGATGGGGAAGGGCAGGGGGTGAGGGATGGGGTGAAGTTCTCTAAGGAGCACCAAAACACAACGGAGGAATCGCTTCCGGTTTGTCCTTAGCCCAATAGGATAACTGTCAGTTAAAAGAGCCTGTGATACACTTCAAGATGACCAGACAGGAGGAGTATGAAATTCCCAACTCATAAAGACAATTAATGGCTAAAGAGATGGAAATGCTTATTATCCTTATTTTGTTATTACACACTGTAGATGTTTATGAATTATCATAATGTACTGATGAGGATGTACAAGTATTATGTCTTAATAAAAAGTTCACACACACACACACACACACACACACACACACACACACACACACACTAGTTTCCTACTTGCTGTGGGTTGAACTGAATCCCCCCAAAATTCATATAGTGAAGTCTTAACCCCTCAGAATATGACCTTTTTCAGAAATGGGGTTTTACAGACGTAATTAGTTAAGATGAATCATTTGGGTGGATCCTAACCCAGTCTGACTAATTTCCTGATAAATGGGGAGATCTGGACACAGGCCCACAGGTAGGGAGAACATCAGATGGAGATGAAGGCAGAGACCTACAAGCCAAGCCGCACCAATTACTCCAGCAGCCAGGACAGGAGAACAGAGTCTCTCAGTCATCAGAAGGAACCAATCTTTGGATTTCCGGTCCCTGGAACTGCACAACAAGCTTCTGTTGTGTAAGCGACCCTACCAGCAGCCTGGAAAATTTATATACTACCTTATAAAGAATAAAAGGCAACACTGCTTTGCCTTTTATCCTCATAGTTTATCATATTTTTCTCTTTATGGGCTGTGTCTTACGTTCAACTTCACTTAAATTATTATTATTTTTTTTCTTTCTTAGAGAATTGTCTTTCAGTTTATTCCAATACTTTGCATTCAGCTCTGGAAAGTGATTTAAAATATATATATTTCCATGCCATATAGTTGGCTGCATATTTAGATCCAAATGAAACAGATCCCTATGTGGTCACAGTACCTCACACCAATCCAATCAAGAATGTATGATGTCTAGCTCTAAAGCAACAATGCTGAGGCTGGGGGATTGTGTATGTTGGGTTTCTAGAATCACTTTCATCTCTTTTTGTATCCTGCATGATGAGATTCTAAGAGAAAAATGTAAAGTCATGTTTGACACCAAAAACAACAACAGAATCATCCCCAAACTAGAGCTATTTTTGCCTTACTGATCTGTAACCACTCCACAAATACTCTAAGACAAATGGATTCAGAACACCGCCTATGTGTTTACAGCACAGGAATGTCTTACATAGATGTACCCAAAATGTTTTATAACCATAAATATGAATCAGAGTCTTCCCAGGCGGACCTATCTCATTTCATCAGGCTTCTGAAGTTACATCTTTCACTAAATCAGCCTCCGGGCACAAATGCAATAAGGTTACATTAATTAAAATGCATAAAGCCATCCAGGAATGGCAAGGAGTATTCAACATTTTTTTTTTCAAGAGAAGAAATTGAACTAAAAATAGTAATTGTTATTTTGCCAGAGTAAAAAGATTGGTCTTACCTACTGCCTGAAGCTACAATTCTCCCAGACTTTCTCAGAGGCAGGATAATAATTAGTATGTTATTCACTTGCCTGGTATGCATCTAACTTTGCAGGGCTGTGTGTGCATGCTCACTCTGCACCCACGTGCTTCAGTTCTCTGATACCAGTTTGCCATTAAGCAAACTCCAAGAAGTTCCCAAGTAGAATGTGTTAACCCTTCCGTGACACCAACAATGAAGACTTCAGTAATTCTAAAGAGACCCCCATTATTATCACTGTTGAAATTCAGACCTCCACTTCATTTGGAAATGAATTACTGCTGACCCTAAATAAACCACCATCTTACTATTATTATTAACCAGAATTGCCTTAGGGCTGACATGATCTCCCTGGGTCACAGAACCCCATCAGGTAGGTACTGACTGAGAAACATACACACATCCATTGGGGGGATGATGAAGATAGCACTGTGGCCAGAACTGGACTCCAAATCCCATGCATGTGATGGCATCCTGTAGTTCCTTGAGACTTACAAATGTAAACAAATGCTTAAAGTACACAGAAATGAAGAAGCCCATTTTACCACGAAAACTCACAGCCTCTGCACATGCCAAAGAATCACGGGTATCATCAATGTGAGAGCACCGTTTTATATTTTGCCTTTTCGCTAAAGATTATTTCAAGAATTTAACATCCAAATAGCCACAGCATAGAAATGAAATCAGGTCAGAGATGTGCTTCAACTAGAATCTTTCCCGGGTGAAGTGCAGATGTGATAATACAAAACAAATCTCAGGTAATAACGAGCATCAGTTCATCACTTTCCAAATCTACAAATGTAACACCTATCAAAATGGCGGGATTTGAGGTGATTTTCTAAAATTACTTTTTCATACTGTTACATTTTGTTGTGCTTTCTACTAAAACCCATACCATTCTAATAACATGAAAAAAGATAACATGGATCTTTTGAGAGAAACAAATAAGAGGGACGTGCAATTGTACAAACAGGCTACTATTACTTACAAAATATATATATCCAAATGACTCATCCAAGTTCAGAGCCTACATACTTTAAACCATACACAGATAGAATATAACTGAATTTAACAACCACGCACTAGAGGTCAAAATAGGTTTTATGTCTCTCACATCCAAAGAATGAGACCCACAGACAACGGAGGGTAAGAGTGGAGCTCCCACAAGAGACAGGGGTCCTACAAGAGTTGCCACTTAAAAGCTACTGTCTGGGGTTTGTATGATGTTGCTGGCTGGTGACTTTCAGGGAAGGGGGTTTCTGTATCCAATCAGAGAGAAACACTCGGTGATTATGCACCCCACCACCACCCAATCAGGATATTGATCATATGCTATTCACACTCTGATCACATGGTTGATCATATGCTGGTCACATGATTCATCATGTGTCACTTCTCTTCAGGGACAGGCTCAGGCACATGCCTTCAAGCACCAATGAAGTTACTGATCACAGGTGCACAGAATCTGCCCCTTATTGAGGTCCCGCACCAGCTGCCTATCACGTCTCAGGCTCCTGCTCTCAGTATGAGCCAAGCCATCAGGTACCATCCATGTCACTCTGAACAAGTTATTCAGTCCCTCAGAGATCCCCATCTCCTCACTTGCAAAAAGAGAATACTGTAATAGTACCTATTTAACGTGGTCACTGTAGGAATCAACAGAAAAACATACGCATTTATACATTCCTGTACACATTCATAAACTGCAAGGTGTCATCCAAGAGTTAAGAGATTATTAACAATCAATATTTTTTAAATCTAAACAGAAAGATCCTTAAGTAGATAATACTCTCATTCATTTTTATGACATGAAATCATCTGTTTGCATCTTCGCTTCTTTTATATCCAAATCCTATAGCAAAGGCAGAATACAAATGGATCTTTATGTTTGTATATGTGAACATTTCTAAATGATATCCCCCACAGAGTAAAAGCCATACTCTTTAATTCCTTTCAATATATATTCATGCAAAGGAGTTTAGACTTTACATTACAGCCAGTTTTAAATTAGAGTCCCATTCAATTCATAGTAAAGTGACTTTAGTAAATTAGGATAGGAGCTTTTAAGTACATAGCTTTATATTTTAGGGGAATATTCAGAGGCTCACTTGTAGAAATTTCTAGAAAATCTAGAGACAGAAAAACCAATTACAGCCAATTAGCAAGCTTCGTCATCATCAAAGTTGAGGGAGAAAAAATAAAAAGACATCTGGGGAAGGAAAAAAGAGAAAACAGATTCTAGACCCATTTCAGAAGATTGGCCATTCCTGTTACAATCTACCCAGGTGAAGTCAAAGAAAAGAACCTTAAAGAGCTGAAGGTCTCCAGAATGTTTGTATTCCCCCAAATTTATGTTGAAACATGAACCCTCAATGCAACAGTAATAGGAGGTGGGGCTGTGGGGGTGATGAGGTCATGAGAGTGAAGCCCTCATGAATAGGATTAGTGTCTTTATGGAAAAATATCCGAGCCAGGTGCAGTGGCACACGCCTGTAATCCCAGTGACTCGGGAGGCTGATGCAGGAGGATCAAGAGTTCAAAGCCAGTCTCAGCAAAAGTGAGGAGCTAAGCAACTCAGTGAGACCCTGTCTCTAAAATAGAAAGCAGGGCTGGGGATGTGGCTCAGTGGCCAAGTGCCCTGAGTTCAATCCCCGGTGCCCGCTTCCCCCCCAAAAAATTCTGAGAGCACTTTTTGCCACAGGAAGACACAGCAAGAAGATAGAAGATGGCCATCCATGAACCAGAAACCAGTGTCACAATCTGCCACAATCTTGAGAAGCAAGTGTTACCACCCAGTGACTATGTCACCCAGGCTTTGGGATTTTGCCTCCAGAAGACTAAACAGGTTACTGGCTGAGGAACCGGGCTTAAACTTAAAAACAACAAACAACAACAACAACAACAACAACAAAAACCTACTTGAGCTCTAGTCTCAAGTCTAACTACATTATAAACTAAAGCCGTTTAACATCAATATTCTTTTCTGGATAGCCAGAGCATATCATTTAAATGATCTTTTTTTTTGTCCACCAACTATCTTAACAGAAGAAACAGAAGTCACTACACACTCATGACAGACCCTCTCAGGCTGTCCCAGGTCTTCTCCCACAAGGCTCACAGCAACCTTTTAAGGTCAGAATTACTGTCTCCTGTCTGTAGATGATGCCAGCTGAGGTGCACGAAGATTAGGTGGCCGGTCCCTGGTCACAGTTAACAGCAGGGCTAGGATTTGCAGTGAGTTCTCCCCTGGACCATAAGCTCTCCAGATGTAAACCCCAGACTCTCCCAGGGCTATTTCCACCAGCCAGCTTCACGGGCTCCTTGCGGAGGCTGCTGGTCTCTGCATCGTTACTTCTGCTGGTCTCCTAGGACCCGGCTGGTTGTAGGACTGCTGCTGCATAGAGCCCAGCTTAAGGCAGGGTGCAGGAATATGAAGAGGGAGGGAGCCAGAGAGAGCACGACCCAGGCGTGCACATGAAGGTGCAGGTATCTGTGTGTGATGGGTGACAGAGCGACACAAATAAAAACAGGAGAACTAACTAACTATAAGGGGAGCAAAGGGAAAGCCACAACATGAGAGCACTGTACACATTTCTTTTCTGATGGGCATCAGATACGAGAGTGTCTAGTACGTTAGTTCCTACTTTGGGGATATTTGTATATTTGAAATATTTTGCTGAGAGAAATACGTAGATGGACAGATCCCACCACAGATGTGTAAATAAACACATCTGAAAGGTTATCCAAACAGCTGACTGTTAACCATGAGATCCCTAAGGAGCAGGGAGAGAGAAGGGGGCCTTTGTACTGAATGCAAAAACAATTCTATACATTGGGAAATAAATAAAAGAAAACCTAAGATACTCTCATAAGTTTTCAGTGGTAATTACTACAGTTTAATGAAAAGATACGATTTACTTGTAGATCTGACCCTGCTGACCACATCTTTGCCTTGAAATACATCTTCGCTTGGTTTCGAAGACATTTTGCACCCACCCCAGTGGCCGTAGTGGCTCAAGTCTCCTTCACTAGCTCTTCTTCATCTCCCCCATCAACCCCGGCAGGACTCTTGGGTGGGGTCTCCACCTTCTTCCTCCTATGGAGAGCACCGTGCTCCTGAACCGAGAGCCCCGACTCAGTCCCTCTCTACTGAGCTCCAGACCCACAGACCAACCAGACGGTCAGCATCTCGAGTGTTGAGGTCTAAGGCCGAACTCCCCCTCGATCCATCTCAACTCAGCAGCCTCCCACTTCACCTGTTTGACTGAAATCCTCGGGATCCTCCTTGGCTCTTCCCCACCACACTCCACATCCATCAACAAATCCCGTGGGCTCCACTCTGAAAATATACTCTGCACCCATCCCATCCTCCCACACCCACGGCTACCACCCTTGCCCACGTCCCCTCATCTCTCAAGTCTTCAATGGTCTCCCTGCTGCCCGCACCCTCTTCTCACGACAGCAGCCAAGTGACCCTTGTGAATGTACATCTGTCACCCTTGGATGGAACCCTCTGATGGCTTCTTAATTTAGGTCCAAGCCAAGGCGTCTCAGTGGCCTCACCAGCCCTGCCCGCTGTGTGGCCACCTTCCCCGGCCCTTCTACCTTTCTGAGCAGGCTCCATCTACTTACTCCTCTTTCCCTCTCTCACCCCATGGAATGAGATCCTCCAGCTCCTCCGCTACCTCTGCCTGAAGCACCAGCCCTGGAACCCCAGAGTCCTCCTCCCTCACCTCCTACAACTCCTGTCTCAAACATCACCTTCTCAGTGAAGCCTGCTCCAACCCCTTCCCCATTTAAAATAGGTCCCCTCTTCCCAGCCCACCTGCCCCACCAATCCCACCCCATTTCTCTGCCCAGTACTCCATTCATGGGACTTCATACTATCAATCATGCAAACTGTACAAAAACTCAGATCTTGACTGTTGGCACCTACGTGGCCCTCAGGAAATAAATACTGGATGGATAAGTGGATAACCTCTGTCCAGCCACTTCTGATCACCAACTCATTGGGAAAAAAACAAACCATGGGGTCGATGGGGCTCAGTTGTAGAGCACTTGCCTAGCACGTGTGAGGCCCTAGGTTCAATCCCCAGCACTAGGAAGAAAACAAAAACAAAAGTAATTCATGATCATCATCATGTTGCACTGAACTTCCCAGAACAATTTCTAATTAAGCACGTCCCCAAAAGCCTCACGCTGGCTGGAGCTGCCCTGCGATGAAGAAAGAACCTTTTCTTTTTCCTTTCTGCAAGTTTGAGAAGACCCAGAAGGCTCTGTTCCAAGTGTTAACAAGTATTTTCTTCAAATGTTGAAATTTCTAGTAATGCTTGCTTTGGTTTTTTTTTGTTTTTTGTTTTTTTTTTTTTTTTTTTGGGGGGGGGTTGCTCTGAATCTAGTCATCAAGAAAATATTCTCCTTTCATAACCAAAAAAAAAAAAAATACAATAGTAAGTGACCCCCTTCCCTTCAAAAATAAAAAGAGGTGGGACTGTGGCTGAAATCAGCATTTGCAATCAATATTCTGAAATGCATGGCCCGAGAAATCCTGAGGCCACACACCTCCCTGCCCCTCTGAACACAGCTGGCCCGGTGGCACCAGGCGTGACTTTAATTCTTAATTACGTGAGTTCAGAACATAGACTGATGAAACTGGATAATGTGGAGATGATTAACAACAAACCAAAGCCATCTTTAATTGATCACTTAGAAATACAGGTGGTTCGCCAGATTTAAAAACAACAGCATGTTGGCACAACATGCTGGCTTATTTTTTTTATTTTGCCTAATCAGCAATCTGTACACAGCTTGGTGCCAATGCTGGGCCCATTTTAATACTTCTTCCCTCTATTTAAACAATGTGCACTGTGTTGTTGTTTTCCCCACCTCCTATTACCAACGTTCAAACAGTGAAAGAGTGGAAAAACTGAGGGTGTCGCTCTTATCCAAGATCTCAAGAACCACGGACCAAGAAAACTGGGTGGGGCTCCAAACCCCTGTCTTCTAACAGTAAATACAAGAGGAATAACATTAAATAATGTCAATATTTTTTTTGAGCAGTTACTTTGACCAAGTACTCATCTACCCACTTCAAGTTAGTTTAATCTAACTTGAAAGCCTATTATTCCTACTTAAAAGATGAAAATGCTGAGGTAGAGGGAGATCAAGAGAGTAACTGAAAGTCACACAGCAGTAAGCGGCAGGATTTAAACCCAAGACCTGTTCCCTTGTACCACTGTAGTCTCTGCTAAGTATCATTTGTAATTTTTTTGCTCATATGACATGTCACTAAAGCATAAATAAATAAACCTCTGTTGATTCTTCTATGCATTGGATGCGGAAAGGATCTGATTCATGCCTGATTTCTCCATGTTTGATAAATACCAAAAGAGGAAGCCAGTTGATATACCAAAAAATTCAAAGTGAAATACGTGCAATCTGCTTACAAACTTATGCTGCTGACTTATCCTGTGCTGCCATCTCTTCCACTAAGGCAACGCCTCTGAATTTTAACCGATGAACAATAACTGAATAATATTCTATAACAGGAACCTATAATCATTGATATTTAATTTTTAGAACTCTTACTAAAAGTGTCCATTTTTTTTTGAAAGCTGATGATCTACAGCTAACAGTTGAAGATGACATGTAACCTTTAAATTTTTGTTTATTTTGTTCATTGAGGGCATCTTATCTGTAGGTACTCCATACCTGGAAAAGAACCCTGTGTGTTTTCATCTTGCTTCTTCATGGTCCATGATGTCGCTGCAGTGACCAGTACAATAAAACCGAACTGACAGGGTAGGATTGTTCTGCCATTTTTCAAATCTGGGGCTCATCGTTCCACCAACCTTTCCAGCTCTGTGACCATCAGCGATTTCTTATTCACCCATGCACCTCCACTTCATCAAGACACTGCCCATGAGCACCTGTCATTGTCCCCTTCTCACTATCGATGCTCTTGAGAGGTCGGCCAGGACACTGATGCACAACACCATGGCAGTATGGAAGGAGTAACAGCTGTCACGTTTCTGTTAACCTGACAAACATTATCCTTCAAGGGAAAAGATAAATGAAGCGCATAATTATTCAAATAAATGGGTGTGATTCAAATGTCTCCTAATGCCAGATTCTCTGTGCTTGCAGAGGTCCAAGCTGTACATTTCTGTGTATTAGCCGCACTTTATCCATCTGTGAATCACATTTACCATGAACTGGCAGATAGTTCTCTCTACGCCAGGGAGGCATCCAGAAATTCCTACAACAGGCTAAATCATACCTTGACCCTTTCAAACAGATTGGGGGAAATTCTTTGGCATGAATAACTGTTAACCAACCCACCAGTCAAAAAGTATCTTTGTACCAGGTGCAGTGGCACACACCTGTAATCCTAAGGGCTCAGGAGGCTGAGGCAGGAGGATCATGAGTTTAAAGCCAGCCTCAGCAACTTACCAAGGCCCTAAGCAATTTAAGGAAACCCTATCACTAAATGAAATATTTTAAAGGGCTGGGGATGTGACTCAGTGGTTAAGGCCCCTGGGTTCAATCCATGTTACCAAAAAAAGAAAAAACAAAAAGGTATCTTTGCAATGACCTTGTGGCCTGCAACTGAGTGAATCCAGGACACGAGCACCACCATGATGCTGAGGAGCACCGCCCAAGCTCCTGAACTCACATTCCAGATGAAAGCACAGCACTGAAGTCCAGGCACACCACAGGACAAGCTGGACAAAGCTGACATTGTGGATTGGTGATATTTCCTAAAATCAAATTCCTGGCCTGAAATTTGATCTCCTTTCTTGTATTTCATTAATTATCCTAACTCAAACAGAAACCTAAGGACTAAAGGTTATTCCAAAGCACAGTTCAATCATTTTGGAAGAAACGAAAGGACGTTTTTTTGTTTTTTTTTTTTTAAATAAACTTACCTCTAGAAAAAGTCCACAGTTAACATGGAACAATTTAGCAAGTAAAATTCTATCTTATCAGTATTCTACAATAAAACGCAATTTTCAGACTAATATCTTTACAGCACATTTTGAGTCTGCCACTTGTTCTCCCCTGGTTGCTGGAGAGTAGCCTGTATAATTGTACTGAGCACATCTCAGGACAGAATACACGGTGATTACAGAAACACCTGATTTGTTCCAAAAGAAAACATCACAACCCTAGATACACTCTTTAAAAGGACTTATCACCCTACAGGAAGAGCATAGAGATTCTGTTTAAAAAAGCAACCAGAAAAAAAAAAAAAATGCAAAGCAGCAACAATTACAACCAAATACAGTTAGCGCTCCCAACATGATCTTTCTCACAATGATTGGCCCTCACACACTCTGCCGTGATGGGGGATTTCTGATTCTGCAGTCTAGTAGCTTTTGTGTCATAGGAAAACATCCTCTGTGTGTGTGTGTGTGCGCGCGCGCGCGTGTGTGCACCCATGTGTGCACACCTCACACTGAGTGCTTCCCCATAACCTTCCTCCAGTCCAGCACCACCACGTACTCCAGACACAAGCCCATGGGCAACCCTGGTGAGCCTCTACTTCTCCATCTGCATTTGAAAATTAGATTGCATCCACCTCATAGTGGGACTAGGCCAATTGAACAATCCATGCAGGGTATGCGTCACAGTGACAGCTTATCACGGTAAGTACTCAGCTAACATTAAGTTTCATGCTTCCTACCAGATCCTGTTACAGGTGAGAAAAAGATCTTGTTTAGGGATTGTGCTGATCAAATGTGACTCAGGATCAAACCAAATCCTATCAAACTATAATGTGCGGTGGCAAAACACACAGAGCAACTGTCATCCACATCCTCTGAAGATAATAGGAGGGCAACAATCAGAACTAAAACCACACAGTTGAATACAAAGCATATTTCAAACCTCTCTCCAACAGCCCTTTCTTAAACGGCTACCTTTTTAAATACTTAAATTCGAAATAATATCCAAGTTTTTGATAAAGGACCGCTCTCTGTAGCACAATAACAAATGAACTAATTGGGAAGGCTTGCTCAGCCGAATGACCACTCCCACAATAGGAAATACAGACAGGAACTAAACATCTTGATCGCTACTCTCTGGTGAGCACTTTCCTACTGCCTCATTGCGCCCTCCCAGTGGCATCCTAGGATCCCTAGAGATGTTTTACAGGTGGAGAAACTATGACTCAGGAAGAAAGCCTTGGGACTGTCACCAACATTCGCCTGTCCCAGAGGAACAAGATTCAGAACAACATGGACAAAGGGTTAGGCCACCTAGTCACTCGGCTTTGAGGATACAATCCACGGCATAAAGGGGAAAGGTGTCACAGTGTTTGAGGACATCCCAATGAAGATTTGTTTTCACCAAACTAATTCTTCCCCATAGAAGAAGTGAGCAGCATACACAGCCACAACATGCCCCACGGAGGTCACACCCAATTCACAATTTCAAAATAGTTTGGATGAACGTTAGTTTTGTGCAAAAGAAAGGTTAAAGACAGAACTTGGTGTCACATTCATGAATGGCACCTATCCCTTCCCTAGTTCCTGGGCTCTGTGCCCTCCCCAAAGGGAGCTACAGGCCAGCAGCAGATTGCCCTGGAGCTAGAACATGCTCCAGGGGCCTCTGTCCAGGGCATATTAAATCTCCCTTGGAAGTATAACTGTCTTACCCAATTTTTAAGCATACAATTCAATGGTACTGAGTTCATCCACACTGCTGTACAAGTGTCACAACTATCTACCTCCTGGTTTTGCCTTCCCCAAATGAAATGAAAACCTGTGCCCATTCACCAGTCACTCACTATCACCCCCAGCAACTGCACTCTACTTGGTCTCTATGAATCTGACTACTCTTAGCTACTGCATGTAAGGGAGTCATACTGCATCTGAACCCCTGGGACAGGCTTATTTCATTTAGCATAATGCCAGCTCTCTCTTATTCCCAATTAGTCTCCTTGAAGAAATACAATCCTAAATGTACATCCTTTAGATGAAATAAAAATGAATGAACAGAATGACCTTTTTCTCTTCTTACTCATTGCTCAAAGGATATAAAAGCACAAAGGAAACTTAGGAAGAAGAGAAAGTCGATAAAATCATCTATAATCCCACCAAGGAACCATGGCTATTTCCATATCTATCCAGTCTCTCCTAATCTTTGGCTTTATGCAAATAAACAGTTCACAAATATATAACATTATAACATTCACCCTGTTAACATCATATCACATTCTTTTTGTGGGGAGGAAGTACCAGGGGTTGAACTCAGGGGCACTGGACCACTGAGCCACATTCCCAGTCCTATTTTGTCTTTTATTTAGAGACAGGATCTCACATCATTGCTTAGAATTGAAGTTGCTGAGGCTAGCTTTGAACTCGAGATCCTCCTGCCTCAGCCTTCTGAGCCACTGGGATCACAGTCATGTGGCACCGTGCCCAGCTATATCACATTCTTTTAATTACCTACCAAAATGATAAATCACCGAGCATTCCAAAAATGAATTTTTCAGACCAACAATAAGTAAAAAATAAAATGAGCCTTAATGAACACCTGTTCCCACCAAGTTCTCCTGTTACACAAATAGTTAAAACTGCTTTTTAGTTTCACTCTGAGAGAAGGAAACTGCTCTTGGCAAGAAGGCACTGTACTGTTTAATAGTTGGTACTGTGGGATAAAGGCAACACCTTCACAAATGTTCACACGAAAATAAATGTTAAACAGAAACTTATATAAATTTCAAGTGTTGACATCCATCCCACTATTCTCTCTCTCAATGGAAAACAACAGAACAGCATCTAATGAAAACCCTGTTTTCTTTACTGAAGTAAAAATAATGCCACAAATCAACATTCTAATTAGTCTTTTTTTTTAAAACTGGTTTTTCTTGCAATCCACATCTCAATACCAAGATGAGAAAAAGGAGAAAAATTCAATAAAACTCCACATTTTATTTTTGTTTCTTATTTCTACTTGCAGCTCATAAAATAACAGCAGGGTCTAGAGCTAGTAAAGGAAAATGATTCAAACTGAAATAAAATTCAAGCCAGCAGGAGATGACTTTGATCAGGAGACAATGATATGTAAGTCGATGGAATGCAAGACTTCCTTTATTTATTTTAGTTGAAATAACCTCAAGCCCTGGGGGAAAAAAAAAAAAAAACAGACATTTTTAGAAAATGACACTGACCCAATCGCTAAGTTGCAGAGATATGAGCTGTGGGTGTTAATTCTGTGTGCCGCTACTCATATATTTTCTGCTCAAATGACTGGAATATCCTGAATATGAAGACAGGAGGTTTTTCCCTCGAAACCTTGGGACATGGAGACCTTGTCCGTAGTGATGGTATCCCGTGTGTTCACTGTTCATGCTAGATTTCCTGTCTCTTTAGGAGAACAGAAACACCAAGATAACAGAGTACCTCAACAGGGGGACCCAAGACCACACAGCTCCATACTCAAAGTCAACATTGCAAGAATGAGAGGAACCTCCAAGGACTAAAGTCCTGAACCTCTCCCCAGCACTCCAGGCCTGCTCTCACCTGTGTGGACTGTTCCTTGGGTTGCTCTGTCTCCCTCCAGATCCCTCCATCCTCTTCTCAGTAGAGCCCCAAGCCCAAGAGACAGCAGCACAGGATCATCAAGCCCCTCACTTCCCCAGCCTCTGAGCCAAATGTTCTCGTTTAATCTCCCTGTAGTGACTTCATGAGGGACCTAAACAAAACATACCTCAACCAAAAGCAAAGCCAAAATTTTCAAGCGGTGATTAAGATTCCAAAACATCAACAAAAACCCCAGCGTAGTGCCAACCAATCCTAACCACAGTTCACTTTTGGTGCCCACCCTTAGTGACTCCAACAGGTAGGTCGCTTTTCTCTCCCTATTCCCACTTAGGTTCAGCTGACATCCAAAGCCATGTCTGTAGACCCAAAAGAAGACAGAATTAAGTTACAATTTGAACCATTCAAGCCAAAAACCACTAAGTTTCAAGTGCAGAAACAACGTAAGACTGACCTGACATCAGAATCGGGCCCTCCCTGCACAAAGCATGTGAGCAGAGTTCTTGACCTCTGAACACCATTTATCTTCGGACTCAAATGACAGGCACTGACCAACCAGCTGAGGAAAACCAACAAGAGAGGCATGGAAAGCCATGATGGGTGAATGGGAGGTAGAGGAGATAAGCATCATGGAAAACATTCTCTTAAGTGTGCACAAAGCCAAGTCTCTGGAGCTGGCCATCCAAGACAAGCTGTCCATCAAGAAGCACCAGCTCAAAGGATACGATGCAAAACAAACTCATGGCCAAAGGCTGCCTTGAAGCAAGTTAAACAAGCTTCTTTTCTACAGACTTCTTAAATATTTTAATGGCAACAGAGGATACAGTTTTCTGAACCTGATGGCAGAACTCTTTAATCCTACCATGTCTGCAAAACCCTGGTTCCACTGACCACACTGTGGAAAGTGCTATTTCAGAGGTTATGGAAGCAAGCTCGGAGCTGAGGCCTAGACAGCAGCAAGCCTTATGGTGGCATCAATCACCTTCAGGACTAGGAGCAGTGGGGCTCCTTGAAAAATGCTCTAGGGAGGGGCCCTTGTGAACCATTCCCTTGGCCTGAAATTGCTCCTCTCCATTTTGTGAATTTGACATGACCATCACCAACTGTCCTTCAGGACACAACATAAAGTCTCCGGCTCTCACCCATTCCCACCATTGATCTGAAGGCGCCACCAGCACTTTACATCACATCACCCTTTGTTTCGTGATATCTCCTGCCAAGAGAGCAGAGTATTTTCCGCATCCTTAGGGCCTACTGCCAACACAATAGGTGCTCAATAAATATTTGCAGAATGAATAAGTGAAGGAAAGATTCTAGTCACCCTCCCTCCAGCCTAGAGAAATGATCAAACATCTGTTACATAAACTCAGTTTAATTTGACTTCAGTTCACTGTGATGTCATTTTCAATAAAGAGACCATGCTCATGTTGCAGCTGCTAAATTAAATGACATCTGCACTTCCTTTGGACACATTTTCTTCCTACACAGCTTTGATGATGCTGACCCATTACAAGAAAAGTACATATTTTTGAGTCATTCCATAAACAACAACAGGTTTAAAGCGAGTTCTCTTGAGGCTGGGATTATATCTCAGTGGTAGGGCATTTCCTATCGTGTGTGAGGCCCTGGGTTCAATCCCCAACACCACAAAAACAAATAAGTAAACTGAGTTTTCCCAGAGAACTTTGTAGAATTTGGAACCAAAGTCACAAGGTTAACTGATTTGTATGTTCATGCTGACCTCGTTAATATCAATCTGTGAGCCTATACTACCATAACTGGGGATAAAGTCTGAGGGGGAAAACATAGATGCTAAAAATGTTCTGGGTTATATTTCTTAAACCTCCAACAATGAAATTCTTTTTCACTCCTATGTTGATTCTTTGACAAATGTATACTGCACCCCAAAGATGTCCAAACAGCAGGAACACAAAGATGAAGCAGCTCGAGGCCAACCCTGAAGGGGTGAGGAGACTGGAAGAGAAAGCAGGGCGATAAACAGTGGAAGACAAAAGGTGCTGGAAGTGGGGCAGGAGGAATTCACAGAGAACAGGGAGAAGGACCAGGCGCCCTGTCCTGGGTGGTCATGTACACCAGTGATTCTCCAAGTGTGGCCCCCAAACCAGCAGCATCAGCAATGCCTACGAAATTGAAAGAAATGCAGATTTCCATGAGGCCACACCCCAGGCCCACGAATGAGACACTCTGGGGCTGGGGCCAGTGAGGTGTGTTTTCACCAGGCCTCAGGTGATTCTGACGCACACTGAGGTGGACGACCATGACACGACTTCATAAAGGAGGACTAAAGTCAGATACAAAGTAGACAGTAGGTTGGATGCAGACAAGGGGAGCAGTGAATAAAAGCCCAAAGCCAGAGAAACCCGGCCCACTGTAAGAACGGGGAGGAGAAAGCCCAGGGCAGATCATGAAGGGTGTTGGTGCAGCACCAAGAAACTGGGACCTATCCTGAGGGCAGCAGGGGTGGGATGGGCATGCCCAGACCTGCAGAAGACTTCGGATCACCCTGGATGTAGTGCAGAGAAGAAACAGTAAGAGGCGGTGGAGAACCGCACTGCGGCTTGGAGTTGTGAGTCAACAGCGGTGGGGAGGGAAGTGGAGGCTGCTGGAAATGGCAGGGCCCCACACAGGAGCCAGAGAGTCCTGGTGCCTTAAGTAACTGCAGAGATGCAGCTGCCTGGTGTCCTGGGGGATAGACGAGCATCCCCCCAGCCCCCAAGCCTTGCAGGACCCACCCACACCCAACTGGGGGAGGTGCCGGTCTGGGAAGCACTCAGTACTTCTGTTGGCAACACCAGCTGTGCTGTACAGTAATCTGCCCTTTAGTTGTCGGCTTCTCTCTACAGACCAGGGCTCTGGGCAAGCGAGACAGTGGTCATCCTGCTCAGTTTCCATGTGCGGCATTTGGAACGGCGCCCAGCCACTACTGGGAAGCCAAACTGCATGAATGGAGCTGGACAAGCCGAGAGGCCACTGGGAGGCCACTGCTCTAATTCAGGAGAGAGAGGACCATGTCGTGGGGAAGGAATTAGACAAATAAAGCAACTGATCTTCATTGCCCTCTAGCCTCTTGATACCATTCAAAACATGGAATAAAACTCTTTCCAAGTCAATTATATTGTGAAAATTCAAGAGTAAGTTTGATCAGTTGAATGGAATCCATGAAAGCCCATCTCCCCGTGGAAAGTCCAGAAAGGACCGCGATTTGAGCACTTTCACAGTGAAATAAGACACAGTTCTAGGCCACAGAGAGACAGCCACCAAACTGAGGTGACAAGTTTATTCTCTTTTGTTTTTGGAATAACTCTATGACACTTCCAAGTATACAACAGAGACATCTCAAACCCTGCTGAAATAGTCTGCATCTTTGCTTTGATTTTTACAAATGATTCCTGGCAGGCAGATAATGTTGTGACCCAATTACAAGGTATTTTGGAAGTAGCAGGCACCTAACCCGGGGGAGGAGCTGGTGGGCGCAGAGGGAAGAGTTACAGCAGCCACTGCCACCTGCCTCTCCATCCTCCGGATTCTAGAGGAGGGAGCTGTGACAACCAGGAAGTAAGAGAACATCTCCTCTGACCTGCTTCCCGTCTTCTCACCATTCCCAAAATAGAGCGAAGGAAAATCATAAATACAATTCTCAGCCCTCGAGGGGAAGGGCATAAATCTGGGTCCCTGGGAAAAGAATGCAGGGCAAAGCTACTGAAAGCCCCAGAATCAAGAGGTGGGAACAGTGGGAAACAAAACCCACGGAACAAAGGGAAACCAAGACCCTCAAAACACTGGCCAATTCTTACACCAGAACATTCTTGGAGGTAGAACTGCAACTCTGCTGCCCTGGATCCTCCAAATTCACGCTCTTTAGACCAAAAGGTAATATTGTGCTTTAAAACTAAGAACAATACTCAAGGTTAAGGTCTTCCTTCATGCCAAGCCCTGTTCACAAATTCATGAAATCTTCACAACCACCGTATTAGACAGACACCATTATTATTCCTATCGGCAGATGAGGAAACTGAGACACCCCGTAATTCTGCTGCCCAAGCAAATTCTGTAGTCCATGGTGGTGGGGCTATTAAATGTCTGGCTCTTAATCACCAACAAACTCTACACCTCCCTACCTGTAGGGTTATCCCGTACGTGCACTAGAGGATGTTCAGCAGCATCCTCGGCCTCTACCTGCAGATACCAGTAGTTCCTGGCATGACAGGATGTCTCCAGACAGCACCAAACATGCCCTGAAAGGCAACATTGAGCTCTCTGAGAACTCAAGCAATGGAGATCTGAAAGGCTGAATTCCTACGTCCCTTAGGGGAATGGCAAATCCTAGGTGCTGGGTTGAAGAAACAGGTTCCAAGAGTTCCACTGAGTCAAGGAAGGATAGGAAAGGAGATGGCTGAAGGTTTCTGTACATGGGGATTTTACATTAGGAGTCACCTGCCACAGCTCCTGTGCCCTGAGGTCTTCCCACTCTTGCAAAGCGACGCCAGCTTCCTGCCTCTCTCCCGTGCTAGGTTTGCCATTCCTTATCATCAATGCTCTGGCACACTCCTCTCTACCCTCCTGAACCCGGCACAGGACCTGGCACAAACTAGGTGCTCAATAAACATTCTGCACAAAGGAATGAAGAAACAAAGCTGAGGTTTCTGGGTGTTACCAGATCAACGGTCTCTTCACGAGAAGAGGCACAAATAAAACTTGGTTCTTAGAGAGGGTAAAAGGTTCTGCTCAGGTAAACTGAAGAATCTGAGGCTGAATGGTACTTCCGATGGTACCTATGGGTCCCCAAGACCCCTGAGAGTTCTGATCACACCATAGCTATGTCCATAATTTAACTGGTTTAGTGTACCCAGGCATGAATCCACTCAAGAAACCTAACTCACTTCCACCCATAAACAGTACTACCCAACAAATCGGGATATTCAATGTCACAGGTCAACTTACTCTTGCCCAGGACCCAAGTCTCCTTAAGAAATTGAATGAGGGGGCTGGGGATATAGCTCTGGTAGTAGAGTGCTTGCTGCCTCACACGCACAAGGCCCTGGGTTCAATCCCAAGCACTGCAAAAAAAGAAATCAAATGAGGACAAGAATAAAGCCAGCATCCAAGAGCAAGCAGGATGCTCCCAGGGAGAGGCACCCTCCTCGTGCATGTGGGGTCCTCTCTCCAGACCAACACTTCAGCAGCCTGAAGTCTCAAGGTAGTCAGTCACAGGGTTGCTGGGGAGGCCCTGAAATCCTCATCAGAAACCTCTGTCTCCTAACACTGCCTCATGATTGGTAGATGACAACTAACCATATTCATCCATGTTATAGCAGAAATATTCTAGACTGGAGTCTGCCCAGAGATCAACAGCAAAACCCTTGGTTTTAGGCAGATTTGGAAGTTATATTTGGATCCTATTCCTTGTTTTGTATTCAGACAAAAAACACACACCAGGGCCACAACACAGAGGAAGCGGCTCTACCACTGAATGGACAGATTCAAGTTCAATGTCCTTTCACCTGTACCCCCAATGCTGAATTTAGGAAGATTCATGGTGGGGTGAAAAGAACAAGAGCACAGGCTGCGTTTAGGGCCAGGACAAGTCCCCCAGGTCCTTTTCTGAGCTACAGCATGTTTTCCTCACCTGTAAAATAGGAGTCGAAGAAAGAGGTAAGGAAATAAGAGAGAAATGTTTCCTGTACAGTTGGTCCTTATTAAACGTTAGCTCTTCATCCCAGGGCACTTTCAAAATTAGCTCCGTTGCGGCTCCTGGGACTCTATTCCTGGAAGACCCAGGGGCCCCAGCAGTGTAACCACAAGCTCCACAATTGGGCCTGGCCTCCACTCCTTGGCAACCCGTGGACTCTTCTGTATTAATTATAGTTCCGGGGCAAACACTGTTGTTCACTATGCAGTCTTTAGTAAAAGGACCTCAGTCGTCTTCTCTCTAAAATAGGAAGAGACCCCGGTGTTTTGTAGCATTAAGAGCAAAATAGCTATAAAGCTCTTAGCCAAAGTAAAAGCTCTACAATCATATTTATATTATTATGATCAGTGAGATGTGATAATGACTATACACAGATTCTTCAAGTATTATTTACTTTTTAGCTACCATTTGAAACTCAGAAATAATACATTTTGCTTTGTTTCCTCTCTTTCTTTGCCATCCAACAGTAACTAAAGGTGAAAAATAACCATCTCATGGGCAAACTATTCTTAAGCTTCCTCTGGCCACTCAAACTCACCCTGGAGGGCATGATGTTGGAGAGGCCCAGACCAAGCAGGCTATTACATAATCCTTGGTTCTACAGCCTTGACTCCTGCAGAATTTCCTAGAATCATCAACTCTGAATTGCTAAGTTGCTTTGGCAGAAAGAGGCCTGCATGCAAAGAAACAAATGCCAAGACACATCTCCAGGCCTGCCTGCCGAAATTCACAATTCAACCATGTGCCCTTTCTGCTCTCTCAGACCCTCATCTTTCATCTTGGCACTTTCCTTGTCATTCTTGGGCTATAATTCAAAAATACTCACTGGTTCCCAGGGCACTTTTGAAATTAGCTCCTTTGCAACTCTGGGACTCTACATTCCTGGAAGGCCCAGGGGCCCCGGCGGCCCACCCACAAGCTCCACACTTCGGCCTGGCCTCCACTACTCAACTCAATCCTGAGGGCAGCCTCTCTGCATCTCAAGCCAGATTCCCAGACTTACCAATTTCATGGACCATTAAGCTGCCAAATGAAAATATTCCCATCGCTTCATAAAAGAATCTTACCCCTAAACCGGAAGAGTATAATCTCAGAGAAAAGGACACATCTTCTCATTTCAACTCTAATAAAATATTCACTGCAATCATTATTATTATCATATGACAAGGACAATTGAAACCTTCACCAACAGACAAGGGCCCTCAGGCTTAGCACTCTGCATACACTAGCCACACAGTTACTTTAACATTGTGTGGAAATTAAGATCTGGTGTGTGGGACCATGATTCTGGAAACGCCACATTCAATACAAAAGGCAACACCAAGCTTTCTTCTGCAACAGAATTCCCTTTTATGCTCTGGATCTCTGTAAATTCCCTCCAATCTCATCCTCTGGAGTGCACATTTCTCTTCACAGCTCGGTTCCAAAACTATGAATTTTTTTTTTTTTTTAGTTAACTTAAAAAAAATAACTAAATAAAACCATCCTTTCTCCCACCCCAAGCACTCCTGAAGCATAGCTGCCAGTCAAGCTACTCTTCAAAAAGAGCTATACTTAGGTATTGTCTAGCAGACAAAATTTTGCAACATTTCCATAAGAGGAAAAGGACAGAATGGTTAACTTGATTTACAACAACTGTCAAGTCAATAAAAAACAAACAATAAAAAATTGTAATCCACATTTCCATACCATTCATATTTTCCCAAGTTCTCTTCACATCTGTATTCCTATGAATCTGTACATTTTATATACCAATAAATTATATAGTGAGATTTTTTTTCCTGACTATAAAAGTAATGCATGTCCATTAGAGAAATCTAGGTAAGGTTCAAACATTATGGAAACAGTTAACATAGAAAGGAGATGTCTCCCTTAACTCTACACCCAAAGATGTTGTCCAAAGCCTTTCAATTGATCCAGGCTTCATGGTTCACACCAAGCGGTGATGACTTGTCTATCCCTACCTTCCTCTCATATAGCTCCCACTAGTGTTTGGAGCTACTAACAGGGGTCCAGGAACCCTGGTGTCTGGTTATGATCAGAGATACTTGAGTCACTGTCTATTCACTGTTGATTATTTAAATGGCTAACTCCTTACCTGCCTCGATTTAACGTTAATGAGGCGGAACTTTTGTGAGCATCCAAAAAGCAAAGTGCACTAAAAACACCAAATGGGATCCGTTTCCTTTGCTCTCTACCCCATCATCATAGCTAGCCAGAGAAGGAGGGGGAAAGCTCATGATCCAGCTAATGACACTGGCAGACATAATCCACCAACCATCACTCCTGCTTTTGCAGCCAAGTACAGATATCTGTCCATTCAGCCACTGTGCTAACATTAAATGACAATGAGAACTTATTCCAGAGACCAAGGACTGCACTGCTAATCAAGGGTAGAAGACAAAGGGACATGGGAAAGAATTACTAAAAATGGACTCAGGTGGGCCCAGCAACCAATGGGTATGCCCTGCTCTGTAGCCCAAGCAGCTCCCTTCTCAGTCTATCTAGAAACCCCAAAGCCGGAAGTCTCCCTCAGAAAGTGCAATAAAAGTCTCCAATGTCTAAATGCACTTTACCCAAATCTAATCATTACCTTATCTCCTATCTAGAATGGCAGGGCCACACACTTAATTTTACGACAACCATTGTATATACTAAGTGAAAAGTAAAAGGGAGATAGGAATTGGCTCAAAAAGGAAGGGTAATGGACAAAGGAGCAACAGGCCAGACTCAGGGAAACACAAAATGAGTTTCATCTAAGGCCCTAAATGAAATCCTCCATCACAAAGGTCTGCACCACAAACCTCTGCACTGACCTACTACATGCTCTCATCCAACAGATGGGAAAAGTGAGACCCAGAGAAGTAAACTGATTTTTCCAAGGTCACACAGTGAATTAAAGTAACAGAGGAGCAGAACCCCCAGGAGATAAGTCTTCAGAGTCCCTGGTTGGTGGTCTTTCTATCAAATCCCCCTGACCCTAAAATATAGAGTCTATCGCTCTGCTTCTCTGACAAGCCACTTCAGCTGAGAGACATGCCCTCGACATGTATCAACATGCAGAATATGCACTAATAACACGTTAAAATTAAAATGGGCCATATGGGTTTATCTTCCCTACATTTAATTTCATTTGTTAGTAGTACAACACTGCTGAAAGTAAATGAACACAAAACAGTTTTAATATATGGATGGAGGCATCTGAAAACATTCTAATCGTTCTGAAGACATGCTGTTCTAATCAAATCTCATCCTAAAAAAGAAATCAAAGATGTTTTGCAGAGAATGCTTAGCAAATAATAATGGAATCCATTGAAAATACTGTATGAGATAAAACATGAAAGTTAGATTGCTGTGGTATCAAGAGTATCCACCCTTAGAAGGGATTTGCTTAGGCAGCTGACTGTTATGCAAAGACGCTTACAAAAGATGACAGTATATGTAAAAAGCTTAATATCAGTCTTGACACATAATAGCACAGAACAAATTACTTTCCTCAGCGTAGGAAAATAAGTATTATCCATATAACTAGTAATAACTTATTACAATATTTTCCTAAAAGTTTGTCCTATACCTCTAAAAAACTTAAGATGTTATATTATAAGGGTACTATTTTAAAAGTGTAACTGAAAAAAAAATAGAGAGACTTAATCTTCCATTTTTCTTAAAAGATAAATTTAGATTATCCAGTAACCAGGATAATTAACATAACATTGATAGCACCGCAAGGCTTTCAAGTATTAATTCCTGCTGTAACAGAAAAAGAGTTCAATGTTTGTTTCCCCTTGTTTCTCTGTTGGCAGGAAAAGAGTCATAAAAAAAGTTGAAACATGACATAAAAAGTAACAGTTTTTAAACACTGCATGCTCGCATATGTAGATTTTGGTAATATTTAATAGTCTTTTCTCAAATAATGTTGCAGTCAACATTCACATTATTCCAGCAAGTGTAAAATGCTACTGTTACATTTTAGCTCATCAAGCTTTTTAACTACCACTTCATTAAAGTTTCAGAAAGCGGGAATCCTGCTGGCTCCTTAGAGGTGAATTATTTAGTTAAAGGGATCCATTTGAAGAGGGAGTCAAAGTATAATACATAGGCACCTTACCTGGAAAAAGGTCTCAACCTAAAGATCCCTTCTCAAAGGCTCTATACAAATACCTAGGGCCATAATTACATTCTCAGTTTATGAAGAGTCACCTGGCACATCAATAACAAAAGGACAGGATCTTGACAGAAATCTTGCACCTGTGGTGTGTCCCTCTCACCTCCTGGAATGCGCCTACTGAGCAGGACTGCCTCTGTCTTCTCTCAGCATTGCCCCCAGCCTGGAGAGTCCCTCATGACAAGCACCATCCTTTCAAGATGATGCCATTTCTAGGATTCTGCAAGTTCTGAAAACAACTGTTGAACAAATACTGCTTTCAAGTTACAAATTGAAAAGGGCAAAGCCTGCTACCTAAGTTCATAAAGAAAGCCCCCTTCCAGGGTTCTGCCTGCTCCTGAAAGGCCGGCCACACAAAATCAGATGCTCTCATTAATATGGCCAATTAAGGGTAAGATTTGAAATATAAATCCATGATAAGGACAAGATCTGAAATATAAATCCATGACAAGGAATTTTTTAAAAAGCAAAGACTGAAGAGAGTAAAACCCAGAAACACATCAGATGCTGCTGTTTGTTCTTAAATCGGTGAGAAAAGAAAGCAAATGACAAAACAATGCTGGTCTCACAAAGTTCCTCATTTCTTGGAATTCACGCACCACTGCTGATATCAATTTATGATGATCCTTTAGTTATTTCACTTAAATCATCAGGCACAATGTGAAGCCGATGACTGAAGGACTTCTTAAAACTATCCCTTAGAAGAGCCCAGTCCCATCCTAGCTTCTGACACTGACCTAATTCTCTCAATTTCGGCCCTCTCCAACTACTCAATCCATCCAAAAACATCTCTGACAGTTCGGGGCTCAAAAAACGGCGCAGAACTTGACTACAAAACAGTCCCCGTTCTCAGTCTCATATGTCCAGACAATTTTTCTTTTAAAATTCAACTCCCACGCTCCCTCGGCCCTTTGCCATGGACCCCCGGGTTCTAGACCTCTTCACCCAGGTGAAACCACTTCTTACTGTTTCTACCGGACCCCGCATCCCTCCCTCCTTCCAGCTCTAAGATTTTCGTAGCACAGATGTCATTTCTGGCTTTCAACCCTCCATTCCGCCCGGCGGGCAGCAGGAGCTTTCTCAGGACCCATGTGGCCAGCTTCCCTGATTCGGCCCCCTTCGCACAGCCATTTTCTAGTTAATAGGTTCTCTCCGCCTTCGAGGGGGGAAATGAACTTTTCCCCCCTTTCCTCTCTCCACGTCTGGTCTCTGAACCCCAGAGAAGCCAGCCCT